>NC_091285.1:254539664-255148121 GCF_032444005.1 Ranitomeya imitator | reverse complement strand
CACATGTCCTTACACCTGCTTCAGACTGGGCGGCCTCAGCTGATCCCTTATCGCATGCCGCGGCCATGAGGCCGCACAGTCAGAAGAAGGCGGAAGGAGGGGAGTGAAAACAGGGGAACATATGCACTGCTCGTGCCCATCAATCACACCCTCGCAGTCAAAATATATGAGACAACGGGGGGCGTTGTGTCGGACAGGGGGGACGCACAGGCACAGCCAGCCAACCAATGATGTCAGGAGACGGGCAGCGCTAACAATGGGGGTGCTGCGTGTCATTAAAAAGGAAAGTCACACCTCAGGGACATTGTAATGGTCTGTAATGAGACACATTTTGTACTTGTTGAGTTCCACGTGTGCAAGGAGAAAAAGTCAGCCACCTTGTACAAATGCAGCAGTACTGCTGTACAAGGTGGCTGTTATACATAGAAACACCTGTGGGTGGGGGGCAGGCTCCCTTCAATTTCAGTTCATGTGCCTGCGTGGCGTTTGCAGGTCACGTTGCAAGCTACACAGCAGGGGAACAGCTGGCGTTGCTGAACCCCACTGACACATTGACTGGTGTTTTTCTCTGTGCACATTGCATGTCCGGGCAAAAACTAGCGGTGTTAGAGCCCAGGGTCAGCAGGAGGAGGAGGAGAGGAGCAAAGTGTAGGCCGCAGCCTGCACTGGTGGCAGCTTTTGTTCTGTTGTGCCAGCGTGGCTTGTGCTGGACACGTTGCCGACTACACAGCAGGGGAACAGCTGGCGGTGCTGAACCCCACTAACACATTGGCTGGTGTTTTTCTCTGTGCAGCTAGCATTTCCGGGCAGAAACTGGCGTTGTTTGAGCCCAGGGTCAGCAGGAGGAGTAGAGGAGCAGAGTGTAGGCCGAAGCCTAGTTGAACCAATTTCAAAGGTTACCTTTAACCCCCCCCTCAGGTGTTGCAAGGTACAAGAGCCACACCTTGAACAGCATTAATGATGCACAAGTCAAAGGTTGCTCTATTTAATTTTGCTCCTTGCACACGCTGAATTAAACACGTACACTATTTAGCCCATTATACTGTCAAACAGTTGTGGAGGCGTGACTTGTCTTTTTAACGAGACGCAGCACAGGTGTCAAAATTTGCACCTAGGTACTGGGCGCAGATTCCTGAGCGTTGTTATTTGCTGTACAGGAGTCTGCGCTCTTGTGTTATCCCTTGGCAATACCCTGTTAGTGCAGGCCGTCTCATGACCTCATTTCATGTTGGCCGGTGCGGTTAACGATGGCCATAAATCCCAGACCCACAGTGGCTTTTCCTAAAGTCACACTGCGGTGCTGGGATTCGTGGCCTTGTGCAGTAAATATGATCGCCGCTCACACATGTCCTTACACCTGCTTCAGACTGGGCGGCCTCAGCTGATCCCTTATCGCATGCCGCGGCCATGAGGCCGCACAGTCAGAAGAAGGCGGAAGGAGGGGAGTGAAAACAGGGGAACATATGCACTGCTCGTGCCCATCAATCACACCCTCGCAGTCAAAATATATGAGACAACGGGGGGCGTTGTGTCGGACAGGGGGGACGCACAGGCACAGCCAGCCAACCAATGATGTCAGGAGACGGGCAGCGCTAACAATGGGGGTGCTGCGTGTCATTAAAAAGGAAAGTCACACCTCAGGGACATTGTAATGGTCTGTAATGAGACACATTTTGTACTTGTTGAGTTCCACGTGTGCAAGGAGAAAAAGTCAGCCACCTTGTACAAATGCAGCAGTACTGCTGTACAAGGTGGCTGTTATACATAGAAACACCTGTGGGTGGGGGGCAGGCTCCCTTCAATTTCAGTTCATGTGCCTGCGTGGCGTTTGCAGGTCACGTTGCAAGCTACACAGCAGGGGAACAGCTGGCGTTGCTGAACCCCACTGACACATTGACTGGTGTTTTTCTCTGTGCACATTGCATGTCCGGGCAAAAACTAGCGGTGTTAGAGCCCAGGGTCAGCAGGAGGAGGAGGAGAGGAGCAAAGTGTAGGCCGCAGCCTGCACTGGTGGCAGCTTTTGTTCTGTTGTGCCAGCGTGGCTTGTGCTGGACACGTTGCCGACTACACAGCAGGGGAACAGCTGGCGGTGCTGAACCCCACTAACACATTGGCTGGTGTTTTTCTCTGTGCAGCTAGCATTTCCGGGCAGAAACTGGCGTTGTTTGAGCCCAGGGTCAGCAGGAGGAGTAGAGGAGCAGAGTGTAGGCCGAAGCCTAGTTGAACCAATTTCAAAGGTTACCTTTAACCCCCCCCTCAGGTGTTGCAAGGTACAAGAGCCACACCTTGAACAGCATTAATGATGCACAAGTCAAAGGTTGCTCTATTTAATTTTGCTCCTTGCACACGCTGAATTAAACACGTACACTATTTAGCCCATTATACTGTCAAACAGTTGTGGAGGCGTGACTTGTCTTTTTAACGAGACGCAGCACAGGTGTCAAAATTTGCACCTAGGTACTGGGCGCAGATTCCTGAGCGTTGTTATTTGCTGTACAGAGTCTGCGCTCTTGTGTTATCCCTTGGCAATACCCTGTTAGTGCAGGCCGTCTCATGACCTCATTTCATGTTGGCCGGTGCGGTTAACGATGGCCATAAATCCCAGACCCACAGTGGCTTTTCCTAAAGTCACACTGCGGTGCTGGGATTCGTGGCCTTGTGCAGTAAATATGATCGCCGCTCACACATGTCCTTACACCTGCTTCAGACTGGGCGGCCTCAGCTGATCCCTTATCGCATGCCGCGGCCATGAGGCCGCACAGTCAGAAGAAGGCGGAAGGAGGGGAGTGAAAACAGGGGAACATATGCACTGCTCGTGCCCATCAATCACACCCTCGCAGTCAAAATATATGAGACAACGGGGGGCGTTGTGTCGGACAGGGGGGACGCACAGGCACAGCCAGCCAACCAATGATGTCAGGAGACGGGCAGCGCTAACAATGGGGGTGCTGCGTGTCATTAAAAAGGAAAGTCACACCTCAGGGACATTGTAATGGTCTGTAATGAGACACATTTTGTACTTGTTGAGTTCCACGTGTGCAAGGAGAAAAAGTCAGCCACCTTGTACAAATGCAGCAGTACTGCTGTACAAGGTGGCTGTTATACATAGAAACACCTGTGGGTGGGGGGCAGGCTCCCTTCAATTTCAGTTCATGTGCCTGCGTGGCGTTTGCAGGTCACGTTGCAAGCTACACAGCAGGGGAACAGCTGGCGTTGCTGAACCCCACTGACACATTGACTGGTGTTTTTCTCTGTGCAGATTGCATGTCCGGGCAAAAACTAGCGGTGTTAGAGCCCAGGGTCAGCAGGAGGAGGAGGAGAGGAGCAAAGTGTAGGCCGCAGCCTGCACTGGTGGCAGCTTTTGTTCTGTTGTGCCAGCGTGGCTTGTGCTGGACACGTTGCCGACTACACAGCAGGGGAACAGCTGGCGGTGCTGAACCCCACTAACACATTGGCTGGTGTTTTTCTCTGTGCAGCTAGCATTTCCGGGCAGAAACTGGCGTTGTTTGAGCCCAGGGTCAGCAGGAGGAGTAGAGGAGCAGAGTGTAGGCCGAAGCCTAGTTGAACCAATTTCAAAGGTTACCTTTAACCCCCCCCTCAGGTGTTGCAAGGTACAAGAGCCACACCTTGAACAGCATTAATGATGCACAAGTCAAAGGTTGCTCTATTTAATTTTGCTCCTTGCACACGCTGAATTAAACACGTACACTATTTAGCCCATTATACTGTCAAACAGTTGTGGAGGCGTGACTTGTCTTTTTAACGAGACGCAGCACAGGTGTCAAAATTTGCACCTAGGTACTGGGCGCAGATTCCTGAGCGTTGTTATTTGCTGTACAGGAGTCTGCGCTCTTGTGTTATCCCTTGGCAATACCCTGTTAGTGCAGGCCGTCTCATGACCTCATTTCATGTTGGCCGGTGCGGTTAACGATGGCCATAAATCCCAGACCCACAGTGGCTTTTCCTAAAGTCACACTGCGGTGCTGGGATTCGTGGCCTTGTGCAGTAAATATGATCGCCGCTCACACATGTCCTTACACCTGCTTCAGACTGGGCGGCCTCAGCTGATCCCTTATCGCATGCCGCGGCCATGAGGCCGCACAGTCAGAAGAAGGCGGAAGGAGGGGAGTGAAAACAGGGGAACATATGCACTGCTCGTGCCCATCAATCACACCCTCGCAGTCAAAATATATGAGACAACGGGGGGCGTTGTGTCGGGCAGGGGGGACGCACAGGCACAGCCAGCCAACCAATGATGTCAGGAGACGGGCAGCGCTAACAATGGGGGTGCTGCGTGTCATTACAAAGGAAAGTCACACCTCAGGGACATTGTAATGGTCTCTAATGAGACACATTTTGTACGTGTTGAGTTCCACGTGGGCAAGGAGAAAAAGTCAGCCACCTCGTACAAATGCAGCAGTACTGCTGTACAAGGTGGCTGATATACATAGAAACACCTGTGGGTGGGGGGCAGGCTCCCTTCAATTTCAGTTCATGTGCCTGCGTGGCGTTTGCAGGTCACGTTGCAAGCTACACAGCAGGGGAACAGCTGGCGTTGCTGAACCCCACTAACACATTGGCTGGTGTTTTTCTCTGTGCAGCTAGCATGTCCGGGCAGAAACTGGCGTTGTTTGAGCCCAGGGTCAGCAGGAGGAGGAGAGGAGCAAAGTGTAGGCCGAAGCCTGCACTGGTGGCAGCTTTTGGTCGGTTGTGCCAGCGTGGCTTGTGCTGGACACGTTGCCGACTACACAGCAGGGGAACAGCTGGCGGTGCTGAACCCCACTAACACATTGGCTGGTGTTTTTCTCTGTGCAGCTAGCATTTCCGGGCAAAAACTAGCGGTGTTTGAGCCCAGGGTCAGCAGGAGGAGTAGAGGAGCAGAGTGTAGGCCGAAGCCTAGTTGAACCAATTTCAAAGGTTACCTTTAACCCCCCCCTCAGGTGTTGCAAGGTACAAGAGCCACACCTTGTGCAGCATTAATGCTGCACAAGTAAAAGGTTGCTCTATTTGTTTTGCTCCTTGCACACGCTGACTAAAACACGTACACTATTTAGCCCATTATACTGTCAAACAGTTGTGGAGGCGTGACTTGTCTTTTTAACGAGACGGAGCACAGGTGTCAAAATTTGCACCTAGGTACTGGGCGCAGATTCCTGAGCGTTCTTATTTGCTGTACAGGAGTCTGCGCTATTGTGATCCCTTGGCCATGCGCTGTGAGCGCTTCCTGTCTTCTGACCTCATTTCATGTCGGCCGTTGCGGTTAGCGATGGACATGAATCCCAGACCCACAGTGTGTTTTTAAAAAATCACACTGCGGTGCTGGGATTCGTGCCCTGGTGCACTAAATATGTTTGCCGCTCACACATGTCCTTACACCTGCTTCAGACTGGGCGGCCTCATCTGATCCCTTATCGCCTGCCGCGGCCATGAGGACACCCAGTCTGAAGAAGGCGGAAGGAGATGAGTGAACACAGGCAAACATATGCACTGCACATGCCCATCAATCACACCCTCGCTGTCCAAAAAAATAAGACACCGAGGGCCGTTGTTTCGAGCAGGGGAGATGCACAGGCGCAGCCAGCTAACCAATGATGTCAAAAGACGGGCAGCGCTAACAAGGGTGGTGCTGCGTGTCATTACAAAGGAAAGTCACACCTCAGGGACATTGTAATGGTCTCTAATGAGACACATTTTGTACGTGTTGAGTTCCACGTGGGCAAGGAGAAACAGTCAGCCACCTCGTACAAATGCAGCAGTACTGCTGTACAAGGTGGCTGATATACATAGAAACACCTGTGGGTGGGGGGCAGGCTCCCTTCAATTTCAGTTCATGTGCCTGCGTGGCGTTTGCAGGTCACGTTGCAAGCTACACAGCAGGGGAACAGCTGGCGTTGCTGAACCCCACTGACACATTGACTGGTGTTTTTCTCTGTGCAGATTGCATGTCCGGGCAAAAACTAGCGGTGTTAGAGCCCAGGGTCAGCAGGAGGAGGAGGAGAGGAGCAAAGTGTAGGCCGAAGCCTGCACTGGTGGCAGCTTTTGGTCGGTTGTGCCAGCGTGGCTTGTGCTGGACACGATGCCGGCTACACAGCGGGGGAACAGCAGGCGGTGCTGAACCCCACTAACACATTGGCTGGTGTTTTTCTCTGTGCAGCTAGCATGTCCGGGCAGAAACTGGCGTTGTTTGAGCCCAGGGTCAGCAGGAGGAGGAGAGGAGCAAAGTGTAGGCCGAAGCCTGCACTGGTGGCAGCTTTTGGTCGGTTGTGCCAGCGTGGCTTGTGCTGGACACGTTGCCGACTACACAGCAGGGGAACAGCTGGCGGTGCTGAACCCCACTAACACATTGGCTGGTGTTTTTCTCTGTGCAGCTAGCATTTCCGGGCAAAAACTAGCGGTGTTTGAGCCCAGGGTCAGCAGGAGGAGTAGAGAAGCAGAGTGTAGGCCGAAGCCTAGTTGAACCAATTTCAAAGGTTACCTTTAACCCCCCCCTCAGGTGTTGCAAGGTACAAGAGCCACACCTTGTGCAGCATTAATGCTGCACAAGTAAAAGGTTGCTCTATTTGTTTTGCTCCTTGCACACGCTGACTAAAACACGTACACTATTTAGCCCATTATACTGTCAAACAGTTGTGGAGGCGTGACTTGTCTTTTTAACGAGACGCAGCACAGGTGTAAAAATTTGCACCTAGGTACTGGGCGCAGATTCCTGAGCGTTGTTATTTGCTGTACAGGAGTCTGCGCTATTGTGATCCCTTGGCCATGCGCTGTGAGCGCTTCCTGTCTTCTGACCTCATTTCATGTCGGCCGTTGCGGTTAGCGATGGACATGAATCCCAGACCCACAGTGTGTTTTCAAAAAATCACACTGCGTGGCTGGGATTCGTGGCCTTGTGCAGTAAATAGGTTGGCCGCTTACACATGTCCTTACACCTGCTCCAGACTGGGCGGCCTCAGCTGATCCCTTATCGCCTACCACGGCCAGGAGGCCGCACAGTCTGAAGAAGGCGGAAGGAGATGAGTTAAGACAGGCGAACATATGCACTGCTCGTGCCCATAAACCACACCCTCGCTGACAAAATAAATATGACAACGAGGGGCGTTGTTTCTAGCAGGGCGGATGCACAGGCGCAGCCAGCTAACCATGATGACAAAAGACGGGAAACGCTACCAAGGGGGGTGCTGCGTATCATTACAAAGGAAAGTCACACCTCAGGGACAGTGGAATGGTCTCAATGAGACACATTTTGTACGTGTTGAGTTCCACGTGGGCAAGGAGAAAAAGTCAGCCACCTTGTACAAATGCAGCAGTACTGCTGTACTAGGTGGCTGTTATACATAGAAACACCTGGGGGGGTGGGGCCAGGTTCCCTTTTAATTTCAGTTCCTGTGCCTGCATGGCGTTTGCAGGTCACGTTGCCGGCTACACAGCAGGGGAACAGCTGGCGTTGCTGAACCCCACTAACACATTGGCTGGTGTTTTTCTCTGTGCAGCTAGCACTTCCGGGCAAAAACTAGCGGTGTTTGAGCCCAGGGTCAGCAGGAGGAGGAGAGGAGCAGAGTGTAGGCCGAAGCCTGCACTGGTGGCAGCTTTTGTTCTGTTGTGCCAGCGTGGCTTGTGCTGGACACGTTGCCGACTACACAGCAGGGGAACAGCTGGCGGTGCTGAACCCCACTGACACATCACCTAGTGTTTTTTTCTGTGTAGACAACACTTCCAGGTGGCAACTGACAGTGTTGAAACCCAGGGAATCAAAGAGGAGCAGAGTGTAGGCCGAAGCCTGCAGTGGAGCAAGTTGAAAGGGAACCTTTAACCCCCCCCCCCAGGCATTTGTTGCTGAAAGAGCCATCTTGTACAGCAGTAATACTGCACATGGAAAATGGTGGCTCCGAAAATTATGCTCCTTGCAAACGCTGAAGTACACACTCATATAATGTGTCCCCTCACACCGTCAAACCATCCCGGAAGTGGGACTTTCCTTTGTAATGTGACACAGCACAGCCGTCATTCCAACCCCCTTGGTGCCGGGCACCACCTCCTCAACGTTGTTTGGTTCTGTCACGGAGCCCGCACTGTAATGTTATCCCTTGGCCATGCACAGTTAGCGGTGCCCGTCTTCTGACATCATGTAGGTGTCAGGCTGGCAGTGCCTGTGCGTCCAAGCTGCCCGAGATCCAACCTTGCAGTGTCATCTAATGTAGTCCCACTGCGGGCCAGGGATCCATGGGCATGCGCAGTGCATATCATCGCCTCTCACTCACCTCCTTCCTGCTTCTTCAGACTGTGCGGCGTCACGGCCGTGGCATGCTATTAGGGATCAGCTGACGCCGCCTAGTCTGAAGAAGCGTGAAGAAGGGGAGTGAGAGGCTAGTATATGCACTGCGCATGGCCATGGATACCAGGCCCACTGTGGGATCACATTAGACGACACTGCGAGGTGTGATTTCGGGCAGCGTGGACGCACAGGCGCAGCCAGGACGACAACAAATGATGTCAGAGGACGGGCAGCGCAAACTGTGCATGGCCAAGGGATAACATAACAGCGCAGGGTCCATGACGGAATCAAACAACGCTAAGGAGGCAGCGCACGGTGCCAAGGGGGTAGCAATGACGGCTGTGCTGTGTCACATTACAAAGGAAAGTCCCACCTCCGGGACGGTTGGACGGTGTGAGGGGACACATTACATGAGTGTGTAGTTCAGCGTTTGCAAGGAGCATAATTTCAAGAGCGACCTTTCCCTTGTGCAGTATTAGTGCTGCACATGGTGGCTCTTTCAGTAACAAACGCCTAGGGGGGGGGGGGGACAGGTCCCCTTACATTTTAGTTGTGCCAGCGTGGCGGTCGCATGACACGTTGCCGGATACACAGCTGGGGATCAGCTGACGTTACTGAACCCCAATAACAGAGGAGCGACTGTTGACTGTGCACACAGCACTTCCAGGCACCAACTGGCGGTGTTAGAGCCCAGGGACAGCAGGAGGAGCAGATTGGAGGTATTGCCGCACACACAGCTGGGGATCAGCTGACGTTACTGAACCCCAATAACAGAGGAGCGACTGTTGACTGTGCACACAGCACTTCCAGGCACCAACTGGCGGTGTTAGAGCCCAGGGACAGCAGGAGGAGCAGAGGAACAGAGTGTAGGCCGAAGCCTGATTGGAGCAAGTTGAAAGGAAACCTTTAACCCCCCCCCCCAAGACGTTTGTAGCTGAAAGAGCCATGTTGTGCAGCACTAAGGATGCAAAAGGAAAAGGTTGCTCTTTTAATTATGCTCCTTGCAAACACCGAAGTAAACACTAAAAATGTGTCCCTTTATACCGTTAAACCGTTCCGGAGGTGCGAATTTCCTTCGTAATGGGACACAGCACAGCTGTCATTCCTATCCCCTTGATGCCGTGCGCTGCCTCCTCAGCGTTGTTTTAAGCTGCCACGGAGCCTGCGCTGTTCTGTTAGCCCTTGGCCATGCCCAATTAGCGCTGCCTGTCTTCTGACATAATTTGGTGTCAGGCTGTCAGTGCCTGTGCGTCCACGCTGCTCCAGATCCCACCTCGCAGTCTCATCTAACGTAATCCCACTGCGGGCCTTGGAACCATGGGCATGCACAGTGCATAACCTCGACTCTCACTCCCCTCCTTCCCTCTTCTTCAGACTGTGCGGTGTCACGGCCGTGGCATGCTAGGGATCAGCTGACGGCGCACAGTCTAAAGAAGGCGGAGGGAAATGAGCGAGAGCCCGAGGGGAAGATATGCACTGCGCATGCCCATGGATCCCAGGCCCGCAGTGTGACTCAATCAGAAGACACTGCGAGGCGGGATCTCGGGCAGCGCGGCCGCACAGGCGCAGCCAGCCTGACACCAAATTATGTCAGAAGACAGGCAGCGCAAATAGGGCATGCCCAAGGGATAACAGAACAGCGCAGGCTCCGTGACAGCTTAAAACAACGCTGAGGAGGCAGCGCATGGCACCAAGGGGGTAGGAATGACGGCTGTGCTGCGTCACATTACGAAGGAAAGTCCCAGCTCCGGGACGGTATAACGGTATCAGTGAACACATTTTATAAGTGTTAAGTTCTGCGTGTGCAAAGAGCTAAAAAAAAAGAGCTACCTTTTCCTTGTGCAGCATTACTGCTGCACAAGATGGCTCTTTCAGTAACAAACGACGGGGGGGGGGGGGGACAGGTTCCCTTACATTTAGGTTGTTGTGCCAGCGTGGCGGTCGCAGGACACATTGCCGGCTACACAGCTGGGGATCAGCTGACGTTACTGAAACCCAATAACACTGGGTCGTATGTTTTTACTGTGCAGCCTGCACTTCTGAGCCGCAACTGGCGGTGTTGGAGCCCAGGAATAGCAGTTCAGGTGGTAGAAAGATGAACACAGCAGGAGACCTGGATGACACCCAATTACTTAATCAGGCAGAGGAGTGGCAAATTCCTGCGAGATCCAGGCCTGGTTCATTTTCAGGAAAGTAAGCCGGTCAACGTTATCGGAGGATAGTCGCATGCGACGGTCTGTTAGTACACCACCTGCGGCACTAAAGACACGTTCCGATAAGACACTAGCCGCAGGGCAAGCCAGCACCTCCAATGCATACTGGCTTAGCTCTGGCCATGTATCCAGCTTAGAGACCCAAAACTTGAACGGGGAAGAGCCGTCTGGGAGTACAGTAAGAGGGCAAGCCATGTAGTCTGTCACCATCTGACGGAACCGTTGCCTCCTGCTGACTGGAGCCGCCGGTGATGGTGTAGACATTTGGGGCGGGCACACAAAAGTGTGCCAGAGTTGTGCCATACTGGGCTTGCCTTGGGCAGAGGCACTGCTTCTGCTCCCTCTTTGGGCAGAGCCTCCCCCACTGCCTCGACGCACTGAGCTGCTTTGTAAAGCACTAGCAGCACTCCTCTCAGTTGGACAGGAGAAGATGATGGAATTCACCAGTGTGTCGTGGTACTCCCGCAATTTACGCTCCCGGGTCAACGCAGGGATGAGGTTTTGGACGTTGTCCCGGTAGCGAGGATCGAGGAGGGTGAACACCCAATAATCAGGCATGTTGAGAATGTGGTCGATGCGGCGGTCGTTTCTCAGGCACTGCAGCATGAAATCCACCATGTGCTGCAGAGTGCCAACCGGCCCAGAAACGCTGTCCCCTGCTTGAGACATGATCTCTGCCCGCTCGTCATCACCCCACCCTCGCTGTACACACTGACCACTGGACAATTGTGTCGCTCCCTCCTCTGGACGGAGCTCTTCCTCCTCCATTGACTCCTCCTCATCCTCCTCACAAATTGGCCCCTGCGTACCCCTTTGTGAGGAACCACGTGGCGCTGACTCTCCAGAAGCTGATGGAAAAGGTGACTCCTCATCCTCCACCTCTTCCACCACATCATCCCTTAACCCTTGCAAAGTTTGCTGAAGCAGGCAGATAAGGGGGACAGTCATGCTGACTAGTGCATCATCTGCACTTGCCATCCGCGTGGAATAATCAAAAGGACGCAAAACCTGGCAGACGTCCTTCATAGTGGCCCACTCTGTGGTTGTGAAGTCTGATCGGCGCTGACTGCGACTTCTTTGCGCCTGATGCAGCTGGTACTCCATAACTGCTTGCTGCTGCTCACACAACCGCTCCAACATATGTAACGTGGAATTCCACCGGGTAGGTAGGTCACATATGATGCGGTGTTCCGGAAGGCGGAATCGGCGCTGCAGAGCAGCAATGCGGGATCTGGCCAAGCTGGAACGCCGCAAGTGAGCACACTCTAGGCGGACCTTGTGCAGCAGGGCATCAAGATCCGGATAGTCCCTCAGAAAACTCTGCACAACCAAATTGAGCACATGTGCCAGACATGGGATGTGAGTGAGGTTGCCAAGGGCCAAAGCTGCCACCAGATTTCGGCCATTGTCACACACTACCATGCCTGGCTGGAGATTCGCTGGCAGTAACCACACATCGCTCTCCTGCTTTATGGCATTCCAGAGCTCCTGCGCTGTGTGGCTTCGATGCCCCAATGAAACTAGTTTCAAGACGGCCTGCTGACGTTTGGCCACGGCTGTGCTCATGTCGGTCATAGGTAAACGTTCACGGGTCCATGTGGGGGTGGACTGTGACGGATCCTGCAGAGAGGAATCAGAGGAACTGGTGTAAGAGGAGGAGTCGATGCGTACAGACTGGATTCCTGCAATCCTTGGAGTGGGCAGGACACGTCCTGCGCCACTCGCACGATCTGTACCTGGCTCAACAACATTAACCCAATGGGCAGTGAGGGAAACATATCGCCCCTGTCCATGCTGACTGGTCCACGCATCGGTGGTGAGGTGGACCTTGCTACTGACGGCGTTCAGTAGCGCATGTTTTATGTTTGCCTCAACATGCCTGTGCAGGGCAGGGACAGCCTGCCTGCTGAAGTAAAAGCGGCTGGGCACCTTGTACTGTGGGACTGCCAATGCCATCAAGTCACGGAAGCTGTCAGTCTCCACCAGCCTGAACGAGAGCATTTCCAGGGACAACAGTTTGGCAATGCCTGCATTCAGAGCCTGTGCTCGGGGGTGGTTGGCCGAGAATGCCCGCCTTTTCTCCCATGCCTGTACTACCGATGGCTGTAGAGTAGACTGGGAGTGTGAGGATGACTGGGAAGGTGGTGCTGTGGGTGGAATTACACAAGGTCTCTGGGAGGAAGCCAAACCAGCTGTGCGTGAGCTGGAGGAAGAGGCAACACGAGCTGAAGAGGTGGTAGCTGCCGCTGTTGGTTGGCCTACATCTTCAGTGTGTTTCTGTAACTCCACCGCGTGCCTGGTCCGCACATGTTTCCACATATTTGTGGTATTGAGGTTGCTGACATTTTTCCCTCTTTTTACTTTATGATGACACAGCTTGCATTTGACAAAACAAATGTCATCTGCAACTGTGTCAAAAAAGGACCAGGCACTGCAAGTCTTGGGAGCGCCCTTTTTGGCTTTGGAAAGAGACAGGCTCCTAACGGGTGCCAAAGTGGAGGCTACAGGCTCCGCAGTCTTCCCCCTCCCTCTCCCTCTTTGGCCCGTAAGAGGAAGCTCTTCCTCTGAGCTGCTCCCACCACCTTCCTGTTCCTCACGCCACGATGGGTCAAGGACCTCATCATCTCCACTACCCTCTGCCACCAACTGCTCCTCCTGGGTAGTCTCAGCAGCACAGTACGCACGAGAAAGCGGCACCTGAGTTTCATCATCAGATGCGTACTGCGCTGTGGTCACCGGAGGCACTGGCCCACCTGCCTCTTCAGAGTCAGAGAGATAAAGCTTTTGGGCATCACTGCACACTGCCTCTTCTTCCATTTCTCCAATGCTGCTTGGCTGGCCCCCTGTTTCCAAGCCAAGAGATTCAGAGAACAGAAGTAGAGACGGCTCCTGTCCTGGGCTCTCTGACTGCCTGGCCAATTTGGCAGGTGGTGAAGAGACAGATGGCTGCTCTCCAGTGCTCTGTGCCTGAGAGGATGTGGCACTAACTGAAGTCGATGCCGAGGCGTTAGCTGCCATCCACCCGACAACGGCTTCAATTTGGTCTTCACGCAGCAGCGGTGCACGGCGCTCTCCGACAAAGCTGCGCATGAAGGACTGTTCCCTGCTGAAACTGAGTGACGACGAGTCACCGGCGCCCGCAGCAGGCACAGAATCACCACGTCCTCTCCCTGCTCCTCTCCCTGCTCCGCGCCCACGCCCACGTGCCTTACTCCCTGCCCTCTTCATCTTGGTTGACAGATAAAGATAAGCAGAAAAGTACTAAGGCCTTAGTGTGCTTATTCCTGTAATGCTCCTCCTAACAGGTGTAAGAAACACTAATGTTGTAAATTGTGGACTAAACTTTATTATTTTTCAAATGTGGCCTACACAAGTGTAAGTTGTGTTTGGTGAACTTAACCTTTTTTTTGGTGCAGATCGGGCTACAGAGCTAGTTTAAATCACACGGAGACCGTGCAGACAGCCGTAAACGGCGCTGCAAGGCCAAGAAACCCTCCTCTAGGTTATCCTATATAGTGTTTTTCCACTATTTAGCTGGATACAAGTGGAAAGACACTAATAGGAATTTTTTTTTTCAAATTTTAAACTGGCTGCACTATTTGAAAAAAAGGAAATTGTTTTTCAAGGTATGAGGCAGTAACGCACCCTGAGCTGAATCCAACCGGCTATAGCTGCACACAGACTACAGGGCGAGCTGGGCTCACACGGAGACCGTGCAGACAGCCGTAAACGGCGCTGCAAGGCCAAAAAACCCTCCTCTAGGTTATCCTATATAGTGTTTTTCCACTATTTAGCTGGATACGAGTGGAAAGACACTAATAGGAATTTTTTTTTTCAAATTTTAAACAGGCTGCACTATTTGAAAAAAAGGAAAATTTTTCTCAAGGTATGAGCCAGTAACGAACCCTGAGCTGAATCCAACCGGCTATGGCTGCACACAGACTACAGGGCGAGCTGGGCTCACACGGAGACCGTGCAGACAGCCGTAAACGGCGCTGCAAGGCCAAAAAACCCTCCTCTAGGTTATCCTATATAGTGTTTTTCCACTATTTAGCTGGATACGAGTGGAAAGACACTAATAGGAATTTTTTTTTTCAAATTTTAAACAGGCTGCACTATTTGAAAAAAAGGAAAATTTTTCTCAAGGTATGAGCCAGTAACGAACCCTGAGCTGAATCCAACCGGCTATGGCTGCACACAGACTACAGGGCGAGCTGGGCTCACACGGAGACCGTGCAGACAGCCGTAAACGGCGCTGCAAGGCCAAAAAACCCTCCTCTAGGTTATCCTATATAGTGTTTTTCCACTATTTAGCTGGATACGAGTGGAAAGACACTAATAGGAATTTTTTTTTTCAAATTTTAAACAGGCTGCACTATTTGAAAAAAAGGAAAATTTTTCTCAAGGTATGAGCCAGTAACGAACCCTGAGCTGAATCCAACCGGCTATGGCTGCACACAGACTACAGGGCGAGCTGGGCTCACACGGAGACCGTGCAGACAGCCGTAAACGGCGCTGCAAGGCCCAAAAACCCCCCTCTAGGTTATCCTATGTAGTGTTTTTCCACAATAGAGCTGGAGACTGGTGGAAAAACACTAATAGGAAATTTGAGAAAAAATGTGCAGCAGGCTGCACTAAGAGCAAAAAAGAACAACTGTGTGAGGCAGTGTGAACCCCCCCTGAGCTGAATACAACCGGGTATATGGCTGCACACAGACTACAGAGTGAGCTGCACACACACACACACACAGAGACCTTGCAGAACGCTGTTAAAACAGCGCTGCAAGGCAAGAGCAAGGTGAACAGTGAAGAACACACAGCGTTTTGCTAAATTAGCCTTTGGAAAGGAAAATAAAGCAATTAGCTAGCTCAACTGGCCCTCAGTTAGAACACAGCGTCCTGTCCCTAACTGAAATCACAGCAGAGTGAGCGCAAAATGGCGGCAGCGCTTTTTTATAGTGCAGAGTGACATCATTTCAGCAGCCAATCCAAGCCTTGCCAGTACTTACATGCCCACCATGCTAAACAGGATGTGCCCACACTTTCATTCATTCCTCATTGGCTGCTGCGTTCAATTTGAATTCTGGGAACTTCCGATTCCGGTATCCGATACGCGGGAAGTATCGGAATTCGGTATCGGAATTCCGATACCGCAAATATCGGCCGATACCCGATACTTGCGGTATCGGAATGCTCAACACTAATAATAAGCAATAATTAGTTTCAACAATGGTAGAATATTTTAATCTTACAACTTGGGATAAAATATTTCCATATTTCCAAGTTTCAAGATTTGGATCTGTAGTAGGTAATTCTTTTTTAGAATGTTGGACACCGATAATGATGTAAAAAGTATTTTACATGGCTACAACCTTAGTGAGCCATCCATTCTCTCTTGGCTTCTGCGAAGGCAGTACGCCATCTGCTCTTCTGTGTATTTGTGCTTGCTTAGTCTCTGGAGAGCAATGTCTAGTGGGATGTTTTATGTCATGCACTTGATACCTCATGCTACATTGGTTATGAAGATGGGCAGCATTCTCCACAGGGCTATCGAGCTTTACTTTTTTTTTAGCTTAAAGTCTGTGCTTCCAGGTGTCTGAACAATCAAACACAATTTAAAATCCATCTTTTTTTTTCCAATCATCTTTCTCTGATTGAAAGCATCTTTGGCAGAATTTTGTCTACAAAGTCTGTAAAGCGATCAGCGGCAGCAGGAACAATTGCTTTATCAATTCCTCATAAAAATGTTGTTGCGTGCTGCCTGAATGTATAACTCTTTTCTATTTCAACCTGAAAAAACATCAACTATACCAAGCAGAAAATAAATTGTTTCCATATTCTAACAAGGCATTTGTGAATTCTCAGCTATAGAGACGCATTCGAGTGTGTAAAATTTGGTTGGAATTAAATGTCGCAAAATTTGGTGATAACATAGAGCATAGACAGCCGCAAAATCTAGGAAAAGGCGCAGTAATTACGGATGGAATGGCAGAATGCTTCTAATACAAATGCATAGACACATGTACTGTATATCCCGTCATTGTATGCATATTAATATGATAAATGGAGCAGAAAATATATGTAAAGGTCCACCAAAATGTTTCACTTCCTCAGTAAAATAGTACTGTACACTATAGACCCCATTCATCAAAGTGATTATGTTACACCTGAATTCTGGTGTAAATCACTTTGAATAGTTGCAAAAATTTTACTCAGCGTGGAGATGTGCAAAATTTTTATGACTTTTTGCCATTTCCTCACCAGTGTTGTCCACTTCTACCAAAATGGGCAGAGCTGAGATGGGATGGAGCAGAGTGGGTTAAGTAAGAGTAAGTAAGATTTATGACAAAGTGCACAGAGGCGCACATCACTTTTCAGACATGCCTGATTCATTAGATAAGCACTCTCATCAAAGTTTTTATCATCTTAATATAGTGCAATTCTTATCTTATATGGCACTGTGTACTTACAATTGCTCATTTTGATCTTCTACCTAGCTGATTCTTATATTTTCCATTAAATCTAGGACATTGCATTATTAAAAACTGACTAGCTGAATCCTTCTAAGCTCTATGTAGAAACAGGAGGTCAATTTTCCCTACATAAGTCAATGGGAAAAATCACTGGCAGAGGGCAGGAGTGGAGCAGTTGGGCCAGGAGTTGAAGAGGGGAATGATTTCTGCAGGGAAAAAAGACTTTCTGTTTTAACATAGAACAAAGAAGAATTTACTGGCTAGAAAGGCAAAATGAGCAATAGTACACAGTGCTATATAATATGATTACTGCAATATAGAAAAACTTTCATGGGACGAGTGTTTCTTTAAGAGATTCACATTTCTTAATGAAACTGGTGCCTCTGACTCCAGCACTACCCGTCATCGAGACCAGCATGAACAATGCCAGTCTTGATGAATTAGGTAGGGTCTGTTAGGTGTCGAGTTCCTGCCTCTGCACAGGGGGAATCTTGAACCATCTCTGCTGCGGTCTCCCATTCTTCTCCAGCCGCAGTGGAGCCTGCTCAGCGGAGACATCGGTCCCAGCATCTAGCTCAGGCTGAAACTGTGCGACTGGTTACTGCTGCCCTTCCAGGCTCTGCCTTTGTAGCCAGCACTGATCAGCAGCGATCAGGTCTTTCTGGGACTAAGTCCTGCTTTTCCCATACTGAGCATGCCCACGGGACGACCTTCCATTGGAGGTCGGGGATCACATGCTCAGGTCCTGTTGCAGCTCCTATTGGACCATCTGGAAGGTCTTGCAGCACTGCTGCTATAAAAGGTTTGCATGGCCGCTCGGCCAAGCGCTAGTGTATACTTGAAAACGTGTGTGTGTTGATGTGTGAAAGTCATTCATTAATCATCCCCTCCCTTGTGTATAACTGCTTGCGTAAGGAGGATAATTGCTATCTAGCGCCCGACAGAGCCATCAGTACTTAACACACGATAGAGCGTCTATTGCTGTGACCACTAGTGCAGCGCCATGCGTTATTAGAGCGCTTTCCTGACCCAAGTCTGGGTGGTTAGTGGCGTCCGCCAGAGCGGCACTGCATGCACTCTTGTGCATAAAAATTATTACTTAAGTTAGACTCTGACACCCACTAGCGGTGTCGAGCCCAAGTGGTCTAGACGAACTCTAATCCTGAGTCTTGGGATTGAGCTCTATGATACATCTTTCATACAGGGTGAAGCTAACCCGTGTGTGTATCCTCATTGTACCGCCATATAGTCCGTCATTACTCAGCAGCAGGTTCCATCTCTGCACGTAGGACCCCGGGCTGCGAACGCACCTTATACAATCTCTTTAATTACTTGGTGCATTCTGCTAGCCCTAACAGGGTCTCTATGCTTTACTCTTAACTTGTGATCAAATATATGACCTTCTATGTTGCTGATTATCACTTATATCCTGATTAGAGATAGTCACTACTCTGAATTTCTGGGCAAAGGAAGCTGCTGCCAGTTTACGACATGGCATTGTGGTCAATACATACTGATGTTTACACCCTTTTTGCTTTGTATACAGGATATAGTGCCCTTATGTATTAGCTAATAGGCATTATTTCAATGTTCTGGCCACATATATCCCGTTCAAGTCTTCTCTGTTAGGAGAAAGCAATTCTCAGTGTAATTTGATGTAGTTCCAGAGCCTTAGAATAGGCATTCAATTGTATTTTAATATATTACACCAACTGCTCCAGGACAAGCATGGTAGCATCAGTTTATTGGGAAGTTTACATTCAACATTACAAAGTAATCTGGTTATATTTATTCTACTATATCCATTGGTTGATTAAGGCTGGTTTCACATTCACGGTTGTGTCCGCAGCCTTTCTGACACATACACCCTCATGCGTCTTGATTTCCAATCATTAACATTGTAGACGCAGGTGCCTGCGTTTGCGTGCGTTCGCCCGCGTTTGCTTATGCATGCTTTTTTTGTGGTGTGCGGCAGGGCGCGGCTAACGCACCATGTTGAAATTTTGAGGCTTCAAATTTCCATCAAATATGGGCAGGCATGCACATGCGGATAAGTGCGTTAAAAAAATGGATTACTGTCTATGGGAACGCATGTGTACGCATGTCTTTGCGTACGCATTCGTTCGATGTGCTTGCGAACTTTGGACTGCGCATGTCCAGGAACTGATTTAGACATGCCCATTGAGACACGCCCTCCTGGAAATATCAAACGCATTGGCATAAAAAGTGCAAACGCATGTGAAAACGCATACAAATGCTGCGGGGTTTTTGCTGTCATGCGTAAGCTGATGCGGATAAAAAAATACTGCGTTTGCATGCGGTTGCGGATGATACGCTGAGGACACAACTGCAAATGTGAAACCAGCCTTAGTGACTAAAAGAACCCAGATACATCCAACAACTCTTGGTTGAATTTTTGGCTTGGATATGTCTTCTATAAGAAAAGGGACGAAGTCACTGCCAGAAACATCAGGTAGCAGTTTATATACGCCAACATTGAAATTGAACATTTCAGATCGGTTTCTAAAGAAAAATAGTTTGAAGGCCATTCACAAATAAAAAATCAGCCACTACTAATGAAATCATGAGGTTAAGTAAACTGTACTGTACCTTGGCACAATAAAGTAGGGATGATAGCATTGCTTTGTTCTGTTCACATTATTGTTATGAGTCCTGTTGAAAGGTAGCATTTTCAGGCAAAAAAACAATGTTTCAACCAGATGCAAATAACTTGATGTAAACTTAGCCTAAGGAAGCATTCTTATAGTAATAATTTAACATGTATTAGTATATATTCACTCATGTTATTTTGTACTGTAAAAGCTCAAGAACTCAATGGTAGAACATATCCATGTGGTATGCATCAATAATTCAAACCCGTAGCTTGATATGGACCCACATTTACCTCGGCATGCCATATCATGGAGATATTCATCCACAGAAGCCATATCATGGAGATGTTCATATACAGAACACATATTATTATTATTATTATTATACATTTTTATAGCGCCATTTATTCCATGGCGCTTTACATGTGAATACGGGGCAAATATAGACAATTACATTAAACATGAGCAGATAACAAGGCACATGAGTACATAAGGAGGGAGGACCCTGCCCGCGAGGGCTCACAGTCTGCAGGGGGTGGGTGAGGATACACTAGGAGAGGGAAGAATATCATGGAGATATTCATCCACAGAAGCCATTTCATGGAGATGTTCATACACAGAACCCATATCATGGAGTTGTTCATCCAGAGAAGCCATATCATGGAGATATTCATCCAGAGAAGCCATATCATGGAGATATTCATCCAGAGAAGCCATATCATGGAGATGTTCATCCACAGAAATCATATCATGGACATGTTCATCCACATAAACCAGCTCATGGAGATATTCAACTACAGAAGCCATATCATGGAGATATTCATCCACAGAAATCATATCATGGAGATGTTCATACACAGAACCCATATCATGGAGATGTTCATCCAAAGAAACCATCTCATGGAGATGTTCATCCACAGAAATCATATTATGTACATGTTCATCCACATAAACCAGCGCATAGAGATATTCAACTACAGAAGCTATATCATGTAGATATTCATCCACAGAAATCATATCATGGAGATGTTCATACACAGAACCCATATCATGGAGATGTTCATCCAAAGAAACCATCTCATAGAGATGTTCATCCACAGAAATCATATTATGTACATGTTCATCCACATAAACCAGCGCATAGAGATATTCAACTACAGAAGCTATATCATGTAGATATTCATCCACAGAAATCATATCACGGAGATGTTTATACACAGAACCCATCTCATGGAGATGTTCATCCAAAGAAACCATCTCATGGAGATGTTAATCCAAAGAAACCATCTCATGGAGATGTTCATCCGCAGAAGCCATATCATGGAGATGTTAATCCAAAGAAACCATCTCATGGAGATGTTCATCCGCAGAAGCCATATCATGGAGATATTCATCTACAGAAGTCTATGGATCTATAATTTGTAACTATAAAGACTACATACACAACAGAATAGAGTTCCCAAGCAGCTGCCATTAAGGCAATTAGCCCTTTAAGGGAATCTGTCAGAAGGTTTTTGCTATGTATTCTGAGAACAGAGTGATGTAGAGGCTGAGACCCTGATCCTAGAGATTTCTCACTAACTGGGTTGTGCGCTGTTGTTTCAATAAAATCAGTGTTTTATCAACACCTAGTCAACTTGCTCTGTGTAACCCCACCATCATCACTCATATATACAGTGTACACAGAAATCCGCCCATGGTGTGAGTGGGATTATATAGGGCTCAGCATTTAAAGCACTGCTAGATCTGTAGCAGAGAAAACAGGGTTTTTAACACAACGTCTCTGTCCTACACCATGCTGCTGTCTGATTATATAGCAAAACCTGGAGACAGATTCCTTTTAAGAACAATAACAAATTTTTGTAGCACTGTATTATACTTGTGCACCAAAATATATATACATGTCTTCTCTATAACTAAATATATACTCCGGTTAAAGAACTCTGACGTCGGCAATATGCTATGTGAACTTAGCTCCTCCATGGTCCGTCACACGTCTTATTGTTGTGGTTCATATTATGAGAAATCATTAGCCATATTTCACACAACCGCGTACACTGTTTGCACAGAAATGTTAAATACCAGTTTATAAACCTTTTTTATTCCGCATACTTACTTCTAATTAAATTTAAATCTTCCCAGATCCCTATGTGAAAATTCATCTCATGCAGAACGGCAAGAGACTGAAGAAAAAGAAGACAACTATTAAGAAGAATACACTTAATCCCTACTACAATGAGTCTTTTAGCTTTGAAGTACCATTTGAGCAAATTCAGGTAATCTGAAACATCACCTTGGAGCATCCAAACATTGTTCTATCTGATTTTGCTTTGGAGGGGCTGTAATGAGTGTTGTAATTACCGCTATGCTTTCAGGCCACATTATATATTATACTACTCCGCTTTTCAACATCCCTTTTAAAGTGATATTTCCAGATCAGGGTAAAAATGTGAGGAACAGGAGGGTATTATGAGGCCATCCTTTTCACATTTTTCACTTAATGTTCACTAATCAGGCTGCGTTTTAGCTGCCACCATGTCCTGAGATAGGTGGCCTTAAGTATAGACCCTCAGCACCGTCTCATTACATAAGTACCAAACTCATAATGTGACATTATATTTAAATAGCAATGGCTCTAATAGAAACATCTCTGACTAAATAGCAAGAGGAATCCAGACAAATGTCATACAGATAAGAGCAAATGAAATTTTCTGCTTTTCCTCCCATCATTTTCGATGGTACTGTGCCATAATTTGCCTTATCGCGGGCTGTCACAATGAATAGATATGTAATGCGGATTCACAGGTGTTCGTTCCTTCCAGATATGAAGAATATTCAGTATATATTCCGCATAGTCTTCCATACAAATGTCTTGTTGTTTTAGTGTCATCAGAATCTACTTGTTATTGTAAAATGATAAAATATATATATTTGATTATTACCTCTAAAGTGAGACGTACACACGTCCCTCTGCTGGATGCAACATTTACACATAGAATATAAATATTTGGATGAAAATGATTCACTATTGTAGATTTGCAGCAACATATCCATGCAAAGCTTTGCTCCTATTGGCTTACATCATTGGGAATCTGTTGTTTTTTTGCCACCTAATCTTAGTGCGTCATAATAATTGGAAGAGTCCCTGATTCCAATGATATGTCAATTACTTGGCCGCTTGCGATAGTTTTGATAAAATCACTGTGTAATAATCACTACTTATAAGCACCACTTATTGAGGTTTTTCTGCCTATGCGCTGTGTTCACAGAAAGCTGCCAATCAGTGGGGTGAGCTTAAACAGTACTCAATATTGAGAAAACTGCAGCAGATAAAACCACGATTTTATCAAAACTTCAATAAGCAGTCCAGTAAGTGATATATCGATGAAATCGGGTTGCTACCCCTACATCCTGCTGCTCTTAGATGCAGTAGAAAAAACTTGGTGATGGATTCCCTTTAAAGAGAACCTGTCACCCAGTTTGGCCGATAAAGATACAGCCATCACCTTTCAGGGCTGATACACACCATTCTATAATGCTGTATTATCTGCCCCCAACCCGACCTGCAAGAGAAGAAAAAGAACTTTTATTATACTCACCTGAGGGGCGATCTGGTCCGATGAGCTTTGCTGGTCTTGGTCTGGTGCCTCCCGTCTTCTTACGATCCCTGTCCTCCTGCTTGCTTCATGTGGGTGGCGCATCCATTTATCATCCACACAGTCTCCTCGGCACAGCGCTCCGGCGCAGGCGCACTTCTCTGTCCTGTCAAGGGCAGAGCAAAGTACTGATGTGTGCATGCGCCGGGGCTCTTTGACCTTTCCCGGCACCTGCACACTGCAGTACATTGCTCTGCCATCATCAGGGCAGAGAAGTGCGCCTGCACAGGAGCGGGATGCTGAGGAGATGTGTCATCTTCACGAAGCAAGCAGAAGGGCGGCATCGCAAGAAGATGGAGGCGTTGGACGAAAAAGAGCGACACCCATCTGACCGAACCGCCCCGCAGGTGAGTATAATAAAAGTATTTTCTTCTCTTGCAGGTCAGGTTGGGGGCAGATATACAGCATTATAGAATTATGTATATCAGCCCTGAAAGGTGATGGCCGTATCTCTTATCGGCCAAACCTGGTGACAGTTTCCCTTTAAGCATTCTAGAGATAAGTCATTTTGCATGATTCTTTTTGCTCAGTCATCCGATGTTCCTGCATTGATGAATTTGTTAAATAGAATTCAAATTCATGTATTTTTTTAATCCAGGGAGTTAGCTAACGAGTTCACTTATTTCTGTGATAATGTTATCCATACATTTAATTGGAAATATTCTTAGGTTTAACTTGGATACAATCTTAAAACATTTATTGCAAATTCTTAATGAAGAAGAAAAAACTGCGAAAGAATAAAGCGCAATAGGGTCTTATCTGGTGACAATGGAGTGTCAAAGAAGTAGGATGCATTCACCTTGTTATGTGTAATGGGCATGTAAAACAGCTGCTGCATAGATACCGGTCAGGAAGTAGACCAAGGGTACAGGAAGGAGGCTGGAGGTATCACTTATGCGTTGCTGATAGCAGATAATTGATAAAATACGACATTTATTAACAGGTTAAAAGTCAATGCGTTTCGAGGTCACACAGGACCTATTCATCAGGACAAACCTCCTGTGCTGATGAAGAGGTCCTGTGTGACCTCAAAACGCGTTGATGTTTAACCTGTTAATAAATGTTGTTATTTTATCGATTATCCAGCAGCAGCAGCGCATGAGTGATACCTCCAGCCTCCTTATTGCAAATTCATGACAAAGCATATGCTAAAAATATTTGCCCCAGACCCCTCTTTTCTCCTGGTGAGGCAATCTACATTCGCCACATTAGCGAAAAAAGAATGGACATGCTAATGTGACTGCCCGACAAGTATGGCACAAAGTGTCCCGAAAGTAAGGAATTATCCATGTAAAATATGATGTGAAGGATGAAGTTTTAATATTGGTCTCACTTCGGATGAATGAATCACTCCTGTAATGAAAGGAAATCTCAACCAATGCCACTGAAAAAGGCTGCCCATTAACCACTGCACCATAGACTTGACTAAACAACTGAATTGAGCACAGGCAAACATAGACCAAAAAGGGATCCCTGAGCAAGAAGAGTATATGGGCCCTTTACAGCCCAAAAGCTCATGATAATGCAAAATTTCACCAGCATTTTAAGTGGAAATGGGCCCGATTACCACTTGGGCCCCTGTGCAGCCAATGATGTTTCCGCCCCTGGATTTGGGAAAGAAAGGGTTTATGTGAAGTTGCTGTGTCACTCATTTTGAAAATTCTAACAAACTGTCTGGGTCACTATCAGTAACATATTTCAGCACCTATGGGTGCCATTTATGGGTAGACAATATTAGCACCATAACCAGGAAAAGCTACAAATTTTTTCAACTACAGTGAGGATAAGGTTGGAAAGCCTTTTTGCTTTTATTGTTTGAAATCCTCTGCAATGACACATATGCTTTGTTCACCAGAAATAATCTCAATTATGCTTGGGATACCATTAATCCTTCACATCACCTGGAGAGGAGAAAAATCTCTGTGAACATGAAAATGAATAAAGCTATCATAAATGGAACCTGTCAGCAGATTTTGCCGCTTTAAGATGCAGCCACTGCCTTTTGGGCTTATCTACAGCATTCTGTAATGCTGAAGACAAGCCCCCGGTCCAACCGGCAAGTGAAGAAAAATAAGTTAAATTATACTCACACGGGGGGGGGGGGTGGGCGGTCCGGTCCGATGGGTGTCGCAGGTTCGGGTCCACTGCCTCCAATCGTCTTGCGACACCGCCCTCCTGCTTCTTCATTGCTCCCCAGAATCTCGCTCCTGCGCAGGTGTACTTCTCTACCCTGTTGAGGGCTGACCAAAGTATTGCAGTGAGCAGGCCCTGGGAAAGGTCAGAGAGGCCCAGCGCCTGCGCACTGCAGTACTTTACTCTGCCCTTAACAGGGCAGAGAAGTACGCCTTGAAGCAGGAGGGCGGCACTGCAAGAAGATGGGATGTGCCAGTCCCGAACCTGTGACACCCATCAGACCAGACCGCCCCTCGGGTGAGTATAATATTACTTATTTTTCTTCTCTTTCAGGTCGGACTGGGGGTTTATCTACAGCATTATAGAATGTGGTAGATAAGCCCTGAAAGGCAGTGGATGCATTTTTTAGCTGCAAAATCTGTTGACAGCTTCCCTTTAACATGAAGCACACCATTGTTTTTTGAGCCACATTCTTTACTTGATTGATGTTTCACATACTTAGCTGTTGTGAATTCTGTTGTCAAGCTCCCTCCTGTGGTCATGAATGGTACTTCGGCTGGTTCTGTCCATGGGCTTCCTCTGGTGGTTGTGAGTGGGGCTGCGGCTTCTGAGTTTCCTTCCACAGGTGACGAGGTTAATTCGTTAGCTGGCTGCTCTACTTAACTCCACTTAGATCATTGCTCCATGCCACCTGTCAATGTTCCAGTATTGGTCTAGTTCGCTCCTGGATCGTTCTTGTGACCTGTCTTCCCAGCAGAAGCTAAGTTCCTGCTTGCTTTTCTCTTGTTTGCTTTTTTTCTGTCCAGCTTGCTATTTTGATTTTTGTCTTGCTTGCTGGAAGCTCTGGGACGCAGAGGGAGCGCCTCCGCACCGTGAGTCGGTGTGGAGGGTCTTTTTGCGCCCTCTGCGTGGTCTTTTTGTAGTTTTTGTGCTGACCGCAAAGTTACCTTTCCTATCCTTTGTCTGTTCAGTAAGTCGGGCCTCACTTTGCTAAATCTATTTCATCTCTGTGTTTGTATTTTCATCTTACTCACAGTCATTATATGTGGGGGGTTGCCTTTTCCTTTGGGGAATTTCTCTGAGGCAAGGTAGGCCTTATTTTTCTATCTTTAGGGCTAGCTAGTTCCTTAGGCTGTGACGAGTTGCATAGGGAGCGTTAGGAGCAATCCACGGCTATTTCTAGTGTGTGTGATAGGATTAGGGATTGCGGTCAGCAGAGTTCCCACGTCTCAGAGCTTGTTGGTAACTATCAGGTCATTCCGTGTGCTCTTAACCACCAGGTCCATTATTGTCCTAATCACCAGGTCATAACACTTAGCTGCCCGGTTAAAAAACTAAAGTTGAATTAAAGTTAGGGGCATTAAAGATGTCCACCATGCTGATGACATAGCTTAACCTCTTTCTCTTTTCTCCCAACGCTTATGTGTAAATAATGAATTGCCATCGGTCAACCATTTTCATTATATGTAGATATTTCCTTACTTTCAAGACATCCTGTATAGTATTTGTACTCCTCTAATGTAGTATAAAAACTAATAGGTCACCTCAAGTACTATTTCCCAGAAGTAATAATAGTCAAAATTAGTATGTCACAATGCAGGAATAGGAACCACAGTAATAATGGCCACAGTGTATCTGTCACGTAGAGGCAAGGGACATTGGGCACCTAATTGATCAATCAAACTGGGGATACCCTTGGCTATCCATGTTCCCTGAATTGTTATGCTCCTATCTTAACCCTTAACTGTTCCCTCCCCCACCCATGGAGGGGTGAGTCTAAAGTGTATTGGAAAATGCAAACCAGACAGACAGGAGTAAACAGACAGGGATAAAAGAAAACTACAATCATACAAATACATTTACAAAACAACAGAGAGAGAAACAGGGGAGGAATAGGGGCCACAAACCAAATGGGAGTGGATTAGGATACATATGCAAATCAACTCCATGCAGAAATCACCTGAAAGAATCTCCACCCACCTACTCCAAACACTGAACTTCTCCTTCAACTCAAAACCAGCCAGGGAGAGACCTGTCAGTCACTTAAAGAGGCTGTGGAAAAAGACAGCTGAGAGCGGTGCCGGACTAGTCTTGTCTCTGCCGGATCTTCAAACTATTTATTTTCTGAAATGCCAGAGCGTTTAAGAGAAGAATATACCTGATATGAGCAGCATAAATCATCTGACAGGTTTCCTTTATCCTCTTTGATTCATAATTTTGTTTCCTATTAAAATGCAATTTTATATTTGCTTGTTTGTTTTCTCTTTTCCAGAAAGTGCAAGTTGTTGTTACTGTTTTGGACTATGACAAGATTGGAAAAAATGATGCTATTGGGAAGGTGTTTGTGGGCTACAACAGTACCGGCGCAGAGCTGCGACATTGGTCAGACATGTTGGCCAACCCACGACGGCCCATTGCACAATGGCATACTTTACAGCCTGAGGAGGAAGTAGATGTAATGCTTGGCGTCAAAAAATAAAGAGAATCTAATCTGCAGTTGCCCATATAGTGCTCTTTAGCCAGTATATGTAAATACCTCAGTAGTATGGGTCCTTTCATGTCTTTCCATGCATTCCTATTTCAGGTCATTCGTACCTATTCATTTAATTTGCACAAATTTTAATGTCCTTACTTCCCTTGAAAAGAAAACATATTGTGCGCCACACAACTGCCCTCTTACTCTTCTTTTAAGCAATATGATGTGTAGATAGAGCATGAATCAATTTATTACCACACTCTTGTATATAACAGTATGCCAACATTTCTTTCTAGTCTGTGTATTTGTATGTCGTACGCGTTTCTTATTCCGTGTATACTTCGGTGTTTTTAATAAGATGTTCTATTTTAAACAATGTAAATTGACTAAATATAGAAGAGCTGATATTATATTACAGGTTTAACTATTGTATCGTCCGCATTCCAGGAGAAATTCCAACTTCTAAGGCACTAGTAGAGTTGCACTGACATCTTAAAGGACAACTTAAATCTGAGCGCGACCAGATCCATACGATTACGAACTAGGCGTACATTCCATATTTTCTGTGAGCAAATTAGTTCATACGTGTAGATTTCAGTCAGGGGCAACGGCTACGAATAGAGGAGAGGTGTAAATGTCCATAACAAGTCTGGTCACTAGATGCCAAGATATTTCTTTGTATATATTTATGTGTTTAAAAAAAAAAAAAGCTAAAATTGTGGCATTTTTTCAATCTGAGTGACGAGGTACTAACAGGGAATACAGAGATTCTATATATGTATATATAGTCTCCGAGACTTCTAATATCCCATGAGATTTGCTTGCGCAAACGGCACCTTTTGCTCGTCAGACACCGTCCTGTAAATTTTAGCTTTAGATAGAATGTACATCTTGGGGTTTATCTGTACGTCTCCATGCCACATCTCATACACTCTATGTGTGTGTGTACTCGCGTAACCCCGTTTCATGGACAGACCGCGAAGCATACTGAACATTGCTGAAAAGCACTGTGCCGAGTACACCGTCACCTACGTTTCCATAGTTAACAAACAGTATTGTGACCCAATATATATATATATAAAGACTAAACTGATTTAGCCATAATTCTGAATGCACTTCAAGTAAGCCAAAACAGCTAGTGACCTTTTTTATATATATACTATTTGTATAATGAGTTTTAATTTGTCCTTTAAAAATGGTATAAAACAAAGAACAAGTGCTAGCAAACTGGAGCACCCTCTTGTGTATACTAGATGCTCATTTCAGGAGGAGTTTTTAAATGTTTTCAATGTTATTATGTAGTAAATGGCACTATTATGAAGCTATTAGTCATTCCATAAGAGTCTTAAACGACTGCTCTGTGTATCACTGTGACTGCCGTGTGTGCTTAGATGAAACTTAGTTCTCTCAGTGAATAGCAATCAATTAATTCTATAGTGATATTGTACTGATACTGCCATCTCTTTCTACTGCACTGCTGCAGGAGAGCATAGCACAAATAGGTTACTATGGACCAATTTGAACATGGGAGCTATGCTGGATATTGGATACAGAATAGGTAGATCACACAGCAATGTATTGAGCACTGTGCAATATTAGCCGTCAATTATTATCTATATTGAAACATATCTATAAAAATATATCAATAAACATTGTACATTCTATCCTTTATTTAGAGGGAAAAGACTCTAATTCTTAATGCATTGATCTTTATTTTTATTGCACAGATCAGTAATAGGGAATCTTTATTTTTATTTTTTTATTATTTTATTCTTTATTTTTTACTTGCTTTTGTTTTAAAACCGCAGGATCATAGATACAAAACAGGGCATTACACCCCCAATAAATGACTTTACGGGCAAAGGCATACCAGTGATGTCCCTGCCAAGATACAACTAGCAGTTATATCAATATGATCATTCTTAACGGAGTTTCTCTTATGATAGTGTTAAGGACTTAAAGATAGAAAATGTTATCAATTAGCAGAAATCTTTTTACTACCGAACCTTAAGAATGGCATTAATAACGTAGGACGGGTTTTGAGGCCCGTACACTGTATAATATGAAATAGTAGGGTGATAAATATACTTACAATAATGAAGTTGACCAAAACTCATCATACTATCTCAGCTTATTACTATTATTGTTCTTCTTGGTTATTTTTCCAAACTTTGTGTATATGTCTAATGGATAAGCTCAAAATGCAGGTTCACACTGCCGAAAGTGCATTCCTAATAGATGTCAATGCATCGTACTGAAATGCAAATGTACTTACTGAACCTGCGATTTGACTAGAAAAGGGTAAAAACCATAAACAGCCACATCTACCTTTTGGACAAAGCTGTGTAAGTCTTAGAATCTGATGCTGTAGAAATCCTAGTTGCCTTTGTCTATACTTACTGCCTGCTTGAGTGTTTCTATGTGTGAGTTTCTCTCCTGTATCTCGTAGAAATGTTTGGGTGTTTTCTCTTGCCATATCGCTCGTGACCCGCGGGCTAACAAAGTTTGCTGTGTATACCTTCATTTTTGATGAAGTGGTTCCAATTTAGTTTCACTTTGTGTAGTGATTCCCACAGTAGAGTTTTCAGATCGTTGTTAAAAACCTTGACATATTAAGCAAATATTCAATAAAAATATTTTATTTCCTGCTTCAGTCTTAATTTTTTTAATGGCAAGTTATATACTTGGGTCACTACCTAATATACACAAAGAAAAAGATTACTCACATTTCTTGTGAATTTGAAAAATTGAAGTTGTGAGATGAAATGAGAATTCAGTAGTAGAGATAGATGAATTTATTCGAGTGGAATTGAATTGTCTTCAAAGTTTACAAAAACCCTCAATTTGGAGAATGTGGATTTTAGATAATTCTCTCTGTGCAAATTCAGCCAAAGGGCGGCTGGATGTGGCCGTCATCTTAATGAACAGAAGAGGTTCATTTGTAGTGATCTCCGGGGCCTGCTTATGGCTGGAAGCCCCAACCTAGAGTGAACGCCCCATCAAAGATGCATCACAATGAAGCTGTGGAAGACAAAGAGCAGCAGAGGCGGCCGGAAAGGAGAGCAGTGAGGTGAGTATGAGCTTTTATCTATTTTTTATTCTAAAAAATAGCAAACTAGAGAAAATTAAATTCCCTTAGAATAATTTTGCTGCAAATCTAATTTCCTTGGAAAATTGCATGTTTTGGCAAATTAAAATTTTGTTAGAGTAGAGTAAAAATTAAAGGCTCTATCTCTGAATTAATAAAACCCTGTGACCCGTATTAATCAAAGTGATTTATGCCAGAATTCCATGATAAATGATTTTCAAAAGTTGGTACATTTTTGTGGAATGCTAAGTTGCACAACAATGTTGCAACTTTTAATGTTGTTTAGCTTAGAAAAGAGACATCTCAGAGGAGTTCTCATTTATATGTATAGTATAAATATATGTGTGGTCAGTACAAAGGACTGGCGCATGACTTATTCCTTCCAAGCACCATACTAAGGAACAGGGAGCACTCATTACGGGTGGGAAAAAGGCGAATTCGGCATCTACCATTTATACTCGAGTATAAACCGACCCGAGTATAAGCCGAGACCCCTAATTTTGCCACAAAAAACTGGGAAAACTTAATGACTCGAGTAAAAGCCTACGGTGGGAAATGCAGCAGCTACTGGTAACTTTCAAAAATAAAAATAGATACCAATAAAAGTAAAATTAATTGAGACACCAGTAGTAGGGTTGAGCGAAACGGGTCGGCCAGATTCAGAAGTCGGGTTTCATAAAACCCGACCCGACCCCTGTGTGGGGTCGGCCATGAGGTCGGCGATCTTCTGATCTGGAATCGGAATTCCGATACCGAGTTCTGATATGTTTAAGATATCGGGAATCGGTATCGGAATTCATATTTAAGTGTAAAATAAAGAATAAAAATAAAAAAATATTGATATACTCACCCTCGGACGCGCCCTGGTTCTCACCGGCAGCCTTCCTTCCTAAGAATTAGCGCCTGAAGGGCCTTCGATGACGTCGCGGCTTGTGATTGGTCGCGTGAGCGGTCACATGGGCGGCCACGCGATCAATCACAAGCCATGACGTCATCTAAGGTCCTTCAGGCGCTAATTCTTAGGGAGGAAGCATCCGAGGGCGTGTCCGAGGGTGAGTATATTCCTAATAGGTATATACTCACCCTCGGACGCGCCCTGGTTCTAACCCGCAGCCTTCCTTCCTAAGAAGTTTCCTCTCCTTCAGACCCTGGGAACGATTAGAAACCCAATGCACTGGGGTTTCATGTTTCGGCCGACCCCGACTTTTCTATAGGATCGGCCGATTTCACTCGACCCGACTTTTAAAAAAGTCGGGTTTCGTGAAACCCGACCCGATCCTATAAAAAGAAAAGTCGCTCAACCCTAATCAGTAGGTTAAGTGGTTTTGAATATCCATTTTAAAATATGCCCCATATAATGCTGCACAAAGGTTAATAATGGCCTGATAAGATGTTTCATAATAAAATATGCTCCATAAAGTTTATGATGGGCCCCATAAGATGCTTCATACACAAATATGCCCCATATAATGCTGCACAAAGGTTGATTATGGCCCCATAAGATGCTCCATAGAAACATTTGCCCCATATAATGCTGCATAAAGGTTGGTTATGGCCCCATAAGATGCTCCATAGAAACATTTGCCCCATATGCTACTGCTGCGATAAAGAAAAATGACATACTCACCTCTTGTCCTGAGCAGGCGGGGACACCAGCACTTGCAATATTCACCTGTCCCCGTTCCGCTGCCGCGCGCCGCTCTGTCTTCCATCTCTCTGCAGTGACTGTTCAGGCAGAGGGCGGCACGCACACTAAACATGTCATCGCGCCCTCTGACCTGAGCGCCACAGCCAGAGGATGCAGAAGACACAGTGGCGGTGGAACGGGGATGGGTGAATATCGCAATGCTCACCCTCCCCCATTATACTCACCCTCCCGGCGCGGTCCCTGGCAGCTTCTCCGATGCGATGGTCTCTGATGCCGGCAGCTTGTTCCTGTGTTCAGCGGTCACTGGTACCGCTCGTTAAAGTAATGAATATGCGCTCCACCCCTATGGGAGTGGAGTCGCGTCATATTAATTACTTTAATAAGTGGTACCACGTGACCCCTGAACACAGGAAGAGCTGCGGGCACCGGAGAAGCAAGGACATGCAGAGATGCGCCGGGAGCAGGTGAGTATGATTTGACAGCTGCCGCTCCCCCTCCCCCACCGACCCCCTGGGACAATGACTCAAGTAAAAGCCGAGAGGGGCACCTTCAGCCTAAAAAAAATGGGCTGAAAATCTCAGCTTATACTTGAGTATATACTGTAAATAGGAAAGGGTTTTTTACAGTTAGAGCAGTCATACTGTGAAATGCCAACCACGAAAGGTAGTAATGTAAGGCACTATAACAGCTTTTACAAATGAGCTGGATGATTTCCTCAGAACGCATAATATTGTGGTTTATATTTTATTTAGTGATAAAATGTACAATTGGTGGAGAAAGGTTGAACTTGATTGACATAGGTCTTTTTTAAACCTACATAACTATATAACTATATGTTTTCACAACAGCTTTGCCCAGCTCCGCCATAATGGATGGGCCAGGGGTGGGACAGAAGAAACCATGATGCCACAGCTCATTACGGACTATAGTGTACCTTATGCCAGAATTCTTACTCCAGTTCTTGACTGGAGTAAATCAGTGGGGAGGTGCATGCCAATTTTCAGATGCACTTGTGAATCAGACGCATTTGACTCCAGCACACCCATTCATGGACAGTGGCATGAACAATGAATCAGGACCTATGGGTATCCAGTCAGTCAGAATTTAAAAACTAGTATTAATTTTATATTTAGGTATAAAGCTAATCAAAAACACAGGAAGACTACAATTTTCAACTATTTTTATCCAATAGGACAAAGCAAAAAGGTAGGTTTTATTTTTCTCTCCAGTTATGGAAATCAAGACAAATCAGCTGTGATGAGTAGTAAAGTTTGCATACACATTAGACTAAAGTTGATGAAAAACAATTATTTTAATCATCAAAAATTATATAATGGTTACATTTAACAGCTAATAATTATTTAGCAAGCAAATAACATACCAGCCAAGAAGTTTCCCTCATTTAAAAAATTAAAAGTATTATGTCTTTCTGTACTCACCTGCTCCATTTGAATAATTGGCTTGTTCAACTACTGACCAAAGTATACCTAATATGTATGGCTTTTTTGGACAGAGTTTCAGAATTTGAAAACATTGTTATCTGCTAATTAGCCTGCTTTTCTATTACATATATGGGTATTCATTTAGCTACTAAGGCTGCAAGGTAAAACTTGCTATTATCTTTCTCCAGTGATTACGGCTGATCTGAAGCCAAAATTGCAGCTATCAGCTAATGCTTGGTTGGCTTCAGTCTTGAAAGGGTTGTCATGATGAGATGACCACTTTTTGATTACCTCTATGCATAATTTGTGGCATTTTGTAAACACAAATTCAAACATTTACACTGTGTGTTTTATTTCTAAAGAGAGAAAATGAAAAATGCAGTGTTTGTATTGTTTTTCATCTTTCTGTTATGCTATATTTTTTACTGAAGAATCTGTGTGACAGGCAGCAACAGACTTGGACTGTAATTGAGCTCTGGCATCATACATACCTTTCCAGGATGCTCCTTAATTTCCTCACATGCACCAACACCTCAATCAACAATGAGGGACCCAGTCAGGGCCGTATTTGCCACTAGGCACTTGAGGGCACGTGCCTAGGGTGGGACGACGCGGGGGGGGGGGGGGGATGCGGCACCTGAACAAGTTTTTTGTTCTGTTTTTTTTTTTTTTTAAATTTAAGTCCGGGGTCTCCTCCCAGCCTGCGCCCGCCCGCCTCCCACCTCACAATCCCCCCCCCGCTTGAGGACGTCATACTCAACTACTCCAGCGATGCCTGGTCTCAGCGCCTGCAGCTCGTCCTGTGTGTGCGGTCACGTGGTACCGCTCATTAAGGTGATGAATATGAACGCATATTCATTTAAGGGTAAGGACGAAAGCTGGGCCATTCATACAAGGATGAGGTACAATAACAATTTGTATTGTGGTACCGTGTTAGCCAGAAAAATTGATGTGAATATTTTTCTGCCCAATGATATTGACATCTTTCAGGTGCTCTGTAATGTGAGTTTTTAATTTGCGCGATGTGCAGCCCACATAGGATTTCTGACATGTAGTGCACTCTATTTCATAGACTACATTTTTTGTATGGCAATTTATAAAGCTATTTATATTATAGCTTTTAGAGTGCACTACATGTCAGAAATCCTATGTGGGCTGCACATCGCGCAAATTAAAAACTCGCATTACAGAGCACCTGAAAGATGTCAATATATGTAATATGACTAATAGAAATATATCAATGGCTGCAAAACATTTTCGTACGATGCATAATGGTGATACTTCATCCTTTAAGGTGCATGGCATAGAAAAAATCTATCCGCCTAATCGAGGAGACATAAAAAGACGTCTACTCACAAGAGAGGCGTTCTGGATTTTTAATTTCAACACTCGATTTCCATCAGGGTTAAACAAAAGAAACGAATTATTATACTACTATTGCTAATTGTTTAGTGTTATTGTTTTAAATTGTAGGACCTTGTAGGACCTTTCACTAGAGATCATGTGATGTGGAGAGGGCGGAACCTTCTGTCTAGGAACACTATATGTGTAGCTTTCACTTGCAATGTAACACAGGCATGAGTAAGACCGATTCAGGTCGAAACGCGTAGCCTTATCTATTACAAACACCTGTCTGGTCCACCACATGTAAGGACTGTCTATTTTAACCATTTGGATTATTAAAGATTTCAAGTTTTTATCGGAGCTGGAGTATCTATTTTCTGTTGGATTTGCTGTTGCTGGACGTTTGGATCAAGACGGACTCTCGTGCTCCATTACTGCTGGTCTGGCTGGTGAGCTGGCTTAGGCTTTTTAAGCCGCTTTTCGTATATATGTGCTATTACTATTTTGATCCTGCCGATGTCTCCCAACCTACATCCTACTGTTGAATGAAGGTGGACTTAGGGTGTTTGTTTATTCGTTTCTTTTTATCATGTATTCCCAAGAAAGACTGGCCAAAGTGGCACAGGTGTTCAGAGATGCTGGATCTGACCCTATAGGGAGTGGTGATTTCACTTCACATTTAAATGAATCTGAGAGACTTTTGAAAACTGAAATGAAAATATGGTGGAATCTCACCACTCTACAAAATTATGTAGCGAAAGAGATGGTCCCAAGAGGTCTTAGGATCAAAAAAATCTCTACTACAATTTACTCAAATGAGTTTACGAATGAATGGAATCAGATCCTAACCAATTGCTCTCTGAACCTAATGAAGCTTATAATTAAAAATGAGGAAAACAAGCTGAAGGAAATTCAGGAAAATGTGGAAAAAATAAAAAATACTTTGGAAGAATTTAAATCATTACCGAATTATGAGTTATCTATGGATAGAGTGAAAGGCAATGTCAGCACATTGGAAGATGACATAATGAATCGCAAAAGACAGAAATTTGAAAGAGATCTAAAAGATTACTCCACAGACAGTGTGTATGACTGGAGTCGATGGGAGAGGAATTACAAATCTCCGAAATCCATCTTAAAAAATAGCCATGCTCGTCATAAATCTAATACCTGACCTCAGGTGAATTTCTCATCCACGGAACTTGATTCATCCGATACTAATGCCAGTATGTCAGATACGTCTATACCAAATTATACATCGGAAAACAGAAGAAAATTTGGAAAAGTGTCAAAAAACGGAAGAGAAGAGCTGGGAGAAAACATAAAAATCCATCAGGAATAATGACCCGCAACAAAAAGAAACACAAACAATAAAAGGAAGTAATGTGGTCAATTTATCTGCCCAAACATTGACACAAGATCAACTAGATGTATTGGCTCTGGGACTTAATTTTGTACCAGATGCCGACTTTAATCTGTTTATGACCATTCTAGACATCAACAAATTTGTAAGAAATCTGACTCTAAAAAAACATTTCTTTGCAGATGAAATAACAACTGTGAATCAAGATCATGATATGGAAATTAATGAATTTGAGAGCCTTACCTTTAAGGAACAAGTTACTCTGAACTGTCTAATGAAATTATCCAAAGAAAATCAGGATGAATCAATGGAAGGAACTACAAACGCATCTAAAAACTTTAAGACTAAAAACCCATACTTCTACCCTATACAGACTAGAGTGGAATGTATGGATAAATTTCAAGAACTAGTCGAAAAAGACCTATAGAATTTAGAACACAGTTTGAATAGTAACAATAAAATGCAGAGAAACCTTTCTTATCGGCAGCGGAAAGCACTTAATGAACTAAAATCCTTTAAAAATATTATCATTAAGAGAAGTGATAAGGGGGGTCTAATAGTTATCTTAAATGAAAAGGATTACAAGGACAAAATGTATGAATTATTATCTGATAATGCTACCTACAACAAATTAAAAAAGAATCCAACTAAAGAATATAATGAGAATATTAAAAAATTAATTGAGGAGGGTGCATTTTTAGCAGTCCTGAGTAAAAAACAAGCCGAATATTTATATGTAGAAACCCCAAAAACTGCCTATCATGTATGGCCTTCCTAAGGTACACAAAAGCACAGGTTTACCAGCCATGCGACCGATAATTTCGGGCAAAGGCTCCATGTCAGAACACCTATGTGAATGGGTTGACTCATTATTGCAACCTTTGGTGAAAAAAATGCCAGGATATGTGAAAGACTCCAGAGAAATTTTAAAAACATTTAAAAATCGTAAATGGGAGGTTAATCACACCTGGCTCAGTTGTGATGTAATCTCGTTATACACAAGCATACCCCATAATGTAGCCATGAAAGCGCTAGAGTTCCATTTAAAAGATTATGGTCAATACTCTCAAAACCTGATAGATTTTCTACTGAGAATAACGTACTTTCTTATGGAACATAATATTTTTTCATTTGATGGTGAAATATATATTCAGAAGTCGGGAGTCCCAATGGGGGCAAAATATTCACCATCTCTGGCAAATTTGACAATGGCTTATTGGGAACAAGAATTTATTTATGCTGTTGAGAACCCCTATGTTGACCACATCTCCTGGTATGGCAGATACATAGATGACACCCTCATTATTTGGGGGGGTGATGTGTCTGCCATACCGGGATTTGTGGAATACATTAACTCTAATAATTTTGGTATAAAATTCACTTATGTTCAGGACAACAAATCCATTTCTTTTTTAGATCTGGAGCTGAGTGGTACTGTTGGCGAAGAAATCACTAGTCGAACTCATATAAAACCAATTAGCGGCAATACAATTCTACATGCTAATAGCAGTCACCCATCTCACACTATAAAATCCATACCAGTGGGGGAGTTCACCAGGCTGAAACGAAATTGCAGCAAAAAAGAGGATCAATCAAAAGAGTTCCAGGAACTAAAAACCAAGCTAAAAGCTAGAAATTATCCAAATTGGACACTGAATAGGGCCATTAATATAGTGGAGAAAAAACAAAGGGAGGACCTTCTAGTCCCTTCTAAAATCAAAAAAGGTGCTAATGACAATAAAAATAAAAACAGAAAATATGCAAATAATTTACATTTATGTTTACAATTTTCCCCACAGTTTAATTTAATCAGAAATATTATTAATAACAGATTACCTATTCTATATGAAGATGAAGGGCTATCACATTTATTAAAGGATGGTGTAAATATAGTTGCTAGAAGGGCACAAACCATTGGTGATATAATTGCCCCTAATTCACTTCAATCTAAAACTAAATCTAAGTCCACTACTTGGTTAGACTGCAAGGGTTTCTTTAAATGCGGTACCGCAGCTTGCAGCACTTGTATTCATGCGCAGCTGGGAAATAAACTCTGGAACTCTGATAAATCTAAAAGCTATAATATAAATAGCTTTATAAATTGCCATACAAAAAATGTAGTCTATGAAATAGAGTGCACTACATGTCAGAAATCCTCTGAGGGCTGCACATCGCGCAAATTAAAAACTCGCATTACAGAGCACCTGAAAGATGTCAATATATGTAATATGACTAATAGAAATATATCAATGGCTGCAAAACATTTTCGTACGATGCATAATGGTGATACTTCATCCTTTAAAGTGCATGGCATAGAAAAAATCTATCCGCCTAATCGAGGAGAAGACATAAAAAGACGTCTACTCACAAGAGAGGCGTTCTGGATTTTTAATCTCAACACTCGATTTCCATCAGGGTTAAACAAAAGAAACGAATTATTATACTACTATTGCTAATTGTTTAGTGTTATTGTTTTAAATTGTATATTATACTCACATATGTGTTTGTAGGACCTTGTAGGACCTTTCACTAGAGATCATGTGATGTGGAGAGGGCGGAACCTTCTGTCTAGGAACACTATATGTGTAGCTTTTACTTGCAATGTAACACAGGCATGAGTAAGACCGATTCAGGTCGAAACGCGTAGCCTTATCTATTACAAACACCTGTCTGGTCCACCACATGTAAGGATTGTCTATTTTAACCATTTGGATTATTAAAGATTTCAAGTTTTTATCGGAGCTGGAGTATCTATTTTCTGTTGGATTTGCTGTTGCTGGACGTTTGGATCAAGACGGACTCTCGTGCTCCATTACTGCTGGTCTGGTTGATGAGCTGGCTTAGGCTTTTTAAGCCGCTTTTCGTATATATGTGCTATGAGGAAACAGTACTGGGAAATGGGGGGCTTGTATGGGCAATGGGGGGTATGTATGCGGAAACAGTACGGGGGATGGGTGTAGACATTATGGGGAGCAAATGTGGGAATGTATGCAGGCACAGTATGAGGAGCGATGTGAAAATTGTATGAGGACAGAGCACAGGGAGTGAGGGTGATGGGATGTGTGCAGACACATTATGGGGAGTCAGGTGCACAGGCAGTATAGAAAGCAAGGGGGTAAATATATGAGGAGACAGTATGGTGAACAGGAGGGATGTGAGAGGAGACAGTATGAGGAGGGAGGGGACTAGTGTGAGGAGACAGAATGGGGGGAGAAAAGTGAGTGGGCACTGAATAGAAACTGAGTAGTGGGTTCATAGCATGGGGGACAGTGTAAAGGCACAGCCAGGAGTGGACAGTATACCAAGGAGGGGGAGTGTGATGAGAGAGTACAGTATAAATACTGGGCCCTATGGGGGGACAGAGTGTGAGTGGACAGTGTGAAGAGGGGGCCGGTATGAAAAGGAGAGGTCAGTGTAAAGAGCATGTACCATATGAGGGACAGTGTGGGGGTCATGTTTTGTGCAGACAATATAGTGAGGGGCAATTTTTCATTCAGGAGTAGTGTTGAGCATTCCGATACCGCAAGTATCGGGTATCGGCCGATATTTGCGGTATCGGAATTCCGATACCGAATTCCGATACTTCCCGCGTATCGGATACCGGAATCGGAAGTTCCCAGAATTCAAACTGAACGCAGCAGCCAATGAGGAATGATTGGAAGTGTGGGCACATCCTGTTTAGCATGGTGGGCATGTAAGTACTGGCAAGGCTGTGATTGGCTGCTGAAATGATGTCACTCTGCACTATAAAAAACGCTGCCGCCATTTTGCGCTCACTCTGCTGTGATTTCAGTTAGGGACAGGACGCTGTGTTCTAACTGAGGGCCAGTTGAGCTAGCTAATTGCTTTATTTTCCTTTCCAAAGGCTAATTTAGCAAAACGCTGTGTGTTCTTCACTGTTCACCTTGCTCTTGCCTTGCAGCGCTGTTTTAACAGCGTTCTGCAAGGTCTCTGTGTGTGTGTGTGTGTGTGTGTGCAGCTCACTCTGTAGTCTGTGTGCAGCCATATACCCGGTTGTATTCAGCTCAGGGGGGGTTCACACTGCCTCACACAGTTGTCCTTTTTTGCTCATAGTGCAGCCTGCTGCACATTTTTTCTCAAATTTCCTATTAGTGTTTTTCCACCAGTCTCCAGCTAAATTGTGGAAAAACACTACATAGGATAACCTAGAGGGGGGTTTTTGGGCCTTGCAGCGCCGTTTACGGCTGTCTGCACGGTCTCCGTGTGAGCCCAGCTCGCCCTGTAGTCTGTGTGCAGCCATAGCCGGTTGGATTCAGCTCAGGGTTCGTTAATGGCTCATACCTTGAGAAAAATTTTCCTTTTTTTCAAATAGTGCAGCCTGTTTAAAAATGTAAAAAAAAATTCCCTATTAGTGTTTTTCCACCCGTCTCCAGCTAAATTGTGGAAAAACACTACATAGGATAACCTAGAGGGGGGTTTTTGGGCCTTGCAGCGCCGTTTACGGCTGTCTGCACAGTCTCCGTGTGAGCCCAGCTCGCCCTGTAGTCTGTGTGCAGCCATAGCCGGTTGGATTCAGCTCAGGGTTCGTTACTGGCTCATACCTTGAGAAAAATTTTCCTTTTTTTCAAATAGTGCAGCCTGTTTAAAATTTAAAAAAAAAAATTCCTATTAGTGTTTTTCCACCCGTCTCCAGCTAAATAGTGGAAAAACACTACATAGGATAACCTAGAGGGGGTTTATTGGGCCTTGCAGCGCTGTTTACGGCTGTCTGCACGGTCTCTGTGTGAGCGCAGCTCGCCCTGTAGTCTGTGTGCAGCCATAGCCGGTTGGATTCAGCTCAGGGTTCGTTACTGGCTCATACCTTGAGAAAAATTTTCCTTTTTTTCAAATAGTGCAGCCTGTTTAAAATTTTAAAAAAAAAATTCCTATTAGTGTCTTTCCACCTGTCTCCAGCTAAATAGTGGAAAAACACTACATAGGATAACCTAGAGGAGGGTTTTTTGGCCTTGCAGCGCCGTTTACGGCTGTCTGCACGGTCTCCGTGTGATTTAAACTAGCTCTGTAGCCCGATCTGCACAAAAAAAAAGTAAAGTTCACCAAACACAACTTAACACTTGTGTAGGCCACATTTGAAAAATAATAAAGTTTAGTCCACACTTTACAACATTAGTGTTTCTTACACCTGTTAGGAGGAGCATTTCAGGAATAAGCAAACTAAGGCCTTAGTACTTTTCTGCTTATCTTTATCTGTCAACCAAGATGAAGAGGGCAGGGAGTAAGGCACGTGGGCGTGGGCGCGGAGCAGGGAGAGGAGCAGGGAGAGGACGTGGTGATTCTGTGCCTGCTGCGGGCGCCGGTGACTCGTCGTCACTTAGTTTCAGCAGGGAACAGTCCTTCATGCGCAGCTTTGTCGGAGAGCGCCGTGCACCGCTGCTGCGTGAAGACCAAATTGAAGCCGTTGTCGGGTGGATGGCAGCTAATGCCTCGGCATCGACTTCAGTTAGTGCCACATCCTCTCAGGCACAGAGCACTGGAGAGCAGCCATCTGTCTCTTCACCACCTGCCAAATTGGCCAGGCAGTCAGAGAGCCCAGGACAGGAGCCGTCTCTACTTCTGTTCTCTGAATCTCTTGGCTTGGAAACAGGGGGCCAGCCAAGCAGCATTGGAGAAATGGAAGAAGAGGCAGTGTGCAGTGATGCCCAACAGCTTTTTCTCTCTGACTCTGAAGAGGCAGGTGGGCCAGTGCCTCCGGTGACCACAGCGCAGTACGCATCTGATGATGAAACTCAGGTGCCGCTTTCTGGTGCGTACTGTGCTGCCGAGACTACCCAGGAGGAGCAGTTGGTGGCAGAGGGTAGTGGAGATGATGAGGTCCTTGACCCATCGTGGCGTGAGGAACAGGAAGGTGGTGGGAGCAGCTCTGAGGAAGAGCTTCCCCTTACGGGCCAAAGAGGGAGAGGGAGGGGGAAGACTGCGGAGCCTGTAGCCTCCACTTTGGCACCCGTTAGGAGCCTGTCTCTTTCCAAAGCCAAAAAGGGCGCTCCCAAGACTTGCAGTGCCTGGTCCTTTTTTGACACAGTTGCAGATGACATTTGTTTTGTCAAATGCAAGCTGTGTCATCAGAAAGTAAAAAGAGGTAAAAATATCAGCAACCTCAATACCACAAATATGTGGAAACATGTGCGGACCAGGCACGCGGTGGAGTTACAGAAACAGACTGAAGATGTAGGCCAACCAACAGCGGCAGCTACCACCTCTTCAGCTCGTGTTGCCTCTTCCTCCAGCTCACGCACAGCTGGTTTGGCTTCCTCCCAGGATCGCCATGGAAGAACCTCTGGCACTGTTGTCCAGAGACCTTGTGTAATTCCACCCACAGCACCACCTTCCCAGTCATCCTCACACTCCCAGTCTACTCTACAGCCATCGGTAGTACAGGCATGGGAGAAAAGGCGGGCATTCTCGGCCAACCACCCCCGAGCACAGGCTCTGAATGCAGGCATTGCCAAACTGTTGTCCCTGGAAATGCTCTCGTTCAGGCTGGTGGAGACTGACAGCTTCCGTGACTTGATGGCATTGGCAGTCCCACAGTACAAGGTGCCCAGCCGCTTTTACTTCAGCAGGCAGGCTGTCCCTGCCCTGCACAGGCATGTTGAGGCAAACATAAAACATGCGCTACTGAACGCCGTCAGTAGCAAGGTCCACCTCACCACCGATGCGTGGACCAGTCAGCATGGACAGGGGCGATACGTTTCCCTCACTGCCCATTGGGTTAATGTTGTTGAGCCAGGTACAGATCGTGCGAGTGGCGCAGGACGTGTCCTGCCCACTCCAAGGATTGCAGGAATCCAGTCTGTACGCATCGACTCCTCCTCTTACACCAGTTCCTCAGATTCCTCTCTGCAGGATCCGTCACAGTCCACCTCCACATGGACCCGTGAACGTTTACCTATGACCGACATGAGCACAGCCGTGGCCAAACGTCAGCAGGCCGTCTTGAAACTAGTTTCATTGGGGCATCGAAGCCACACAGCGCAGGAGCTCTGGAATGCCATCAAGCAGGAGAGCGATGTGTGGTTACTGCCAGCGAATCTCCAGCCAGGCATGGTAGTGTGTGACAATGGCCGAAATCTGGTGGCAGCTTTGGCCCTTGGCAACCTCACTCACATCCCATGTCTGGCACATGTGCTCAATTTGGTTGTGCAGAGTTTTCTGAGGGACTATCCGGATCTTGATGCCCTGCTGCACAAGGTCCGCCTAGAGTGTGCTCACTTGCGGCGTTCCAGCTTGGCCAGATCCCGCATTGCTGCTCTGCAGCGCCGATTCCGCCTTCCGGAACACCGCATCATATGTGACCTACCTACCCGGTGGAATTCCACGTTACATATGTTGGAGCGGTTGTGTGAGCAGCAGCAAGCAGTTATGGAGTACCAGCTGCATCAGGCGCAAAGAAGTCGCAGTCAGCGCCGATCAGACTTCACAACCACAGAGTGGGCCACTATGAAGGACGTCTGCCAGGTTTTGCGTCCTTTTGATTATTCCACGCGGATGGCGAGTGCAGATGATGCACTAGTCAGCATGACTGTCCCCCTTATCTGCCTGCTTCAGCAAACTTTGCAAGGGTTAAGGGATGATGTTGTGGAAGAGGTGGAGGATGAGGAGTCACCTTTTCCATCAGCTTCTGGAGAGTCAGCGCCACGTGGTTCCTCACAAAGGGGTACGCAGGGGCCAATTTGTGAGGAGGATGAGGAGGAGTCAATGGAGGAGGAAGAGCTCCGTCCAGAGGAGGGAGCGACACAATTGTCCAGTGGTCAGTGTGTACAGCGAGGGTGGGGTGATGACGAGCGGGCAGAGATCATGTCTCAAGCAGGGGACAGCGTTTCTGGGCCAGTTGGCACTCTGCAGCACATGGTGGATTTCATGCTGCAGTGCCTGAGAAACGACCGCCGCATCGACCACATTCTCAACATGCCTGATTATTGGGTGTTCACCCTCCTCGATCCTCGCTACCGGCACAACGTCCAAAACCTCATCCCAGCGTTGACCCGGGAGCGTAAATTGCGGGAGTACCACGACACACTGGTGAACTCCATCATCTTCTCCTGTCCAACTGAGAGGAGTGCTGCTAGTGCTTTACAAAGCAGCTCAGTGCGTCGAGGCAGTGGGGGAGGCTCTGCCCAAAAAGGGAGCAGAAGCAGTGCCTCTGCCCAAGGCAAGCCCAGTATGGCACAACTCTGGCACACTTTTGTGTACCCGCCCCAAATGTCTACACCATCACCGCCGGCTCCAGTAAGCAGGAGGCAACGGTTCCGTCAGATGGTGACAGACTACATGGCTTGCCCTCTTACTGTACTCAAAGACGGCTCTTCCCCGTTCAAGTTTTGGGTCTCTAAGCTGGATACATGGCCAGAGCTAAGCCAGTATGCATTGGAGGTGCTGGCTTGCCCTGCGGCTAGTGTCTTATCGGAACGTGTCTTTAGTGCCGCAGGTGGTGTACTAACAGACCGTCGCATGCGACTGTCCTCCGATAACGTTGACCGGCTTACTTTCCTGAAAATGAACCAGGCCTGGATCTCGCAGGAATTTGCCACTCCTCTGCCTGATTAAGTAGTTGGGTGTCATCCAGGTCTCCTGCTGTGTTCATCTTTCTACCACCTGAACTGCTATTCCTGGGCTCCAACACCGCCAGTTGCGGCTCAGAAGTGCAGGCTGCACAGTAAAAACATACGACCCAGTGTTATTGTGTTTCAGTAACGTCAGCTGATCCCCAGCTGTGTAGCCGGCAATGTGTCCTGCGACCGCCACGCTGGCACAACAACTTAAATGTAAGGGAACCTGTCCCCCCCCCCCATCGTTTGTTACTGAAAGAGCCATCTTGTGCAGCAGTAATGCTGCACAAGGAAAAGGTAGCTCTTTTGGTTTAGCTCCTTGCACACGCAGAACTTAACACTTACAAAATGTGTTCACTGATACCGTTATACCGTCCCGGAGCTGGGACTTTCCTTCGTAATGTGACGCAGCACAGCCGTCATTCCTACCCCCTTGGTGCCATACGCCTCCTCAGCGTTGTTTTAAGCTGTCACGGAGCCTGCGCTGTTCTGTTATCCCTTGGGCATGCCCTATTTGCGCTGCCTGTCTTCTGACTTAATATGGTGTCAGGCTGGCTGCGCCTGTGTGGCCGCGCTGCCCGAGATCCCGCCTCGCAGTGTCTTCTGATTTAGTCACACTGCGGGCCTGGGATCCATGGGCATGCGCAGTGCATATACTAGCCTCTCACTCCCCTTCTTCACGCTTCTTCAGACTAGGCGGCGTCAGCTGATCCCTAATAGCATGCCACGGCCGTGACGCCGCACAGTCTGAAGAAGCAGGAAGGAGGTGAGTGAGAGGCGATGATATGCACTGCGCATGCCCATGGATCCAAGGCCCGCAGTGGGATTACGTTAGACGAGACTGCGAGGTGGGATCTGGAGCAGCGTGGACGCACAGGCACTGACAGCCTGACACCAAATTATGTCAGAAGACAGGCAGCGCTAATTGGGCATGGCCAAGGGCTAACAGAACAGCGCAGGCTCCGTGACAGCTTAAAACAACGCTGAGGAGGCAGCGCACGGCACCAAGGGGATAGGAATGACAGCTGTGCTGTGTACCATTACGAAGGAAATTTGCACCTCCGGGACAGTTGAACGGTATAAGGGGACACATTTTTAGTGTTTACTTCAGTGTTTGCAAGGAGCATAATTAAAAGAGCAACCTTTTCCTTTTGCATCCTTAGTGCTACACAAGATGGCTCTTTCAGCTACAAACGTCTTGGGGGGGGGGTTAAAGGTTCCCTTTCAACTTGCTCCAATCAGGCTTCGGCTTACACTCTGTTCCTCTGCTCCTCCTGCTGACCCTGGGCTCTAACACCGCCAGTTGGTGCCTGGAAGTGCTGTGTGCACAGTTAACAGTCGCTCCTCTGTTATTGGGGTTCAGTAACGTCAGCTGATCCCCAGCTGTGTGTGCGGCAATACCTCCAATCTGCTCCTCCTGCTGTCCCTGGGCTCTAACACCGCCAGTTGGTGCCTGGAAGTGCTGTCTGCACAGTCAACAGTCACTCCTCTGTTATTGGGGTTCAGTAACGTCAGCTGATCCCCAGCTGTGTATCCGGCAACGTGTCATGCGACCGCCACGCTGGCACACCTAAAATGTAAGGGGACCTGTCCCCCCCCCCCTAGGCGTTTGTTACTGAAAGAGCCACCATGTGCAGCACTAATACTGCACAAGGGAAAGGTCGCTCTTGAAATTATGCTCCTTGCAAACGCTGAACTACACACTCATGTAATGTGTCCCCTCACACCATCCAACCGTCCCGGAGGTTGGACTTTCCTTTGTAATGTGACGCAGCACAGCCGTCATTGCTACCCCCTTGCCACCGTGCGCTGGCTCCTTAGCGTTGTTTGATTCCGTCATGGACCCTGCGCTGTTATGTTATCCCTTGGCCATGCACAGTTTGCGCTGCCCGTCCTCTGACATCATTTGTTGTCGTCCTGGCTGCGCCTGTGCGTCCACGCTGCCCGAAATCCCACCTCGCAGTGTCGTCTAATGTGATCCCACAGTGGGCCTGGTATCCATGGCCATGCGTAGTGCATATACTAGCCTCTCACTCCCCTTCTTCACGCTTCTTCAGACTAGGTGGCGTCAGCTGATCCCTAATAGCATGCCACGGCCGTGACGCCGCACAGTCTGAAGAAGCAGGAAGGAGGTGAGTGAGAGGCAATGATATGCACTGCGCATGCCCATGGATCCATGGCCCGCAGTGGGACTACATTAGATGACACTGCAAGGTTGAATCTCGGGCAGCTTGGACGCACAGGCACTGCCAGCCTGACACCTACATGATGTCAGAAGACGGGCACCGCTAACTGTGCATGGCCAAGGGATAACATTACAGCGCGGGCTCCGTGACAGAACCAAACAACGTTGAGGAGGTGGCGCACGGCACCAAGGGGGTTGGAATGACGGCTTTGCTGTGTCACATTACAAAGGAAAGTCCCACTTCCGGGACGGTTTGACAGTGTGAGGGGACACATTATATAAGTGTGTACTTCAGCGTTTGCAAGGAGCATAATTTTCGGAGTCACCATTTTCCATGTGCAGTATTACTGCTGTACAAGATGGCTCTTTCAGCAACAAATGCCTGGGGGGGGGGGTTAAAGGTTCCCTTTCAACTTGCTCCACTGCAGGCTTCGGCCTACACTCTGCTCCTCTTTGATTCCCTGGGTGTCAATACTGTCAGTTGCCACCTGGAAGTGTTGTCTACACAGAAAAAATACTAGGTGATGTGTCAGTGGGGTTCAGCACCGCCAGCTGTTCCCCTGCTGTGTAGTCGGCAACGTGTCCAGCACAAGCCACGCTGGCACAACAGAACAAAAGCTGCCACCAGTGCAGGCTTCGGCCTACACTCTGCTCCTCTCCTCCTCCTGCTGACCCTGGGCTTAAACACCGCTAGTTTTTGCCCGGAAGTGCTAGCTGCACAGAGAAAAACAGCCAATGTGTTAGTGGGGTTCAGCAACGCCAGCTGTTCCCCTGCTGTGTAGCCGGCAACGTGACCTGCAAACGCCACGCAGGCACATGAACAGCCCCACCCCCCCAGGTGTTTCTATGTATAACAGCCACCTAGTACAGCAGTACTGCTGCATTTGTACAAGGTGGCTTTTTTTTTTATCCTTGCCCACGTAGAATTAAACACGTAAAATATGTGTCTCATTACAGACCATTACAATGTCCCTGAGGTGTGACTTTCCTTTTTAATGACACGCACCACCCCCCTTGGTAGCGCTGCCTGTCTTCTGACATCATTGGTTGGCTGCCTGTGCCTGTGCGTCCGCCCTGCCCGACACAACCCCCCTCGTTTCATATATTTTGGCTGCGAGGGTGTGATTGATGGGCATGTGCAGTGCATATGTTCGCCTGTCTTAACTCATCTCCTTCCGCCTTCTTCAGACTGTGCGGCCTCCTGGCCGTGGTAGGCGATAAGGGATCAGCTGAGGCCGCCCAGTCTGAAGCAGGTGTAAGGACATGTGTGAGCGGCAAACATATTTACTGCACAAGGCCACGAATCCCAGCCTGGGATTCATATCCATTGCTAACCGCAACGGCCAACATGAAATGAGGTGAGAAGACAGGCAGCGCTCACAGCGCATGGCCAAGGGATCACAATAGCGCAGACTCCTGTACAGCTAATACAACACTCAGGAATCTGCGCCCAGCACCTAGGTGTAAATTTTGACACCTGTGCTGCGTCTCCTTAAAAAGACAAGTCACGCCTCCACTACTGTTTGACAGTATAATGGGCTAAATAGTGTACGTGTTTTATTCAGCGTGTGCAAGGAGCAAACTAAATAGAGCAACCTTTTACTTGTGCAGCATTAATGCTGCACAAGGTGCGGCTCTTGTACCTTGCAACACCTGAGGGGGGGTTAAAGGTTACCTTTGAAATTGGTTCAACTAGGCTTCGGCCTACACTCTGCTCCTCTCCTCCTCCTGCTGACCCTGGGCTCTAACACCGCTAGTTTTTGCCCGGAAATGCGAGCTTCACAGAGAAAAACACCAGCCAATGTGTTAGTGGGGTTCAGCACCGCCAGCTGTTCCCCTGCTGTGTAGCCGGCATCGTGTCCAGCACAAGCCACGCTGGCACAACCGACCAAAAGCTGCCACCAGTGCAGGCTTCGGCCTACACTTTGCTCCTCTCCTCCTCCTGCTGCCCCTGGGCTCAAACACCGCTAGTTTTTGCCCGGAAATGCGAGCTTCACAGAGAAAAACAACAGCCAATGTGTTAGTGGGGTTCAGCAACGCCAGCTGTTCCCCTGCTGTGTAGCCGGCATCGTGTCCAGCACAAGCCACGCTGGCACAACCGACCAAAAGCTGCCACCAGTGCAGGCTTCGGCCTACACTTTTCTCCTCTCCTCCTCCTGCTGACCCTGGGCTCTAACACCGCCAGTTTTTGCCCGGACATGCGAGCTGCACAGAGAAAAACACCAGTCAATGTGTCAGTGGGGTTCAGCAACGCCAGCTGTTCCCCTGCTGTGTAGCTGGCAACGTGTCCTGCAAACGCCACGCAGGCACATGAACTGAAATTGAAGGAAGCCTGCCCGCCACCCCCAGGTGTTTCTATGTATAACAGCCACCTTGTACAGCAGTACTGCTGCATTTGTACAAGGTGGCAGACTTTTTCTCCTTGCCCACGTTTAATTAAACACGTACTAAATGTGTCTCATTGAGACCATTCCACTGTCCCTGAGGTGTGACTTTCCTTTCTAATGATACGCAGCACCACCCTTGTTAGCGCTGCCCGTCTTTTGACATCATTGGTTAGCTGGCTGCGCCTGTGCGTCTGCCCTGCTCGAAACAACGCCCCTCGGTGTCTAATTTTTTTGGACAACGAGGATGTGATTGATGGGCATGTGCAGTGCATATGTTTGCCTGTGTTCACTCATCTCCTTCCACCTTCTTCAGACTGGGTGGCCTCATGACTGCGGCATGCGATAAGGGATCAGATGAGGCCGCCCAGTCTGAAGCAGGTGTAAGGACATGTGTGAGCGGCAAACATATTTACTGCAGAAGGCCACGAATCCCAGCCACGCAGTGTGATTTTTAGAAAACACACTGTGGGTCTGGGATTCATGTCCATCGCTAACCGCAACGGCCGACATGAAATGAGGTCAGAAGACAGGAAGCGCTCACAGCGCATGGCCAAGGGATAACAAGAGCGCAGACTCCTGTACAGCAAATAACAACGCTCAGGAAGCTGCGCCCATGCACCAAGGTGTTATTTTCGACACCTGTGCTGCTTTTCTTTAAAAAGACAAGTCACGCCTCCACTACTGTTCTACAGTAGAATGGGCTAAATAGTGTACGTGTTTTATTCAGCGTGTGCAAGGAGCAAAATTAAGAGAGCAACCTTTTACTTGTGCAGCATTAATGATGCACAAGGTGTTGCTCTTGTACCTTGCTACACCTGAGGGGGGGTTAAAGGTTACCTTTGAAATTGGTTCAACTAGGCTTCGGCCTACACTCTGCTCCTCTCCTCCTCCTGCTGACCCTGGGCTATAACACCGCCAGTTGTAGCCTGGAAGTGCTAGCTGCACAGAGAAAAACACCCGCCAATGTGATAGTGGGGTTCAGCACCGCCAGCTGTTCCCCTGCTGTGTAGCCGGCATCGTGTCCAGCACAAGCCACGCTGGCACAACTGACCAAAAGCTGCCACCAGTGCAGGCTTCGGCCTACACTCTGCTCCTCTCCTCCTCCTGCTGCCCCTGGGCTCAAACACCGCTAGTTTTTGCCCGGAAATGCGAGCTGCACAGAGAAAAAAAACAGCCAATGTGTTAGTGGGGTTCAGCACCGCCAGCTGTTCCCCTGCTGTGTAGCCTGCATCGTGTCCAGCACAAGCCACGCTGGCACAACTGACCAAAAGCTGCCACCAGTGCTGGCTTCGGCCTACACTCTGCTCCTCTCCTCCTCCTGCTGACCCTGTGCTCTAACAACGCTAGTTTTTGCCCGGAATTGCTAGCTGCACAGAGAAAAACACCTGCCAATGTGTTAGTGGGGTTCAGCACCGCCAGCTGTTCCCCTGCTGTGTAGCCGGCAACGTGACCTGCAAACGCCACGCAGGCACATGAACTGAAATTGAAGTGAGCCTGCCCCCCACCCCCAGGTGTTTCTATGTATAACAGCCACCTTGTACAGCAGTACTGCTGCATTTGTACAAGGTGGCTGACTTTTTCTCCTTGCCCACGTGGAACTCAACACGTACAAAATGTGTCTCATTAGAGACCATTACAATGTCCCTGAGGTGTGACTTTCCTTTTTAATGACACGCAGCACCCCCATTGTTAGCGCTGCCCGTCTTCAGACATCATTGGTTGGCTGGCTGTGCCTGTGCGTCCGCCCTGCCCGACACAACGCCCCTCGTTGTCTCATATATTTTGACTGCGAGGGTGTGATTGATGGGCACGAGCAGTGCATATGTTCGCCTGTATTCACTCCCCTCCTTCCGCCTTCTTCAGACTGTGCGGTCTCATGGCCGTGGCAGGCAATAAGGGATCAGCTGAGGCCGCCCAGTCTGAAGCAGGTGTAAGGACATGTGTGAGCGGCGAACATATTTACTGCACAAGGCCACGAATCCCAGCACCGCAGTGTGACTTTATGGAAAGGCAGTGTGGTTCTGGGATTTATGGCCATCGTTAACCGCAGCGGCCAACATGAAATGAGGTCATAAGACGGCCTGCACTAACAGGGTATTGCCAAGGGATAACACAAGAGCGCACTCTCCTGTACTGCAAATAACAACGGTAAGGAGTCTGCGCCCAGCACCTAGGTGTAAATTTTGACACCAGTGCTGCGTCTTCTTCAAAAGAAAAGTCACGCCTCCACTACTGTTTGACAGTATAATGGGCTAAATAGTGTACGTGTTTTATTCAGCGTGTGCAAGGAGCAAAATGAAGAGAGCAACCTTAGACTTGTGCAGCATTAATGCTGTTCAAGGTGTTGCTCTTGTACCTTGCAACACCTGAGGGGTGGTTAAAGGTTTCCTTTGAAATTGGTTCAACTAGGCTTCGGCCTACACTCTGCTCCTCTCCTCCTCCTGCTGACCCTGGGCTCTAACACTGCCAGTTTTTGCCCGGACGTGCTAGCTGCACAGAGAAAAACACCAGCCAATGTGTTAGTGGGGTTCAGCACCGCCAGCTGTTCCCCAGCTGTGTAGCCGGCAACGTGACCTGCAAACGCCACGCATGCACAACAGAACAAAAGCTGCCACCAGTGCAGGCTTCGGCCTACACTCTGCTCCTCTCCTCCTCCTGCTGACCCTGGGCTCTAGCACCGCTAGTTTTTGCCCGGAAATGCGAGCTTCACAGAGAAAAACAACAGCCAATGTGTTAGTGGGGTTCAGCACCGCCAGCTGTTCCCCTGATGTGTAGCCGGCATCGTGTCCAGCACAAGCCACTCTGGCACAACCGACCAAAAGCTGCCACCAGTGCAGGCTTCAGCCTACACTTTGCTCCTCTCCTCCTCCTGCTGACCCTGGGCTCTAACACCGCTAGTTTTTGCCCGGAAATGCGAGCTTCACAGAGAAGAACAACAGCCAATGTGTTAGTGGGGTTCAGCACCGCCAGCTGTTCCCCTGCTGTGAAGCTGGCAACGTGTCCTGCAAACGCCACGCAGGCACATGAACTGAAATTGAAGGAAGCCTGCCCCCCACCCCCAGGTGTTTCTATGTATAACAGCCACCTTGTACAGCAGTACTGCTGCATTTGTACAAGGTGGCTGACTTTTTCTAATTGCCCACATGGAACTCAACACGTACAAAATGTGTCTCATTGAGACCATTCAACTGTCCCTGAGGTGTGACTTTCCTTTCTAATGATACGCAGCACCACCCTTGGTAGCGCTGCCCGTCTTCTGACATCATTGGTTGGCTGCCTGTGCCTATGCGTCCGCCCTGCCCAACACAACGCCCCTCGTTATCTCATATATTTTGGCTGCGAGGGTGTTATTGATGGGCATGTGCAGTGCATATGTTCGCCTGTCTTAACTCATCTCCTTCCGCCTTCTTCAGACTGTGCGGCCTCATGGCCGCGGCATGCGATAAGGGATCAGATGAGGCCGCCCAGTCTGAAGTAGGTGTAAGGACATGTGTGAGCGGCAAACATATTAACTGCACAAGGGCACGAATCCCAGCCACGCAGTGTGATTTTTTCCAAACACACTGTGGGTCTGGGATTCATGTCCACCGCTAACCGCATCGGCCAACATGAAATGAGGTCAGAAGACAGGAAGCGCTCACAGCGCATGGCCAAGGGATAACAAGAGCGCAGACTCCTGTACAGCAAATAACAACGCTCAGGAAGCTGCGCCCATGCACCAAGGTGTTATTTTCAACACCTGAGCTGCTTTTCTTTAAAAAGACAAGTCACACCTCCACTACTGTTTAACAGTAGAATGGGCTAAATAGTGTACGTGTTTTATTCAGCGTGTGCAAGGAGCAAACTAAATAGAGCAACCTTTTACTTGTGCAGCATTAATGCTGCACAAGGTGTGGCTCTTGTACCTTGCAACACCTGAGGGGGGGTTAAAGGTTACCTTTGAAATTGGTTCAACTAGGCTTCGGCCTACACTCTGCTCCTCTCCTCCTCCTGCTGACCCTGGGCTCTAACACCGCCAGTTTGTGCCCGGACGTGCTAGCTGCACAGAGAAAAACACCAGCCAATGTGTTAGTGGGGTTCAGCACCGCCAGCTGTTCCCCAGCTGTGTAGCCGGCAACGTGACCTGCAAACGCCACGCAGGCACAACAGAACAAAAGCTGCCACCAGTGCAGGCTTCGGCCTACACTCTGCTCCTCTCCTCCTCCTGCTGACCCTGGGCTCATAACACCGCCAGTTTTAGCCTGGAAGTGCTAGCTGCACAGAGAAAAACACCAGCCAATGTGTCAGTGGGGTTCAGCACCACCAGCTGTTCCCCAGCTGTGTAGCCGGCAACGTGCCCTGCAACGCCATGCAGGCACATGAACTGAAATTGAAGGGAGCCTGCCCCCCACCCCCAGGTGTTTCTATGTATAACAGCCACCTTGTTCAGCAGTACTGCTGCATTTCTACAAGGTGGCTGACTTTTTCTCCTTGCCCACGTGGAACTCAATACGTACAAAATGTGTCTTATTGAGACCATTCCACTGTCCCTGAGGTGTGACTTTCCTTTGTAATGATACGCAGCACCCCCCTTGGTAGCGATTCCCGTCTTTTGACATCATGGTTAGCTGGCTGCGCCTGTGCATCCGCCCTGCATGAAACAACGCCCCTCGTTGTCTTATTTATTTTGTCAGCGAGGGTGTGGTTTATGGGCACGAGCAGTGCATATGTTCGCCTGTCGTCACTCATCTCCTTCCGCCTTCTTCAGACTGTGCGGCCTCCTGGCCGCGGCATGCGAAAAGGGATCAGCAGAGGCCGCCCAGTCTGAAGCAGGTGTAAGGACGTGTGTGAGCGTCGAAAATATTTACTGCTCAAGGCCACGAATCCCAGCACCGCAGTGTGACTTTATGAAAAGGCTGTGTGGGTCTGGGATTTATGGCCATCATTAACCGCAGCGGCCAACATGAAATGAGGTCATAAGACGGGCAGCGCTAAGAGGGCATTGCCAAGGGATAACACAAGAGCGCAGACTCCTGTACAGCAAAAAACAACGCTCAGGAAGCTGCGCCAAGCACAAAGGCGTTATTTGGGACACCTATGCTGCGTCTCCTTAAAAATACAAGTCACGCCTCAACTACAGTTTGACTGTAGAATGGGCTAAATTGTGTACGTGTTGCATTCAGCGTGTGCAAGTAGACAAATTAATAGAGCAACCTTTTCTTGTGCAGCATTAATGCTGCACAAGGTGTGGCTCTTGTACTTTGTAACACCTGAGGGGGGGTTAAAGGTTACCTTTGAAATTGGTTCAACTAGGCTTCGGCCTACACTCTGCTCCTCTCCTCCTCCTGCTGACCCTGGGCTTAAACACCACTAGTTTTTGCCCTGAAGTGCTAGCTGCACAGAGAAAAACACCAGCCAATGTGTTAGTGGGGTTCAGCACCGCCTGCTGTTCCCCCACTGTGTAGCCGGCAAAGTGTCCTGCAAACGCAACGCAGACACAAAGCTGACTCCAGTGCAGGCTTTGGCCTACACTCTGCTCCCCCTGCTTACCCTTTGCTCCAACACCGCTAGTTGGGGCTGTAGGAAGACAATGTTTGATAGGCAAAGCATCCGGGTTCCAGCACCGTCAGCTGGTCCTCGGTGCCATTGGCTCTTGCACACTGGGGCAACGCATCTGGGTTCCAGCACCGCCAGCTGGTTCTCGGCAGTGTTTTTGTCACAGGTACTCCCTCGTGCCAAACCTGGTTTCAGCACCATCAGCTGTTTCCGGGTTGTGTCAAGCTCACTGAGACGCCTATGCTTGCCCCGTCGTGGTGCGGTCGGGTTAGCCAACTCCAGGGTGCCTCCAGTTTAGGAGCTTCCTATGTGGGCTGCGTGAACTGGTAGTCAAGGCTGGTTCTGTAGTGCCAGTAGGCCCAGCTCCCCCTGTAGGACTGTTGGGGTTCGGTAACTGCGGCTGCCTTGCGGCCTAGCTGTTCTCTCCTCTCCTGTGGGTCTTGGGGTCCACCACCTGGTTCCAGCACCGTCAGCTGGTTCCGGGCCGAGCCTTTGGCTTAGGTGCCTCCTCCTGGGTATCCGAGTTCCGCCAACGCCAGGCGGTCCTTGGTAGTGCTTTTAAGCGCGGGCACCTACAGCTTAGTAACCGGGTTCCAGCACCGTCAGCTGTTCCTCGGTCGTACCATTGGCTCTTGCACACTGGGGCAACGCATCTGGGTTCCAGCACCGCCAGCTGGTTCTCGGCAGTGTTTTTGTCACAGGTACTCCCTCGTGCCAAACCTGGTTTCAGCACCGTCAGCTGTTTCCGGGTTGTGTCAAGCTCACTGAGACGCCTATGCTTGCCCCGTCGTGGTGCGGTCGGGTTAGCCAACTCCAGGGTGCCTCCAGTTTAGGAGCTTCCTATGTGGGCTGCGTGAACTGGTAGTCAAGGCTGGTTCTGTAGTGCCAGTAGGCCCAGCTCCCCCTGTAGGACTGTTGGGGTTCGGTAACTGCGGCTGCCTCACGGCCTAGCTGTTCTCTCCTCTCCTGTGGGCCTTGGGGTCCACCACCTGGTTCCAGCACCGTCAGCTGGTTCCGGGCCGAGCCTTTGGCTTAGGTGCCTCCTCCTGGGTATCCGAGTTCCGCCAACGTCAGGCGGTCCTTGGTAGTGCTTTTAAGCGCGGGCACCTACAGCTTAGTAACCGGGTTCCAGCACCGTCAGCTGGTCCTCGGTGCCATTGGCTCTTGCACACTGGGGCAACGCATCCGGGTTCCAGCACCGCCAGCTGGTTTTCGGCAGTGTTCTTGTCACAGGTACTCCCTCATGCCAAGCCTGGTTTCAGCACCGTCAGCTGGTTCCGGGCCGAGCCTTTGGCTTAGGTGCCTCCTCCTGGGTATCCGAGTTCCGCCAACGCCAGGCGGTCCTTGGTAGTGCTTTTAAGCGTGGGCACCTACAGCTTAGTAACCGGGTTCCAGCACCGTCAGCTGGTCCTCGGTGCCATTGGCTCTTGCACACTGGGGCAACGCATCCGGGTTCCAGCACCGCCAGCTGGTTCTCGGCAGTGTTCTTGTCACAGGTACTCCCTCGTGCCAAGCCTGGTTTCAGCACCGTCAGCTGTTTCCGGGTTGTGTCAAGCTCACTGAGACGCCTATGCTTGCCCCGTCGTGGTGCGGTCGGGTTAGCCAACTCCAGGGTGCCTCCAGTTTAGGAGCTTCCTATGTGGGCTGCGTGAACTGGTAGTCAAGGCTGGTTCTGTAGTGCCAGTAGGCCCAGATCCCCCTGTAGGACTGTTGGGGTTCGGTAACTGCGGCTGCCTCGCGGCCTAGCTGTTCTCTTCTCTCCTGTGGGCCTTGGGGTCCACCACCTGGTTCCAGCACCGTCAGCTGGTTCCGGGCCGAGCCTTTGGCTTAGGTGCCTCCTCCTGGGTATCCGAGTTCCGCCAACGTCAGGCGGTCCTTGGTAGTGCTTTTAAGCGCGGGCACCTACAGCTTAGTATCCGGGTTCCAGCACCGTCAGCTGGTCCTCGGTGCCATTGGCTCTTGCACACTGGGGCAACGCATCCGGGTTCCAGCACCGCCAGCTGGTTCTCGGCAGTGTTCTTGTCACAGGTACTCCCTCGTGCCAAGCCTGGTTTCAGCACCGTCAGCTGTTTCCGGGTTGTGTCAAGCTCACTGAGACGCCTATGCTTGCCCCGTCGTGGTGCGGTCGGGTTAGCCAACTCCAGGGTGCCTCCAGTTTAGGAGCTTCCTATGTGGGCTGCGTGAACTGGTAGTCAAGGCTGGTTCTGTAGTGCCAGTAGGCCCAGCTCCCCCTGTAGGACTGTTGGGGTTCGGTAACTGCGGCTGCCTCGCGGCCTAGCTGTTCTCTCCTCTCCTGTGGGCCTTGGGGTCCACCACCTGGTTCCAGCACCGTCAGCTGGTTCCGGGCCGAGCCTTTGGCTTAGGTGCCTCCTCCTGGGTATCCGAGTTCCGCCAACGCCAAGCGGTCGTTGGTAGTGCTTTTAAGCGCGGGCACCTACAGCTTAGTAACCGGGTTCCAGCACCGTCAGCTGGTCCTCGGTGCCATTGGCTCTTGCACACTGGGGCAACGCATCCGGGTTCCAGCACCGCCAGCTGGTTCTCGGCAGTGTTCTTGTCACAGGTACTCCCTCGTGCCAAGCCTGGTTTCAGCACCGTCAGCTGTTTCCGGGTTGTGTCAAGCTCACTGAGACGCCTATGCTTGCCCCGTCGTGGTGCGGTCGGGTTAGCCAACTCCAGGGTGCCTCCAGTTTAGGAGCTTCCTATGTGGGCTGCGTGAACTGGTAGTCAAGGCTGGTTCTGTAGTGCCAGTAGGCCCAGCTCCCCCTGTAGGACTGTTGGGGTTCGGTAACTGCGGCTGCCTCGCGGCCTAGCTGTTCTCTCCTCTCCTGTGGGCCTTGGGGTCCACCACCTGGTTCCAGCACCGTCAGCTGGTTCCGGGCCGAGCCTTTGGCTTAGGTGCCTCCTCCTGGGTATCCGAGTTCCGCCAACGCCAGGCGGTCCTTTGTAGTGCTTTTAAGCGCGGGCACCTACAGCTTAGTAACCGGGTTCCAGCACCGTCAGCTGGTCCTCGGTGCCATTGGCTCTTGCACACTGGGGCAACGCATCCGGGTTCCAGCACCGCCAGCTGGTTCTCGGCAGTGTTCTTGTCACAGGTACTCCCTCGTGCCAAGCCTGGTTTCAGCACTGTCAGCTGTTTCCGGGTTGTGTCAAGCTCACTGAGACGCCTATGCTTGCCCCGTCGTGGTGCGGTCGGGTTAGCCAACTCCAGGGTGCCTCCAGTTTAGGAGCTTCCTATGTGGGCTGCGTGAACTGGTAGTCAAGGCTGGTCCTGTAGTGCCAGTAGGCCCAGCTCCCCCTGTAGGACTGTTGGGGTTCGGTAACTGCGGCTGCCTCGCGGCCTAGCTGTTCTCTCCTCTCCTGTGGGCCTTGGGGTCCACCACCTGGTTCCAGCACCGTCAGCTGGTTCCGGGCCGAGCCTTTGGCTTAGGTGCCTCCTCCTGGGTATCCGAGTTCCGCCAACGTCAGGCGGTCCTTGGTAGTGCTTTTAAGCGCGGGCACCTACAGCTTAGTATCCGGTTTCCAGCACCGTCAGCTGGTCCTCGGTGTCATTGGCTCTTGCACACTGGGGCAACGCATCCGGGTTCCAGCACCGCCAGCTGGTTCTCGGCAGTGTTCTTGTCACAGGTACTCCCTCGTGCCAAGCCTGGTTTCAGCACCGTCAGCTGTTTCCGGGTTGTGTCAAGCTCACTGAGACGCCTATGCTTGCCCCGTCGTGGTGCGGTCGGGTTAGCCAACTCCAGGGTGCCTCCAGTTTAGGAGCTTCCTATGTGGGCTGCGTGAACTGGTAGTCAAGGCTGGTTCTGTAGTGCCAGTAGGCCCAGCTCCCCCTGTAGGACTGTTGGGGTTTGGTAACTGCGGCTGCCTCGCGGCCTAGCTGTTCTCTCCTCTCCTGTGGGCCTTCGGGTCCACCACCTGGTTCCAGCACCGTCAGCTGGTTCTCGGCAGTGTCTTTTGCTCTTGTAACTTCTGCTCCCCATCCTGGTTCCAGTACCGTCAGCTGGTTCCGGGCAGAGCCTTTGGCTTAGGTGCCTCCTTCTGGGTATCCAAGTTCCACCAACGTCAGGTGGTCCTTGGTAGTGCTTTCAGGCACGGGTACCTCCTGCTTAGTAACCGGGTTCCAGTAACGTCAGCTGGTCCTCGGTAGTTCCATTGGCTCTTGGACCTTCGGCTACCCATCCGGGTTCCAGTACCGTCAGCTGGTTCTCGGCAGTGTCTTTTGCTCTTGTACCTTCTGCTCCCCATCCTGGTTCCAGTAACGTCAGCTGGTTCCGGGCAGAGCCTTTGGCTTAGGTGCCTCCTTCTGGGTATCCGAGTTCCGCCAACGTCAGGCGGTCCTTGGTAGTGCTTTTTAGCACGGGTACCTCCTGCTTAGTAACCGGGTTCCAGTAACGTCAGCTGGTCCTCGGTAGTTCCATAGGCTCTTGAACCTTCGGGTAGCCATCCGAGTTCCAGTTCCATCAGCTGGTTCTTGGCATTTTCTCAGCCTTCTTGTACCTTCTGCTACATTTCCAAGTTGAAGACCCTAAAGTCGACGACCCGGAAGACCACCCCGATGACGACGACGACGACCCGGAAGACCACCCCGATGACGACGACGACGACGCCGGAGACGACGACGGCGGAGACGACGACGGCGGAGACGACGGCGGCTGAGACGACGATGGCGGAGATGACGACACTGGAGACAACGACCCTGGAGACGACGACATGGAAGACCGAGAAGCAGAAGAACAAGAGGCTGCAGAACAAAGAGCAGAAGAACATTAAGCATAAGACTTAATATCAGAGCAAAAGATATTATCTAAATTATATGCAGAAGAAGACTAAGCAGTGTATGGGGGTGAGTCCGTACCTCCTCGTGGTGCCCCTGGATAAAGCCTGATGCTGCAGGCCAAACTGAACGCGGACAAATGTAACTTTTGTGACTGGCAGAACGGAAGGTGTAATCTTCAAACTTTTATAGATAACAACTACGGGAATGCCTGTCACAAATGAGAATATGATGAAGAAGTAGAATAGGAAGAATAATAACAGTGGAATAAAAAGAATATGTAGAATAGGAAGAATAATAATAGTTGAATAAAATGAATATGAAGAATGTAATAAAAAAAAAAAAAAGGTAAAGGATGAAGAAGAAGATGAATAAGGTGAAGAAGAAGTTGATGTCAAAGATGCTGATGATGATGATGAAGATGAAAGTGTGGGAAAGGTAAAAAAAAAAAGAAAAAAAAGTAGGGGAAGGGCGTGGAATAGTGAAACATCAATATCTGACAAAATAAAAAAAAAATTTACATAGTCAATATCTTTGTCACTCCGAACGTCTTAAAAAAAAAAAAACATGCTATTCTATTTGATTGGGATAAACCTCTATGACTTTAATGTCTCCGCCACCTCCCCAAATACATCCGGCATTATTCTTAGTTGTTTTCCTTCATGTAGAATGAACCTACAAGGCAAGAAAGGGTTTATTTTAATTCCGATATTTTGGTCCCATTGACTTGCATTGGGATCGGGTATCGGTATCGGCGATATCCGATATTTTTTGAATATCGGCCGATCCTATCCGATACCGATACTTTCCGATATCGGAAGGTATCGCTCAACACTATTCAGGAGCATTATAATGACACTTGTATCTTTAAGGGCATCATGTGGAAATTTTCTGCAAAAGAGCGGAGAAGATGGAGGTCTGCAGAGATGACTGTGGATGAGAAAACTCATCATGGGGTCTGGACAAGATGAAGTAAAAAAGGAGAATGGCTCCAGAGACGACGCAATCTATCAGGTACCTGGATGTAAATGTTATTTGTGAAGCTAACTAACTCTCATGTTTTATTTATGTTAGGAGTATTAAAGGGAATGTCTAGGTTTGTAATGAGTCTGCCGTCATTCTTTGTGACTGCAGACTTCTGACTTCTCACAGTGCGCACTGCATGCTGTCAGGATTCTCTTGTGCCGCAGATTTACATACATGCAGTCACGTGCCAACTAGACATGTGTGGCCTCACTCTATGAAAATGAACTGAGCGAGGCCGGGAACGTCTAGTCGGAATGTGGTCAGAAGTATACAAATCACATGCTTATGCTGACATGACTGTCCACCGGCAAGGGAGAATCCTAAAAGTGTGCAGTGCATGCGTTGTGAGAATTCAGAAGCCTGCAATGTCAGGACTCTGCAGGTTCTAGTAGTTGTCACATGGACACTTCACTCACATGCGACTTTCACACTTATGGTCCTGTGACAACGAGCTTCTCTTCTGCTTCTCTCTGTTTTTCACTGAACATTAAGAGTATTAGGAAGAGAAGCTCGTTGGTACATGACTAAGTGTGCAAATCGCATGTGTGCTGGGGGGTCGACAAAATGAATTCTTTCCCGGGGTGCCAGAAAACCGACATACACCTCTTCCGGTAAGCTACTGTGAGCGGTGATTATCGGGTCCGGTGGAGGGAGGTCTGTGCACAGGCATTGAGGCAGGGACTGAGGATGTGCACAGCGAGAGAATGGAGACACGGAGACTGCTCGTCTCAGTCTACGCCATAGCCTGGAGCCCTCATTATCGTAGGAATATGTCAGGTAATAAATTGTTTTTGTAAAGCTTTATAGTGTAGTTTTAGGTCAGAGAGGGATGGTTAGGGATGAGCTAGTGCAGCGCCCCAGGGTCCTGGTCATTGCAGTAATATCATTCTCCTCTAGGGGGGAATGATGTTACGTTTGGAGGCAATAAAGGAGATCACTTTACCAGGTATCACAAACATGCAACACATTTCACACTCCAGTCCACCAGGGGGAGCTATGCTCCTATTTATTAGGGTACTCTTCACAATTAGGTAAAACTGGTGGTCTGGATAGGAAGTTAGTCAGAAGCAGGATGGGCTTCACCCAGTTACCTGCTATCTGAGCTCCGCTCAGGTAGTTGGTCCCTGACAGGGGTGGGATCCTGTCAGAGGCCTAGACAGAAGGCCATGGAGCTGCGCCTGCCCCACGTGCGGCAGCATCCTAAGAAAGAGACACGAACAGAGAACTGTGTTGTAGATGGTGAGAAACGAAGTCATAGCAAAAGGAGAGGAAACAGAAGGAGTTCTGCCCTACGCAGGCTGCCTCCTTCTGAGGCGCAGGATCCGGTAGCCGGAACACCGAGGGAGTAACAGTCCATTATGCCTTGCTCCACAGACCGGCAGGACAGATAATTGCAAGTTACTGATCCACCCCACACACAGGAGACACGGTGGCAACCCTCGGAGGCCGGGGCATGCTAGAGTTCTTGTAAAAAGCCTCAAGCCACCAGTCATACGGGTTTGTCCTATCCATCGGGGGACAGAGAGAGATATAACATCTAGAACATCTACAACAGTTGTGAGGACCTTATGAGAGGCTCAGCAGTAAGGTACTACAACACCAAGGCTCTAGAGGAAGGCTACTGATTTCCACCTGGATAAGGGGACTCTGGATTTGCCTCCAAACCGTCCGGACTCTGCCTGCCCTGTGATCTGGTGCTCTGGACTGTGGATGCTGAAGCCTTCAGTAAAAAGATAAAGAGACTGCAACCTTGTGTCCTCGTTCTTCACTGCGCCTCACACCATCCACCATCTTACACACTGGGAAGCCCTGGGGACACACTTTACCTGTGGGAAGGTATACCATCTAGCTGCCATAACATCACCCCAGCGGACCCCTAGGCAGCGTCTGTCACCCTGACCAAATACCACAGGTGGCATCACTAACATATCCCTTTAAAGAACTTTCCCTTTTACAATGGACCTACCGAGGGCCACAGACCGGGTCAGCCACCGTGACATAACCCTTGAGAACCGAAGGACCCGGTTCCGAGTACCCCTAGCCCTGGGGGGCGCTCCTCTAGCAAGGTGCAGGGATAGGTAGTGATGTATATTTGCAGACATGTGCAGCACTTGCGATTTTGAACTTGCGGTGAGACAAAAAAACACTGCTAGCAGCGTTTTTTTCCATTGCTGCAAGTACTGCATATGCTGGATCGTGGCAAAACCGCAAATGCCGCACATGTCTGCAAGTCCCATAGGGAATGAATGAGGCCGAACGCAGTGTTGCTGCAAGTGATCCGTTACACGACAAATGCGGAAAAAATGCCGGATCTGCTGTAAAAGGCTACTTTCACATCAGCGATTTTTGCCAAAGTCACTGTCGATAGTGTTATACTCACCAAAGGGGGAGGCAGCACTAAAAGTGCCTAGGGCAGCAGAAACTCTAAATACGGCCCTGGACCCAGTGGCACGAAGCACTCCGCTGAGGGCCTCATTGTTGATGGAGGTGTTGGTGCATATCAAAAGGGCGACTCCACCTTACTACTATCCCTTGATGAACCCCTAGAATGAGGAAGGGGAAATGTTTTGGGAATCCAGGACTACCTTGAGATGATACACCGAAAAGTGTGAATTTTTATTGTCGCAATATCTGCTGTGACTGGAGAGACATTGTTTCCCTTATAGTGGGCTGTCTATATAAATACTGGTGTCACAGAGCGATGAAGTAATAATATTTTTCCTCCTCTTGCTTCTAATTTGAGCATTATAGACATTATGATATTGCGAATATTATGGGCATGAGCCATTTGCACATGGTATTTATTATCTATACTGACTTTATGACACAGATGCACATCTGTATCATTCTATAAATTTTGTTCACAATAGGATCCTTTATTTAAGGGACTATTCTCCACTATCTGCCGATTGAAAGGATTCAGGGGCTATTTTTCACTAGGTGATTAGGTGCTAAGATGAGTAGATAGGGACTCACAGGGACTATTAGGATCAGTGCATTGTGAGCGGGGGTGGCATATCACCTACAATAGGGTTCCAACCTCCGCGGACAGGTAGGGATACTTTAGGGTATCTTTCAGATGAACTCGAGCGTGGGAATTTTTCTGAATATTTTCTCACGCTCGAGTTCATCTGAGGTTATGCCAGCAAGGGGTGCAGCACCGCAAGTCTAGGTAGCTACGTTCCCCTGCTTTTCAATCATTCCCGGGTTTTTACAGGCTGGGGCAGCTGCATTAGCAACCTCCTGCTTGTAAAATTAGTTAACCCTTTCAGATGGATTTACAGCATGGGACAAGACTGAACGACGGAAGGTATGGGATATTGTTGTATTTTATTTTAACTTTGTTTCAGGTGACAAGGGTCTTCAATTGGATTGAAAGTATAATAAACTATTACAACACCTTGTGTCTTTATTTCATTAAAATACTTTTTTCCTAATGTGTGTGTGTTTTATTAACCATTTACTACTATTTGATTAATAATGGATAGGTGTCTTATTGACGCCTCTTCATTATTAACCTGGCTTAATGTCACCTTAAAATAGCAAGGTGACATTAACCCTTTATTACCCCATATCCCACCGCTACACGGGAGTGGGAAGAGAGAGGCTAAGTGCCAGAATAGGTGCATCTTACAGATGTGCCTTTTCTGGGATGGCTGGGGGCAGATTTTTTTAGCCAGGGGGGCCCAATATCCATGGTCTCTCTCTAGGCTATTAATATCTGCCCTCACTTTCCCACTCTGGCGGACAAAATTGCGCAGGAGCCCACGCCAATTTTTTCCGTGATTTAACCCTTTATTTTAACAGCTAGATCCCCAAAATTTTACACACATACACTTGTAACATTACTAATGAGGAACATGTAAAAAAATAAGGGATATGAAATGGTTTACTGTATGCAAACCATGTCTCATATCATGTCGGGTTTGGGAAGGAGATAGCAAAAGCCGGCAATTGAATTACCAGCTTTTCTGCTATCTAACGCTGTATGAAATATAAATATATACAGTGGGGCAAAAAAGTATTTAGTCAGTCAGCAATAGTGCAAGTTCCACCACTTAAAAAGATGAGAGGAGTCTGTAATTTACATCATAGGTAGACCTCAACTATGGGAGACAAACTGAGAAAAAAAAAATCCAGAAAATCACATTGTCTGTTTTTTTAACATTTTATTTGCATATTATGGTGGAAAATAAGTATTTGGTCAGAAACAAAATTTCATCTCAATACTTTGTAATATATCCTTTGTCGGCAATGACAGAGGTCAAACGTTTTCTGTAAGTCTTCACAAGGTTGCCACACACTGTTGTTGGTATGTTGGCCCATTCCTCCATGCAGATCTCCTCTAGAGCAGAGATGTTTTTGGCTTTTCGCTTGGCAACACGGACTTTCAACTCCCTCCAAAGGTTTTCTATAGGGTTGAGATCTGGAGACTGGCTAGGCCACCCCAGGACCTTGAAATGCTTCTTACGAAGCCACTCCTTCGTTGCCCTGGCGGTGTGCTTTGGATCATTGTCATGTTGAAAGACCCAGCCACGTTTCATCTTCAATGCCCTTGCCGATGGAAGGAGGTTTGCACTCAAAATCTCACGATACATGGCCCCATTCATTCTTTCATGTACCCGGATAAGTCGTCCTGGCCCCTTTGCAGAGAAACAGCCCCAAAGCATGATGTTTCCACCACCATGCTTTACAGTAGGTATGGTGTTTGATGGATGCAACTCAGTATTCTTTTTCCTCCAAACATGACAAGTTGTGTTTCTACCAAACAGTTCCAGTTTGGTTTCATCAGACCATAGGACATTCTCCCAAAACTCCTCTGGATCATCCAAATGCTCTCTAGCAAACTTCAGACGGGCCCGGACATGTACTGGCTTAAGCAGTGGGACACGTCTGGCACTGCAGGATCTGAGTCCATGGTGGCGTAGTGTGTTAATTATGGTAGGCCTTGTTACATTGGTCCCAGCTCTCTGCAGTTCATTCACTAGGTCCCCCCGCGTGGTTCTGGGAATTTTGCTCACCGTTCTTGTGATCATTCTGACCCCACGGGGTGGGATTTTGCGTGGAGCCCCAGATCGAGGGAGATTATCAGTGGTCTTCTATGTCTTCCATTTTCTAATTATTGCTCCCACTGTTGATTTCTTCACTCCAAGCTGGTTGGCTATTGCAGATTCAGTCTTCCCAGCCTGGTGCAGGGCTACAATTTTGTTTCTGGTGTCCTTTGACAGCTCTTTGGTCTTCACCATAGTGGAGTTTGGAGTCAGACTGTTTGAGGGTGTGCACAGGTTTTTTTTTTTATACTGATAACAAGTTTAAACAGGTGCCATTACTACAGGTAATGAGTGGAGGAAAGAGGAGACTCTTAAAGAAGAAGTTACAGGTCTGTGAGAGCCAGAAATCTTGATTGTTTGTTTCTGACCAAATACTTATTTTCCACCATAATATGCAAAAAAAATGATAAAAAAAACAGACAATGTGATTTTCTGGATTTTTTTTCTCAGTTTGTCTCCCATAGTTGAGGTCTACCTATGATGTAAATTACAGACGCCTCTCATCTTTTTAAGTGGTGGAACTTGCACTATTGCTGACTGACTAAATACTTTTTTGCCCCACTGTATATATATATAAATATATATATATAAATATATATATATATATATATGTCAGTGTCTCACTGACATATATATATATATATATATATATATATATATATATATATATAGACTTTATATATGTTTTAACGATTATTTGAGCCTATGGATCCATTGTATGTCCGTTTTGCAAGCAGGCGAGAAAATCTCGCTGTACGGATGCAATACGGATTACATACGGAGGATGACATGTGCAAAATACGATGCCACACCCTGCCTACAGATGACATACGGATCACTATTTTGGGAAAATTTCTTCGCATTGCGGCCGTAAAAAACGGACTGTATTTTCATACGCCTAGTGTGACGCCGGCCTTAAGCAGCACCCCCATAGGCAGATCCTGTTTATACAGTTGTGGCCAAAAGTATTGACACCCCTGCAATTCTGTCAGATAATACTCAGTTTCTTCCTGAAAATAATTGCAATCATAAATTCTTTGGTATTATTATCTTCATTTAATTTGTCTTAAATGAAAAAAACACAAAAGAGAATGAAGCAAAAAGCAAAACATTGATCATTTCACACAAAACTCCAAAAATGGGCCAGACAAAAGTATTGGCACCCTCAGCCTAATACTTGTTTTCACAACCTTTAGCCAAAATAACTGTGACCAACTGCTTCCAGTAACCATCAATGAGTTTCTTACAATGCTCTCCTGGAATTTTAGACCATTCTTCTTTGGCAAACTGCTCCAGGTCCCTGATATTTGAAGGGTGCCTTCTCCACACTGCCATTTTTAGATCTTTCCACAGGTGTTCTATGGGATTCAGGTCTGGACTCATTGCTGGCCACCTTAGAAGTCTCCAGTGCTTTCTCTCAAACCATTTTCTAGTGCTTTTTGAAGTGTGTTTTGGGTCATTGTCCTGCTGGAAGACCCATGACCTCTGAGGTCTTTCTCACACTGGGCCCTACATTATGCTGCAATATTTGTTGGTAGTCTTCAGACTTCATATGCCATGCACACGGTCAAGCAGTCCAGTGCCAAAGGCAGCAAAGCAACCCCAAAACATCAGGGAACCTCCGCCATGTTTGAATGTAGGGACCGTGTTCTTTTCTTTGAATGCCTCTTTTTCTCTCCTGTAAAATCTATGTTTACAGGATGCCTGTTTATGTTGATGCCTTTGCCCAAATAGCTCTACTTTTGTCTCATCTGACCAGAGAACATTGTTCCAAAATGTTTTAGGCTTTTTCAGGTAAGTTTTGGCAAACTCCAGCCTGGCTTTCTTATATCTCGGGGTAAGAAGTGGGGTCTTCCTGGGTCTCCTACCATACAGTCCCTTTTCATTCAGACGCCGACGAATAGTACGGGTTGACACTGTTGTACCCTCGGACTGAAGGGCAGCTTGAACTTGTTTGGATGTTAGTCGAGGTTCTTTATCTAACATCCACACAATCTTGCGTTGAAATCTCTTGTCAATTTTTCTTTTCCGTCCACATCTAGGGAGGTTAGCCACAGTGCCATGGGCTTTAAACTTCTTGATGACACTGCGCACGGTAGACACAGGAACATTCAGGTCTTTGGAGATGGACTTGTAGCCTTGAGATTGCTCATGCTTCCTCACAATTTGGTTTCTCAAGTCCTCATACAGTTCTTTGGTCTTCTTTCTTTTCTCCATGCTCAATGTGGTACACACAAGGACACAGGACAGAGTTTGAGTCAACTTTAATCCATGTCAACTGGCTGCAAGTGTGATTTAGTTATTGCCAACACCTGTTAGGTGCCACAGGTAAGTTAGTTACAGGTGCTGTTAATTACACAAATTAAAGAAGCATCACATGATTTTTCGAACAGTGCCAATACTTATGTTTGGTGTGCAATTATATCCAATTTGGCTTTAGGACAATTCTTTTTTGTGCTTTTTCATTTAAGACAAATTAAATGAAGATAATAATAACAAAGAATGTGTGTTTGCAATCATTTTCAGGAAGAAACTGAGTATTATCTGACAGCATTGCAGGGGTGTCAATACTTTTGGCCACAATTGTAAAACAGCACCCTATAGGCAGATCCTATATAAGGCAGCACCCCCCCATAGGCAGATCCTGTATATAAGGCAGCACCCTTATAGGAAGATCCTGTATATAAGGCAGCACCCTCCAATAGGCAGATCCTGTATATAAGGCAGCACCCCCAAATAGGCAGATCTTGTATATTAAGCAGCACCCCCCAATAGTCAGATCATGTATATAAGGCAGCAGCTCCCCAATAGGCAGATCCTGTATATAAGGCAGCACCCCCTAATAGGCAGATATTGTATATAAAGCAGCACCCCCCAATAGGCAGATCCTGTATATAAGGCAGCACCCCCCAAAAGGCAGATCATGTGTATAAGGCAGCACCCCCCCCCCCAATAGGCAGATACTGTGTATAAGGCAGCACGAGAAATCTCGAGTAATGAGTATATTCGCTCATCACTGGTAACAGCCCTAAAGGACTATAGAAGTGAGCGATCGGGGAGGTTATTTGGCAGGTGGTACAGGACCCACAATAATTCACGATCTCTTTGTGACAGCCAGCCAGTAGAACCTCTGAAGGATCCATTCCTAGGATGCTTGATCACCTTATCCCTCTGCTTACACAATAAAATAATTCCCCATTCCTAGAAAAATATTTGGGTTTCACCCCCAGCTCTTAAGCAACCCCTTTTAGTTCAGTTACATTATCAAATGCTCCGTTAAGAGTTAGGTCCCTGATTTGGGCAGTCCTAAAATTTCTCCGGATTCTCCCAGATCAAAGATGTTGGCCTCAGGGGATGCTGCCCCATCCTCATCACCAACCTACACAAAAAAGGGAAACCCATCAGACTTGGGCTGCCTTGAGTTTTTTTAAGGTTGACCTTGCTGTCGTCTGAGTAACCAGGCAACTCCAGGCAAATACCAAAATAAGACAAAATTCTGCCTTATTATTGTAGGGTGCAATAGGTCCTGGACGACTCCAACATTATGGGTCAGAGTGCCAGACAGTGTATTTATAACCACACAAGCCACAGAGTAATTTTTAATTCCCCATGGATACACCAGACTCCCAAAACCTTCCCAGGAACAAGCTGGTAAGGAAGTTTAGCCCTTACAAGAGTTAGCAAACTCCTTGAATCTAATAGACCAGTCATTGACACCCCACTCACCGACACTGGACATGCCTGCCACCCCTCATCATGTTGAAGGTGAGCACTGTAGGTAGGATATGCTAAGCATTAGCTGCAGTCCATTAGCTTGGTGCTCGTAGGTCAAGGGGCAGTTATATGCCCCAGGGCATGATACCTCTAGCAAATCATGTTGTTATATGAGGTCTTTGGCAACAACTCTCACGTTCTGAGCTCTTGAATGCCCACCTTGATGTAGCTCTACTTTCCTCTTTTAGGTGTCAGTCCCCTTTTTTGGAACCACAGTATGGAGCTGTTAAGACCTCTTGCTTTCCCAAGAAAATCTAGATCACCTGATACCTTTCCACCAGGCCTACCAGGTCATCCGCATTCCAGGGAACTACCTGGGCAACAAAGAACTGCACCGTCCTTGGAAGGAAGTATATGAACATTTCCATTTCACCCTCTCCAACATCTGTCCTGGGAGAAAGAATCACTTTTGAACCAGCTGTAGAAAGTCAAACTTTTAGGACCAGGTAAGTTTTTTAGTGGGATAGGCCAAGTGGTGCACGTGCACCATTTGTGCCCTGAGAGTCATAGTCACTCCTAAGCGCACCAAGATCTCCATTTTCAACTTGGCATACTCTGTTGCATCCTGCAAGGCCAGGTTATTACAGGCCTTCTGCAGCACTAGAACCTCCACCCACTGTGGTGGAGGTAATTTTTCCTTAGGTCATATTTTACAAGGCTCTGCTTACCATCTTCCTCATGTGTAAATCATCACCTTGACTTGGGAGTGGGGATGCCCTGTTACGGAGCACCCTGGCTAGAAGTTCCATCTGCTACCTGTGCTGCTGCGGCACCTGCTGCTGTTGCCATTGCTGCTGCTGTTACCAGTGCTGCTGTTGCTGCTACTTCCAAAACTGTTGCTGCTGGAGATTAGCCTACATCAGTTGCTTTGTCAGCTCCTCCCTGTTGTCTGCTTTTGCTCCTGCAGTCGCTTTTACCCAAGACATATGGTTTCCTCACAGCAGGCACACATGCCCCTCAGGATTTGTGCCCCTTTCTAGCCCTAATTGTAAGGAATCAGTACACAGGTAGACAGGGGTCCGATTCGTTGGCTGTGAGCCATAATCATCAACATGAACAGAAATAAACACTTGAAATAGATCACTCTGTTTGCAATCACCATATATAAGGTATGAGTTTCACTTTTTGCATTGAAGAACTGAAATAAATTAACTTTTTGATGATATTCTAATTTTATGAAAAGCACCTGTATGTGATGGAGGGTGGTTTTTCGGGTTAATGGGTTTATATAACTGAGGCTACCAACCTCGATGATACATATCTCCCCTCAAGGACCTGTCCAGTGGCCATCTGACTAGACATGTATATACATATTTTTGTACATAGAATTATATTTAAAATATATATATATATATATATATATAATGTATTTACATACTTTTGATTTTACATGCAAAAGTAAACACAGATGAAATATCAAATACTATTCTTGCAGTCTTCAATTTTGCAAGCGATATGATATCCATGGAAGCTTTCCCACCAATTTTACATACTGAATCTTATTCTCTCAATTCTTTGCTAATACAACACATCATATAGCATGTATATATGCGGCAATTCCTTAGTCATTCGCTGATGCCTTTATAGGACACACAATGGATGTGATGTTAGCTGGATGATCTGCACCCAATCCTATTTTGTTTATGATGGTAACTACAAAAGGCAATGAGGGCAACATGAAATCAATTGTCAAGTGCTTCCATTTTATTATAAGGTCCATTTCAAACAATTTTGTGAAGTAAGCTTACTATTTACTTCCTTCACTTCTCTGCCAATGATCCTGAGTTGCCATGTCTACTCTTCTCTATTCACATACAAGGCTGCATATGAGAATGTTAAAACCTACTCTCATTTTAAATCTACAAAGTATCTTAATATCGCAAATCAATCTATTTTATACTCAGTTCTTGACAGGTCAGTGTCTCACTATATCCAAATGAGCATTGTATCATTACTTTGGACTTTGCATAGTTTATTTGTAAAATTAATAAGATAATATTTGAACAGAAAAGACAATCTATTAGGAACATAGACGCAATGCTCTCAGGCATCCATTACAGCTACATGACATATGAAATGTAGTCCTTCATCGGACTAATGAGACAAAGCTTTTTATGACACTTTGTGCAAGCATTACAGTGCTACTGTGCAGCAAGCAACGCAACCAAGTAACATACACATTTTGGATTTTCTGAGTCCCCTGACAAAATAAAGTTTTACCCAACAACCTCATTGACTCAAACTCCAGAACATTACCAATTTTTGGTCGCAATGTAAGATTCTTGTGAGTGCACATCACTTTCTAATGTATTTCTCAGATTGTAAGCAGTGGCAAAAGCACTGACTTCAAACTAATTATCAGCTCATATCCTGTGAAGTGATCAATCATTATAAAAAACTGCCCAGCCTACCCAATCACTGCCGTCATGCTGCTAATCACCCTTAACTCCCTAACATCTGACGCTGTTCCCTTGCAACATATGGGGAAAGAGAGACCCAACGTTATGGTGTCTCTTACAATGTAATAAGCTAAACATTCTCTGAAATTCATGTTGACTTGATGAAGGCTCCGGTATGTAGCCGAAAACCAGTTAGTGTTTTAATGGTAAACTATTGCATCGGTACCTGCTACCTGGAATTAATCTTCTGTGGACATTGACAATACACTCCTATTTACCTGATAACACATTCCAGTATGAAAGTTATCTTTGACACAGTATATAATAAGTAGATAAAATAAAAAGAAAAGTCTTTCTATGAAAATACAATGTGTCAAATTCTAAAAATCGTATATTTGCTATGTTCATCCCACATTATATTAACTTTAGTATCCAAATTACTGAATGGGAAGAAGACTGAAGAATTGCTTTCCAGAATAAATTCTGCAACATATGGATCTGAAATGAAAGATACAAGAATAAACCGAGCTTGTCATTTCCAGCTGACACATAAATAGCTAATCTAACTTTTACTTTATATTGTTTCAATTACAGCACATTTCAATTCATTTTCCTAATGAATCATAAACACTATTGTCAGATCTGAATGAAATCAGCTTCAATCAAGTTTTGTATCTAATCATTCCATCAACATTCAGGGCTCCAGTGAAAAATTTGCTATAAAATCTTCTCAACCCGGTGGCGTTTATGATAGTGGTTCTTCTTTAGTGGATGAGGAGCTATTTGGTCTCACAAATCACTAGGGTTCATGAATAAATCCTATCTTTGACCCCACCGTAAATAGACCTCTCCATATCATAACTACATAAATATAATAAAAATCAACAAAGGAATTACAAAAGCCGTGTGACTTATATAAGGAAACATGGTAAAGTTCAACAGGCCAAAGATGAAAAAGTTTAAGACATGTTAGTTTAGATGTCAATAAGAAAACTCCAACTCAATGTAGAGAGAAACATAAACAAAAAAGTATTACAGCATTAAAAACTATACAAAGTATATAATAAATATATATAACAAGATAATACATACATTACAAGAACGTAGACATGTTTAATTAGAATATATCTATGGTATATGGAAAAAATAACATGAATTAATTTTACATCTATTCCCAACAATTTCATTTGAAGAGTAAGAAGTGAATAAAAATTAATAGGAATAGAGAAAATGTCGGAGTCATGCCGGAGATAGTCAGATCTAGTAAGGAAATGTTCACTGTCGGTATACAATAAAAATGGCACAGGGAGTGATCACCAAATATGCAGGGGTGGACGTACCACCGATGCCACTGCATCGGGGCCTGAGGGTTGAGGGGGGCCCCTGCAGGTAGGGGCATACTGCCCATAGTGGCATAGTGGCAGAGTATGCAGCCGCTATGGGGTCACTGAGTCAACATCACAGGAGGGAGTGAGGGGGCCCGGTGTCATGCAGCATCAGGCCCCTCTCACTCCCTCCCATAATCATGCGAATACCCAAAGCCAGGGAGAGTGGTGCGCTGAGAGCAGAAGTTCAAAAATGGGCCATGTCATGCAGGGAGAGACGCTGGCCATTGATCGCTTTCCCGACCAGACTGGCGAGAGCACTCACTGGCTACTGTCTCTGTAGCTCTCTCCACTGTTCCATTCCCAGCAACATCTCACAGAGAAGAGGTTGGAGGAGGAGGCTCACTATACAGGACAGCAGGGCAATGATATCACCCACAGTGGGTTCTCCAGCCCTCTCCAACTGATTAATGAACTATGAGGCTGACCTCCTCTATGGCTCATCTGATCACCTGAAGTCATAAATTAGTAATTACAGTAGTATGTGTGTGTTTGTATATGTATATATGTATGTGTATATACATATGTATGTGTGTGTATGCATGTACAGTATATATATGCGTGTATGTATGTATGTGTACATCTGTGTGTGTACATCTGTGTATGCATGTGTGTATCTATGTGTGTATATATATGTATAGTATGTGTATCTATGTTTGTGTATGTGTGTACATCTCTAGATGTATGTGTGTATCTATGTGTATCTGTGTGTGTATCTGTATGTACGGTGTATGTGTTTGTCTATGTGTGTATGTATGTACGGTATATGGGTATCTGTGCATGCACAGTATACAGTGGGGCAAAAAAGTATTTAGTCAGTCAGCAATAGTGCAAGTTCCACCACTTAAAAAGATGAGAGGCGTCTGTAATTTACATCATAGGTAGACCTCAACTATGGGAGACAAACTGAGAAAAAAAAATCCAGAAAATCACATTGTCTGTTTTTTTAACATTTTATTTGCATATTATGGTGGAAAATAAGTATTTGGTCAGAAACAAACAATCAAGATTTCTGGCTCTCACAGACCTGTAACTTCTTCTTTAAGAGTCTCCTCTTTCCTCCACTCATTACCTGTAGTAATGGCACCTGTTTGAACTTGTTATCAGTATAAAAAGACACCTGTGCACACCCTCAAACAGTCTGACTCCAAACTCCACTATGGTGGAGACCAAAGAGCTGTCAAAGGACACCAGAAACAAAATTGTAGCTCTGCACCAGGCTGGGAAGACTGAATCTGCAATAGCCAACCAGCTTGGAGTGAAGAAATCAACAGTGGCAGTAATAATTAGAAAATGGAAGACATACAAGACCACTGATAATCTCCCTCGATCTGGGGCTCCACGCAAAATCCCACCCCGTGGGGTCAGAATGATCACAAGAACGGTGAGCAAAAATCCCAGAACCATGCGGGGGGACCTAGTGAATGAACTGCAGAGAGCTGGGACCAATGTAACAAGGCCTACCATAAGTAACACACAACGCCACCATGGACTCAGATCCTGCAGTGCCAGACGTGTCCCACTGCTTAAGCCTGTACATGTCCGGGCCCGTCTGAAGTTTGCTAGAGAGCATTTGGATGATCCAGAGCAGTTTTGGGAGAATGTCCTATGGTCTGATGAAACCAAACTGGAACTGTTTGGTAGAAACACAACTTGTCATGTTTGGAGGAAAAAGAATACTGAGTTCCATCCATCAAACACCATACCTACTGTAAAGCATGGTGGTGGAAACATCATGCTTTGGGGCTGTTTCTCTGCAAAGGGGCCAGGACGACTGATCCGGGTACATGAAAGAATGAATGGGGCCATGTATCGTGAGATTTTGAGTGCAAACCTCATTCCATCAGCAAGGGTATTGAAGATGAAACATGGCTGGGTCTTTCAACATGACAATGATCCAAAGCACACCGCCAGGGCAACGAAGGAGTGGCTTCGTAAGAAGCATTTCAAGGTCCTGGAGTGGCCTAGCCAGTCTCCAGATCTCAACCCTATAGAAAACCTTTGGAGGGAGTTGAAAGTCCGTGTTGCCAAGCGAAAAGCCAAAAACATCACTGCTCTAGAGGAGATCTGCATGGAGGAATGGGCCAACATACCAACAACAGTGTGTGGCAACCTTGTGAAGACTTACAGAAAACGTTTGACCTCTGTCATTGCCAACAAAGGATATATTACAAAGTATTGAGATTAAATTTTGTTTCTGACCAAATACTTATTTTCCACCATAATATGCAAATAAAATGTTAAAAAAACAAACAATGTGATTTTCTGGATTTTTTTTTCTCAGTTTGTCTCCCATAGTTGAGGTCTACCTATGATGTAAATTACAGACGCCTCTCATCTTTTTAAGTGGTGGAACTTGCACTATTGCTGACTGACTAAATACTTTTTTGCCCCACTGTATGTGTGTGTATCTGTGTATATAAAATATTTGTGTGTGTATATATGGTGTATGTCTATTATTATTATTATTATTATTATTATTTATTTACAGTATATAGCATAGCACCATTGATTCCATGGTGCTGTACATGAGAAGGGGTTACATACAAATTACAGATATCACTTACAGTAAGCAAACTAACAATGACAGACTGATATAGAGGGGCGAGGACACTGCCCTTGCGGGCTTACATTCTACAGGATGGAGACAATAGGTTGAGGGTCGTAGCAGCACCGGTGTTGGTGAGGCGGTAGCTTCAGTACTCTATGTTGAAGTCTATGTGCATGTACATGTGTTGTAAGGAGGCTGATGGCCTGGTAGTCAATTGGAGGTATGTGTCACAGAGATGGCTGCTCTCTGAGATGCAACTCAGAGTGTTGTTTATTTAGTGCACGTGAGCACTAAGATGTCGTTTAGTGCACCTGGGTCCAGGTTGCGGGTAGCTATGAGATATGGGAGGGTTTGGCTACCCACATAGCTCCCTTCTGGGTAAGGGTGCTCACTGTACCCCTTTTCCCTGCAGGTGGTTGAGGACCTGCAGTGATGTCACGATCACGTGAACAGCCCATGTGTCACATACTTTACCTATGAGTGTGGTTACAGCATATGTAATGGAGGTGTGTTTGGCACATGGCAGTGAGTGTTTGGGAGTCTGTCAGGGTGGCCAGATTTCCATGTGTCCAGGTGGGACACTACAGAGTGGTCTGTAACTTAGGAGGTAGTAGGCCTCCTGTGTGTGAGGCTCCAGACTGAGCCTCCTGGCAGGACATTGCCCTAGCCTGTGTTCCAGGGCTGCCACTAGAAATTTCAGGGCCCCATACTGGCAAAATTTCCGGGGCCCCCTTGAGACTCTGCCCAGGCTCCACCCGAGCCCCGCCTCCACGCTCCACCCCTCAAACTGTCCACAGTCCCACCTCTCTTTCTTGGAAAAACTCCACTTCTCACCTATCACACATTAACAGTTCCCATCACCAGATCACACATATAGCCGGCAGCTTTTGTTTTGGCCAAAAGATTTTTTAAACCACCAAAATGACAATGTAGACACTTTTGGCCAGGCCCTACTCTACTGTAACCTATTAAATAATTGTTAAAATATGCAATACAATTTAGGTATATTTTTATTTATTTTTCAATTTTTAAAATGACCTAAAATACCACATACAAGGAACAAATACCACAGCACCATGACCAGACACCGTATCACCACAGTGACCTATAATACTATCTACAAGGCACAAATACCGCCACACCATGAACAGATGAAATATTACCACCACAGTGATCGAATAATATCAAATACAAGGAACAAATACCACAACATCATGACTAGACCACATATTACCAACACATAGTGACTGAATACTACAATACTGATCAATAATAAAAAACCCACAATACTATCACCATCAGTGCCATTATACACAGGAGATCTGTACTTAGTATGCAGTGTCTGTGTACAGGTAATACAGTGATCACCAGTGACATTATACACAGGAGCTCTGTATATAGTGTATAGGTAATCCAGTGATCACTGGTGACATTATACACAGGACCTCTGTATATAGTATACAGTGTATAGTGTCAGTGTATAGGTAACACACTGACTCACCAGTGACGTCTCTAGGTGAAGTCCTTCATCTTTCATCCAGCACAGACCGCCATCACTTCATCCAGCCAGGACTCGTCTCTGCAGGAAATAACACCGTTATCTCAAGTTCCACTTGCAGAACACATTACATAATTTTCCCAACTTCTACATTACACCACATGAAGAAGGCAATATAGTATCACTCTACAAAGTAATAGGACCTCCCCCCCATTTAGAACAGTATACTCAAAAAATAAAATAAATACATCACTGCAGTAATAATATCCCTTAATTAGCCCCTATGGTAATAATATTCGCCATCCTAGCCCCCATGTGTCTCATTCCTGGCGTCAGCCATATGTTCTCCCATCCTGCCCTCATGAGTATCCATCCTGCCCCATATGATCTCCCCATCCTGCCCCATCTGTCTCCATCGTATCCATCCTGCCCCATGATCCTGCCCCATCTGTCTCCAATCCTGCCTCCAGTGTCTCCAATCATGCCCGTATCACCATTCTGCCCCGTCTCCAATCATGCCCCCTGTGTCTCAATTCTGCCCCATCTGTTTCCAATCCTGCCCCATCTGTCTCCAGTCATGTCCCATCTGTCTCCAGTCATGCCGCCATGTCTGTCATCCTGCCCCCTGTGTCTCCAATCATGCCCCGTTTCTCCATTCTGCCCCTGTGTCCAGAAATCTGCCCCTGTGTCCAGAAATCTGCCCCCGTTCCCAGCGTTCTGCCCATGTCCAGTGTTCTGCCCCTGTGCGCAGCATTCTGCCCCTGTGCGCAGCATTCTGTCCCCCTGTGTCCAGCTTTCTGCCCCCCTATGTCCAGCTTTCTGCCCCCCGTGTCCAGCTTTCTGCCCCCCGTGTCCAGCTTTTTGCCCCCCCTGTGTCCAGCTTTCTGCCGCCCCTGTGTCCAGCTTTCTGCCCCCCCTGTGTCCAGCTTTCTGCCCCCGCTGTGTCCAGCTTTCTGCCCCCCTGTGTGCAGCTTTCTGCCCGTGTCCAGCGTTCTGCCCGTGTCCAGCTTTCTGCCCTCCCTGTGTCCAGCTTTCTGCCCCCCCTATGTCCGGCTTTCTGCCCCCCCTGTGTTCAGCTTTCTGCCCCCAGTGTCCAGCTTTCTGCCCCCCCCGTGTCCAGCTTTCTGCCCCCCCGTGTCCATTTTTAGGGTTAGGGTTGGGGCTAAATTTAGGGTTAGGGTTAGGGTTGGGGCTAAATTTAGGGTTAGGGTTGGGGCTAAATATAGGGTTAGGGTTGGGGCTAAATTTAGGGTTAGGCTTCTTTCACACTTGCGTCGTACGGGGCTGTCGCAATGCGTCGGCCCGACATAGCGACGCACGTTGTGAAAATTGTGCACAACGTGGGCGGCGAATGCAGTTTTTCAACGCATCCGCTGCCCAGTCTATGTCCTGGGGAAGAGTGGGCGGAGTTACGGCCACACATGCACGGTCGGAAGTGGCAGACGCGACATACAAAAAAAGTTACATTGAACGTTTTTTGTGCCGACAGTCCGCCAAAACACAACTGATCCAGTGCACGACAGACGCGATGTGTGGCCATCCGTCGCGATCCGTCGGCAATGCAAGTCTATGGGCAAAAAACGCATCCTGCGGGCACATTTGCAGGATCCGTTTTTTGTCCAAAATGACGGATTGCGACGGATGCCAAACGATGCAAGTGTGAAAGTAGCCTTAGGGCTAGGGTTAGGGTTGGGGCTAAAGTTAGGGCTAGGGTTAGGGTTGGAGCTAAAGTTAGGGCTAAGGTTAGGGTTGGGGCTAAATTTAGGGTTAGGGTTGCAGATAAAGTTAGGGTTAGAGTTGGGATTAGGGTTAGGGTTTGGATTAGGGTTGGTATTAGGGTTAGGGTTGGCATTAGGGTTACGCTTGGGATTAGGGTTAGGTTTGGGATTAGGGTTAAGGTTAGGGTTGGGATTAGGGGTGTATTGGGAATAGGGTTAGGTTTGAGGTTAGGGTTGAGATTATGATTAGGGGTGTGTTGGATTTAGGGTTTTGATTAGGGTTATGGTTAGGGTTGACATTAGGGTTGTTTTGGGGTTAGGGTTGTGATTATCGTTAGGGTTGTGATTAGGATTATGGATCGGGTTGGGATTAGGGTTAGTGGTGTGTTGGGGTTAGGGTGGGAGTTAGAATTGGGGGGTTTCCACTGTTTAGGTACATCAGGGGGTCTCCAAACACGACAGCCAATTTTGCACTCAAAAAGTCAAATGGTGCTCCCTCCCTTCTGAGCTCTGCTGTGCGCCCAAACAGTGGGTTATCCCACATATGGGGCATCAGCGTACTCGGGATAAATTGGAAAACAATTATAGACGTCCAATTTCTCCTGTTGCCAAAATAAAAACTTGGGGGCTACAAAATCTTTTTTGGTGAAAAAAAAAATATTTTTTATTTTCACAATTCTACATTCTAAACTTCTGTGAAGCACTTGGGCATTCAAAGTTCTCACCACACATCTAGATAAGTTCCTTGGGGGGTCTAGTTTCCAAAATGGGGTTACTTGTCGGGGTTACTACTGTTTAGGTACATCAGGGGCTCTGCAATCATAACATAATGCCCACAGACCATCTATCAAAGTCTGCATTCCAAAACGGCGCTCCTTCCCTTCCGAGCTCTGCCGTGCACCCAAACAGTGGTTTACTCCCACATATGGGGCATCAGCCTACTCGGGATAAATTGGACAACCAATTTTGGGGTCCAATTTCTCCTGTTACCCTTGTGAAAATAAAAACTTGGGGGCTACAATATCTTTTTTGTGGAAAAAAATATATTTTTTATTTTCACGACTCTGCATTCTAAACTTCTGTGAAGCACTTGGGCATTCAAAGTTCTCACTACACATCTAGATAAGTTCCTAGGGGGTCTAGTTTCCAAAATGGGGTCAATTGTGGGGGCTTACTACTGTTTAGGTATATCAGAGGCTCTGCAATCGCAACATAATGCCCACAGACCATTCTATCAAAGTCTGCATTCCAAAACGGCGCTACTTCCCTTCCGTGCGCCCAAACAGTGGTTTACCCCCACATATAGGGCATCAGCGTACTCGGGATAAATTGGACAACAACTTTTGGGGTCCAATTTCTCCTGTTACCCTTGTGAAAATAAAAACTTGGGGGCTACAATGTCTTTTTTGCGGAAAAAAATATATTTTTTATTTTCACAACTCTGCATTTTAAACTTCTGTGAAGCACTTGGGCATTCAAAGTTCTCACCACACATCTAGATAAGTTCCTTAAGGGGTCTAGTTTCCAAAATGGTGTCACTTTTGGGGGGTTTCTACTGTTTAGGCACATCAGGGGCTCTCCAAACGCGACATGGCGTCCGATCTCAATTCTAGCCAATTCTACATTGAAAAAGTAAAACGGCACTCCTTCTCTTCCAAGCTCTGCGGTGAGCACAAACAGTGGTTTACCCCCACATATTGGATATCAACGTACTCAGGAGAAATTGCACAACAACTTTTGTAGTCTAATTTCTCCTGTTACCCTTGTAAAAATAAGAATTTGTGGGCGAAAAGATCATTTTTGTGTAAACAAATGTGATTTTTTATTTTCACGGCTCTACGTTATAAACTTCTGTGAAGCATTAGGGGGCTGAAAGTGCTCACCACACATCTAGATAAGTTCCTTAAGGGGTCTAGTTTCCAAAATGGTGTCACTTGTGGGGGGTTTCCACTGTTTTGGCACATCAGGGGCTCTCTAAACGTGACATGGCATCTAATCTCAATTCCAGCCAATTCTGCATTGAAAAAGTTAAACGGCGCTCCTTCAATTCCAAGCTCTGCGGTGTGCCAAAACAGTGGTATACCCCCACATATGTGGTATCACCGTATTCAGGAGAAATTGCACAACAAAATTTATGGTTTAATTTCTGTTTTTACACTTGTGAAAATAAAAAAAATGGTTCTGAAGTAAAATGTTTGCAAAAAAAAGTTGAATGTTCATTTTTTCCTTCCACATTGTTTCAGTTCCTGTGAAGTACGTAAAGGGTTAATAAACTTCTTGAATGTGGTTTTAAGAACCTTTAGGGGTGCAGTTTTTAGAATGGTGTCACTTGGTTATTTTCTATCATATATACCCCTCAAAATGACTTCAAATGTGATGTGGTCCCTAAAAAAAATGGTGTTGTAAAAATGAGAAATTGCTGGTCAACTTTTAACCCTTATAACTCCCTAACAAAAAATATTTTGTTTCCAAAATTGTGCTGATGTAAAGTAGACATGTGGGAAATGTTATTTATTAACTATTTTTCATGACATATCTCTCTGATTTAAGGGCATAAAAATACAAAGGTTGAAAATTGCAAAATTTTAAATTTTTCGCCATATTTCAATTTTTTTCATAAATAATCGCAAGTAATATCGAAGAAATGTTACCACTACCATGAAGCACAATATGCCATGAAAAAACAGTCTCAGAATCAGCGAGATCCGTTAAAGCGTTCCAGAGTTATAGCCTCATAAAGTGACAGTGGTCAGAATTGTAAAAATTGGCCTGGTCATTAAGTACCAAATTGGCTCTGTCACTAAGGGGTTAATATATACATGGTTGGTCTCTGCCGGTTCCAGCAGTTATCATGTAACTTCAAGTCTGCGCTTTCCACACTTGCTGTCATGTTTCAACTAGCCTGTCAGCCACGTCTACAGTGTTCTACTCACTGACATAGCGGACACTAGTTGTCATCTTACTGTAAGTAAGAACCGAAAGCTAACAGAATATGCTGTATAAATATATATATATGTATATATATATATATATATATATATATACATATATATATATATTTATGTGTTACACACACACACTATATAAATGTCTCCAACTCAGTGAAAAAATATAAATAAATACATTTTTTAGAGGTGTGGGGAAGCTCAAATAGAACTTTTGTTATGGGGCCCTTTGATTGCTATGTACGTCCCAGTTTGCAGGGCAGTAATAATGAGGGCAATCTGGCTTGTTTGTCAGAGACTGAGGCTCCAGGGGTCCATTTGACAGATTGCCCTCATTGTAAGCAGCATACAGGGCAGGGAGGGGGACCCAGACACATTTATTGCACAGGGGCCCCAAGCTTATCATTCATATTCTCTGAAAAAAAGGCCCAGAAAGCAAAAATTCTGCTGGGGTAGGTAAACTTTTGAACACAACTGTATATACATACAGAAACATATCTACAGGTCCTTCTCAAAAAATTAGCATATAGTGTTAAATTTCATTATTTACCATAATGTAATGATTACAATTAAACTTTCATATATTATAGATTCATTATCCACCAACTGAAATTTGTCAGGTCTTTTATTGTTTTAATACTGATGATTTTGGCATACAACTCCTGATAACCCAAAAAACCTGTCTCAATAAATTAGCATATTTCACCCATCCAATCAAATAAAAGTGTTTTTTAATAACAAACAAAAAAACCAACAAATAATAATGTTCAGTTATGCACTCAATACTTGGTCGGGAATCCTTTGGCAGAAATGACTGCTTCAATGCGGCGTGGCATGGAGGCAATCAGCCTGTGACACTGCTGAGATGTTATGGAGGCCCAGGATGCTTCAATAGCGGCCTTAAGCTCATCCAGAGTGTTGGGTCTTGCGTCTCTCAACTTTCTCTTCACAATATCCCACAGATTCTCTATGGGGTTCAGGTCAGGAGAGTTGGCAGGCCAATTGAGCACAGTAATACCATGGTCAGTAAACCATTTACCAGTGGTTTTGGCACTGTGAGCAGGTGCCAGGTCGTGCTGAAAAATGAAATCTTCATCTCCATAAAGCATTTCAGCCGATGGAAGCATGAAGTGCTCCAAAATCTCCTGATAGCTAGCTGCATTGACCCTGCCCTTGATGAAACACAGTGGACCAACACCAGCAGCTGACATGGCACCCCACACCATCACTGACTGTCGGTACTTGACACTGGACTTCAGGCATTTTGGCATTTCCTCCTCCCCAGTCTTCCTCCAGACTCTGGCACCTTGATTTCCGAATGACATGCAAAATTTGCTTTCATCAGAAAAAAGTACTTGGGACCACTTAGCAACAGTCCAGTGCTGCTTCTCTGTAGCTCAAAAGTGGCTTTACCTGGGGAATGCGGCACCTGTAGCCCATTTCCTGCACACGCCTGTGCACGGTGGCTCTGGATGTTTCCACACCAGACTCAGTCCACTGCTTCCTCAGGTTCCCCAAGGTCTGGAATCGGTCCTTCTCCACAATCTTCCTCAGGGTCCGGTCTCCTCTTCTCATTGTACAGCGTTTTCTGCCACATTGTTTCCTTCCAACAGACTTACCATTGAGGTGCCTTGATACAGCACTCTGGGAACAGCCTATTTGTTGAGAAATTTCTTTCTGGGTCTTACCCTCTTGCTTGAGGGTGTCAATGATGGCCTTCTTGACATCTGTCAGGTCGCTAGTCTTACCCATGATGGGGGTTTTGAGTAATGAACCAGGCAGGGAGTTTATAAAAGCCTCAGGTATCTTTTGCATGTGTTTAGAGTTAATTAGTTGATTCAGAAGATTAGGGTAATAGGTCGTTTAGAGAACCTTTTCTTGATATGCTAATTTATTGAGACAGGTTTTTTGGGTTATCAGGAGTTGTATGCCAAAATCATCAGTATTAAAACAATAAAAGACCTGACAAATTTCAGTTGGTGGATAATGAATCTATAATATATGAAAGTTTAATTATAATCATTACATTATGGTAAATAATGAAATTTAACACTATATGCTAATTTTTTGAGAAGGACCTGTATAATATAACGCTGGGAGCGTCACTCTGTCCGAAGCCTTTATAGACTGCGCAGGCGCAAGCGCCGACGCAGTCTGGGCCTCACAGAGTGACGCTCCCGGGAGATCGCGGTGTGTGTTCACACTGAACGCACACCGCGATCTCCAACAGAGAAGCAGGGACCGCCAGGAGGGTGAGTATCGGCCATATTCACCTGTCCCCGTTCCACCGCTGAGCGCCGCCATCTTCCCGGTCTTCAGCCTGTGACCTTCAGTTCAGAGGGCGCGATGACGCGCTTAATGCACGCAGGCGCCGCCCTCTGACTGAACAGTCACAGCCATGAGACCGGGAAGATGGCGGCGCGCAGCGCTGGAACGCAGGACAGGTGAATATAGTAAGTGCTGGGGGGCCTGAGCTGGCGGCGATACCGGCACCTGACCCCCACAGCGTGCCGGTGTCCCCGCCTGCTCAGGCCCCCCAGCACTCGGCGCCGAGCGGGTCAGAGGCAGTATTGGGACGCAGGATGGAGCAGCACATAAGGATGGGGACGCAGGATGGAGCAGCACATAAGGATGGGGACGCAGGATGGAGCAGCACATAAGGATGGGGACGCAGGATGGAGCAGCACATAAGGATGGGGACGCAGGATGGGAGCAGCACATAACAGGATGGGGACGCAGGATGGAGCAGCACATGAAAGGATGGGGATGCAGGATGGAGCAGCACATAAGGATGGGGACGCAGGATGGAGCAGCACATAAGGATGGGGACGCAGGATGGGAGCAGCATATAACAGGATGGGGACGCAGGATGGAGCAGCACATGACAGGATGGGGACGCAGGATGGAGCAGCACATGACAGGATGGGGACGCAGGATGGAGCAGCACATGACAGGATGGGAGCAGCACATGACAGGATGGGGACGCAGGATGGAGCAGCACATGACAGGATGGGGACGCAGGATGGAGCAGCACATGACAGGATGGGGACGCAGGATGGAGCAGCACATGACAGGATGGGGACGCAGGATGGAGCAGCACATAAGGATGGGGACGCAGGATGGGTGCAGCGCATGACAGGATGGGGACGCAGGATGGGAGCAGCGCATGACAGGATGGGGACGCAGGATGGGAGCAGCGCATAAGGATGGGGACGCAGGATGGAGCAGCACATAAGGATGGGGACGCAGGATGGAGCAGCACATAAGGATGGGGACGCAGGATTGAGCAGCACATAAGGATGGGGACGCAGGATGGGAGCAGCACATAAGGATGGGGACGCAGGATGGAGCAGCACATAAGGATGGGGACGCAGGATGGGAGCAGCACATAAGGATGGGGACGCAGGATGGGAGCAGCACATAACAGGATGGGGACGCAGGATGGAGCAGCACATGAAAGGATGGGGATGCAGGATGGAGCAGCACATAAGGATGGGGACGCAGGATGGAGCAGCACATAAGGATGGGGACGCAGGATGGGAGCAGCATATAACAGGATGGGGACGCAGGATGGAGCAGCACATGACAGGATGGGGACGCAGGATGGAGCAGCACATGACAGGATGGGGACGCAGGATGGAGCAGCACATGACAGGATGGGAGCAGCACATGACTGGATGGGGACGCAGGATGGAGCAGCACATGACAGGATGGGGACGCAGGATGGAGCAGCACATGACAGGATGGGGACGCAGGATGGAGCAGCACATGACAGGATGGGGACGCAGGATGGAGCAGCACATAAGGATGGGGACGCAGGATGGGTGCAGCGCATGACAGGATGGGGACGCAGGATGGGAGCAGCGCATGACAGGATGGGGACGCAGGATGGGAGCAGCGCATGACAGGATGGGGACGCAGGATGGGAGCAGCGCATGACAGGATGGGGACGCAGGATGGGAGCAGCGCATGACAGGATGGGGACGCAGGATGGGAGCAGCGCATGACAGGATGGGGACGCAGGATGGGAGCAGCACATGACAGGATGGGGACGCAGGATGGAGCAGCACATGACAGGATGGGGACGCAGGATGGAGCAGCACATGACAGGATGGGGACGCAGGATGGGAGCAGCACATGACAGGATGGGGACGCAGGATGGAGCAGCACATGACAGGATGGGAACGCAGGATGGGAGCAGCACATGACAGGATGGGGACGCAGGATGGGAGCAGCACATGACAGGATGGAGACGCAGGATGGAGCAGCACATGACAGGATGGGGACGCAGGATGGAAGCAGCACATCACAGGATGGGAGCAGCGCATCACAGGATGGGGACGCAGGATGGGAGCAGCGCATGACAGGATGGGGACGCAGGATGGGAGCAGCGCATGACAGGATGGGGACGCAGGATGGAGCAGCACATGACAGGATGGGGACGCAGGATGGAGCAGCGCATGACAGGATGGGGACGCAGGATGGAGCAGCACATGACAGGATGGGGACGCAGGATGGAGCAGCGCATGACAGGATGGGGACGCAGGATGGAGCAGCACATGACAGGATGGGGACGCAGGATGGAGCAGCACATACCAGGATGGAGACCATATACCAATATAAATGCTCACCACCCGGGCGTAGAACGGGTTCAATAGCTAGTATACATATACAAACATACACATACTAACTACTAATTCATGACCTCAGATGATCAGATGAGCCCTGGAGGAGGTCAGACTCATAGTTCAGAAAACAGTTGGAGAGGGCTGCAGAACCCACTGTAGGGGATAGTACACAGTAGAGAGGACTGATATCAACTCCCTGCTGCAGCCGTGGCCCTGCTGTCCCGTGCAGTGAGCCTCCTCCCTGACCTCTTCTCTGTGAGATGCTGCTGGGAATGGAACAGTGGAGGGAGCAGGAGACCCCCTGTAAGTCCTGGTCTTCCTCCACTGTTGTCCCCAGTGTGCTGTGTGGCCCGGGACCCTGAGTACATTTGAACACTCACCAATGGGACACGCCATTCTGGAGGACAGAGACAGTAGCCACTGAGCGATCTCTTTAGCCTGGAGGGGAAAGCATTCATTGGCCAGCGTCTCCCCCTGCATTACACGCCCCGTATTTGAACTCCTGCACTTAGCGCACGCTGTCCATGGCTTTGAGTATTCACATGATTATGGGAGGGAATGAGAGGGGCCCCAAGCTGCATGATATCGGTACCCTCTCACTCCTTCCCTTGATGTTGATTTAGTGATCTCATAGCGGCTGCATACTCGGCTGCTATGGGCAGTACGCCCCTGCCTGCAGAGGCCCTTCTCCACCCTCGGGCCCTGGTGCAGTTGTACCGGTTGCACTGGCGGTATGTACTCCCCTCATTCCCTTTACTACCATATGCAGGAGTTCAGCGTGCTCTATACTGCCACTACCATTCATTTTTTCCTCCTATGACTGTAAACGGAAAAGCATTAGGCATAATGTAAAGAAAAGTTCTCAAGTTTAAAAAGAATTCATTTTTTTGTTTTAATTTGGTTGGCAACAATTTTTTTTATTGATGGCCTATACATAGGATAGACCATCAATATCTGATCAGTGGGGGTGCAACAACCAGCAACCCAGTCAATCAGCTGTTAGCAGCAGCGGACGAAAGTGATCAAATATTCCCAGAACACAGCAGTTCTGTCATTTCTATAGTGGCCGTAGCAGGGTTTTGTAGGTCCACCACCTATTTAAATGAATAGGGAGTGATTTTGATGGAGCTGCTGTTTTTCAGCAGCATTAGAGAATTTCTTGTTGCTGCAGGCAGGGATGCCATCAGGGCATTACTGCCCTTACTAGCATATGGGGTCCAATGAGCAGAGGGGGCCGCAGTGGCCAGTTTCAGCACAACAGTTAACAGCCGCCAGCCAATCACAGGTCGGCAGCTGACATCAGCACGCATGTTGCCAACATATGACGTTACTGTCATACACCCGAACGACGCTGCGCGCTTCAGCTGAATCGTTGGGGAGTACACCGTTGGACTCTGGCACATTACACTGCTATGGAGGTGCATTATACTGCAATGGGGGTGCATTATACTGCTATGGGGCTGCATTATACTACTATGGGGGTGCATTATACTACTATGGGGGTGCATTATACTATACATTACATGGGGGTGCATTATACTACTATGGGGGTTCATCATACTATATATGACATAGGGATGTATTATACTATGGGGTACATTATACAATATATGACAAGGGGCTGCATTATACTATGGGGGTGCATTATACTATGGGGGTGCATTATACTATATATGACAATGGGGTGACTTATAATATAGGGGTGCATTATACTATATACAGTATGACTATGGGGCTGCATTATACTGCTATGGAGGTGCATTATATTATATATGATTGGGTGCATTATATTATATATGACAAGGGGGTGCATTATGCAAAGGGAGTCCATTTTACTATGGGGGTGCATTATACTATATATGACTAGAGGCTGCATTATACTATGTGGGTATATTATACTATCGGGGTGCACTATACTACATAGATGACAAGGGGTGCATTATACTATGGGGTGCATTATACTACTATAGGGGTGCATTATATTATATATGATTATGGGGGTGCATTATACATTTATGGGGCTGCATTATACCGCTATGGGTGTGCATTATACTGCTATGGGGCTTCATTATACTGGTATAGGGCTGCATTATACTATATATGACCGGGTGCTGCATTATACTATATATGACTGGGGATGCATAATGCTACTATGGGGGTGAATTATACTATATATGACTAAGGGGTACATAAAGGTACTATGGGGGTGCATTATACTGCTATATATGACTATGGGGTGCATTATACTAATATGGATGACTATGGGGGTAATATGGAGAGACATGCGGGAAGTTTAGAGAGACATGAGGCAGAATGGGAGGACATGTGTGGTCCAGAATGGGAAAAAATGTGGGGTCCATAATGTGGGATATTATTACTGTAGGGGCTAATTAAAAAATATTTTTGAGGATACTGTTTTCAGTGCGGGGGAGGAGAGGCCTTTTTTTGTCAATTGGCGTAGTGTAGAAGTTGGGGAAAAATTAAGGAATGTGTTATTTTCTGCAGAGATGAGTTATGGCTGGAAGAAGTGATTGCAGTGTGTTAGGAGTCGAGCTCCCACCACTGCACAGGGGGAATCTCGAACCATGTCTGCTGCAGTCTTCCATTCTGCATCAGCCACAGTGGAGCCTGCTCAGCGGAGACGTCGGTCCCAGCATCTCACTGAATCTGATACTGTGCAAAGGGTTACTGCTGCCTTTCCAGGCTTTACTATTTTACCCGACACTGGTCTGCGGCAAGCAGGCTTTTCTGGGACTAAGTCCTGCTTTGCACACACTGAGCATGCCCAGGGCAAGATCTCTCAGTGGAGATCAAGGGTCACATGCTCAGGTACTGCAGCAATTTCCATTGGTTCCCCAGGAAGGCCCTGTACCTGATCAAGTTCTGTGGCAGCCTTCCATTGGTCCTTCTTGGAAGGTCCTGTAGGTGCTACAACTATAAAGGGTTCTCATGACCGCACGGCCGTGCGCTAGTGTCAATTTCTATATGCGTTCAGCGCCACTGTGGTCATGTTTTGTATGCAGTCAGGGACACTGCTGAAATAAGCCCCTAGAATGCTGGCACCTCCGGCGAGGAGTTTTGTGTGTGTGTATTCAGGGACCCGGCTGAAATAAGCCCCTAGAATGCTGGCACCTGCAGGGATTGGGTTCTTCTTCGTGCAGAAGAAGAGTGGAGACTTACGTCCATGCATAGACTACAGGGGTCTTAACTCCATTACCGTTAAGAACAAGTACCCATTACCCCTGTTATCTGAGCTTTTTGATAGGCTACGGGGAGCAAGGGTATTTACAAAATTAGATCCGTGGGGTGCTTACAACCTGATTCGCATCCGTGAAGGGGACAAATGGAAGACAGCTTTTAACACCAGGGATGGGCACTATGAATATCTGGTGATGCCCTTCGGGCTCTGTAATGCCCCAGCCGTTTTCCAAGACTTTGTGAACGACAACTTCCGGGATATGCTCACCACCTCGGTCGTAGTCTATCTGGATGATATTCTCATCTACTCTCCAGATATTGACTCCCTTCCGAGAGATGTTCGCAAAGTCTTCGACCTCTTACGGGCAAACTCCCTCTACGCCAAGTTGGAGAAGTGTGTGTTTGAGCAGGAGTCCTTGCCTTTCCTTGGTTATATCATCTCTGCCCAGGGTTTGGCTATGGATCCTGCCAAGCTACAGGCTGTGATGGACTGGCAGGAACCCCATTCACTTAAAGCGGTGCAGCGCTTTATGGGGTTCATTAATTACTATCGTCAGTTCATCCCACACTTCTCAACTTTGGTAGCTCCCTTGGTTGCCCTCACCAAGAAGGGAGCAAATCCCAAGTTGTGGTCGGAGGATGTCTCCAAGGCCTTCCTCTCGGTTAAGTCACACTTCGCTAGTGCTCCCATTCTACATCAGCCCGATGTAGATAAGCCATTTATCATGGAGGTGGATGCCTCATCCGTTCGTGCTGAAGCAGTCCTTTTCCAAAAGGATGCTCAAGGTTGGAAGCATCCTTGCTTCTTCTTCTCCAAGACCTTCACACCGGCGGAGAGGAATTATTCCATCGGGGACAGGGAGTTGCTAGCCATGAAGTTGGCTTTCTCAGAGTGGAGACACCTCTTGGAGGGAGCTTGCTTTCCCTTCCAGGTTTTCACTGACCACAAGAACTTGGTATATTTACAGACGGCCCAGCGGCTGAATTCTCGCCAGGCTAGATGGTCCCTGTTCTTCTCCCGGTTTCATTTTCATCTTCATTTTCTCTCCGGGGAGAAGAACATTCGTGCTGGTGCTCTCTCCCGCTCCGTACTGTCATCTGAGGAGGAGGAGGAGGAGCCTCGGCTTATTGTCCCTTCTAAGAGCCTGAGAACTGTAGCTCTGGTTTCGTTAGAGTCTGTGCCCCCGGGCAAGACTTTCGTGCCAGCGAATTTGCGACCGGAGGTTCTCGCTTGGGCTCACTCGTCCAGAGTGGGTGGGCATTTTGGGACCAAAAGGACATCTGAGCTTTTGGCGAGAACGTACTGGAGGCCGCATATGGCCCGTGATATCGGGGACTATATTCAGGCGTGCGTTTCCTGCGCCCAGAATTGGTCTCCTTGGCAACGGCCTGCTAGGTTGCTTTACCCCCTACCGGTAGCAGACAGGCCCTGGGAAATGGTCCGGATTGACTTCGTGGTGGGCTTACCCAAGTCTCGCAGCTGCACCTTTATCTGGGTTGTCACCGATCATTTCTCTAAAATAGTGCACTTGGTGCCACTTCCACGGTTACCTTCTGCACTGGCCTTGGCGGTGTTGTTCATAAAACATATTTTCCGTTTACATGGAATGCCTGATAAAATTGTCAGCAACCGGGGTCCGCAGTAGAGTTGAGCGACCTTGACCTTTTTAGAGTCGAGCCGGGTTTCGCGAAACCCGACTATCTCAAAAGTCGAGTCGAGTGGAATCGGCCGATTATCGTGAAAAGTCGGGGATCGACCGAAACACGAAACCCAATGCAAGTCAATGGGGGAGCATAGTCGGCAGTGAGTAGAGGCCAGGAAAACATGTACAGAGCCCATTGTATTGGCAAAAACATCCATTCTTGCTACTGAAGCTTGTCAATCGTAATTTAGCTTATAATAATTGGAAGGCATTTGAAATTGGGGGTCATTTGGCTAAATTTGTGGGGGGTAGTGCTGGTTCAAGTAATTAGTGTGCCCAGTAAATCTGGACCACGTCACGGCAGTGGAGCAGGGAGAGGTAAGTATTTCAACTTTGCAAGTGCTGTGATCCTGAGCAAGCAGGGGGGGCCCCCTCGTTGGCATTGGCACTGGCACAGGGCCCCTCAAAGTACAGCGGTGTGTTTGCACGGTGGGGGCACCTCCCACCGGCAGCAACACTTTTGCGTACTATGAGGGGCGCTGTGCCAGTGACGTCGCCAACGAGTATTCCTCCCCCCACCTGATGAAGGAACCTGCACCTTCATCTGCACCTTCCTCTTTGTCCCCGTGTAAGGTGGTATGGTATGCGGGAAGGGGGACTTGACTTTCAGCAGGGTCACAATCTTGCAATGTAGCGTGCACGGGGAATGTTTCATTATGGGTCAATGTACCAGCAGACTCATCTATCACTGGCTGGGCAATGGGCAGGATGAGGGGGAAACAGATATGGGCCCAAAGAATAAAGTGGGCTAAATGCAGTTCAAAATTGGTAACAGGACTAACCAGGGGGCATTGTTTTGTTCAGTGGAGGACAACTGGAATGAGAGGCTGACACAGAGAGTAGGCCCAAATCAGTAAGTATTCTAAATGCAGTTCAAAATTGGCAACAGTAGTAAACCGGCGGCACAGCTTTGTTCACTGTAGGAGAACAGCAAGGAGCGGCAGACACAGATAGAAGGCCCCAACCCAACTAGTAGGCCTAATGCAGTGTTGTTTTCAACAACTACTAAACGAGAGCCAGAAGATCGAAGCAATGGAGAGGAAACCTGGGGAACACCTTGGAGTGGAAGACACCGTCTCTACACCCCAGACCCAACTTGTAGGCCGAATGCAGTGTTGTTTTCAACAACTACTAAACAAGAGCTTTAAGATTGAAGCAATGGAGAGGAAACCTGGAGAACACCTTGGAGCGGAAGACACCGTCTCTACAACCCAGACCCAACTTGTAGGCCGAATGCAGTGTTGTTTTCAACAACTACTTAAGAAGAGCTTTAAGATTGAAGCAATGGAGAGGAAACCTGGAGAACACCTTGGAGCGGAAGACACCGTCTCTACAGCCCAGACCCAATTTGTAGGCCGAATGCATTGTTGTTTTCAACAACTACTTAAGAAGAGCTTTAAGATTGAAGCAATGAAGAGGCAACCTGGGGAACACCTTGGAGCGGAAGACACCGTCTCTACACCCCAGACCCAACTTGTAGGCCGAATGCAGTGTTGTTTTCAACAACTACTAAACGAGAGTCGGAAGACCGAAGCAATGTAGACGAAACCTGGGGAACACCTTGGAGTGGAACACACCGTCTCTACACCCCATACCCAATGTGCAGGCCTAATGCAGTGTAGTTTTCAACAACTACTAAACGAGAGTCGGAAGACCGAAGCAATGTAGACGAAACCTGGGGAACACCTTGAAGTGGAACACACCGTCTCTACACCCCATACCCAATTTGTAGGCCTAATGCAGTGTAGTTTTCAACAACTACTAAACGAGAGTCGGAAGACCAAAGCAATGGAGAGGAAACCTGGGGAACACCTTGGAGTGGAACACACCGTCTCTACACCCCATACCCAATTTGTAGGCCTAATGCAGTGTAGTTTTCAACAACTACTAAACGAGAGTCGGAAGATCGAAGCAATGTGGACGAAACCTGGGGAACACCTTGGAGTGGAACACACCGTCTCTACACCCCATACCCAATGTGCAGGCCTAATGCAGTGTAGTTTTCAACAACTACTAAACGAGAGTCGGAAGACCGAAGCAATGTAGACGAAACCTGGGGAACACCTTGGAGTGGAACACACCGTCTCTACACCCCATACCCAATTTGTAGGCCTAATGCAGTGTAGTTTTCAACAACTACTAAACGAGAGTCGGAAGACCGAAGCAATGGAGAGGAAACCTGGGGAACACCTTGGAGTGGAACACACCGTCTCTACACCCCATACCCAATTTGCAGGCCTAATGCAGTGTAGTTTTCAACAACTACTAAACGAGAGTCGGAATACCGAAGCAATGTAGACGAAACCTGGGGAACACCTTGGAGTGGAACACACCGTCTCTACACCCCATACCCAATGTGCAGGCCTAATGCTGTGTAGTTTTCAACAACTACTAAACGAGAGTCGGAAGACCGAAGCAATGGAGAGGAAACCTGGGGAACACCTTGGAGTGGAACACACCGTCTCTACACCCCATACCCAATTTTCAGGCCTAATGCAGTGTAGTTTTCAACAACTACTAAACGAGATTAGGAAGACCGAAGCAATGTAGACGAAACCTGGGGAACACCTTGGAATGGAACACACCGTCTCTACACCCCATACCCAATTTGTAGGCCTAATGCAGTGTAGTTTTCAACAACTACTAAACGAGAGTCAGAAGACCGAAGCAATGGCGAGGAAACCTGGGGAACACCTTGGAGCGGCAGACACCGTTAGTAGGCCCTACCGAAGTAGTAGCCCCAATGCAGTTTTCAAATTCCTAGAGGCTGAAAACAAGACTATTGACGCTCTGCTTTTTTCAAAGGAGGACAGCTGTATTGAGTGGCGCAGACAGACACAGGCAGTAGGCCTTAAACCAAAAATGTGGCTCAATGCAGTTTAAAAAAGGTTACAGGGGTACACAGGCAGCATTGCTCTGGTCAGTGGAGGACAATTTCAATAGTGGACCGCAGACAGACTTTGTACGCCTACTATTAAAAAAAGGATGCTCTATGCAATTAAAAATAGGTTCCAGGGGTCCACGGGCAGCAGTGGTGTGGTCAGTGGAGGAGTATTGGAGGGAGGGACCGCAGACAGGCGTAGTAGGCCTAACATAACAAAATTAGGCTGTAGGCACTTTAAAATTGGTTCCAGGGGTACACGGGCAGCAGTGGTGTGGTCAGCGGAGGACAATTTGAATTAGGGACTGCAGACAGACTTTGTAGGCTGTCCCCTGTGGACCATGCATCCAACACATTAACCCAGTGCGCCGTAATGGACACGTAACTTTTTGTGGACATGCCTACTGGTCCATGCGTCTCTTGTCAGGTGCACCTTTCTACTGTTTGATTGCCTGACTGCTATGACAATGCAGACTTTTTCATGCCGGTGGAGGGCTGGGATGGCTTTTCTCGCAAAAGAAATGTCGACTGGGTAGCTTGAACCATGGTACAGCATAGTTCATCTGGGCTTTCTAAATATAAAACAAAGAAAAAAGGAGGCTCCATGCACTTTCAGCTGGGTTCCAGAGGTACACGGCCAGCATTGGTCTGGTCAGTGGAGAACTATTGTAAGGAGGGACCGCAGACAGGCTTCGAAGGCCTAACATAATAATATTGGGCTGTAGGCACTTTATAATTGGTTCCAGGGGTACACGGGCAGCAGTAGACAGGTCAGTGGAGACTTAGTGGAAGGAGGGACTGCAGACAGGCTTCAAAGGCCTAACATAATAAAATTGGACTGTAGGCACTTTGAATTCTCTTGCAGGGGTACACAGGCACCATTGGTGTTGTCAGCGGCGGCCGATTGTAATGAGTGTCTGCCAGTTAGTAGTCCCAAACAATAAATACATGTTAATGTCTCGCATTACAACAAAACGAAAGCACAAAAGGGTGCAATCATTAGGTACAGGGGTGGGCTCCTCTGCGTAGTTTCAGACCTAGTAATTTGGCACAAAGTATTTACTTGGGTAAATATAGGACACTGCCCCTGACTATGTTAAGTACCATCATACATGTCAACACAATGGTATTGTCAGTGGCAGGAATTTACGGATGTCAGCGCATAGACTAAACATTGGTGGAACTGTGAGAGATAATTGTGCAAGTGGTAGAGCAATGTTTGAGCTGGGGGTGGGGGAACTCTCTTGTGGCCGGCGGTACATGCCCAGGGCCCCTCATGTTACAACAGTGTGTCTGACGTTGGGTGCGCACCACCACCGCCAGAGACACTTTATTGTACTATGAGGGACCCAGTGGCAGTGCCGTCGACCAAAAGCGGGCACACCCACCTCTTCAGACAAACAGCACTCTCACGGGTGCTTGCGCCAAGTGGCGATACCACGTCCCCGTGTGGGGAGTTTGGCCATTTAGGGAGGTCTAAACATGTCGTATGCTGGACAATCAGCTGCTGCAAATTTCGAGATTGGTAAAGTCATTCAGAGTAGTCCACAGGCAATACCTTTTCATAGGAAAGCTAGGTGTCGGCCGTGCAAGGTGGGGCAAAAGAATTCGAAATCCAGTTGTGGTTCATTTTAATGAAGGTTAGATCATCAACATTTTGGGTAGCCAGACGAGTCCTTTTTTCGGTTAATATTGAACCTGCAGCACTGAATACTCTTTCTGATAGGACACTAGCTGCCGGGCAAGCAAGCTCCTGCAATTCATATTCTGCCAATTCTGGCCAGGTGTCTAATTTGGATGCCCAGTAATCAAATGGGAATGACGGTTGAGGTAGAACATCGATAAGGGATGAAAAATAGTTAGTAACCATACTGGACAAATGTTGTCTCCTGTCACTTTGAATTGATGCAGCAGTACCTGTCCTGTCTGCGGTCATAGCAAAATCCCTCCACAACCTGGTCAGAAAACCCCTCTGTCCAACGCCACTTCGGATTTCTGCACCTCTAACACTTCTGGTCTGCTGCCCCCTGCTGCTCGTGTGAGAACGATCACGGGCGCTGTGTGCTGGGAATGCCTGAAGCAAACGGTCAACAAGAGTTGATTGTTTGGTTGCTAATATTAGTTCCAAGTTGTCATGTGGCATAATATTTTGCAATTTACCTTTATAGCGAGGATCAAGGAGGCAGGCCAACCAGTAATCGTCATCGTTCATCATTTTCGTAATGCGTGTGTCCCTTTTGAGGATACGTAAGGCATAATCCGCCTTGTGTGCCAAAGTTCCAGTTGTCAAATCTGCGGTTGTGCTTGGTTGAGGGGCAGTTTCAGGCAAATCTACGTCACTTGTGTCCCTCAGAAACCCAGAACCCGGCCTTGCCATGCCACCAATTTCCAGTGGCCCCGGAGAAGCTTCCTCATTAAAAAAATACTCATCCCCATCATCCTCCTCGTCCTCCTCCTCCTGTTCGCCCGCTACCTCGTCCTGTACACTGCCCTGACCAGACAATGGCTGACTGTCATCAAGGCTTTCCTCTTCCTCGGCTGCAGATGCCTGCTCCTTTATGTGCGTCAAACTTTGCATCAGCAGATGCATTAGGGGGATGCTCATGCTTATTATGGCGTTGTCTGCACTAACCAGCCGTGTGCATTACTCAAAACACTGAAGGACTTGACACATGTCTTGTATCTTCGACCACTGCACACCTGACAACTCCATGTCTGCCATCCTACTGCCTGCCCGTGTATGTGTATCCTCCCACAAACACATAACAGCCCGCCTCTGTTCGCACAGTCTCTGAAGCATGTGCAGTGTTGAGTTCCACCTTGTTGCAACGTCTATGATTAGGCAATGCTGGGGAAGGTTCAAAGACCGCTGATAGGTCTGCATACGGCTGGAGTGTACGGGCGAACGGCGGATATGTGAGCAAAGTCTGCGCACTTTGAGGAGCAGGTCGGATAACCCCGGATAACTTTTCAGGAAGCACTGCACCACCATGTTTAAGGTGTGAGCCAGGCAAGGAATGTGTTTCAGTTGGGAAAGGGAGATGGCAGCCATGAAATTCCTTCCGTTATCACTCACTACCTTGCCTGCCTCAAGATCTACAGTGCCCAGCCACGACTGCATTTCTCTCTGCAAGAACTCGGACAGAACTTCCGCGGTGTGTCTGTTGTCGCCCAAACACTTCATAGCCAATACAGCCTGCTGACGCTTGCCAGTAGCTGCCCCATAATGGGACAACTGGTTTGCAACAGTGCCAGCTGCGGATGGAGTGGTTTGGCGACTGCGGTCTGTGGACGAGCTCTCGCTTCTGCAGAAGGACGAGGAGGAGGAGGGGGTGCGAACACCTACAGCCAACTGTTTCCTAGACCGTGGGCTAGGCAGAACTGTCCCGAAATTGATGTCCCCTGTGGACCCTGCATCCACCACATTCACCCAGTGTGCCGTGATGGACACGTAACGTCCCTGCCATGCCTACTGGTCCATGCATCTGTTGTCAGGTGCACCTTTGTACTCACAGATTGCCTGAGTGCATGGACGATGCGCTCTTTAACATGCTGGTGGAGGGCTGGGATGGCTTTTCTCGAAAAGAAGTGTCGACTGGGTAGCTCCTAGCGTGGTACAGCGTAGTCCATCACGGCTTTGAAAGCTTCACTTTCAACTAACCGGTAGGGCATCATTTCTAACGAGATTAGTCTAGCTATGTGGGCGTTCAAACCCTGTGTACGCGGATGCAAGGATAAGTACTTCCTTTTTCTAACCAGAGCCTCATGTAGGGTGAGCTGGACTGGAGAGCTGGAGATCGTGGAACTAGTGGGGGTGCCGGTGGACATGGCAGACTGAGAGACGGTTGGAGACGGTATTGTTTCCGCCGGTGCCCTAGATGCAGTGTTTCCTACTACGAAACTGGTGATTCCCTGACCCTGACTGCTTTGGCCTGGCAAAGAAACCTGCACAGATACTGCAGGTGGTGCGGAAAATGGTGGCCTTAGAGTGACGGCAGTGATGTAGCGTTGCTGACTAGCTTCATTGGCCGAGGGTGCTACAACCTTAAGGGACGTTTGGTAGTTAGTCCAGGCTTGCAAATGCATGGTGGTTAAATGTCTATGCATGCAACTTGTATTGAGACTTTTCAGATTCTGACCTCTGCTTAAGGTAGTTGAACATTTTTGACAGATGACTTTGCGCTGATCAATTGGATGTTGTTTAAAAAAATGCCAGACTGCACTCTTTCAAGCCTCGGATCCCTTTTCAGGCATTGCAGACTGAGCTTTAACCGGATGGCCACACTGTCCTCCAACAGGTTTTGGCTTTGCCACGCGTTTTGTCCCATCTACGGGCCCGGCAGATGGAACCTGTTGCGATGTTGATGCCTGCTGCGGCCCCTCCTCCTCCGCTTCAAAACTACTGCCGCCTGCACCCTGTTCCCCAAATGGCTGCCAATCGGGGTCAACAACTGGGTCATCTATAACCTCCTCTTCTAGCTCGTGCGCAACTTCGTCTGTGTCACCGTGTAAGTCAGTGGTAGAGCGTTCGTGACGGGGCAACATAGTCTCATCAGGGTCTGATTCTGGATCAGTACCCTGCGAGGGCAATGTTGTGGTCTGAGTCAAAGGACCAGCATAGTAGTCTGGCTGTGGCTGTGCATCAGTGCACTCCATGTCAGATTCAACTTGTAATGGGCATGGACTGTTAACTGCTTCACTTTCTAAGCCAGGGACGGTATGTGTAAAGAGCTCCATGGAGTAACCCGTTGTATCGCCTGCTGCATCCTTCTCTGTTGTTGTTTTTGCTGAAGAGGACAAGGAAGCGACTTGTCCCTGACCGTGAACATCCACTAACGACGCGCTGCTTTTACATTTACCAGTTTCAAAAGAGGAGGCAAAAGAGCTAGAGGCTGAGTCAGCAAGGTAAGCCAAAACTTGCTCTTGCTGCTCCGGCTTTAAAAGCGGTTTTCCTACTCCCAGAAAAGGGAGCGTTCGAGGCCTTCTGTAGCCAGACGACGAACCTGGCTCCACAGCTCCAGACTTAGGTGCAATTTTTTTTTTCCCACGACCACCTGATGCTCCACTACCACTACCATCATTACCAGCTGACAATAAACGCCCACGGCCACGACCTCTTCCACCAGACTTCCTCATTGTTTTAAAAACTTAACCAAAGTAACGGTATTTGTTGCTGTAAAACAACTTACACGGTGAGCTATAACTTCAGTATGATTTAGATATCCCTTTACAGGTGGGTGAGACCGCAAGGAAAATCAGGCACAATGTTACACCCTCTGTTTTCGGTGGCACCAAATGAGAGAGATGCCACACACGCAGGACTGTCACTCAAGCACAAATGTCAATATTGATCTCCCACTTTTTTTTTTATTTTTTCAGGGAGAATTTAGAAACCAAATAGAAAAAAAAATAGGCTTTCTATGGCCCACTATTTGAGAGAGAGAGATGGCACACCCAGGAGTCAAGACTGGCACACAAGCAGAAAGGGCAATATTAATCTCCCACTGATTTTTTTTTATTTTTTCAGGGAGAATTTAGAAACCAAATAAAAAAAAAAAAGGCTTTCTATGGCCCACTATTTGAGAGACAGAGATGGCAAACCCAGGAGTCAGGAATGGCACACAAGCAAAAAGGCCAATATTAATCTCCCACTGATTTGTTTTTATTTTTTCAGGGAGACTTTAGAAACCAAATAAAAAAAATGATTTTTTTCAGGGAGAATTTAGAAACCAAATTAAAAAAATGATTTTTTCAGGGAGAATTTAGAAACCAAATAAAAAAAAAAAAGGCTTTCTATGGCCCACTATTTGAGAGAGAGAGATGGCACACCCAGGAGTCAAGACTGGCACACAAGCAGAAAGGGCAATATTAATCTCCCACTGTTTTTTTTTATTTGTTCAGTGAGAATTTAGAAACCAAATAAAAAAAAAATAGGCTTTCTATGGCCCACTATTTGAGAGACAGAGATGGCACACCCAGGAGTCAGGAATGGCACACAAGCAGAAAGGCCAATATTAATCTCCCACTGATTTTTTTTTATTTTTTCAGGGAGACTTTAGAAACCAAATTTAAAAAAATGATTTTTTTCAGGGAGAATTTAGAAACCAAATAAGAAAAAATGATTTTTTCAGGGAGAATTTAGAAACCAAATTAAAAAAAAATAGGCTTTCTATGGCCCACTATTTGAGAGAGAGAGATGGCACACCCAGGAGTCAAGACTGGCACACAAGCAGAAAGGCCAATATTAATCTCCCACTGATTTTTTTTTATTTTTTCAGGGAGAATTTAGAAACAAAATAAAAAAAATAGGCTTTCTATGGCCCACTATTTGAGAGACAGAGATGGCACACCCAGGAGTCAGGAATGGCACACAAGCAGAAAGGCCAATATTAATCTCCCACTGATTTTTTTTTATTTTTTCAGGGAGAATTTAGAAACCAAATAGAAAAAAAAATAGGCTTTCTATGGCCCACTATTTGAGAGAGAGATGGCACACCCAGGAGTCAAGACTGGCACACAAGCAGAAAGGCCAATATTAATCTCCCACTGATTTTTTTTTATTTTTTCAGGGAGACTTTAGAAACCAAATAAAAAAAATGATTTTTTCAGGGAGAATTTAGAAACCAAATAAAAAAAAAAGATTTTTTCAGGGAGAATTTAGAAACCAAATGTTACAAGATGAAATGGAACTAGGTGCGTTCACAGTCCGAGGTCCACCGTGCAGGTAAAAACCCTGCTGCTAGTAAAGACGGACTATATGGCGGTACTATAAGAATACACACATGTGTTAGCTTCACCCTGTGTGAAGGAAGCGACCCTGTTGCGTCACAGGACCGCGGTACCGCACATAAAACACAAGCAAGGAGTCACTAATCTCAAACCCGAGACTGAGGATTTGAGTTCAGAAGACCCCATGCGCTCGACACCGCAACTGGGGTGTCAGAGGAACATAAATAATAATATAAAGGCACAAGAGTGCGTGCGGTGCCGCACTGACGGACGCCACTAACCACCCAGGCTTGGGTCAGGAAAGCGCAGAGCAAGCGCACGGCGCCGTACTGGCGGACACAGCAACTGGTAGCTGTAATGTGTGTTACGTGCTGTTGGATAAGTCGGGCGCTAGATAGCAAACATACACCTTCCGCGAACAGTCATCCAATAGGGAGGGTTATTTAAAGAGCGACTTTCACTCACAACACACACACATATTACAAGACAATACTAGCGCATGGCCGTGCGGTCATGCGCAGTTTATATAGTTGCAGCACAGGAAGCTGCTACCGAAGTTTTGCCCTTTCAGGACCTTCCTGGAGGACCAATGGAATGTGCTGCAGTACCTGAGCATGTGACCCTCGATCTCCAACGGGAGATCTTGCCCTGGGCATGCTCAGTGTGTGAAAATAAGGACTTAGTCCCAGAGAAGCCTGCTCGCTGCAGATCAGTGCAGGGTACAACAGGAGAGCCAGAAAAGGTAGCAGTAACCCTCTGCACAGAATCAGTGCCAGCAAGACGCTGGGAGCGACGCCTCCGCTGAGCAGACCCCACTGCGGCCGATGCAGAATGGGAGACCGCAGCAGACACGGATTGAGATTCCTCCTGTGCAGCAGAGGAAACTCGACTCCTAACATTACCCCCCCTCCTAAGGCCCCCCCCCTCCTTGAGCCTCACTACGCTCAAAAGCTGCAATAAGCAGCGGAGCCCGAATGTGCTCCACAGGCTCCCAGGTCCTATCCTCTGGGCCATGACCCTTCCAGTCCACCAGATAAAATTTCTTGCCACGTACCACCTTGCACCCCACAATAGCATTCACCTCAAACTCATCTGTAGATGAACCCGATGTCCCAGCAGATGACTCCGGGACAAACGAACGGGCTTTAAGAGGGAAACGTGAAAAGTATCGGTGATACCAAGGCGTGGAGGAATAGCCAAACGGTAGACCACAGGGTTGACCTGTTCCAGAACCTTAAACGGGCCAATGTAGCGAGGAGCAAACTTAGTGGACTCAACTCGCAGCCTGATGTTACGGGCGGAGAGCCACACTAAGTCGCCAGGAGCAAAGACCGGAGCGGGGCGCCGGTGTGTATCAGCCGAAACCCTCATTCTCTCCTTGGAGGCCCGGATGGCATCCTGTGTGTGGTCCCAGATGTCACGTGCCTCCACCGCCCAGTCTGCCACCCTAGAATCAGTGGATGACACGGGCATGGGCACAGGGACACGCGGATGCTGGCCGTAATTAAGGAGAAAAGGAGTCTGACCAGTGAAATCGGCTACGGCGTTGTTCAAGGCAAATTCCGCCCAAGGTAGCAAAGATGCCCAGTCGTCCTGCCTAGCAGAGACGAAATGACGCAAATATGTCACCAGAGTCTGATTGGTTCTCTCCACCAACCCATTCGTCTCGGGATGGTATGCAGAGGAGAGGTTTAACTCTATGCTGAGTAAACGGCAGAGCTCTCTCCAAAACCGAGACGCGAACTGGGGACCCCGATCGCTGACAATCTTATCAGGCATACCATGCAATCGGAAAACGTGCTTAATGAACAACACCGCCAAGGCCCGTGCTGAAGGTAACCGAGGAAGCGACACCAAATGCACCATCTTAGAGAAATGGTCGGTGACAACCCAAATAATGGATCAGCCACGCGACTTGGGTAAGCCCACCACAAAGTCCATCCCGACCATCTCCCAGGGTCTGTCTGCCACCGGTAGAGGGTAAAGCAACCCAGCAGGCCGTTGCCGAGGAGACTGATTCTGGGTGCAAGAAACACACGCCTGAATATAGTCCCTGACATCTCGGGCCATATGCGGCCACCAGTATGTTCTCGCCAAAAGCTCAGATGTCCTCTTGGTCCCAAAATGCCCACCCACTCTAGAGGAGTGAGCCCAAGAGAGAACCTCCGGTCGCAAGTTAGCTGGCACGAAAGTCTTGCCCGGGGTACAGACTCTAGCGAAACCGGAGCTACAGTTCTCAAGCTCTCAGAAGGGACAATAAGCCGAGGCTCCTCCTCCTCCTCCTCCTCAGATGACACTACGGAGCGGGAGAGAGCGTCGGCACGAACGTTCTTCTCCCCGGAGAGAAAATGGAGAGTAAAATGGAACCGGGAGAAGAACAGGGACCATCTAGCCTGGCGAGAATTCAGCCGCTGGGCCGTTTGTAGATATACCAAGTTCTTGTGGTCAGTGAAGACTTGGAAGGGAAAGCGAGCTCCCTCCAAGAGATGTCTCCACTCTGAAAAAGCCAACTTCATGGCTAGCAACTCCCTGTCCACGATGGAATAATTCCTCTCCGCTGGTGTGAAGGTCTTAGAGAAAAAGAAGCAAGGATGCTTCCGACCTTGAGCATCCTTTTGGAAAAGGACTGCTCCAGCACCAACAGATGAGGCATCCACCTCCAAGATAAATGGTTTATCAACATCGGGGCGATGTAGGATGGTAGCGCTAGCAAAATGAGACTTGATCGAGAGAAACGCTTTGGAGACCTCTTCTGACCACATCTTGGGATTTGCTCCATTTTTGGTGAGGGCAACCAAGGGAGCTACCAAAGTTGAGAAGTGTGGAATGAACTGGCGATAGTAATTAATGAACCCCATAAAGCGCTGCACCGCTTTAAGAGAATGGGGTTCCTGCCAGTCCATTACAGCCTGTAGCTTGGCAGGATCCATAGCCAATCCCTGGGCAGAGATGATATAACCAAGGAAGGGCAAGGATTCCTGCTCAAACACACACTTCTCCAACATGGCGTAGAGGGAGTTTGCCCGTAAGAGGTCGAAGACTTTGCGAACATCTCTCCGATGGGAGTCAATATCTGGAGAAAAGATGAGAATATCATCCAGATAGACTACGACCGAGGTGGTGAGCATATCCCGGAAGATGTCGTTCACAAAGTCTTGGAAAACGGCTGGGGCATTACAGAGCCCGAAGGGCATCACCAGATATTCATAGTGTCCATCCCTGGTGTTAAAAGCCGTCTTCCATTCATCCCCCTCACGGATGCGAATCAGGTTGTAAGCACCCCGCAGATCTAACTTTGTAAATACCCTCGCTCCCCGTAGCCTATCAAACAGCTCAGATATCAGGGGTAAAGGGTACTTGTTCTTAACGGTGATGGCGTTAAGACCCCTGTAGTCTATGCATGGACGTAAGTCTCCAGTCTTCTTCTGTACGAAGAAGAACCCAGCCCCTGCCGGTGACACTGACTTCCTAATGAATCCTCTTGCCAGATTTTCTTGGATGTACTGAGACATTGCCTCCGTCTCCGGGAGAGATAACGGATAGACTCGACCCCGGGGAGGCTCAGCACCAGGCAAGAGGTCAATAGGACAGTCATAGGGGCGGTGAGGCGGAAGGGTCTCCGCAGCTCTTTTGGAGAACACGTCAGCATAGGGCCAATAGTGCTTGGGGAGAGAGGAAAGATCTGCGGGTACCTGTGTAGTTGCAACCTGAACGCACTCCCTCTGACATCTACCCTCGCAGGATTTACTCCATCCCAAAATTCTCCCTGAGGACCACTCAATATGAGGAGAATGGTAGCGAAGCCATGGTATCCCCAACAGGACCTCATCAATTCCCTCAGGCATGACTAATAGGGAGATTATCTCCTGATGTGATGGAGACACAGAAAGCGTGAAAGGAATGGTTTGGTGGGTAATCTGTGTGGGTAGTGTTGACCCATTTACCACTCGAACGGTTATTGGCTTGGCGAGCATCACCAAGGGTATTGCGTGACGCTGGGCAAATGCGGAAGACATAAAGTTACCCTCTGCCTCAGAATCCACGCATAGCTCGACCATAAGAGTGGATGGGCCTATGGTAATTGTCCGCTTGAAGGACAACTTTGATGCAAACGTCGCCGTGTCTAGTGTACCTCCTCCAACTGCCACTAGACACTGACGTTTCCCCGACCGCTGAGGACCCTTGGAGGCAAGATGTCCTGACTGCTGGCAAACATGACGGACCTTATGTGCACGGGCGGACTGAGATTTGGATCCCGCTCGTGTCACCTCTAAGGCCTCATGTGACTCGGATGCCTGGACTGGAGATTCCAAAGGTTTGGCGAAGGTGGGAGCCAGCCGAAACCTCTGCCTACGCTGGGCTCGCTCTAACCTCCGCTCGTTAAAACGGAGATCAATACGAGTAGAGACGGCTATTAATTCCTCCAGTGTGGCAGGAATCTCCCTAGTGGCCAGAGCGTCCTTAACGTGATCAGCCAGGCCCCTCCAAAATATGGGAATAAGGGCTTTATCCGACCACTCCAGCTCGGAAGCTAATGTACGGAAGCGGACGGAAAAATGGCTGACCAAGGACTCACCCTGAGTTAATGCCAGTAGTTGGAGCGCTGTGTCATGGGTGACTTGAGGTCCTAAAAAGACCTTTTTCAGAGTGCTCAGGAACAACGGAGCACTCTGCACCACATGATCACCTCGCTCCCACAGCGGCGTAGCCCACTCCAACGCCCTGTCCGACAAGAGAGACACAATAAATCCCACCTTAGCCCGCTCTGTAGGAAAACGTGCAGCCAGGAGCTCGAGATGGATAGAGCACTGACTCACGAATCCCCTACAAGTTTTGCAATCTCCAGAAAATTTTTCTGGCAACGGGAGGCGAGATAATGTTGGAACAGGGGTGGCAGTGGACAAGGTTGCTGCAGCCACGCTAGCAGCCTGTACAGCAACTGCGGTACCATCTACAGCTGAGGTTGAGCTCTCGAGAGCCGCCAACCTACGCTCCAGCTGCTGGATACACCGCAAAGATTGCTGAATGTCCGCCATTTACTAGCCAGACCTTGGCGCTAGTATTATGTTAAGGACTGGCGGAACGCACCAAGTACAAGATGAAATGGAACTAGGTGCGTTCGCAGTCCGAGGTCCACCGTGCAGGTAAAAACCCGGCTGCTAGTAAAGACGGACTATATGGCGGTACTATAAGAATACACACATGGGTTAGCTTCACCCTGTGTGAAGGAAGCGACCCTGTTGCGTCACAGGACCACGGTACCGCACATAGAGCGCAAGCAAGGAGTCACTAATCTCAAACCCGAGACTGAGGATTTGAGTTCAGAAGACCCCATGCGCTCGACACCGCAACTGGGGTGTCAGAGGAACATAAATAATAATATAAAGGCACAAGAGTGCGTGCGGTGCCGCACTGACGGACGCCACTAACCACCCAGGCTTGGGTCAGGAAAGCGCAGAGCAAGCGCACGGTGCCGTACTGGCGGACACAGCAACTGGTAGCTGTAATGTGTGTTATGTGCTGTTGGATAAGTCGGGCGCTAGATAGCAAACATACACCTTCCGCGAACAGTCATCCAATAGGGAGGGTTATTTAAAGAGCGACTTTCACTCACAACACACACACATATTACAAGACAATACTAGCGCATGGCCGTGCGGTCATGCGCAGTTTATATAGTTGCAGCACAGGAAGCTGCTACCAAAGTTTTGCCCTTTCAGGACCTTCCTGGAGGACCAATGGAATGTGCTGCAGTACCTGAGCATGTGACCCTCGATCTCCAACGGGAGATCTTGCACTGGGCATGCTCAGTGTGTGAAAATAAGGACTTAGTCCCAGAGAAGCCTGCTCGCTGCAGATCAGTGCAGGGTACAACAGGAGAGCCAGAAAAGGCAGCAGTAACCCTCTGCACAGAATCAGTGCCAGCAAGACGCTGGGAGCGACGCCTCCGCTGAGCAGACCCCACTGCGGCCGATGCAGAATGGGAGACCGCAGCAGACACGGATCGAGATTCCTCCTGTACAGCAGAGGAAACTCGACTCCTAACACCAAATTAAAAAAAAAAAATAGGCTTTCTATGGCCCACTATTTGAGAGAGAGAGATGGCACACCCAGGAGTCAAGACTGGCACACAAGCAGAAAGGGCAATATTTATCTCCCACTGTTTTTTTTTTTTATTTTTTCAGGGAGAATTTAGAAACCAAATAAAAAAAAAATAGGCTTTCTATGGCCCACTCTTTGGGAGAGAGAGATGGCACACCCAGGAGTCAAGACTGGCACACAAGCAGAAAGGCCAATATTAATCTCCCACTGATTTTTTTTTATTTTTTCAGGGAGAATTTAGAAACCACATAAAAAACAAAAAAATAGGCTTTCTATGGCCCACTATTTGAGAGAGAGAGAGAGAGAGAGAGAGATGGCACACCCAGGAGTCAGGAGTGGCACACAAGCAGAAAGGCCAATATTAATCTCCCACTGATTTTTTTTTATTTTTTCAGGGAGAATTTAGAAACCAAAAAAAAAATAAATGAATAAATAGGCTTTCTATGGCCCACTATTTGAGAGAGAGATGGCACACTCAGGACTGGCACACAAGCCCAAAGGCCCATATTAATCTCCCACTGTTTTTTTTTCAGGGAGAATTTATAAACCCCACAAAAAAAAAACAGAAAAATAAAAAGGCTTTCTATGGCCCACTATGTGAGAGAGATGGCACACACAGGGATGGCACTCTAGCAGAAATGCCAATCTTAATCTCCCACTACTTATTTTTTTAGGGAGAATTAAAAAAAAAAAAAAAAAAAAAACAGGGACTGTCCTACAATTACTATCTCCCTGCAGTAATCTCAGCCAGGTATGGCAGGCAGCAATAAGGAGTGGACTGATGCACAAATTAAATAAAAAGTGTGGACAAACAAACAAGATAGCTGTGCAGAAAGGAAGGAACAACAGGATTTGTGCTTTGAATAAAGCAGTTGGTTTGCACAGCGGCGTACACACAGCAATGCAGCTACCACGGAGCCTTCTAGGGCAGCCCAATGAGCTACAGCGCTGAGAAAAAAAAATGTAGCTTCCACTGTCCCTGCAAACAAAAGGTGGTGTTGGACAGTGGAAATCGCTACAGCACAAGCAGTTTGGTGGTTAATGGACCCTGCCTAATGCTATCCCTGCTTCTGACGAAGCGGCAGCAACCTCTCCCTAGGCTCAGATCAGCAGCAGTAAGATGGCGGTTGGCGGGAACGCCTCTTTATAGCCCCTGTGACGCCGCAGACAGCAAGCCAATCACTGCAATGCCCTTCTCTAAGATGGTGGGGACCAGGACCTATGTCATCACGCTGCCCACACTCTGCGTTCACCTTCATTGGCTGAGAAATGGCGCTTTTAGCGTCATTGAAACGTGACTTTGGCGCGAAAGTCGCATACCGCATGGCCGACCCCACACAGGGGTCGGGTTTCATGAAACCCGACTTTGCCAAAAGTCGGCGACTTTTGAAAATGAACGATCTGTTTCGCTCAACCCTAGTCCCCAGTTCGCATCTCGGTTTTGGAGAGAGCTCTGCCGTTTACTCAGCATAGAGTTGAATCTCTCCTCTGCATACCATCCCGAGACGAATGGGTTGGTAGAGAGGACCAACCAGACTCTGGTGACATACTTGCGGCATTTTGTTTCTGCTAGGCAGGATGACTGGGCATCTTTGCTACCTTGGGCGGAATTTGCCTTGAAAAACGCCGTAGCCGATTCCACTGGGCAGACTCCTTTTCTCCTTAATTACGGCCAGCATCTGCATGTCCCTGTGCCCATGCCCGTGTCATCCACCGATTCTAGGGTTGCAGACTGGGCAGTGGAGGCTCGTGACATTTGGGACTGCACACAGGATGTCATCCGGGCCTCCAAGGAGAGAATGAGAGTTTCTGCTGATACACACTGGCGCCCCGCTCCGACCTTTGCTCCTGGTGACTTAGTGTGGCTCTCCGCCCGTAACATCAGGCTGTGAGTTGAGTCCACTAAGTTTGCGCCTCACTACATTGGCCCGTTCAAGGTTCTGGAACAGGTCAACCCTGTGGTCTACCGTTTGGCTATTCCACCGACACTTTTCACATTTCCCTCTTAAAGACCGTTCATATGTCCCGGTTTTCTGAGACATCTGCCGTGACATCGGGTTCATCCACGGATGAGTTTGCGGTGAATGCTATCGTGGGGTGCAATGTGGTATGTGGCAAGAAATTTTATCTGGTGGACTGGAAGGGTCACGGTCCAGAAGATAGAACCTGGGAACCTGTGGAGCACATTCGGGCTCCGCTGCTCATTGCAGCTTTTGAGCGTAGCGAGGCTCAAGGAGGGGGGGTCCTAGGAGGGGGGGTAATGTTAGGAGTCAAGTTCCCACCACTGCACAGGGGGAATCTCGAACCATGTCTGCTGCGGTCTCCCATTCTGCATCAGCCGCAGTGGAGCCTGCTCAGCGGAGACGTCGGTCCCAGCGTCTCACCGAATCTGATACTGTGCAAAGGGTTACTGCTGCCTCTCCAGGCTTTACTATTGTACCCTGCACTGGTCTGCGGTGAGCAGGCTTTTCTGGGACTAAGTCCTGCTTTGCACACACTGAGCATGCCCAGGGCAAGATCTCTCAGTGGAGATCAAGGGTCACATGCTCAGGTACTGGAGCAACTTCCATTGGTTCTCCAGGAAGGCCCTATACCTGATCAAGTTCTGTGGCAGCCTTCCATTGGTCCTTCTTGGAAGGTCCTGTAGGTGCTACAACTATAAAGGGTTCTCATGACCGCACGGCCATGCGCTAGTGTCAATTTCTATATGAGTTCAGCGCCAGTGTGGTCATGTTTTGTATGCAGTCAGGGACACAGCTGAAATAAGCCCCTAGAATGCTGGCACCTCCGCCGAGGAGTTTTTTGTGTGTGTATTCAGGGACCCGGTTGAAATAAGCCCCTAAAATGCTGGCACCTCCAGCGAGGAGTTTCATGTTTGCATTTGACTGCATGACCACCATCTGCTCTACTAAGTAGCTATGTGCCTCTGTGAGCCAAACAGGGCACAGTGTTATCTTTGCTAACAGACTCTGTGAAGTAACAGAGTCTGTTTATACCACTATATAGTACCGCCATATCTAGCTGCAGGTGCTTTCCTGCACGGTGGATCCCGGGTTGCGAACGCACCAACTTCCTCTAATAAATATATGTTCGGTGCGTTCCGCCAACCCTAACACAGTGTGCACTGGATGAAGATGAAAAGCGAAGATGAAGGACTTCAACAAGAGACGTCACCAGTGAGTCAGTGTGTTACCTGTACAGTGACACTATACACTGTATACTATATACAGAACTCTTGTGTATAATGTCACCGATGATTCCTGTACTACCTGTGCACTGCCAGTATATACAGAGGTCCTGTGTATAATGTCACTGGTGATCACTGTATTACCTGTACACTGACAATATATGCAGAGCTCCTGTGTATAATGTCACTGGTGATCACTATATATTAGGTGCACACTGACACTATATACAGAGCTCCTGTGTATAATGTCACTGGTGATCACTGTATATTACCATATATACTCAAGTATAAGCCGACATGAGTATAAGACGACCCCCCTAATTTTACCACAAAAAACTGGGAAAACTTAATGACTCGAGTATAAGCCTAGGGTGGAAAATGCAGCAGCTACCGGTAAATTTCAAAAGTAAAAATAGATACCAATAAAAGTAAAATGAATTGAGACATAAGTAGGTTAAGTGTTTTTGAATATCCATATCAAATCAGGAGCCCCATATAATGCTCCATAAAGTTTGATGGGCCCCATTAGATGCTCCATATTAAAATATGCCCCATATAATCCTGCATAAAGGGTAATAAGGGCCCCATAAGATGCTCCATAGAGATATTTGCCCTATATAGTGCTGCACAAACGTTATGGCCCCATAAGATGCTCCATACAGACACTTGCCCCATATAATGCTGCACAAACGTTATGGCCCCATAAGATCATCCATACAGTCACTTGCCCCATATAGTGCTGCACAAGCGTTATGGCCCCATAAGATGCTCCATACAGTCACTTGCCCCATATAATGCTGCACAAGCGTTATGGCCCCATAAGATGCTCCATACAGTTGCTTGCCCCATAAAATGCTGCACAAGCGTTATGGCCCCATAAGATGCTCCATACAGTCACTTGCCCCATATAATGCTGCACAAGCATTATGGCCCCATAAGATGGTCCATACAGTCACTTGCCCCATATAATGCTGCACAAGCGTTATGGCCCCATTAGATGCTCCATACAGTCACTTGCCCCATATAATGCTGCACAAGCATTATGGCCCCATAAGATGGTCCATACAGTCACTTGCCCCATATAATGCTGCACAAGCGTTATGGCCCCATAAGATGCTCCATACAGTCACTTGCCCCATATAGTGCTGCACAAGCGTTATGGCCCCATAAGATGCTCCGTACAGTCACTTGCCCCATATAGTGCCGCACAAGCGTTATGGCCCCATAAGATGATCCGTACAGTCACTTGTCCCATATAATGCTGCACAAGCATTATGGCCCCATAAGATGCTCCATACAGTCACTTGCCCCTTATAGTGCTGCACAAACGTTATGGCCCCATAAGATGCTCCATACAGTCAATTGCCCCATATAGTGCTGCAAAAGCGTTATGGCCCCATAGGATGCTCCGTACAGTCACTTGCCCCATATAGTGCTGCACAAGCGTTATGGCCCCATAAGATGCTCCGTACAGTCACTTGCCCCATATAGTGCTGCACAAGCGTTATGGCCACCTAAGATGCTCCGCACAGTCACTTGCCCCATATAATGCTGCTAAAGCGTTATGGACCCATAAGATGCTTCGTACAGTCACTTTCCCCTTATAGTGCTGCACAAACGTTATGGCCCCATAAGATGCTCCATACAGTCTCTTGCCCCATTATAGTGCTGCACAAGTGTTATGGCCCCATAAGATGCTCCATACAGTCACTTGCCCCATTATAGTGCTGCACAAGAGTTATGGCCCCATAAGATGCTCCGTACAGTCACTTGCCTCATTATAGTGCTGCACAAGTGTTATGGCCCCATAAGATGCTCCATACAGTGACTTGCCCCTTATAGTGCTGCACAAGTGTTATGGCCCCATAAGATGCTCCGTACAGTCACTTGCCCCATATGCTTTTGCTGCAATAAAAAAAAAATCACATACTCACCTCTCATCGCTCAGGACCCATGGCACTTTCAATATTTACCTGCTCCTCGGGCGGCTCCGTCTTCAGCACTGACATTCAGCAGAGGGCGCGCACTGACTACGTCACCGTGCAATCTGACCTGAGCATCACAGCCACAGGACGATGAAGATGGAGCCGCATCGGAATGAGGAGCGGTAAATATCGCGCAGCACTGTGCTCCCCTCCCCATATACTCACTTACTGCTGGCGCTGTGCAGTCCCTGCTTCTTCCAGCGCTGCATCTTCTTCCTGTATTGAGCGGTCACAGTTACCGCTCATTACAGTAATGAATATGCGGCTCCACCTCTATGGGAGGTGGAGCCGCATATTCATTACTGTAATGAGCGGTACCATGTGACCGCTCAGCACAGGAAGAATCTGCAGCGCTGGAAGAAGCAGGGACGCGCAGGGACCGCGCCAGCAGTAGGTGAGTATTATTAGACAGCTCCCGCCCCCCCTCACCTCCCGACCCCGGGTATGACTCGAGTATAAGCCGAGAGGGGGACTTTCAGCCCAAAAAAATGGGCTGAAAATCTCAGCTTATACTCAAGTGTATACGGTACCTGCATACGGACACTATATACAGAGCTCCTTTGTATGTCACTGATGATCACTGTGTATTACCTGTACACTGACACTATATACAGAGCTTCCGTGTATAATGTCACCGGTGATCACTGTATTACATGTACACTGACACTATACACTGTGTACTATATGCAAAGCTCTTGCGTATAATGGTGTTTATGGTCAAATTAGTATTTTTTTTATTAATGATCAGTATTGTAGTTTTTGGTCACTATGTAAGAAGATGGGAGGCCCCGGATCGCGACGCCCATCGGATCGGACCGCCTCCCCCCAGGTGAGTATAATCTAACCTCTTTTTCTCATCTTTCAGGATACATCAGGGGCTTATCTACAGCATTACAAAATGCTCCTGATGCTGGCAGGCTTAGCTCATCTTCGATTTTGGGGGTGACAGGTTCCCTTTAATAGGTTAGAGTATGGCCCGGCCAAAAGAGTCTAGCTTGTCATGGTGGCGGCTTTAAAAAATCTTTTAGCCAAAACATTGCGATTGGTGAAGACGTGGTGCAGATGTGGAGTTTTGGAACTGTGGAAAGTTGGAGGCGGACCTGGGGTGGGGCCTGTGTGGAGTCTCAAGGGGCCAAAAAAATTTTGCCAGAATGGGGCCCCGAAATTCCTGGTGGCTGCCCTGGCTGCAGGTGCTGATAACTGTGGCTGCCAGCTTATTACCATTCATCTAAGCAGACAGCAGATAGGATGCTGTTCTCATTGCATGGGGCACTGGACTGCACATGGGTGGGAGACACAGCACAAGTGGGATAGAGTAGGGACAGAGCAGGGACCAGTCCCTGAAATGAGCGTCACTAATGATGCTTCTTTCCAGGGCGGCAAACAACACAAGGGGATTGTTGGGATGTCACAGCCACCATCGATGACACTTCATTTCAGGGAGGACAGGGGAGTGACAGCAGTTTCAGCCAGCAGATGATGAGTATCCCATCATGCACTGGGATTCTTAAATGAATCGTCATAGGAAGTGGGTAAAAAAACAGAACCCTAAGTTGCAGTACAGAGTTAATGGTAGTGAATTTTACCATGATTTAAATTACAAAAGTTATTAGTTTTTAAAGATTTATTCATTGAAATATATTTTTCGGTTTCGAACTAACTCTTTAACATTATGCTTACTATTCACTCTATTGTTACAAACTGATAAGCATTGCCCAAATGGTAGGAAATTATGCTACAGAAAAATATGTTATCCCTGTTCTGCAGGGGCAAGTATCCTGATAATTGTGGCCAATATTATTTATAATCATACTTATAATAAGCACAAAATTTGTTAGATAAAATAAGTGTTTCAGTGATAGAAAGTCTGATAATTAATAATCAAGTCATATCCAGCTGAAATTCAAATGTTGTCTTCATCATCTTATAGGATTCGGGGCTGTGACCATATCTATTTCCCTTTGTCAGCATGCTGTAGAGCAGTGTTCCCCAACTCTGGTCCTCAAGAACCACCAACAGGTCATGTTTTCTGGATTTCCTTAGTATTGCACAGGCAATAATTCCATCACCTGGGCAATACTAAGGAAATCCTGAAAACATGACCTGTTGGTGGCTCTTGAGGACCGGAGCTGGGGAACACTGCTGTAAAGATTGCTGGAACAGATTGAAAGTAGTGTAAACACAAAGAATTGAAATAATTTTTTTACAAAGCAAAAAAGAAAAGGAGAAAATCATTGTTACATTGGAATGTCACATTTTGTTTTAAGGGGGAAGAAGATGAGCGAGTCTCTTTCTTTACATTAAAAGGAAAGAAGATGTTAATGAAGTTGATTGTGGCCCGTGCTCAATGTATGCAGGCTATTGCCGTAGTCTACGCCCCATTAGCTTCCTGAGCAGAAAACTGTAACTAAATAATTTAATTAGAAAAGAGCAGTAAATTACAGTTCATGTGTAATGTGGGTACAGCCTCACAGGGCTTTGTCACGTTTAAAGGACATGACAGCCATATTGAGGATGATGCATGTGTTTTCTACTATTACAGTGGGTGTTAGCGTGGTTTATTAGAGCACTCAAGAATCACATGGGAAAAAATAAGATTAAATCTAATAAAGAAACATAAATGATAATCTGTGCCACAAGAAACTAACGAAATATGTAGTACACTTATATAACCTTACAATACAGTCATACCTAGAACTGAAATGCTACACGATGATAGCATAGAAATATTCAGTCTTAGAGTCGTCAAATGATTAATTCAGGAATTGGAAATGTTACTTCATTAATACATTCACCAGGGCTCCTGGGAAACTTATATAAAGGTTGCATTTGGATTTCTTTTGAGCAGAGTGTGAGTTTAATGTCAGTTATGTTTTCCGATTAGTGGTCACACATAGTGAGGGGCATATGTTTTGCATAATATACATAGAAATTCTATTTTAGATGTTGCTTCTTTTGCTGAGACGACCCTTAGGCTAATAGTACTCATTAATACTGATTGCTGTTCTCATTAAAACAGTGATAAATTTAAATCCAATTAAATGAGAATACAGGAACTGTGTTACATTTAAAAAGTACAAATTTGTATGTTTGCTTAGTGCTTAAATTTTATCCTATATCATAATACAAATACATACATTATCAATGTAATAAGAAGATTGGACTTTATTATAGACTAGCTGAAGAGCCCGTCGTTGCCTGGGCATAGTAAATATCTGTGGTTAGTTATAGCACCTCACTTCTCTTATTTTCCCATCATGCCTCTCATTTTCCCAATCACATCTTTCATTTTCCCCCTCACATCTCTCATTTTCTCCCTCACACCTCTCATTTTCTCCCTCACTCCTCTCATTCCCCCCTAACACTTGTCATTTCGACCTCACATCTGTCATTTTCCGATCACTCCACTATTTTCCCTCACTCCTCTCATTTTGCAATCACACCTTTTCATTTTCACCTCACACCTCTCATTTTCACCTCAGTATATACATGTTCGTCATCTCCCTTATATATAGTATACACCTATCATGATCACCTGTCATCTCCTGTATATAGTATATACCTGTTTGTCATCTCCCCTGTATATAGGATATACCTGCTGTGTGTCATCTCCCCTGTATATAGTATATACCTGTATGTCATCTCCTCCTATATATAGTATATACCTGTATGTCTTCTCCTTCTATATATAGTATATACCTGTATGTCATCTCCTCCTGTATATAGTATATACCTGTGTGTCATCTCCCCTGTATATAGTATATATCTGTGTGTCATCTCCTCCTGTATATAGTATATATCTGTATGTCATCTTCTATATAGCATATACCTGTATGTCATCACCTCCTGTATATAGTATATACCTGTAGGTCATCTGCTCCTGTATATAGTATATACCTGTGTGTCATCTCCTCATGTATATAGTATATACCTGTAGGTCATCTGCTCCTGTTTATAGTATATACCGGTGTGTCATCTCCTCCTGTATATAGTATATACCTGTAGGTCACCTGCTCCTGTATATAGTATATACCTGTGTGTCATCTCCTCCTGTATATGGTATATACCTGTAGGTCATCTGCTCCTGTATATAGTATATGCCTGTGTGTCATCTCCTCCTGTATATAGTATATACCTGTAGGTCATCTGCTCCTGTATATAGTATATACCTGTATGTCATCTCCTCCTGTATATAGTATATATATGTGTGTCATCTCCTCCTGTATATAGTATATATCTGTGTGTCATCTCCTCCTGTATATAGTATATACCTGTGTGTCATCTCCTCCTGTATTAGACCGCATTCGCACGTTATTTGGTCAGTATTTTTACCTCAGTATTTGTAAGCTAAATTGGCAGCCTGATAAATCCCCAGCCAACAGGAAGCCCTCCCCCTGGCAGTATATATTAGCTCACACATACACATAATAGACAGGTCATGTGACTGACAGCTGCCTTATTTCCTATATGGTACATTTGTTGCTCTTGTAGTTTGTCTGCTTATTAATCAGATTTTTATTTTTGAAGGATAATACCAGACTTGTGTGTGTTTTAGGGCGAGTTTCGTTTGTCAAGTTGTGTGTGTTGAGTTGCGTGTGGCGAAATGCATGTAGCGACTTTTGTGAGATGAGTTTTGTGTGGCAACATGCGTGTAGCAACTTTTTGTGTGTCGAGTTGCATGTGACAGGTTAGTGTAGCAAGTTGTGTGCAGCAAGTTTTGCGCATGGCGAGTTTTGCGCGTGGTGAGTATTATGTGTAGTACCTTTTGAGTATGTGCAAGTTTTGTGTGAGGCAACTTTTGCATGTGTTGCAACTTTTGTGCATGTGGCAATTTTTCCGCGTGTGCAAGTTTTGCGTGTGGCGAGTTTTCCATGAGGTGAGTTTTGCACTTGTGGCGAGTTTTGCGTGAGCCTAGTTTTTGCATGTGGCGAGTTTTGCGCGTGGCGAATTTTGAGCGGCGACTTTTGTGTTTCGACTTTTATGTGGCGAGGTTGGTGTATGTGTGGTGAAATGTGTGCTGAGGATGATATGTGTTCAAGCACATTTTGTGTGTGTGTTCATATCCCCGTGTGTGGTGAGTATCCCATGTCGGGGCCCCACCTTAGCAACTGTACGGTATATACTCTTTGGCGCCATCGCTCTCATTCTTTAAGTCCCCCTTGTTCACTGGCAGCTGTCAATTTGCCTCCAACACTTTTCCTTTCACTTTTCCCCATGATGTAGATAGGGGCAAAATTGTTTGGTGAATTGGAAAGTGTGGGGTTAAAATTTCACCTCACAACATAGCCTATGATGCTCTCGGGGTCCAGACGTGTGACTGTGCAAAATTTTGTGGCTGTAGCTGCGACGCCTCCAACACTTTTCCTTTCACTTTTTCCCCATTATGTAGATAGGGGCAAAATTGTTTGGTGAATTGGAAAGCGCGGGGTTAAAATTTCACCTCACAACATAGCCTATGACGCTCTCGGGGTCCAGACGTGTGACTGTGCAAAATTTTGTGGCTGTAGCTGCGACGGTGCAGATGCCAATCCCGGACATACATACATACACACACACACACACATACACACACACATTCAGCTTTATATATTAGACTAGCCACGGCACAGTAACTAATAATGATTATATTGCACATAAAAACTATTTATTGAAGCAAAAGGTTTTTTTAATACAATATTAACCCCTTATTGACTGCCGATGCGACTTTTGACGGCGGCAGTTAAGGGGCCTTAATCCTCCTGCACCTCATGCTCCTATTTACACAGCCTCCTCCTGCACCTCACGCTCCTCCTTTATACACAGCATTTTTCTGCAGCACAGCTTTTCTCCTTTATAGTCACCTCCTCCGGCAGCACCTCACACTCCTCTTCCATATCCAATTGGAAACACTTGATCCGCAGAGAAATTGCACTAATTGCAATAAAGCGTATCGTATACACGGCCTACTTCTTCTGCAGCACCACTCTTTTCTCCTTTAGATCTCGTTCACACGTTATTTGGTCAGTATTTTTACCTCAGTATTTGCAAGCTAAAACTTGGAGTAAAACAATCAGAGGAAAAGTATAGTATACTAGAAACACGTCACCACTTCTGGATTTTTCTCCCACTCGTGGTTTTGGCTTATAAATACTGAGGTAAAATACTGACCAAATACTGAACATGTGAATGTGGCCTTATACACTGCCTCCACCTGCAGCGCCTCACTCGTCTGTAAAAACACAGCATCATACTGCAGTAGCACCTACCCCTGACTCTTCTCATTTCCCCCACACACCTGTCATTTTGACTTCACACCTGTCTTTTTCCAATCACTCCACTATTTTCCCCTTACTCCTCTCATTTTCACCTCACACCTCTCATTTTCCCCTCACTCAACTATTTTCCCTTCATCCCTCTCATTTTCCCCTCACTCCCCTCATTTTCACCTCACTCCTCTCATTTTCACATCACTCCTCTCTTCCCCTCACATGTGCACAGCAACTTTCTGTTATGAGCACAGCAGTGTAATCCATGAGGCTCCTCCCTTTCCCTTGATGTCATGCCTCACAGGACTAACTCCATTCTAGACATGACAGAGCTAGATGTGGCCTATGCCTGCCGCGCACTGATACTCTGAAGGGGCGGCCCTGATTGTAGCTCCCAGCGGCTGGGCTGTCGCAGCTGGTGAGTTTTGCAGGGTGGCTTTCGAGGTGAATGTGTCTCCATCTGTGTGCGTTAACAACATGGACCATGTGGATGAGTCTTTGCGTGTAGAGTGAGTGTGGCTATGTGGAGTGGGCATGGCTTGATACATACACACACATACATACACTCATCTTTATATAGAGATAGAAAAAGAAACATACAGTAAGGTAAGCTTTGGTTATAGGGAACCTGACATGTTACCCTTGTCCTCTAACTCAAAAGCATTTGTATATTCTTTATAAACACCCTGCCTAACCAGATCGTTACACTGTTTTACATATAAACAGATCTTCATATCTTTATATTCATATAACCTTTTGACTTGTCAATAGGGTATTTGTTTCCCCAGACTAGTCGTCCCACTCTACATGCCATCATGCCCCCTGTGGGCATGATAATTTGATTTGCAAGAGGCGGCGTCATTGCCAGTTGTCTGCAAATCTCACGCATAAGCTTGACTTTCTTTTCTACACGTCATTGAGTCTCTGAAGCCGGGGTACGTTTCCTGGCCATATAGGCATAATGCACGTCTGGAAGCAGAGAAGAAACCTGACATCAATGGAGAAGCCAAAGACCAAACTTCTTCTTCATCCCAATTAGGCAGCCACACCTTCAAACGTACTAAGTAAAAGAAACTGAAGCAAACTGAAGAAAAAATAAAAACATGGGCCAGCACACCTGTTAGTATAAATGTAATGTAATGTAAGGTGCAAGGTAGCCATGGACCTAGATGTTTTAGTGGAATAGCTTATTCATGTTGTATTAATATACATGGCTTCTATTATATAAGTAGGAGGTCACATTCGCATGTGTCTTCTTTACCAATAGGCATATAGAGCCAAAGGCGTAGCTAGGGGCCCAACATCTGAGTGGGCCACTAACTGGTAATCCTGATTACAGCTCTGGTGGCACCCTGATATTACAGCCATATGATGACATATAATGGTAGATACCAGTCCTGTAGACATAAAAGTGATTACAGCACAGTTATACCGTATATAGTCACTTGCAGATGATGTTCTTCTGATAAAGTCATTCAGTTTTTAAGTCTTTTCCATATTGCCAAGATCAACAAGGCAACTTCTTCCATCCAAGGCTCATATGCAGAGATTACAACAAAGACACATTTGACTTCTGACATTTACAGCACCGTCACCATCTATTCCCATCCTGCACAAATGCTTTATCCTACTAATACCCCAATACTGAACCGCTGCTGCCATATGTGTCCGTATTACTGCACCTACTATTGAGCACAATAACATTGATCAACTTAGTGCCCCACATAATAATGTCCACCCCTCTGCGTTTCATTAATTTCATGAGGCGAAAGTAACAATTACCTAATATAAGTTCTATTGTTTCATGAAGTCTTCAGAGTAAAATGGGTATTATTACCTACCGATAATTCGGTTTCCAGGAGTCCATCCTGACAGCACATTGGAGGACGTCCTCCTCCTCCTTGCAGGGACAGGAAACACAACATGAGAGGTTAAAAGGTCCCACTCCACCCCCTTTTCCTCAGTGTTTTGACAAGTACCACACCATGGATAGATATACTTTTGAAAACTTTATTTGACCAAACATATTACAGCATATGAACTGGCATGCATAGGGGGGGAAATAACGGTGCTGTCAGGATGGACTCCTGGAAACCGAATTATCGGTAGGTAATAATACCCATTTTCCAGGACGTCCCCCTGACAGCACATTGGAGAATACCAAAGAAAACTACGTTTAGGGTGGGACAACTGCTTGGAGAACTTTCCTCCCATAAGACGTCTGCTGAGCTGCTACTACGTCTAGCTTATAGTGCTTACAGAACGTGTTTACTCTGGCCCAAGTTGCTGCCTTGCAAATCTGATCTAGTGACGCTCCTGCTCGCTCAGCCCATGATGCTAAAACAGCCCTAGTAGAGTGAGCTTTAATCCCTGTTGGGCACGCTATCCCTTCTGATGCGTAGGCTTTTGAAATTATAGTAGTAATCCATCTAGCTATAGACGCCTTGGAAGCTTTTTTACCTTTATTCTTACCTCCAAATAGGATAAAAAGATTAGAATCCTTCCTCCAGGAGCTAGTGGCCTCTAGATAGTTTAATACTGCCTGCCTAACATCCAGGGTGTGTAAAGCCTGTTCTTTTTCATTAGAAGGGTTCTCACAAAAGGAAGGTAAAATTATTTCCTGATCTCGATTTTTTGCTGAAGCTATTTTTGGGATAAAAGCTGGGTCTAATTTTAGGATTATATGATCCTCTCTGACTTGAAGATATGGATCCTTAATTGATAGAGCCTGAATTTCCCCTACGCGTTTAGCTGTTGTAATCGCTACTAGGAAGGCCGTCTTCCAGGTACGAACTGAAATAGGCATGTCCTCCTCTAGAGAATAGGGATCTTTACATAGAGCCCTAAGGACTAAATTTAAGTCCCATGTGGGAGCTAGCTGTCTCAAGGTAGGCCGTAATCTTTGGATAGCCCTCACAAATCTGATTATCCAGGGGTGGGAAGCTAATGGATAATCCAGAAAAGTACTAAGGGCCGAGATCTGGACTTTAATTGTACCTGGCCTGAGCCCCAAGTCAAAGCCTGCCTGTAAGAATTTTAAGACTCTAGGAACATCTAAGACCCCCGGAATCACAGCTGACCCGCCACTTCCCATACAAAATTTTTTCCAGATTTTGTGGTAGATGGCTGAGGTGACAGGCTTCCTACTAGCCTGGATGGTTGTAATTACTTCATCTGAAAGACCTCTGGATTTCAAGATGTCCCTCTCAGGATCCATGCTGATAGATGCAGTCTCTCCGAGTTTTGGTGTAAAACAGGCCCTTGATGAATTATATCCTTCCATAACGGGAGTATGATAGGGTCTTCCGTTGCCATGGCCCCCAACAATGGGAACCAACTTCTCTTTGGCCAGAATGGTACAATCGTCAGCACTGTTGCCTGGTCTTCCTGAATCTTCCTGAGCACTACTGGAATTAGTGCTATTGGTGGAAATGCGTAAGACAGAGGTTCGCTCCATGCTTGACTTAAGGCGTCGACTGCTTCCGGCATGTCTAGAGGGTTGAGGGAATAAAATCTGGGAACCTTTGAATTTTTCCTTGTGGCGAATAAATCTATCCTGGGCGTTCCCCAACGGTGGCAAAGAATTTGGAACATTTCTTGACTTAGTTCCCATTCGGTTGGAGAAACTTTCTTTCTGCTTAGATAGTCGGCTAGTATGTTCTGTGACCCTTCTAGATGCACTGCTGTTATAGATAAGACAACGTCTTCTGCCCAGGCAAATATTCTCTGCGCTAGACCTTGAAGCGCTTTGTGTTTGGAACCTCCCTGATGCCTCAAAAAGGATACCGCTGTTACATTGTCGGATAGGATTTTTACATGTTTGTCCTTTAGCCGTGAACGGTTTCTTCTGAGAGCTTCCCAGACTGCGTATAATTCTCTGTAATTTGACGACATCTGACTGATCTCCTTGGGCCACTTGTCCTGAAAGAATTTTCCTTCCAGGTGCGCTCCCCATCCCCACTGACTTGCATCTGAGGTGATTATCACACAAGGGGTTGATATCCAAGGGATGCCCTTTTTTAGATTGTAGTCCTGGATCCACCATCGTAGTGATCTTCTTGTCTTCATTGATAGCTCTAGCCTCTTGTCTAATGTGGAACGACGTCGATCCCATACCATGAGTATCTGTTCTTGTAAAGGCCTTGAGTGAGCCTGAGCCCATCTGACACACGGAATGCATGCTGTCATCTTCCCCAAGACTTTCATAGCTGCTCTTATCGTCACTGGACTTCTTTGGAATTCTAAGATCATCTTTTTTAAAGAGGTTCGTTTGTCCCTTGGTAAGAAGGACTGCCTGGTTGTAGAATCCAAGAGTACTCCTAGAAATATCTTCTGGGATTCTGGCTTTAAATGTGACTTTTTCCTGTTGACCACCCATCCTATTTCCTCTAATACTGCTATGACCCGATCTCTGTGTTGTAGCAGAATGGCCCTTGATCGTGCCACAACCAGAAAATCGTCCAAGTATGGAATTATTGTTATTCCTTGGTTTCTTAAGAAAGCCACCACCTCTGCTACCAATTTGGTGAAAATTCTTGGGGCGGATGCTAGACCGAAAGGGAGGCATTGAAATTGGAAGTGGCAGGTCATGTCCGAGAGACTTACTGAGAATCTCAGAAGCTCCTGAGAAGAGAGATGTATCGGGACCTGATAATACGCACTCTTCAGATCGAGAGTGCACATTACCGAATCTTTGTTTATAAGATGAATGATGGACCTGATCGACTCCATTCTGAACCGTTTGTATTTGACGAAAACATTCAGAGGTTTTAAATTTATTATTGTACGGGATTCCCCTGACGGTTTTGGAATAGAAAAAAGAGAGGAATAGTGACCTGCACCTATTTCTGGAGTAGGAACCCGAACTATAACCCCGGAGTCGAACAGATTTTGTAGGTCTAGAAACATAGGGGAATCTTTGGCTAACATTGTTGGTAAGATACACCTTTGAGGTACGCGGGATGTTAACTCTATTCTGTAACCTTCTGAGATTATCTTGAGGACATAATCGTTGTCTGAGATCTGACTCCATTGTTTGAGGAAGAAACTTAATCTCCCGCCTATCCCTATGGCGTCATTGTTTCCTTGGTCTATAGCCAGAACCGAACAAGGAATTCCTACCCTTTCTATTCTGAGCGTAGGAACTCCTAAAAGATCCTCTACCTGATCTCCATTGTTCTCTATACTCTGGAAATCTGCGGGGGGGGAGGGGGAGGGGGAAGAGGCCTCCTCCGAAAAGGCTGAAACTTCTTGGGTTTATCCTCGGGAAACCCTCTTTTACTATCAGCTGCTGACTCTAGGATGTCATCTAAAGCCTGACCAAATATTCTGGAACCTGAAAATGGAATGGCGCATAATTTATTTTTGGATGCATTATCCCCCGACCAAGATCTAAGCCAAATAGCCCTTCGTGTTGCATTGGACAAGGAGCTATTCCTAGCCGCAAATCTCACAGATTCAGCTGATGTATCTGCCATAAAGGCCGTGGCTGATTTAATGATAGGCAGAGAAGCAATTATATCCGCCCGTGAAGTCTTATTAATTAAATGTTCTTCCAGCTGTTCCATCCACAGGAACATGGATCTCGCTACAGAAGTAGCTGCGATGTTGGTTTTTATTAAAGCTGCTGAAGTCTCCCAGGCTCGACGTAAAAGGATATCCGCCTTGCGATCCATTGCATCCTTAAGACTAGATGAATCTTCGAAAGGTATGGATGTTTTCTTTGCCACCTTGGCTAAAGGGACATCTACCTTCGGAATCTCTTCCCATGTCTTGATCTCTTCTGAATCAAACGGAAGACGGTTTTTAAACTCTCTGGACATCACCAATCTTCGTTCCGCATCTTTCCATTCTTGCGAGATCATCTTACGTATGTGTTCACTCACCGGGAACACCGTCCGTTCCTGATATGTGAGCCCTCCGAACATCTGATCTTGTCTAGATCTCGGCTGTGGATCTTCTTTCACCTGCATAGTACGTCTGACCTCCTGGACCAGTTCTTCTGTTTCTTCAACTGGAAAGTAGTACCTCTTCCCTTCTTGTTCTTCTACTGGCAGTTCTTCTTCTTGATCAGAACCTCTATATTCTGATTCCGCCTCCGACGAACCATCCTGAACCTCCTGTTCTGGATCTTTCCTTGGTCTTTTACGAGCCGGGCCCGGACTGTACACTTCCCGTTGTGACATTGAAGCTAAGGAATTCTGGACCTCCTCCCGGATTATATTCCTCATTTCGGACAACATTGATGGTTGTTCTTCTCTGACAATTTTCTTAATACAAGAGCTGCACAGATCCTTCTTGTATGTTTCTGACAGTTTTGTGTTACAAAGAGAGCACCTCTTAGATTTAGTCAATACCTTGCCAGACTTTTTAGACTGAGGGAGGGGAGCTTGACTGGCCTCTTTATCCTAAATGTAAGAATAAGGACAAGAACGGCTCAGTGTGTGCAGGCGTATATTTGAGTACTCTGCGCGTTGCGCACTTACCCCTATCTCCTCATTCCTGTTCTCCATATCTTCTGTGGAGAAATACTACTATAAGTACATGATCTCATATGATCCCATATGTATAAAAGGGATATAGCAGCGTCTGCTGCACTCACCCTTGGTCTCCGGCATGTCTGCAGCAGACTGCTCGCACGTCTGTCCTGCAGCAAATATTCTCCAGGGATTCACTCCGGCGCTCTCCTACCACCAGAGGAAGCGCTGGATAACCATCTGCGAGTGCCCTGAGCCTTGCGCCCTTAAAGCTGCATACTTCCGCGTTCCACCAGGTGGAACACACGCCGAGATGGCCCCGTCCCCGGATGTGACGTCACCTTACCTGCGCCTGACACCGGACGTACTGCACTCGGCCTAACAATCCTACTTCCGCGTTCCACTCAGTGGAACGCACGCTGCTGCCGCTGGCGCCGGACCTCTTGCGGCGCCTCTTCTCCTGGCGCCCGAACCGAGAGCCCCCCACCGGGAGGAAGCGGTTCGACCCAGGAGCTCGTCCGCTCGACTGGTCTTTTGGCAGAGGGACTCCCCACCGGGAAGTTTCTGCCTGGGGCTTAATGATGCGGGGAAAGGATATTGGCGTTAGCCGCACGATCCCCCGAGCCCTCCGGACTGGTGAGTCTTCCCGCTTGTATAGCGCTGTATCCTCTCGTGTGTCCCTCCATGCAGGGACAGGAAAAACACTGAGGAAAAGGGGGTGGAGTGGGACCTTTTAACCTCTCGTGTTGTGTTTCCTGTCCCTGCAAGGAGGAGGAGGACGTCCTCCAATGTGCTGTCAGGGGGACGTCCTGGAAAATGTTGTAGGGATTTTTTTCCCTGAAGACCCTGTGGAATCATGTTGTTATCCACCTATGATTTTAAGGTGGTTTTATCCCATCGTGTTTTCAGTTCTTTAATTAAAAGGCTCTCAAGTACTTTCATTCCATGATCTAATTCACTACATGAAAAGTCAGAACACTGCACACATCTAGTTCAAATTTTGCTGAGGTGAATACATTTATTGAAGATGCGGGAGCAAAACAGTAAAGGCCCCGTCACACATAGTGACGCTTAAGCGATCCCGACAACGATACGACCTGTCAGGGATCGTTGCTGCGTCGCTATGTGGTCGCTGGTGAGATGTCACACAGTGCGATCTCCCCAACGACGCAGCAGCGATGCGGCGAACTGTAGCGACCTGTAGAACGATGCTATTTCATGATGATTCAATGGGACGTCCTGTCAACGAGGTCGTTGGTAAGGTGTCAAACACAGCGATGTGTGTTACCCAGCGGGACCTCAACGATCAAAAAATGGTCCAGGCCATTCCGACACGACCAGCGATCTCACAGCAGGGGCCTGATCGCTGCTACGTGTCACACATAGCGAGATCGCTACTGAGATCGCTGTTGCGTCACAAAACGTGTGACTCAGCAGCGATCTCGCTAGCGATCTCGCTATGTGAGACGGGGGCTTTAGGCAACAATTTCTCAACGTTTCGGCCACTCAGTGGCCTTGTTCACAAATGGTGCTGTAACAGAGAAATAAAACAGTGTATAAACATAATATATACATAGTGTTTCAAAATATATACAAGTATAGTACATAGAATGGGACACATGTCATATGACATAGAAGGACGAGAAAGGTTCCTATGTTCCTGTACATAATCCTATGTCCAGCGGACATAAAGACAAAGGGAAGGGGTTCTAGAGGATAGTATCTCCAAAGGTGAGAAGAACCAATAGGGGGTTGCGCCCAACATACACGTTCCCCTTAGGACAGGTGCGCAAGCGCACTCCTGTCCGGCTCCATTCTCCCCTGACTTACTATGCGCGTGCGCGGGCTCCCCTTCTCAGCACGCAGGCACCAGATACCCACGCTTCCCCTGATTGAGTGCGCAGGCGCCGGCGTCTATTCCTTCTTCCGGTCTCATGACCGGCCATGGCCATTTAAACCCGGCACCATGGAGACAGGTTACCGCTGCCTTCCCCGCCTAGACACTGTCTGTGTCGGCGCCCCCATTGCACCACAGATGCGGTCTTCTTGATCTTACATCGCGCCTCCATTGCGCCACCAATATGGACTGCTCGATCCAGTATCGCGCTCCCACTGCGCCACCAATGACTGTGAGACTGGGACCATACCTACGGATAAGTATTCTTGTCCTTTTCCGGACATGTTTTATTACCATATTCTTTATCTATAACCTCTGCTAGGCACATATAGATCCTGTGAAGGTGACAGTCACGACGGGGAGAAAGTATAATATCCTCTTACCTCCTCGACCTTTCCCCTGCTGGGACCCTCGGATTACAGGGACACATAGAAGCCAGCTAATTACCCAGGTAGCAATCTTGCTATTTCTCATTGTGTAGGCTGGTCTATCCCATAACTCCTACATTGCACAAATTCCTATACTATATGTATTACAGCCAATTTGACCGCTGACAGATGTCTCAAAACCACTGCTGGACTAGTCTTTAACTACTTCTATTGAAAACTAAGACTATTTTTCCGTCATCTAGGTAACTACTTTTGCTTATACATAAGTATACATCCCCCTCACTCTATGTGACTCTGTACACTCTTATTACATCAATTATATTGCTATAGATTTTCCTATATATTCCTTACAGGTTACATCTGGATCATCTTCACCTATTTTACATATAAATATATCCTTGCTCTTACATTACGCGCCACGAACAGATACTAAGGGTATGCTATCCTATCTCTTACCCCCTATTGGTTCTCCTCACCTTTGGAGATACTATCCTCTAGAACCCCTTCCCTTTGTCTTTATGTCCGTTGGACATAGGTTCCTGTACATAATCCTTTCTCGTCCTTCTATGTCATATGACATGTGTCCCATTCTATGTACTATACTTGTATATATTCTTGTATATATTTTGAAACACTATGTATATATTATGTTTATACACTGTTTTATTTCTCTGTTACAGCACCATTTGTGAACAAGGCCACTAAGTGGCCGAAACGTTAAGAAATTGTTGCCTTACTGTTTTGCTCCCGCATCTTCAATAAATGTATTCACCTCAGCAAAATTTGAACTAGATGTGTGCAGTGTTCTGACTTTTCTTTTATTATTGTGGGTCTCCGGATCCCGTTCACTGGCACCATCAAAACTCTACCTATTGGTCGAGTGCTAGCTCTTTGTTGTCTCCAGTAATTCACTACATGGTTAAACATCACTAGGTTTAGACATACCAAATATTGATGCAGCTTTATTCTGACTGAGTGGCAAATCATCTGATCGTATTGCAGTAGATATTGGGCATGGAGAGCAGTGAATATTCATTGCTCTTTAATAGCGGACACGCTGTTAGCCTCAGCAGTTGGCTTCATGCAGATGCTGAGCATTTGTGTGTGCCTGCTACTTAAAGCAGTAAATATTCACTGCTCTCCACACCCATAGGTGTGGAATGCAGTGAATATTCATTTCCTTTAGTAGTGGCACATGTGAACGCTAGACAGCTGCAGGAAGCTGTGCTCACTATTAAACAATGAATATTCACTGCTCTCCACGCACATAGCTTCAGTGTGGAGAGCAGGGAGCATTCCGGCAGCTGTTCTCAGCTTGCAAACAGCGCATGACGTCCCTGCCATGTGCTGCTTACAAGCAGAAATCAGCTGCTGGCATTGGAACAAGATGCTGCAAGAGAGTGCAGAGAAGGTTTTCTGAAGGGGGCCGTGCATACCAGGATGGGTATGGGGCAAATCATACCAGGATAAGGATGGGGCCATGCATGCCAGGACAGAGATGGGGGCCCTGCAATCCAGGATAGGGATGGGGGGACCATGCATACCAGGATGGAGATGAGGGGACCATATATACCAAGATAGGGGATATTAAATACAGAATTGACCACATATTTTGCTTACATTTTTTTTAATTTCCTCCTCTAAAACATAGGTGCGTCTTATAGTCTGAAAAATACGGTACATAAATGACAATGAGAAGAGTCTACAATTCACACACTGTCCAGAATTCATCCATTGATTTTTTGAACAATACATTAAGTAATCAATACAAGGATATGGTAACTGTTGCTTGTTTAGAAAACCTATACTGACAAATTCTACTCTTTTGGCAACCTCATGTCATCCGAAACATGTTATTAGAAATATACCGGAAGGAGATTTATTTAGAACCAAACGTAATACCACTATTCAGGATACTGGATAATTAGAGGCACAAAACCCCAACCGGATGTTACAGAGAGTGATCCATATAATTAGAGATATATACAGAGATAATATGCTTAAGGATAAACATTGAAATAACAATAGGGTTCACAACCAGGTTACCTTTAGTTCCACATTCAGTCCCCAGTTTTCTGATTTCTGAGGTATCATTAAAAAAATTTCTCCCCATGATGAATCAGGATCGCAAACTTAAAAATCTTCTTTGTCACTCAGTTAACGTTGCAGCAAACTTTGTAGCAGAAAAGCACCTACTTTGGCTAAAGCATTGTCCCTTAATTTATTTTTACATCCTTCAGCTGAAAATAACAGCACATGGTTGGATATCAAAGGATTTTTTCCTTGGGGTCACAATATCTGAAAAACAAAATCCAGCTCACCATACCGACATTCCCAGGAGCTCGGAGCACGGAACCGCTGTGTCAGGGCGTGGACGAACAGGAAAGAGAAGGAGATCCAGCTCAACGAAATAGTGAAAAATCCATAATTTATTTTACTCAAAATACAGTGAAAGGACAAAACATCAGCATACAGAAAAAATTATAAAAACAAGGTCAACGCGTTTCCGGTGACTAAGCACCCTTAATCATGATACCTGGTACAAGACATGTCTATACTTTTATACTAGTATCCGGTTATCACTCCAGTGTTGCAATTGGTAGAATTGTCTAATCAAGCAAAAATAGGCACACATGGTAATGAAAGCAAGACAAGCTTGATGGAAAGACAAAAACAAATGTTTTGGCTAAACATAAATGCAGAAAAAACAGAAATAACACAAAATACAGGAACTATATAAAAAAACAAAATGACATTACAATAATCATTAAATAAATCCAAGAATATGATAGAAAAATAATATAATAGTATGTACAGTGTCCTATGTCATGAACCCACATAACAATATAGAAAAAAAACTAATATTAGCAGGAATCTCCCAAACAGGGAGCTGTAACAGCCAAAATAGGTTGGAGCAAATAGGTGAAAGCACAGCTGCAGATGCCGTGACAATGTCACAGCGGCCAGCAAGCAAGGGAAAAAAAAAAAAAAAAAAAAAGGCTATCCTTAAGTAGACACAAACTCATATGAGTTCTGGAAAAAATGAGACATACATGTAAATCTTATAATAAATAAAACTACAAAATTCCCTAGTACCTTAAAAAATAGTGAGCTCACAGACAACCATGGATGGAAAAACAAAAAAATCAATGGCAGGAATCTCCCAATCAGGGAGCTGTAACAGCCAAAATAGGTTGGAGCAAGTAAGTGAAAGCACAGCTGCAGACGCCGTGACAATGTGACAGCGGCCAGCAAGCAAGGGGAAACAAGGGGAAACAGAAGGACAAATTGATAGCTATTAGCCTCACAAAAATTAATTATACGAGAAATATAAACTACAAATTTAGTTACTAGATGTCAGAAAAGCAACTTCATTGTTTGTAAACCCTCAGAAAACTAATAGAAGAGCATGAGATCTTTCCTTTTGTTTAAACCATGTGGAATTCTTGTTCCGAGTTTAAAGATCCACCATGATTCCCTGTTTCTCAGGGTCACCTCGATGTCTCCTCCTCTAAATGGTTTATGAATTTTTTCAATCGCATAAATTTTGAGTGACTCAAGGTTAGATTGATGATAATTAATAAAATGTTGTGAAGCTTGTGAAGTATTCCTATTAGCACTAATATTTTCAACATCGTAAATATGTTCACGAATACGTGTTTTTAAAGACCGTATGGTACTCCCCACGTATTTAAGATGGCATGCCATACATTCCATAATGTATACCACATTTTTGGTGTTACAGTTCATGAAAGTCTTGATGGGATAAACATTTTGATTACTGGCATCAGTGAAATTGTAGCATTTGCTCGAAAATTTGCAAGTTTTACAAGCCATCGCACCACATTTGAAAAAGCCTTTTGTGCTGAGCCAATGAGAAGGTTGTGCAGGGTGGGCATGAAGAGAACTCGGAGATAAACTAGAGCCTAAAGAGGGGGCTCTTCTAGACACAATTCTGTATCCATTACTCAAAATTTGAGCTATATCAGCATCTTCCTTAAGAATAGTCAAATTATTAGTCAATATTTTCCTGATTGCATTAAATTGATTACTGTACTGGAAGACCACAGTGATTGGATTTTGAGGAGATAAACTTTGGTTTTGTTTACTATGAAAACGAGGTCGTCGAGCGACAATTTTTTCTGCTCTTTTTAAATGCCAGTCACTGTAGCCTCTCTGCACAAGTCTGCCTTTTATGCCCTCAATCTCTTGGGAGTAATCTTCTAGTGTGCTACAATTACGTTTAGCTCTTACCATCTCCCCTATAGGAATACTTTTGATAGTATGTTTGGGATGGTGACTATTTGCACGCAATATTGTATTCCCTGCTGTGGTTTTCCGGAAAGTGGAGGTAACAATCGGGGTATTAGGTATCCCCTTTAATTTTAAATCTAGAAACTCTATACACGTGTGGTCTTGGCGTGAAATAAATTTGAGATTGAATGGATTGTAATTTAAATAGTTTGTTAAATCCTGTACGGTAGATACATCAGAACTCCAGATAAATATCAGGTCATCAATGTATCTACCGTACCATCGTATACAGTCTTTAAATGGATTCTCATCATTATATATGTAAGATTCTTCCCACCAACTCATAACCAGATTAGCAATGGAGGGTGAATATTTGGCACCCATTGAGACCAACTGGTTTGCATGAAATATACTTGGTTAAAGCAGAAAAAATTTGTAGTCATGAGAAAAGAAGTGACCTCTATGACATAAGACTGTAAATCTACGGAAAAATCACTATACTTCTGCATGTGAAATTTAAGAGCAAATATCGCCACTTCATGTGGTATAGAGGTATATAACGAGGTGACATCTGAAGTGATCCAAGAGAAATTAGACTGCCATATAAACCCCTCCATGAAATTCAGGACATCAGTACTATCCCTAAGGTGCCCAGGTGTTCTCTGGACGAGAGGCTGGAGGAGCAGATCTAACCACTCTCCCAGCCTCTCACCCAGAGACCCAATGCCCGACACGATCAGCCTCATGGGTGGTGGATATAAGTTTTTGTGGGTCTTAGGTAAGGCATACAGAATTGGAGTTACTGGATTAGCTACCCTGAGATAGTCACTTTCTTTTTTGTTAAAAAAACCCAAACTGAACCCTTCATCTATAAGATTGGAAATTCTGTTCTGTATTAGTGCAGTGGGGTTAGTAGACAGGCGCTTGTACACAGTCAGATCTGTAAGCATATCATTGACCCAGGTGATGTAATTAGCCTTATCCATTACAACAACTGACCCATCCTTGTCAGAGTTTTTAATGACAAGGTCATCATTATTTTGTAGTTCCTGTAGTGCCTTCTGTAACCTAGGTTTAAGATTACTACTGTGCAAGCGTTTATTCCGCACACTTTCAGAAAGGCTCCTCAACTGAGACTCTAACACATTTTGGAATCTGTCCATGGCAGGTTTACGTGCCTGAACAGGATAATAGTTAGGATTAGGCACTTTAATTATATTTTTGGGAATGAATGAATCTACATTAGCCTCTAAACTTTCTTCCTGTAAATCTGATAGACACATGAGTGACAGTTGGTCTGAAAAATCGAGAGACCTAAAATCATTACTTTGGGGGTTGATGTTACCTTTTTTCTCTGTTGAATCATCCTTGAAATGCAATTTGAGAGCAATATTTCTAATGAATCTGTTCACATCACAAATTGTAGAAAAAAGATCAAAATTGCAACTTGGTACAAAGTTAAGACCATGTGATAAGAGTTCTAGTTGGTCATCTGTAAGGGAAAAGGAAGACATGTTAACAACATTAAAATGTCCTAACGTTGGCGTCTGAGATAATATCTCGAAGGATTTCTGTTTACTTCGGTGTTTCCTTCCTTTTCTTCGATAGACCTTCTTCTGTTGATAAATGGAGGTTTGCTTTTCTTGAAATAGGAGTTTTTTGCACTCTGTGCAGGTTCAGAATCTGAGTCTTCTGTGACTCCAGTTGAAGTGTCCAGATCAGACGAACTAAAGGTGACCTGTCTCCGCATGCGATTTCTGTAGGTGCGGTTTCTGTGGGGTTTTAAGATAGATTTATGCGGTTGATTCATTTTGTCCCACCTCCCCCACTCATAAACCTCATCATTGGCATAGTCATAAAGGTCCCGATCCAGCTTGCGTTTCTTCATATCCATGATGGTTTCTTCTGCTTTGGAAATTTTAGAGTTACTGGTGTTGATAAACTCATCAAATTGTGCCGATGTCATTTTGTCCTTTGCCTCCTTGGTCATAATTTCAATATCTTGTTGCAGTTGGATCAGAGAAATTTCCTCATATTGCACTATCAGGGCAATCAATTTCAACGAACAGTCAGATAGAATTGTGTTCCATTCTTGAACAAAGGTATTGGAAAACACAGTGTTAGGAATTTTCTTCACTCTCAGCCCTCTTGGGATGACATTTTTCTCTTTATAGTTTTTCAAAGAGCTGAGATCCCACCAAAGGCGATTTTCTTTGAGCATTGAAGATAACAAATTATGAAGTAGTCCATCCTTATTACTGGTAGTTGGAGTTTCCTCCGTAGCCAGCGATGCAAACAGTTTCTCTGCTTTGTTTTGTCTTTTTGACATGTCCATTTTATGACATCAAAATCAGTTATGCTGATGTTTAGATTGAAAAAAATCCTTTTGCCAAAATTATATATGTATAGGGAGTCCAGGCGAGCACGGAGACACGAAGGAATACAGGAAAAACAAAACCCAGCTCACCATACCGACATTCCCAGGAGCTCGGAGCACGGAACCGCTGTGTCAGGGCGTGGACGAACAGGAAAGAGAAGGAGATCCAGCTCAACGAAATAGTGAAAAATCCATAATTTATTTCACTCAAAATACAGTGAAAGGACAAAATCGCATGCGGAGACAGGTCACCTTTAGTTCGTCTGATCTGGACACTTCAACTGGAGTCACAGAAGACTCAGATTCTGAACCTGCACAGAGTGCAAAAAACTCCTATTTCAAGAAAAGCAAACCTCCATTTATCAACAGAAGAAGGTCTATCGAAGAAAAGGAAGGAAACACCGAAGTAAACAGGAATCCTTCGAGATATTATCTCAGACGCCAACGTTAGGACATTTTAATGTTGTTAACATGTCTTCCTTTTCCCTTACAGATGACCAACTAGAACTCTTATCACATGGTCTTAACTTTGTACCAAGTTGCAATTTTGATCTTTTTTCTACAATTTGTGATGTGAACAGATTCATTAGAAATATTGCTCTCAAATTGCATTTCAAGGATGATTCAACAGAGAAAAAAGGTAACATCAACCCCCAAAGTAATGATTTTAGGTCTCTCGATTTTTCAGACCAACTGTCACTCATGTGTCTATCAGATTTACAGGAAGAAAGTTTAGAGGCTAGTGTAGATTCATTCATTCCCAAAAATACAATTAAAGTGCCTAATCCTAACTATTATCCTGTTCAGGCACGTAAACCTGCCATGGACAGATTCCAAAATGTGATAGAGTCTCAGTTGAGGAGCCTTTCTGAAAGTGTGCGGAATAAACGCTTGCACAGTAGTAATCTTAAACCTAGGTTACAGAAGGCACTACAGGAACTACAAAATAATGATGACCTTGTCATTAAAAACTCTGACAAGGGTGGGTCAGTTGTTGTAATGGATAAGGCTAATTACATCACCTGGGTCAATGATATGCTTACAGATCTGACTGTGTACAAGCGCCTGTCTACTAACCCCACTGCACTAATACAGAACAGAATTTCCAATCTTATAGATGAAGGGTTCAGTTTGGGTTTTTTTAACAAAAAAGAAAGTGACTATCTCAGGGTAGCTAATCCAGTAACTCCAATTCTGTATGCCTTACCTAAGACCCACAAAAACTTATATCCACCACCCATGAGGCCGATCGTGTCGGGCATTGGGTCTCTGGGTGAGAGGCTGGGAGAGTGGTTAGATCTGCTCCTCCAGCCTCTCATCCAGAGAACACCTGGGCACCTTAGGGATAGTACTGATGTCCTGAATTTCATGGAGGGGTTTATATGGCAGTCTAATTTCTCTTGGATCACTTCAGATGTCACCTCGTTATATACCTCTATACCACATGAAGTGGCGATATTTGCTCTTAAATTTCACATGCAGAAGTATAGTGATTTTTCCGTAGATTTACAGTCTTATGTCATAGAGGTCACTTCTTTTCTCATGACTACAAATTTTTTCTGCTTTAACCAAGTATATTTCATGCAAACCAGTGGTGTCTCAATGGGTGCCAAATATTCACCCTCCATTGCTAATCTGGTTATGAGTTGGTGGGAAGAATCTTATATATATAATGATGAGAATCCATTTAAAGACTGTATACGATGGTACGGTAGATACATTGATGACCTGATATTTATCTGGAGTTCTGATGTATCTACCGTACAGGATTTAACAAACTATTTAAATTACAATCCATTCAATCTAAAATTTATTTCACGCCAAGACCACACGTGTATAGAGTTTCTAGATTTAAAATTAAAGGGGATACCTAATACCCCGATTGTTACCTCCACTTTCCGGAAAACCACAGCAGGGAATACAATATTGCGTGCAAATAGTCACCATCCCAAACATACTATCAAAAGTATCCCTATAGGGGAGATGGTAAGAGCAAAACGTAATTGTAGCACACTAGAAGATTACTCCCAAGAGATTGAGGGCATAAAAGGCAGACTTGTGCAGAGAGGCTACAGTGACTGGCATTTAAAAAGAGCAGAAAAAATTGTCGCTCGACGACCTCGTTTTCATAGTAAACAAAACCAAAGTTTATCTCCTCAAAATCCAATCACTGTGGTCTTCCAGTACAGTAATCAATTTAATGCAATCAGGAAAATATTGACTAATAATTTGACTATTCTTAAGGAAGATGCTGATATAGCTCAAATTTTGAGTAATGGATACAGAATTGTGTCTAGAAGAGCCCCCTCTTTAGGCTCTAGTTTATCTCCGAGTTCTCTTCATGCCCACCCTGCACAACCTTCTCATTGGCTCAGCACAAAAGGCTTTTTCAAATGTGGTGCGATGGCTTGTAAAACTTGCAAATTTTCGAGCAAATGCTACAATTTCACTGATGCCAGTAATCAAAATGTTTATCCCATCAAGACTTTCATGAACTGTAACACCAAAAATGTGGTATACATTATGGAATGTATGGCATGCCATCTTAAATACGTGGGGAGTACCATACGGTCTTTAAAAACACGTATTCGTGAACATATTTACGATGTTGAAAATATTAGTGCTAATAGGAATACTTCACAAGCTTCACAACATTTTATTAATTATCATCAATCTAACCTTGAGTCACTCAAAATTTATGCGATTGAAAAAATTCATAAACCATTTAGAGGAGGAGACATCGAGGTGACCCTGAGAAACAGGGAATCATGGTGGATCTTTAAACTCGGAACAAGAATTCCACATGGTTTAAACAAAAGGAAAGATCTCATGCTCTTCTATTAGTTTTCTGAGGGTTTACAAACAATGAAGTTGCTTTTCTGACATCTAGTAACTAAATTTGTAGTTTATATTTCTCGTATAATTAATTTTTGTGAGGCTAATAGCTATCAATTTGTCCTTCTGTTTCCCCTTGTTTCCCCTTGCTTGCTGGCCGCTGTTACATTGTCACGGCGTCTGCAGCTGTGCTTTCACTTACTTGCTCCAACCTATTTTGGCTGTTACAGCTCCCTGATTGGGAGATTCCTGCCATTGATTTTTTTGTTTTTCCATCCATGGTTGTCTGTGAGCTCACTATTTTTTAAGGTACTAGGGAATTTTGTAGTTTTATTTATTATAAGATTCACATGTATGTCTCATTTTTTCCAGAACTCATATGAGTTTGTGTCTACTTAAGGATAGCCTTTTTCTTTTTTTTTTTTTTCCCTTGCTTGCTGGCCGCTGTGACATTGTCACGGCATCTGCAGCTGTGCTTTCACCTATTTGCTCCAACCTATTTTGGCTGTTACAGCTCCCTGTTTGGGAGATTCCTGCTAATATTAGTTTTTTTTCTATATTGTTATGTGGGTTCATGACATAGGACACTGTACATACTATTATATTATTTTTCTATCATATTCTTGGATTTATTTAATGATTATTGTAATGTCATTTTGTTTTTTTATATAGTTCCTGTATTTTGTGTTATTTCTGTTTTTTCTGCATTTATGTTTAGCCAAAACATTTGTTTTTGTCTTTCCATCAAGCTTGTCTTGCTTTCATTACCATGTGTGCCTATTTTTGCTTGATTAGACAATTCTACCAATTGCAACACTGGAGTGATAACCGGATACTAGTATAAAAGTATAGACATGTCTTGTACCAGGTATCATGATTAAGGGTGCTTAGTCACCGGAAACGCGTTGACCTTGTTTTTATAATTTTTTCTGTATGCTGATGTTTTGTCCTTTCACTGTATTTTGAGTGAAATAAATTATGGATTTTTCACTATTTCGTTGAGCTGGATCTCCTTCTCTTTCCTGGTCACAATATCTGCACGTGTTGCAGACGTTTATAACAAACAAAAACATTTACTTCTACAAGCATCATATAGCGTCAATTGTAACACCACAGGGTGTTGTATACCACATGTACCGCATGTAATTTCCAATATGTGGGGTGTGCAACAGGACATGTTCTGTAGCCTCTAAGCATTTTTCTAATGAACATGGTGGTCATGTTCCCAGTTGTAGCATTATATGGATAAAGAAAGCGAAACACCTATTAGAGGCGGTGGTCATAAAAGGAAGTTGTTAAACCAAGAATCATGATGGATTTACCTTTCACAAACAAGATCACCACAAAGTATGAATCTAAGGTAAAATCTAGATTTTCACTATATGTAGATAATATTTGGTATATGTATTGTTTTTAGCAAACACTTTTCTTATTTATTACTCACCTGTGTTAGTATCCCATGGACAGCGAGGATTTGCTTTTCCCCAAAAGAATATGGCTATTAAATGTCCACACTTACCTTTATGCAATGGTTAAGGATGCCTATGTCTGAAACACGTTAGGCTACGTTCACATTAGCGTTCCGCTAATGTGCGTCGCTGTTGCGTCGGCGACGCAGCGGCGACGCGCCCCTATGTTTAACATGGGGGACGCGTGCGTTTTTTTGGTTGCGTTTTCCGACACGTGCGTCGTTTCCGACGCTAGCGTCGGACGCAAGAAAATGCAACAAGTTGCATTTTTCGTGCGTCCGATTTTCGTCAAAAAACGACGCACGCGTCGCAAAACGCAGCGTTTTTGCATGCGTTTGCGCGCGTTTTTTGTGCGTCGTGCGTTGCGTCGCCGTTGCGTCGCCGACGCACCGGCGCGCAACGCTAATGTGAACGTAGCCTTAGCTTGTTTAACCAGGGGTTGTAGCTGTGACTATAAAATCTTCACAATAAAGATTTTGGATTTCATTGGATGTTCTCAGGAGCAGGATTTGTACTTACCTACTCATATTTACCTGTTGACGAACCAACGTGCTCTGCGCCTCCTCATCCATTTAGTGGGTGAGCTGACCATCCATTTACTACATTCGCTTCAAAAGTTAATTGCAACAAAATATTTTTTTTTGTTATATTAATGTGCTCTCATGCCATAAAAAAATGATAAAACCTTAGCATGTACAGTATGTGCACATACTTTAATATTTATGTGTGCGTCTCTAGTTAACAGGATCTAGTAGTTCAGTCATGAGCTTGTCAGATGTGTCAATGTCTGGAATCAAAGGATTTTACATTCCAAAAAATTATCCTTGAAACCCTACGCATTTCATGCAAGACGGAATGCCTGCCCCGTACCACGCACGCAAAATCACATATTAACACACATTTATTCATGCAGCTTAGATATTTTCAAGCAAGTTTACACGTCCCTAGAAGCTACAGACCACGATGTTGCTCTTCCTTTGAAGTCCCGCTGTAGAGTAATTGACAAAGGCTGTGGATGCCGTAGCGGTATACAGGAAAATCCTACAGTCACTCACATTCTTCAGCGCTCCTTTAAAATCCATACAAGATTACCTTTAAAGTAGAAAACCAAATAATGTAATTTATTCAGTGCATTTAACCCCAAATTGCCTGTCTAAATGAGGCAATCCCACTGGCAGCATTAGTTAGGGAATGTAACATGAATGCATTTCTCCCAGAGATTATGATCCAAAGAAAGCAGACTAATTGCTTATGATTTATGCGAAATAAGAATGAGGCTATTATGCGTTTTGATTAGTTTCAGAATGTTCCCTATAGATTTTTTTTCTTACTGCCTCATCAAGTGAAAGAATGCAACATTCTCCCCTTTGAAGATTCAGATCTGAAAGCGAGCAGCTGTTGGAGCTAATCTTCTTCACTTTGCAGGATGCTTTTTATGCTTTATTAGCATTGACAGCAGTTGCAATCTCTGGATACAGAAAAAAAACAACAACACAAAAAACAGCCTCTAATACAGTATGTGTGGTAACACAATGGCCGAGAATGTCATTAATGTGACAATACAGTACATGGAATATGGCGTCTACATCTTATCAAAAACCCTTGTAAAAATAGCAAACAATGTATGAATAGTATGAGCAGCCTTGCAATCAATCACTGCATTCAGTGCGTCTAAAAACATGACTTTGCATTAAAAAATAAAAATATAATTAGAAATATACAAATATACTTATACTATAATATATATAATATATATAATATAATTTATCTGCATACAGCTCATATACTCATCTATGTGTTTCCATGGCTACAGAATACAAACAGTCCTTATGTAGTCACACTCCCTTAGGCCTCTTTCACACATCCATGTCTCCGGTATGTGTGGGTCTATGCACATGTCAGTGTATTTCCATGGACCGTATGTCCATGTGACCCACATGTAGACATGTCCTTTTTTTACTGTCAGCACGGGCGGCAAATCATCATCATCCCGCACACAGAGAGCACAAATTGATATAATCTGTGTGACACACATATATTTTCTTGAGCCAACCAGGCAAAACTCACAGTTGGGGGCTGCAACCCTCAGCTGTCAGCTTCAGCAAGGTTGGTTATCAAGAATAGAGGGGTCCCCACGCTTTTTTAAAATTATTTAAATAAATAATTAAAAAACTGTTGCGGGGTCCCCCTCATTTTTGACAAATGTAACACCCCAGGTTCCTGGTTGTTACAGTGGCATTGCTTTCCTCACGGGGAGAGTGGAAGCGAAGAAGGATCCCTTTGACAGGTATTCAGCACATACAAAACTGTTCTGACTCCAGGCTAGAAGGGGGAGCTCTACATCCGACTTCAGGGGAGCTGTTCTCTCTGGTTGGGAGGAGGAGTCAATTGCTAGGCAGTTGCTAGGCAGTTGGAGTTAGACAGTTGGGGAGAGGAGAGAGGAAGGAAAGCTGGGGCCGTGGAGATGAGTGATTCTGCAGCTCCTAGGAAGGGAAAAGAAAGCAGAGCAGTATGTTGGAGACTGAGAGGGAGAAGAAGCAAAGGAGAGTAAATTGTTGGAGAGAGAAACTGTGAAAGGGCTTCCTTCATGCTGAGCGCAGATACCAGTAGCCAGAAGACCGAGGTTGTGGGGCTAACTTCATGCCCCACGGCAAAAACCGGCGGATAGCTGATTGCAAGTTTCCTGTCCATGATTAACACCCGAGGACATAATAGCAAATAGAGCCCGGGTTGTGATAGAGATCCTGCAAAAAGGCTTGAGCTACCTGTCGTACGGGTAGTGTCCTACCTAAAAGAGGACAGAGAGAAAACAGGAGGACCTTGTGTGGCGCCTAAGACAGCAAGGAACTACAACACCACAGCACTAGAAGGAAGGCTTCCAACCCCACCTGGTTAGAGGGATTTTCAATTTGCTTCCAAGCCAGACGGACCACACCAGCATCCGTGATCCTGTACCCTGGACTGTGGCTGCCTTGAAGCAAGTAAAGAGGTAAAGAGACTGCAACCCTGTGTCCTCCGTTTCTTACTACACCACCTATCACCATCTTCATCTATTACATCGGGAGCCCTGGGGACCCAGCTTCACCTGTGGGAAGCCATACCATCCCTGCTACTATAACATCACCCCAGTGGACCCCTTTAAGCAGCGTTGGTCACCCCTGACCAAATACTACAGGTGGCGTCACAAACTGTTATTATTCAACTAACCCTTTTAAAGACCGTCCCTTTAACATGGGCACCCAGGGCCATGGACTGGGTAACCGCTGCCATGACACATCCCTTTAAATACTGGACCCACTCCTGAGTACCCCATGGCCCTGGTGGGCGTTCCACAAACAGCCTTGCTAAAGCTCACAGCTGGGGGCTGGTATTCTCAGGCTGGTAAGGGGCAATTGATATATCAGATGCGCCTGTTTTGGCACTTTGCTTGGCTCTTCCCACTTGCCCTATAGCGGTGGCAAGTGGGGTTCATATTTGTGGGGTTGATGTCACCTTTGTACTGTCAGGTGACATTCAGCCTACGGCTTAGCAATGGACAGGTGTCTATAAGACACCTCTCCAGTACTAATCTTACACAGTTATATGTAAATAAAGACACAGCCAGAATAAAGTCCTTTAATTGAAAAAATGACACAGTCTCATTTATTAATCTTAATTAAACCATACTTACGACCTCGCATAACTCCATGATCTTGTAATAAAAGTAAAATAAAAAAACAGCAGCATCATTGACCAGCGGTGACATCATCACTGGCATTTTCTCACTGTCCTGAAGTCACCGCAGTTCAGCCCGTCCTCCATGATGTCACTGCTGGTCAATGATGCTGCACTCACAGTAGCTCATTCATCAATGGTTCTCTGCCTTGACAGTTGCATCTTGGCACTGTCCAGGCTGAAAAGTATTTAGCCCCCAGTAATGGATTACAGCGTGGGACAGAATGACGGACAGGTATGGTATATTGTTGTTTTTTTCTTTTACTTTTATTACAGGAGAACGAGGACTTCGGTGGAATTAGGCAAGGTCGTAAGCATGGTTTAATTGAGATTAATAAAGGAGTATGTGTCATTCTTTCTAATAGATGTGCCTATTCTGGGCAGCTGCGGGCTTCTGTTTTTAGGCTGGGGGGCCTATATCAATGGCCCCTTACCAGTCTGAGTCTGAGATTACCAGCCCCCAGCTGTGAGCTTTAGTAAGGCTGGTTGTCAAAAAATGCGGGGGACTCCACACCGTTTTTTAAAATTATTTTTTAAAATATTTTTTTTAAAAAGCACGGGGACCCCTCTATTCTTGATATCCAACCTTGCTGAAGCAGATAGCTGTGAGTTTTTCCTGGTTGGTTCAAGAAAATAGGGGGGGAATCCAAGCCAGGCTTTTCATTCATTTATTTCGTTATATCACAGGTGGCGGGTGAGGAATACCCCAATCATCCGCTCCTGCTATCACTGGTTTTAGTGGCAGCAGGTGTCGGATGATGGGAGTAAGAGCACCAAAAGCCCCCACCTGCTGTCGTTGTTCTGACTTTAATATAACTCATAATTCTCTTCTGCTCATGTCGATCTCTGGCAGAGCAGGGGAGAATGATAAGAGCGGTCTTCAGCGCCCGCCGCCGGGGAACAACGTTTACTGCAGCGCTTCTTCCCCGACGGCTGTCTGTATGGTACTGATTCGGCACATGGGTGGCACACAGTTGCCACACTTGTGCCGCAAGTATTACACACATGCACACACGGACACGGATATGTCCAGTATTGGAAATAAATGGACATGCAAAACCAGGTTTACGCCCCTACGTCAGTGGAAAACACATACGTGAAAAATAGTACCGGTGTCATCAGTGTTTTCCATCAGTGTGGCATCTGTGTGTCCATGTTTTCTTTCAGTGTTTTCTGGTCTGGGTAAAGGAAGAAAGAAATTACAAAGCTTCTCCGTATATGTGCAATGTTAAACACGGAAAGCACGCGTACAGCACATGGATGGCACACAGATGGCACACGAATGGCACACTGATCAAAGTGCTGTACACATATTTCAAGGACCCATAGACTTGTAATGGCTCTTGTCATCCATGCTGACAAGTCTCCTTTTGTTTTTCACAGACACATGGTCCATGTGATAACACAGACTATTGATTTTACTTATTTGCTTACATCAGGGTATATGTTCATTTTTTCTCTATCTTTGGTTTGGTTTGTTTAGCGGCCAGTGTGAACACTCTCCTATTTTGCATGCATACCAACTTATTACCAGTCAGTGGCGTAGCTAGTGTTTCAACTTAGGGGGGGCAAAAACATCTGAGTGGGCCCCTAACCAGCTAACCCTGATTAAAGTTACGGTTGCACACTCTAATTGTGAATATAGTGGAACCTCAGAATATGACCGCACTGTTATTGAAAATAAATCTATATACAAAAATACAAAAATGAACATTGATATTACCGCCATATTGTGACCATATGCAACTTTGATGGTCACAATACTCTGAGTGCCCCTATAACAATGATGCTTAAGTGCCCACTTAGCATTTAATAATGTCCCCTAAGTTCCCCCATGTACTGCTCCATTATACACAGTATGGTGAGCTCAAAGCTTCCATATACACAGTATAAGGCCCCCACAGCTCCCCTATACACAGTTTGATGATTCTATAACTCCCCTATACACCGTATGATGTTCCCACTGCTCCCCTCTACACAGTATGATCCCACTGCTCCCCTATAGATAGAATGAGCCCAATGCTTCCCTATACACAGTGTAATGCTGACAGAACTCCACTATAGAAAGTATAATGTCCGAGCTCCCCTATATACAGTGTAATGGGCCAACAGCTCCCATATGCACAATATGCCTTCACAGTTCCCTATACACAGTATGATGGGCCTGCAGCTCCTGTCAAACAGTATGATGTCCCCCACAGTTCCCTATACACAGTATGATGGGCCCACAGCTTCCTTATACACGGTATGATGGGCCCACAGCTCCCGTATACACAGTATGATGGGCCCGCAGCTCCCGTATACACAGTACTGTATGATGAGCCCACAGCTCCTTTATACACAGTATGATGGACCCACAGCTCCTTTATACACAGTATGATGGACCCGCAGCTCCCGTATACACAGTATGATGAGCCTGCAGCTCCCTTATACACAGTATGATGGGCCCGCAGCTCCCATATACACAGTATGATGTGTGCACAGCTTCCTTATACACAGTGTGATGGACCCACAGCTTCCTAATACACAGTATGATGGACCCGCAGCTCCCGTATACACAGCATGATGGACCCGCAGCTCCCGTATACACAGTATGATGAGCCTGCAGCTCCCTTATACACAGTATGATGGGCCCGCAGCTCCCATATACACAGTATGATGTGTGATGGGCCCGCAGCTCCCTTATACACAGTATGATGGACCCGCAGCTCCCGTATACACAGTATGATGGACCCGCAGCTCCCGTATACACAGTATGATGGACCCGCAGCTCCCGTATACACAGTATGATGGGCCCGCAGCTCCCGTATACACAGTATGATGGACCTGCAGCTCCCGTATACACAGTATGATGGACCCGCAGCTCCCGTATACACAGTATGATGGACCCGCAGCTCCCGCATACACAGTGTGATGGGCCCGCAGCTCCTTTATACACAGTATGATGGGCCCACAGCTCCCTTATCACAGTATGATAGGCCCGCAGCTCCCTTATATACAGTATGATGGGCCCGCAGCTCCCATATACACAGTATGATGTATACACAGTGTGATGGGCCCGCAGCTCCGTTATACACAGTATGATGGGCCTGCAGCTCCCTTATACACAGTATGATGGGCCCGCAGCTCCCTTATACACAGTATGATGGGCCTGCAGCTCCCTTATATACAGTGTGATGGACCTGCAGCTCCCATATATACAGTATGATGAGCCTGCAGCTCCCTTATACACAGTATGATGATCCCATAGCTCCCTTATACACAGTATGATGGGCCCGCAGCTCCTTTATACACAGTATGATGAGCCCGCAGCTTCCTTATACACAGTGTGATGGACTCACAGTTCCCTGTCATGATTTGGATGTCCCGGTCATTTACTCATCCTCCGGCATATTCACTATTTTGTGGCACTGCTGCAGTGCCGCTGCTCAAACTTGTGAGCGCAGCTTCTGACTGGCCAGAGTTTAGAAGCTATGTCACAAGCGCTCAATGTAAGACTAAGAGGCTATGTGCACTTGTTGCGGATTTGTGCGTGGAATTACCATGGATTTCCTGTGTTTTTTGTGCAGATTTCACCTGCGTTTTACCACCTGCGGATTCCTATACAGTAGCAGGTGTAAAAAGCTGCGGAATCTGCACAAATAATTGACATGCTACGGAAAATAGAACGCATCATTTCCGCGCTGTATTTTCCGCACCATGTGCACTGCGGATTTGGTTTTCCATAGGATTACATGGCACTGTAAACCAGACGTAAAAAAGCTGCGAATCCGCAGCGGCTAATTCGCAACGTGTGCACATAGCCTGAAAGTGAGAAAGAGGCCAGAACGAAGCTCCCACAGACTCACATTGATTAGTGACCTCTGCGCTGCTCCATGAAGCACTGGGGCACGGACAGGTCACTAACTGCAGGCGACGGAGCCGAGCGGAGACTAAAACAGATGAAAACGCCAGAAGGTGAGTATCAGACAGAGGGCAGGGGACGTGGATTTTCAGCACCGCTCCAGCAGTGAAATAAAAAAAATGCTGGAGTGGTGCTGTAAATGTGATGCAGCTCTTGGTTACTGTATGCGGGCTCCTTATAATAATACTCATAAAAGACCCAGGTGGTACATATCAAACGCACCCTAACCCCCCCATCCCCAATCTCCAGCCTCCCCAGACAGCAAATATTACATGTGATGGACCCGCAGCTCCCTTATACACAGTATGATGGGTCCGCAGCTCCCTTATACACAGTATGATGGACCCGCAGCTCCCGTATACACAGTATGATGGACCCGCAGCTCCCGTATACACAGTATGATTGACCCGCAGCTCCCTTATACACAGTATGATGGGCCCGCAGCTCCCATATACACAGTATGATGTGTGCACAGCTTCCTTATACACAGTGTGATGGACCCACAGCTCCCGTATACACAGTGTTATGGGCCCGCAGCTCCCTTATACACAGTATGATGGACCCGCAGCTCCCGTATACACAGTATGATGGGCCCACAGCTCCTTTATACACAGTATGATGGACCCGCAGCTCCCGTATACACAGTATGATGGACCCGCAGCTCCCGTATACACAGTATGATGGACCCGCAGCTCCCGTATACACAGTATGATGGGCCCGCAGCTCCCGTATACACAGTATGATGGACCCGCAGCTCCCGCATACACAGTGTGATGGGCCCGCAGCTCCTTTATACACAGTATGATGGGCCCACAGCTCCCTTATCACAGTATGATGGGCCCGCAGCTCCCTTATATACAGTATGATGGGCCAGCAGCTCCCATATACACAGTATGATGTATACACAGTGTGATGGGCCCGCAGCTCCCATATACACAGTATGATGGACCCGCAGCTCCCGTATACACAGTATGATGGACCCGCAGCTCCCGTATACACAGTGTGATGGACCCACAGCTCCCGTATACACAGTATGATGGACCCACAGCTCCCGTATACACAGTGTGATGGGCCCGCAGCTCCCGTATAGACAGTATGATGGACCTGCAGCTCCCGTATACACAGTGTGATGGGCCCGCAGCTCCGTTATACACAGTATGATGGGCCTGCAGCTCCCTTATACACAGTATGATGGGCCCGCAGCTCCCTTATACACAGTATGATGGGCCTGCAGCTCCCTTATACACAGTGTGATGGACCTGCAGCTCCCATATATACAGTATGATGAGCCTGCAGCTCCCTTATACACAGTATGATGGGCCCGCAGCTCCCTTATACACAGTATGATGGGCCCGCAGCTCCTTTATACACAGTATGATGAGCCCGCAGCTTCCTTATACACAGTGTGATGGACTCACAGCTCCCTGTCATGATTTGGATGTCCCGGTCATTTACTCATCCTCCGGCATATTCACTATTTTGTGGCACTGCAGCAGTGCCGCTGCTCAAACTTGTGAGCGCAGCTTCTGACTGGCCAGAGTTCAGAAGCTATGTCACAAGCGCTCAATGTAAGACTAAGAGGCTATGTGCACTTGTTGCGGATTTGTGAGTGGAATTACCATGGATTTCCTGTGTTTTTTGTGCAGATTTCACCTGCGTTTTACCACATGCGGATTTCTATACAGTAGCAGGTGTAAAAAGCTGCGGAATCTACACAAATAATTGACATGCTACGGAAAATAGAACGCATCATTTCCGCGCGGTATTTTCTGCACCATGTGCACTGCGGATTTGGCTTTCCATAGGATTACATGGCACTGTAAACCAGACGTAAAACTGCTGCGAATCCGCAGCGGCTAATCCGCAACGTGTGCACATAGCCTGAGAGTGAGAAAGAGGCCAGAACGAGGCTCCCACAGACTCACATTGATTAGTGACCTCTGCGCTGCTCCATGAAGCACTGGGGCACGGACAGGTCACTAACTGCAGGCGACAGAGCCGAGCGGAGACTAAAACAGATGAAAACGCCAGAAGATGAGTATCAGACAGAGGGCAGGGGACGTGGATTTTCAGCACCGCTCCAGCAGTGAAATAAAAAAAAATGCTGGAGTGGTGCTGTAAATGTGATGCAGCTCTTGGTTACTGTATGCGGGCTCCTTATAATAATACTCATAAAAGACCCAGGTGGTACATATCAAACGCACCCTAACCCCCCCATCCCCAATCTCCAGCCTCCCCAGACCGCAAATATTACATGTGATGGAGCACATATAATATCATAGCAAACATTATAATATTCAGCCCCCAGTCACAACCCCCAAATGATCTCACATTCACCCCCCAGTGCCCTGTCTCCCCTCCCCCACAATACCCCCATGGTCTGACATTCACCCCCATGGTCTCACATTCACCCCCGAGTGCCCTGTCTCCCCTCCCCCACAATACCCCCATGGTCTGACATTCACCCCCATGGTCTCACATTCACCCCCCCAGTGCCCTGTCTCCCCTCCCCCACAATACCCCCATGGTCTCACATTCACCCCCATGGTCTCACATTCACACCCCAGTGCCCTGTCTCCCCTCCCCCACAATACCCCCATGGTCTGACATTCACCCCCATGGTCTCACATTCACCCCCCAGTGCCCTGTCTCCCCTCCCCCACAATACCCCCATGGTCTCACATTCACCCCCCAGTACCCTGTCCCCCCCCCACTCACTTTCAGCCCCCACAATACCCCAACGGTCTCACAGTGACATACCTGAATTTAATAAATCTAATAAGTTCCATCCTCACTTACTGATAAAGTTTGCACTGCAGGCAGGACCAGGAAGTAAGTGAAATGGAATGTGGGCACTAGGACCCAGCGTGCCTGAGCCAATCCCACCGTGCACAGACTGAAGAAAAACTGCAGCCAGGAAAAGCTTCATCATCAGGTCAGACAGACGAAACCATTCACTGCAGGAGGGGAGACTGCAGCCGGCCACTGTGCTAGCAGCCTGCAAACATCAGACGGGAGCAGACATTATACTGCTCTGCTCCTATGCCTGTTCTGCCTCATCACAGAAGTGGCCCTGCCCTGGCTCCCAGTGGGCCCCTTCATGTGACAGGGCCCGGGGCGATGGCCCCTCTGCCCCCCCAGTAGCTACGCTACTGTCTCCAGTTCATTTTTTCAGTTAAGTAACGGACATGTGTATAGCAGCATAGTTTATAATAGGTACGTCTGGTATCCATGAAAAAAAACAGATGCCACACGTACTGGAAACACGGACATGTGAAAAGAGCCTAAACATATTTTATAACATACATTTGTTAGATTTGTTTAAAAGCTGTCGAAAGACAATAATAGATTTTTTTATGTCAATTACTACAGCTCAGTGAGTCGCCCGCCAGGGCCGTTGGGTACTCGGTACTGGGTCCGGTACTTAAATGGGGATGTCACGGTGGCGGCGACCCGCTCCATGGCCCTAGGTGCCCATGTTAAAGGGAATGTCTTAAAAGGGGTTTTGAGAATAAAGTTTGTTCGTGACGCTAACCGTGGTATTCAGACTGTCGGGACCGACGCTACTTAAAGGGGTCCTCTGGGGTGATGTTATGGCAGCTAAGATAGTATAACTTCCCAAAGGTGAAGTTGGGTCCCCAGGGCTTCCGGTGTGTAGATGAAGATGGTGGATGGTGCGGTAAGAAACAGAGGACACAGGTTTGCAGTCTCTTTACCTGGTTTACTGAAGGCTTCCGGCAACCGCAGTCCAGGGCACCAGATCACAGGTACAGGCAGGGTCCGGCCAGCTTGGAAGCGAATCAGATTCCCCTTTACCAGGTGGAGTTGAAAGTCTTCCTACCAGCATTTTGATGTAGTCCATTGCTATCAAGGTCCTCACATTTCTCCCTGTCCTCCATAAAGGTGGGACACTAACCCGTATGACAGGTTATTTATAGTCCTGACAGTTTCTGCTGTGCCTCCGAGAGTCCAACACAACCTCCGACAAAACCTCTGTCTTCCGGCCACCGGAATCTGCGCTCCGTAGGAAGGTAGCCCAGTCGGAGCTATTCTCCCCAGTTGTCACTCTCCTGTGCTTCGCTCTCCTGCACGCTTGCTACAAGCTGTTCTTCCTTCTGTGTTCTCTTTCTCCAGGAGCTGCAGCACCCTCGTGGCTGTAAAGGCCCTCTGCTTCTTTCTCTTCTTGCCAGGAGATGCAGACTCCCACGTCTGCTCAGCTATACTCCTTTCTTACTTGCTCCACCTAAGCTAATGTTCCTTAACAAGCTCCTCTCTGGCATTCCCTGACAGGAACTGACTCACTTTCCCTCCAGACCAGAATATATATATAGGGGAACCACCCACAAGTTGGATCAGAGCTCCCCCTTCTGGCCTGGAGTGTGAACATGTTGTATGCTTGTGGTTACCTGATAAAGAAGATCATACTTCACATCCAAGCATGACATCACTCTCCCCATGAGGAAAGCAATGCCACTGTGACAACCAGGACCCTGGGGTGTCACATCAGCTCCCACTGAAGTAAATGGGATACCGTACCCGAGAACACCTACCACAAAGTGTCAGCGCTCTAGTGTAATGCCTCTCTACACTGTGAACTTCCAGGGGCCACAAGACCTGCTAACAGCCAGGCATTGCACCGCCATAGATGTGATATTGATGACCTGTCATAAAGAAAGGTCATCAATATCTAAGTCCAAGACAACTCCTTTAGCATCAATTCTGTTTTGCTTTGTCTTTGTTTCGTTTTTTTCTTCTTGTCATCTTTTAGGTAAAACGGGAAGAAATTTCGTCTGAAAGGATAAACAAGACCTCTAAAATTTGTATTTTCTGGATGTTTCTTTTTAATAGCTTCCTAAGTTCCTTTCTAATTTTTAGGCACGCAAAATGTTTGATTGGAATAAGGATTGGTTGAATTAACTTCTAGAAGATATGACCAAAACGTACAGTTGCTGCAATCAAACATTTCCTAAAATGGTATAATGAACACACGTCACTGGATAGATATCATCAGTGTTATGGATTATCTGCTTTAGAAAATCCATTTGTAAATAAGAAATTAAGAGGAAATTATCACCAGGTTTTGCTAACCTATCTGAGAGGGCAGAGACCCTGATTTCAGAGATGTGTCATTTACTTTACTGGTTGGTGCAGTTTTGATTAAAAAACTGTTTTACCTACTGCAGATCTAGCAGTTCTCTGAATGCTGAGCTCTGTATGACCCTGCCCACACCACTGATTGGCAGCTTTCTGTGTACACAGGACATAGGCTGAAAGATGCCAATTAGTGTTGGGGGCATGATGGCAGGTTTACAAGTCCTCAAGTGATAATATACTGCTGACAAATCTGTGATTTTATAAAAAACAACATGAGTCAGCCCAGTAAGTGTCACATCACTTGAATCAGGGTCTATGTTCCTATATCATGCTGCTCTCAGACCTAATGACAGTTATTCTTTAAATTATCAACCAGGTCCTGACAGCTGGTTCAGCTGTACAGAGGTCCAGAAGAAAAGTGCACCAGGGAGCTGCTTCTGAATTTCCTAATCATACCTGGGTTTCTTATGACTTCTGCTGCTTATTACTGACTGTATATGCTGCATATACTGGCGCTACGACATGCGGTATATATCAGCAGCACAGCTAGTCAATAACACATAGTGGCGGTATAGAGCTACTGAACATTTTCTGACATTCCCCCCACACATTGCAGCAAGCTGGGAGTCCAAGCAGCTGTCTATAGCTTTTTCTAAGAATAGTATCTAGATGAACCAGACAGTTCAAGCTTTTCCTTTATTTCAGGCATTTATTGCTTTGACCAGTAGCTATAAATATAGTCATTGACACATATAATAATCTAATAAACCTCCTTTTTTGATCACTTGATGGTTCATATTAAGGCCATCTTCACGGAGATCTGGCTATGCTTCAGTGACTCGTGATTTAATACATACAGTAAAGTGCCATTCAGTGTTTCAGGCTGTAATGTATGGGGTAAAATGGGTGCGCTGTATCCTTTAATTACAAAAAAACTTCCCAAAGTTCTGCTTAGTTATAATCTAAATAGAGTTGGAAGGAATGACAGGTACTTTGGAAAATTAAGGTTATTTTCTTTAAACAAAGTAAAAATCATTAAGGTGGCCTAAAAAGCTACTTAATGGGAAAAAAATCAAATAAAGCTGACAAATTATTAGCCGGGAAATTAAAAGGTCTACTACTATTATCACAGATTACATCTGAAAAGACACACAAGCGCTGATGGATAATCAACACGAGATTAAATTAACCTTTGAAAGATATTGCACAAGATAGGCAAAACGTTATTTGACAATGATATTGAACACGTCCTACTAAAGATACGTGTCAAATATTCCTGCTCTCGTTTTCATGTTGTACCAAGCGCCAACCAACAGCAGATATAGTAATGTCTTCAGAAGGATTACTATAGGGTTAAATTCTTACGAATTTAATATCAGCACTGAACTTTTGATCCACCATAAGATAGTTGATGATAAACATCTTACCACTTATCATACCACCAAAGTACACTTATATGGACATTTTTTGATTTGGAGTACAAATAGCTAATGCTATCACATTTCCCATCCTGTGTGTATGATATATTGACCACATTGAATCCACAAGTACGGGACTGGCAGCTGCGCTGACACTGACACTGACACCTGCCAGGTTTTCTAAAAAAAAACAACCTTACATCCTGGATCTAAGGCCATGTTTATACCTTCAGTATTTGGTCAATATTTTACCTCAGTATTTGTAAGCCAAAACCAGGAGTGGGTGATAATACAGAAGTGGTGATGACTAGGGTTGAGCGAAACGGGTCGAACATTTTCAAAAGTCGCCGACTTTTGGCTAAGTCGGGGTTTCATGAAACCCGATCCGACCCCTGTGCGGGGTCGGCCATGCGGTACGCGACTTTCGCGCCAAAGTCGCGTTTCAATGACGCGAAAAGCGCCATTTCTCAGCCAATGAAGGTAAACGCAGAGTGTGGGCAGCGTGATGACATAGGTCCTGGTCCCCACCATCTTAGAGAAGGGCATTGCAGTGATTGGCTTGCTGTCTGCGACGTCACAGGGGCTATAAAGAGGCGTTCCCGCCGACCGCCATCTTACTGCTGCTGATCTGAGCTTAGGGAGAGGTTGCTGCCGCTTTGTCAGAAGCAGGGATAGCGTTAGGCAGGGTCCATTAACCACAAAACCGCTTGTGCTGCAGCGATTTGCACTGTCCAACACCACCCTCGGTGTGCAGGGACAGTGGAAGTTTTTTTTTTTTTTTTTTTCCCCTCAGCGCTGTAGCTCATTGGGCTGCCCTAGAAGGCTCCCTGATAGCTGCATTGCTGTGTGTACGCCGCTGTGCAAACCAACTGCTTTTTTCAAAGCACAAATCCTCTTGTTCCTTCCTTTCTGCACAGCTATCTTTTTTGTTTGTCCACACTTTTTATTTCATTTGTGCATCAGTCCACTCCTTATTGCTGCCTGCCATACCTGGCTGAGATTACTGCAGGCAGGGAGATAGTAGCTGCCTGCCATACCTGGCTGAGATTACTGCAGGCAGGGAGATAGTAATTGTAGGACATTCCCTGTTTTTTTTTTTTTTTTTTTTTTGGTGGGAGATTAAGATTGGCAATTTGGCATTTCTGCTAGAGTGCCATCCCTGTGTGTGCCATCTCTCTCACATAGTGGGCCATAGAAAGCCTTTTCATTTTTCTGTATTTTTTTTTGTGGGGTGTATAAATTCTCCCTGATAAAAATACAGTGGGAGATTAATATTGGCCTTTGGGCTTGTGTGCCAGTCCTGAGTGTGCCATCTCTCTCACAAATAGTGGGCCATAGAAAGCCTATTTATTTTTTTTTTTGGTTTTATAAATTCTCCCTGAAAAAAAGGGAGATTAATATTGGCCTCTGGGCTTGTGTGCCAGTCCTGAGCGTGCCATCTGTGCCAGCCCTGAGCGTGCCATCTCTCTCACAAATAGTGGGCCATAGAAAGCCTATTTAATTTTTTTTTTTGTTTTATAAATTTTCCCTGAAAAAAGGGAGATTAATATTGGCCTCTGGGCTTGTGTGCCAGTTGTGAGCGTGCCATCTGTGCCAGTCCTGAGCGTGCCATCTCTCTCACAAATAGTGGGCCATAGAAAGCCTATTTAAATATTTTTTTGGTTTTATAAATTCTCCCAGAAAAAAAGGGAGATTAATATTGGCCTCTGGGCTTGTGTGCCAGTCCTGAGCGTGCCATCTGTGCCAGCCAGCCCTGAGCGTGCCATCTCTCTCACAAATAGTGGGCCATAGAAAGCCTATTTAATTTTTTTTTTTGTTTTATCAATTTTCCCTGAAAAAAGGGAGATTAATATTGGCCTCTGGGCTTGTGTGCCAGTTGTGAGCGTGCCATCTGTGCCAGTCCTGAGCGTGCCATCTCTCTCACAAATAGTGGGCCATAGAAAGCCTATTTAAATATTTTTTTGGTTTTATAAATTCTCCCAGAAAAAAAGGGAGATTAATATTGGCCTCTGGGCTTCTGTGCCAGTCCTGAGCGTGCCATCTGTGCCAGTCCTGAGCGTCCCATCTCTCTCACAAATAGTGGGCCATAGAAAGCCTATTTTATTTTTTTTTTGGGTTTTAGAAATTCTCCCTGAAAAAAGGGAGATTAATATTGGCCTCTGGGCTTGTGTGCCAGTTGTGAGCGTGCCATCTGTGCCAGTCCTGAGCGTGCCATCTCTCTCACAAATAGTGGGCCATAGAAAGCCTATTTAAATATTTTTTTGGTTTTATAAATTCTCCCAGAAAAAAAGGGAGATTAATATTGGCCTCTGGGCTTCTGTGCCAGTCCTGAGCGTGCCATCTGTGCCAGTCCTGAGCGTCCCATCTCTCTCACAAATAGTGGGCCATAGAAAGCCTATTTTATTTTTTTTTTGGGTTTCAGAAATTCTCCCTGGAAAAAAAAAGGGAGATTAATATTGCCCTTTGGGCTTGTGTGCCAGTACTAAGCGTTCCATCTCTCTCTCTCTCTCAGTCAGTGGGCCATAGAACGCATATTTTTGGTTTTATTTGTTTTCTAAATTCTCCCTGAAAAAATCATTTTATTTTATTTGGTTTCTAAATTCTTCCTGATAAAATCATATTTTTTTTATTATTTTTATTTCTAAAGTCTCCCTGAAAAAAAAAAAAAAAAAACAACCAAAAAAACAGTGGGAGATTAATATTGGCCTTTCTGCTTGTGTGCCAGTCTTGACTCCTGGGTGTGCCATCTCTCTCTCTCTCTCTCTCTCTCTCTCTCTCTCTCTCTCCAATTGTGGTCCATAGAAAGCCTATATTTTTTTTCCTTGATTTGGGTTCTAAAATCTACCAGAGAAAATAACTACATCAATCATTGGTAGAAAAATATTGGCCTCTGGGTTTGTGTGCCACTCCTGACTCCTGTGTGCGTCATCTCTCAGTCAGTGGGCCATAGAACGCCTATTTTTGGTTTTATTTGTTTTCTAAATTCTCCCTGAAAAAATCATTTTATTTTATTTGGTTTCTAAATTCTTCCTGATAAAATCATATTTTTTTTATTATTTTTTTTTCTAAAGTCTCCCTGAAAAAAAAAAAAAAAAACAGTGGGAGATTAATATTGGCCTTTCTGCTTGTGTGCCAGTCTTGACTCCTGGGTGCGTCATCTCTCAGTCAGTGGGCCATAGAACGCCTATTTTTGGTTTTATTTGTTTTATAAATTCTCCCTGAAAAAATCATTTTATTTTATTTGGTTTCTAAATTCTTCCTGATAAAATCATATTTTTTTTATTATTTTTTTTTCTAAAGTCTCCCTGAAAAAAAAAAAAAAAAAACAACCAAAAAAAACAGTGGGAGATTAATATTGGCCTTTCTGCTTGTGTGCCAGTCTTGACTCCTGGGTGCGTCATCTCTCAGTCAGTGGGCCATAGAACGCCTATTTTTGGTTTTATTTGTTTTATAAATTCTCCCTGAAAAAATCATTTTATTTTATTTGGTTTCTAAATTCTTCCTGATAAAATCATATTTTTTTTATTATTTTTTTTTCTAAAGTCTCCCTGAAAAAAAAAAAAAAAAAAACAACCAAAAAAAACAGTGGGAGATTAATATTGGCCTTTCTGCTTGTGTGCCAGTCTTGACTCCTGGGTGTGCCATCTCTCTCTCTCTCTCTCTCTCTCTCTCTCTCTCTCTCTCTCTCCAATTGTGGTCCATAGAAAGCCTATATTTTTTTTCCTTGATTTGGGTTCTAAAATCTACCAGAGAAAATAACTACATCAATCATTGGTAGAAAAATATTGGCCTCTGGGTTTGTGTGCCACTCCTGACTCCTGTGTGCGTCATCTCTCAGTCAGTGGGCCATAGAACGCCTATTTTTGTTTTTATTTGTTTTATAAATTCTCCCTGAAAAAATCATTTTATTTTATTTGGTTTCTAAATTCTTCCTGATAAAATCATATTTTTTTTATTATTTTTTTTTCTAAAGTCTCCCTGAAAAAAAAACAAAAAAAAAAAAACAAAAAAAAAACAGTGGGAGATTAATATTGGCCTTTCTGCTTGTGTGCCAGTCTTGACTCCTGGGTGTGCCATCTCTCTCTCTCTCTCTCTCCAATTGTGGTCCATAGAAAGCCTACATTTTTTTTCCTTGATTTGGGTTCCAAAATCTACCAGAGAAAATAACTCCATCAATCATTGGTAGAAAAATATTGGCCTCTGGGCTTGTGTGCCACTCCTGATTCCTGTGTGCGTCATCTCTCACTCAGTGGCCCATAGAAAGCATATAGTTTGTTACATTTGTTTTCTAAATTCTCCCTGCAAAAATCTATTTTTTTTTTTTTGGGGGGTTTCTAAAGTGTTCCTGAAAAAAATAAAAATAAAAAAAAAATAATAGTGTGACATTAATATTAACATTTGTGCTTCAGTGACAGTCCTGCGTGTGGGGCATCTCTCTAATTTGCAGCCACCAAAAAAAGAGTGTGTAACATTGGGCCTGATTTTCGCTGTGGTCTCACCAACCTGTAAAGGGGTAGCTAAATCATACTGAAGTTATAGCTCACCGTGTAAGTTGTGTGACTGCAACAAATAACGTTAGTTTGGTTACGTTTTTAAAACAATGAGGAAGTCTAGTGGAAGAGGTCGTGGCCGGGGGCGTTCATTGTCAGCTGGTAATGAGGGTAGTGGTAGTGGTGGAGCATCAGGTGGTCGTGGGGGAAAAAATATTGCACCTAAGTCTGGAGCTGTGGAGCCAGGTTCGTCGTCCGGCTACACAAGGCCTCGAACGCTCCCTTTTCTGGGATTAGGAAAACCGCTTTTAAAGCCGGAGCAGCAAGAGCAAGTTTTGGCTTATCTTGCTGACTCAGCCTCTAGCTCTTTTGCCTCATCTCGTGAAACTGGTAAAAGTAAAAGCAGCGCGTCGTTAGTGGATGTTCACGGTCAGGGACAAGTCACTTCCTTGTCCTCTTCAGCAAAAACAACAACAGAGAAGAATGCAGCAGGCGACACAACGGGTTACTCCATGGAGCTCTTTACACATACCGTCCCTGGCTTAGAAAGTGAAGCAGTTAACAGTCCATGCCCATTACAAATTGAATCTGACATGGAGTGCACTGACGCACAGCCACAGCCAGACTACTATGCTGGTCCTTTGACTCAGACCACAACATTGCCCTCGCAGGGTGCTGATCAAGAATCAGACCCTGATGAGACTATGTTGCCCCATCACGAACGCTATACCACCGAACGACACGGTGACACAGACGAAGTTGCGCAGGAGGTACAAGAAGAGTTATTAGATGACCCAGTTCTTGACCCCGATTGGCAGCCATTGGGGGAACAGGGTGCAGGCGGCAGCAGTTCTGAAGCAGAGGAGGAGGAGGGGCCGCAGCAGGCATCAACATCGCCACAGGTTCCATCTGCCGGGCCCGTATCTTGCCCAAAACGCGTGGCAAAGCCAAAACCTGGTGGAGGACAGCGTGGCCATCCGGTTAAAGCTCAGTCTGCAATGCCTGAAAAGGTATCCGATGCTAGAAAGAGTGCAGTCTGGCATTTTTTTAAACAACATCCAATTGATCAGCGCAAAGTCATCTGTCAAAAATGTTCTACTTCCTTAAGCAGAGGTCAGAATCTGAAAAGTCTCAATACTAGTTGCATGCATAGACATTTAACCACCATGCATTTGAAAGCTTGGACTAACTACCAAACGTCCCTTAAGGTTGTTGCACCCTCGGCCAATGAAGCTAGTCATCAACGCAACATCCCTTCCGGCAGTGTAGGACCACCATTTAGCGCACCACCTGCTGTATCTGTGCAGGTATCTTTGCCAGGCCAAAGCAGTCAGGGTCAGGGAATCACCAGTTTCGTAGTAGGAAACACTGCATCTAGGGCACCGGCGGCAACAATACCATCTCCCACCGTCTCTCAGTCTGCCATGTCCACCGGCACCCCCGCTAGTTCCACGATCTCCAGCTCTCCAGTCCAGCTCACCCTACATGAGACTATGGTTAGAAAAAGGAAATACTTAGCCTCGCATCCGCGTACACAGGGTTTGAACGCCCACATAGCTAGACTAATCTCGTTAGAGATGATGCCCTACCGGTTAGTTGAAAGCGAAGCTTTCAAAGACCTGATGGACTACGCTGTACCACGCTACGAGCTACCCAGTCGACACTTTTTTTCCAGAAAAGCCATCCCAGCCCTCCACCAGCATGTTAAAGAGCGCATCGTCCATGCACTCAGGCAATCTGTGAGCACAAAGGTGCACCTGACAACAGATGCATGGACCAGTAGGCATGGCCAGGGACGTTACGTGTCCATCACGGCACACTGGGTAAATGTGGTGGATTCAGGGTCCACAGGGGACAGCAAGTTTGGGACAGTTCTGCCTAGCCCACGGTCTAGTAAACAGTTGTCTGTAGCCGTTCGCACCCCCTCCTCCTCCTCCTCCTCGTCCTCCTGCAGAAGCAAGAGCTCGTCCACAGACCGCAGTCGCACAAACACTCCATCCGCACCTGCCACTGTTGCACACCAGGTCTCCCATTATGGGGCAGCTACTGGCATACGTCAGCAGGCTGTATTGGCTATGAAGTGTTTGGGCGACAATAGACACACCGCGGAAGTTCTGTCCGAGTTCTTGCAGCAAGAAACGCAGTCGTGGCTGGGCACTGTAGATCTTGAGGCAGGCAAGGTAGTGAGTGATAACGGAAGGAATTTCATGGCTGCCATCTCCCTTTCCCAACTGAAACACATTCCTTGCCTGGCTCACACCTTAAACCTGGTGGTGCAGTGCTTCCTGAAAAGTTATCCGGGGTTATCCGACCTGCTCCTCAAAGTGCGTGGACTTTGCGCACATATCCGCCGTTCGCCTGTACACTCCAGCCGTATGCAGACCTATCAGCGTTCTTTGAACCTTCCCCAGCATCGCCTAATCATAGACGTTGCAACAAGGTGGAACTCAACACTGCACATGCTTCAGAGACTGTGCGAACAGAGGCGGGCTGTTATGTTTTTGTGGGAGGATACACATACACGGGCAGGCAGTAGGATGGCAGACATGGAGTTGTCAGGTGTGCAGTGGTCGAAGATTCAAGACATGTGTCAAGTCCTTCAGTGTTTTGAGGAATGCACACGGCTGGTTAGTGCAGACAACGCCATAATAAGCATGAGCATCCCCCTAATGCGTCTGCTGATGCAAAGTTTGACGCACATAAAGGATCAGGCGTCTGCACCAGAGGAAGAGGAAAGCCTTGATGACAGTCAGCGATTGTCTGGTCAGGGCAGTGTACATGACGAGGTACCGGGCGAAGAGGAGGTGGAGGATGAGGAGGATGATGGGGATGAGTATATTTTTAATGAGGAAGCTTTCCCGGGGGCACGGGAAATTGGTGGCGTGGCAAGGCCGGGTTCTGGTTTTTTGAGGGACACAAGTGACGTAGATTTGCCTGCAACTGCCCCTCAACCAAGCACAACCGCAGATTTGACAACGGGAACTTTGGCCCACATGGCGGATTATGCCTTGCGTATCCTCAAAAGGGACACACGCATTACAAAAATGATGAACGATGACGATTACTGGTTGGCCTGCCTCCTTGATCCTCGCTATAAAGGCAAATTGCAAAATATTATGCCACATGAGAACTTGGAACTAATATTAGCAACAAAACAATCAACTCTTGTTGACCGTTTGCTTCTGGCATTCCCTGCACACAGCGCCCGTGATCGTTCTCACACGAGCTCCAGGGGCCAGCAGACCAGAGGTGTTAGAGGGGCAGAAATCAGAAGTGGCGTTGGACAGAGGGGTTTTCTGACCAGGTTGTGGAGTGATTTTTCTATGACCGCAGACAGGACAGGTACTGCAGCATCAATTCAAAGTGACAGGAGACAACATTTGTCCAGTATGGTTACAAACTATTTTTCATCCCTTATCGACGTTCTCCCTCAACCGTCATTCCCATTTGATTACTGGGCATCCAAATTAGACACCTGGCCAGAATTGGCAGAATATGCATTGCAGGAGCTTGCTTGCCCGGCAGCTAGTGTCCTATCAGAAAGAGTATTCAGTGCTGCAGGTTCAATACTAACAGAAAAAAGGACTCGTCTGGCTACCCAAAATGTAGATGATCTAACCTTCATTAAAATGAACCACAACTGGATTTCAAAATCTTTTGCCCCACCCTGCCCGGCTGACACCTAGCTTTCCTATGAAAAGGTCTTGCCTGTGGACTATTCTGAATGACTTTTCCAATCTCGTAATTTTCTTCACCTGATTGTCCAGCATACGACATGTTTCCACCTCACGAAATGGCCAAACTCCCCACACGGGGCCGTGCTATCGCCACTTTGCGCTTGGACCCTTGAGAGTGCTGTTTGTCTGAAGAGGTGGGTGTGGCCGCTTTTGGTCGACGGCACTGCCACTGGGTCCCTCATAGTACAATAAAGTGTCTCTGGTGGTGGTGGTGCGCACCCAACGTCAGACACACCGTTGTAATATGAGGGGCCCTGTGCCTGTACCGCCGGCCACAAGACAGTTCCCCCCCCCAGCTCAAACAGTGCTCTACCACTAGCAAAATTATCTCTCACAGCTTCACCAATGTGTAGTCTAGCCGCTGACATCCTTCAATGCCTGGCACTGACAATACCATTGTTTTGACATTTTTGTTATGTTAGGCCTTCGAAGCCTGTCTGCGGTCCCTTCTTTCTACAACTACTACACTGACCAGGCCACTGCTGGCCGTGTTACCCTGGAACCAATTTAAAAGTGCCTACAGTCAGCCCAATTTTGTTATGTTAGGCCTTCGAAGACTGTCTGCCGTCACTCCTTCCACTAGACTTCCACTGACCATACACTGCTGCCCATGTACCCCTGGAACCAATTTAAAGTGCCTACAGCCAGCCCAATTTTGTTATGTTAGGCCTTCGAAGCCTGTCTGCGGTCACTCCTTCCACTAGACTTCCACTGACCAGACCACTGCTGCCCGTGTACCCCTGGAACCAATTTAAAAGTGCCTACAGCCAGCCCAAGTTTGTTATGTTAGGCCTTGGAAGCCTGTCTGCGGTCACTCCTTCCACTAGACTTCCACTGACCAGACCACTGCTGCCCGTGTACCCCTGGAACCAATTTAAAAGTGCCTACAGCCAGCCCAAGTTTGTTATGTTAGGCCTTGGAAGCCTGTCTGCGGTCACTCCTTCCACTAGACTTCCACTGACCAGACCACTGCTGCCCGTGTACCCCTGGAACCAATTTAAAAGTGCCTACAGCCAGCCCAAGTTTGTTATGTTAGGCCTTGGAAGCCTGTCTGCGGTCACTCCTTCCACTAGACTTCCACTGACCAGACCACTGCTGCCCGTGTACCCCTGGAACCAATTTAAAAGTGCCTACAGCCAGCCCAAGTTTGTTATGTTAGGCCTTGGAAGCCTGTCTGCGGTCACTCCTTCCACTAGACTTCCACTGACCAGACCACTGCTGCCCGTGTACCCCTGGAACCAATTTAAAAGTGCCTACAGCCAGCCCAAGTTTGTTATGTTAGGCCTTGGAAGCCTGTCTGCGGTCACTCCTTCCACTAGACTTCCACTGACCAGACCACTGCTGCCCGTGTACCCCTGGAACCAATTTAAAAGTGCCTACAGCCAGCCCAAGTTTGTTATGTTAGGCCTTCTAAGCCTGTCTGCGGTCCATTCTTTCAACTACTACTACACTGACCAGGTCACTGCTGCCCGTGTACCCCTGGAACCAATTTAAAATTGCCTACAGCCAGCCCAATTTTTTTATTTTAGGCCTTCGATGCCTGTCTGCGGTCCATTCTTTCAACTACTACTACACTGACCAGGTCACTGCTGTCCGTGTACCCCTGGAACCAATTTAAAATTGCCTACAGCCATGTGTTATTATTTTAGGCCTTCGATGCCTGTCTGCGGTCACTCCTTCCACTAGGCCTCCACTGACCACACCACTGCTGTCCGTGTACCCCTGGAACCAATTTAAAATTGCCTACAGCCATGTGTTATTATTTTAGGCCTTCGATGCCTGTCTGCGGTCACTCCTTCCACTAGGCCTCCACTGACCACACCACTGCTGTCCGTGTACCCCTGGAACCAATTTAAAATTGCCTACAGCCAGCCCAATTTTTTTATTTTAGGCCTTCGATGCCTGTCTGCGGTCCATTCTTTCAACTACTACTACACTGACCAGGTCACTGCTGTCCGTGTACCCCTGGAACCAATTTAAAATTGCCTACAGCCATGTGTTATTATTTTAGGCCTTCGATGCCTGTCTGCGGTCACTCCTTCCACTAGGCCTCCACTGACCACACCACTGCTGTCCGTGTACCCCTGGAACCAATTTAAAATTGCCTACAGCCATGTGTTATTATTTTAGGCCTTCGATGCCTGTCTGCGGTCACTCCTTCCACTAGGCCTCCACTGACCACACCACTGCTGTCCGTGTACCCCTGGAACCAATTTAAAATTGCCTACAGCCAGCCCAATTTTTTTATTTTAGGCCTTCGATGCCTGTCTGCGGTCCATTCTTTCAACTACTACTACACTGACCAGGTCACTGCTGTCCGTGTACCCCTGGAACCAATTTAAAATTGCCTACAGCCATGTGTTATTATTTTAGGCCTTCGATGCCTGTCTGCGGTCACTCCTTCCACTAGGCCTCCACTGACCACACCACTGCTGTCCGTGTACCCCTGGAACCAATTTAAAATTGCCTACAGCCATGTGTTATTATTTTAGGCCTTCGATGCCTGTCTGCGGTCACTCCTTCCACTAGGCCTCCACTGACCACACCACTGCTGCCCGTGTACCCCTGGAACCAATTTAAAATTGCCTACAGCCAGCCCAATTTTTTTATTTTAGGCCTTCGATGCCTGTCTGCGGTCCATTCTTTCAACTACTACTACACTGACCAGGTCACTGCTGTCCGTGTACCCCTGGAACCAATTTAAAATTGCCTACAGCCATGTGTTATTATTTTAGGCCTTCGATGCCTGTCTGCGGTCACTCCTTCCACTAGGCCTCCACTGACCACACCACTGCTGTCCGTGTACCCCTGGAACCAATTTAAAATTGCCTACAGCCATGTGTTATTATTTTAGGCCTTCGATGCCTGTCTGCGGTCACTCCTTCCACTAGGCCTCCACTGACCACACCACTGCTGTCCGTGTACCCCTGGAACCAATTTAAAATTGCCTACAGCCAGCCCAATTTTTTTATTTTAGGCCTTCGATGCCTGTCTGCGGTCCATTCTTTCAACTACTACTACACTGACCAGGTCACTGCTGTCCGTGTACCCCTGTAACCAATTTAAAATTGCCTACAGCCATGTGTTATTATTTTAGGCATTCGATGCCTGTCTGCGGTCCATTTTTTCAACTACTACTACACTGACCAGGTCACTGCTGCCCGTGTACCCCTGGAACCAATTTAAAATTGCCTACAGCCATGTGTTATTATTTTAGGCCTTCGATGCCTGTCTGCGGTCACTCCTTCCACTAGGCCTCCACTGACCACACCACTGCTGCCCGTGTACCCCTGGAACCAATTTAAAATTGCCTACAGCCAGCCCAATTTTTTTATTTTAGGCCTTCGATGCCTGTCTGCGGTCCATTCTTTCAACTACTACTACACTGACCAGGTCACTGCTGCCCGTGTACCCCTGGAACCAATTTAAAATTGCCTACAGCCATGTGTTATTATTTTAGGCCTTCGATGCCTGTCTGCGGTCACTCCTTCCACTAGGCCTCCACTGACCACACCACTGCTGTCCGTGTACCCCTGGAACCAATTTAAAATTGCCTACAGCCATGTGTTATTATTTTAGGCCTTCGATGCCTGTCTGCGGTCCATTCTTTCAACTACTACTACACTGACCAGGGCACTGCTGGCCGTGTACCCCTGGAACCAACATCAGAAAATATAAAAATAAGTATTTTGCTTATAAAAAAGAAAATACTGGTGAGATATCAAATGCAGACATTTTAACATTAAAAACAAACACACAACTCTAATCTGGTACAGTACTAAAAATGGCCACCAGCTACAATTACTTTCTCCTGCAAGTAGTTAACTGAAAGTTTTTTTAAATTGAAAACACACATATGGCATCCACCGAGTGTTGTCCTGTCGCGTCTTCTTTATATTATTGCCGAGAAGATGCAAAATAATGAAAATAATAAAATCATTAATTACCAAAATAATAGAGAAAGTCAACACCACATTGCAAATAAACATTCATTCCAAATAAAGAAGCAGGGCGCGTCCGAGGGTGAGTATATACCTAATAAGAATATAATCACCCTCGGACGCGCAATGCTTATTTCCAACAGCCTTCCTTCCTAAGAATCAGCCCTTCCGTCGTGTAGAGAGACGTTGTGTTACACTCCAAGGTGTTCCCCAGGTTGCCTTTCCTGAGCTTCGATCTTCCGGCTCTCGTTTAGTAGTTCTTGGAAACTACTCTGCATTAGGCCTTCAAATTGGGTATGGGGTGTAGAGAGATGGTGTGTTCCACTCCAAGGTGTTCCCCAGGTTGCCTTTCCTGAGCTTCGATCTTCCGGCTCTCGTTTAGTAGTTGTTGGAAACTACGCTGCATTAGGCCTTCAAATTGGGTATGGGGTGTAGCGAGAGGGTGTGTTACACTCCAAGGTGTTCCCCAGGTTGCCTTTCCTGAGCTTCGATCTTCCGGCTCTCGTTTAGTAGTTCTTGGAAACTACACTGCATTAGGCCTTCAAATTGGGTATGGGGTGTAGAGAGAGGGTGTGTTACACTCCAAGGTGTTCCCCAGGTTGCCTTTCCTGAGCTTCGATATTCCGGCTCTCGTTTAGTAGTTGTCGGAAACTACGCTGCATTAGGCCTACAAATTGGGTATGGGGCGTAGAGAGAGGGTGTGTTACACTCCAAGGTGTTCCCCAGGTTGCCTTTCCTGAGCTTCGATATTCCGGCTCTCGTTTAGTAGTTGTCGGAAACTACGCTGCATTAGGCCTACAAATTGGGTATGGGGTGTAGAGAGAGGGTGTGTTACACTCCAAGGTGTTCCCCAGGTTGCCTTTCCTGAGCTTCGATCTTCATGCTCTCGTTTAGTAGTTGTCGGAAACTACGCTGCATTAGGCCTACAAATTGGGTATGGGGTGTAGAGAGAGGGTTTGTTACACTCCAAGGTGTTCCCCAGGTTGCCTTTCCTGAGCTTCGATCTTCCGGCTCTCGTTTAGTAGTTGTTGGAAACTACGCTGCATTAGGCCTTCAAATTGGGTATGGGGTGTAGCGAGAGGGTGTGTTACACTCCAAGGTGTTCCCCAGGTTGCCTTTCCTGAGCTTCGATCTTCCGGCTCTCGTTTAGTAGTTCTTGGAAACTACACTGCATTAGGCCTTCAAATTGGGTATGGGGTGTAGAGAGAGGGTGTGTTACACTCTAAGGTGTTCCCCAGGTTTCCTTGCCATTGCTTCGGTCTTCCGACTCTCGTTTAGTAGTTGTAGAAAAGTACACTGCATTAGGCCATACAAAATGGGTATGGGGTGGAGAGAGATGGTGTGTTACACTCCAAGGTGTTCCCCAGGTTGCCTTTCCTGAGCTTCTATCTTCAGGCTCTCATTAAATTGTGGTTAAATGGAACAACTGCATTTGGCGTACTAGTTGGTTTGGGGCCTACTATCGGTGTCTGCCACTCCTTGCTGTTCTCCTCCACTGAACAAAGCTGTGCCGCCTGTTTACTACGGTTGCCAATTTTGAACTGCATTTCGACTACTTACTGATTTGGCCCTACTCTCTGTGTCAGCCTCTCATTCCAGTTGTCCTCCACTGCAATGCCCCCTGGTTATTCCTGTGTTACCAATTTTGAACTGCATTTAGCCCACTTTCTTCTTTGGGCCTATATCTGTGTTTCCACTTCATCGTGCCCATTGCCCAGCCAGTGATAGATGAGTCTGCTGGTACATTGACCCATAACGCAACATTCCCCGTGCACGCTACACAACAACATTGTGACCCTGCTGAAAGTCAGGTTGCTCTTCCCGCATACCATACCACCTTACACGGGGACAAAGAGGAAGGTGCAGATGAAAGTGCAGGTTCCTTCATCAGGTGGGGGGAGGAATACTAGTTGGCGACGTCACTGGCACAGGGCCTCTCATAGTACGCAAAAGTGTTGCTGCCGGTGGGAGGCGCCCCCGCCGTGCAAACACACCGCTGTACTTTGAGGGGCCCTGTGCCAGTGCCAATGCCAACGAGTGGGCCCCCCCTGCTTGCTCAGGTTCACAGCACTTGCAAAGTTGAAATACTTACCTCTCCCTGCTCCACTGCCGTGACGTGGTCCAGATTTCCTGGGCCCACTAATTACTTGAACCAGCCCTACCCCCCACAACTTTAGCCAAATGACCCCCAATTTCAAATGCCTTCCAATTATTATAAGGTAAATTACGCTTGACAAGCTTCATTAAGAAGAATGGATGGTTTTGACATTAAAATGGCCACTCTAGGTGTTTTCCTGGCCCCCACTCACTGCCGACTATGCTGCCCCATTGACTTGCATTGGGTTTCGTGTTTCGGTCGATCCCGACTTTACGTCATAATCGGCCGATTTCACTCGACCCGACTTTGGACATAGTCGGGTTTCGCAAAACCCGGCTCGACTCTAAAAAGGTCAAGGTCGCTCAACTCTAGTGATGACGTGTTTCTATAAGGCTATGTTCACACGTTGCGGTTTTTACCGCGGATCCGCTGCGTTTTTGACGCTGCGGATCTGCAGCAGTTTTCCATGCAGTCTACAGTACCATGTAAACCTATGGAAAACCAAATCCGCTGTGCACATGCTGCGGAAAAAAACGCGCGGAAAGGCAGCGTTGTTTTTTCCGTAGCATGTCAATTCTTTGTGCGGATCTGCAGCGTTTCTGCACCCATTGAGTCAAGCACTTCCGCAGCAAAACCGCAGATATAAAAAAGATCTGCAGTTTAGCTGTGGGTGAAATGCTGCAGATCGGGAGGGGGGAAGAGTGTGGGCGGAGTGTGGCCAGTGCGTGGGCGGAGACTGTGTGTGCGGGTGGGGTCTGTGCGAGACCGTCGGGGGTCTGTGTGAGCTGCCAGGGGTCTGTGTGTAACCGTTGGGAGTCTGTACGGGCCTCTTGGGCGTCTGTGCAGGACCGTCGGGGGGTCTGTGCAGGCCTGCCGGGGGTCTGTGCGGGCCTGCCGGGGGTCTGTGCGGGCTGCCGGGGGTCTGTACGGGCCTCTTGGGGGTCTTTGTGTGTGTATGCAGGCATCGTCCAATGGGACTACAATTCCCATCGGGCTAAGACTGCTACAATGACAGTGATTGACACATTAGCCAATGATGGGACAGTAGTAGTCCCATCATCCGGCTAATGTGTTGAATGTAAAAAAAAACACATACATACTGCATACATACATACAACATACTACATACATAATACATACATACATATATACAACATACTACATGCATACATACATACATACAACATACATACTACATACATACTACATTCACAACATACCTAAAGCATACTACATACAAACTACATACATAAAACATACTACATACATACATACTACATACATACAGCATACTACGTACATACTACATACAAACAACATACTACATATATACTACATACAATACATTCATACATTACATACATATAACATACAGTACATATAACATAGATTACATACTCACCATCACTTGTCACTTTGATCCCCGAAGCCAGTGTCACCTGTAAAAAATATTAAAATAATAAACAAACACTATACTCCATGACCTGCAGAAATGCAATAAAAACGAGTGTCTCACGACAATCTCCTGTGGAGAGCAGCAGCATCAGCTGATGCGACCGCTCTCTAGGGATTCCAGGAATACAATGACAGAAGATATCCTTCCGCACTGTATTCCTCCGCCACTGTAAAAAATAGTCCCTAGTCTCACTTGTGGCACTGCTGTGTGAGAAAGTTCCCACGCAGCAATGCTATAAAGTGAGACCCTGAACTGAGGTAGCCTCTTCAGTGATGCACTGCAAGAGCCATTGTCTCCTGTCAGTGTGTCACTGGAGGTCCTATAGAGCAGTGACATCACCCAATGTCACTGTTCTATAGGGGAGATCGTCGTGGGACACTGGTTATTAATTGGACTGCGTCGGACAGGGAGTATATGGTTTATTGTACGTTTTTTGCAGGCGATCAAGTATGGTAAGTATGGTTAAATTAAGAACAATACAATACTTTTTTCTGGATGCGTCTTTATTTATTTTTTTAACTCTTTCACCACTCTAGGATTAATAATGGATAGGCGTCTTATTGACGTCTCTCCATTATTAACCGGGTTTACTGTCACCTTACAATAGAAAGGTGACATTAACCCCTTATTACCCCATATTCCACCGCTACTCGGGAGTTGGAAGAGAGGGGCTAAGTGCCAGAATTGGCACATCTCACAGATGCGCCATTTCTGGGGCGGCTGTGGGCTGGTATTTGTAGCCGGGGGGGCCAATATCCATGGCCTCTCTAGGCTATGAATATCAGCATTTCTGGCTATAAAATATAGGGGGACCCCTCATCATTTTTTGGGGGATCCCTCTATTTTAATAGCCAGTAAAGGCTACACAGACAGCTGCGGGCTGATATTCATAGCCTGGGAGGGGCCATGGGTATTAACCCCTTCCCAGGCTACAAATATTGGCCCCCAGCCGTCGGCTTTCCCCCTCTGGCGCAGAAAATTGCATGGGAGCCCACGACATTTTTTTCTGTTTTTTTTTTTTAAATTAAACGCTCATTAAGAAACATCGGCCTTGCTACTATGTATCTATGGCTATATCGATCTATAGATATATTATAGATAGATATATCTATAGATACATAGATGTATCTATCCATATATCTGGCTGCTTTCACGCATCAGGTTTTTTACATCAGGCACAATCCGGCGAGCTTTGAAAAAAACGGATCCTTTTTTTTCCGCCGGATCCGTTTTTTTTCTCATAGAGTTGTGTCCACGTTCAGGATTGCATCAGGATTTGGTCAGTATTTTATGCAGGTAAAATCCTGACCAAATCTGCACCTGGGGTCACTGGCAGGTAACCTGCACTGTCCTTGCGTTTTTTCTGCAATAACGCAGCGTTTCCTGAACATGGGAACATACCTTTATACTTTACCTCAGATTATTCCACTCCTGGTTTTGGCTTACAGATTCTGAGGTAAAATACTGACCAAATACTGAATGTGTGAACATGGCCTAAAATGCATTGTGGCTGTGATCACAACAACCACAGCAGTATACAAGTGGCTAGGGCTTCTCTTGAAAGTTTAATCATCAGAAGACATCTGGGAATCTGTCAAAGGTTTTGTCTCATACAACTGTTCATTAGGGCATAACAGGAGCAGACACCAAGAGAAGAGGGCCCTTTGAAAGAACAAAATATGGACCCTTTGCAGTTCAATAGCTCATCTTAATATACAATTCCACTTGCTTTGGAGGTAGAAGTCTCTCCTTTATGTCTTAGGTCCTTGTGCGGCTGCAAAAGTTGCACCAATGATATGCCCACCTCTATGGCTCACCAATATCCGTATATGAGATGACACATGACTGTGCATAGTACAATACACAGCAATAATGTAATAGCATACAGAAAAAAGTAATATAGAAATGTGATGCTCATATATGTGATGAATAATATGCCGCTGTTGAGTTCAGTGACAATGGCTACAGCCGTGATCCGCTCTGTAGTTGTGATATCACTGCTGCAGTTCAGAGACCGGAGCAGCGGTGGGTGAGTAGTATCCAGCTGTGTTTTTTACATGACAACAAATATTTGGGGATCACTATTCTAAAAGTGAGAAACCCTTTAAATAAAAAGTCTGCTGGATAAGATGCACCGAATTCTAAGGCTATGTGCACACGTTGCGGATTAGCCTTAGGAATTTCTGGTGCGGATTCTGCCTCTCCTGGCAGAAAACGCACCTGCAGATTTGTTGTGTTTTTTGTGCGGTTCCACAGCTTTTTGTGCATTTTTTCTGTGTTTTTTTTTTTTTGCGGATTTGCTGCGTTTTTTACCCCTGTGGTTTTCTATAATGGAATGGGTACAAAAACGCTGCAGATTCACAAAAAAGAAACGGCATGCTAATTCTTTTAAACCGCAGCATTTCCGCAGCGGATTTTCCGCAAAGTGTGCACAGCATTTTTTTTTCTCATTGATTTACATTGTACTGTCTGTCTGTGTGTTTCTGTTGGCTGGGGAAGAAAAAAAAACAGATACAGTATATTAACCCCTTAGCGACCGCCGATACGCCTTTTAACGGCGGCCGCTAAGGGTACTTAAACCACAGCGCCGTTAATTAACGGCGCTGTGGAAAAAGTGTATAGCGCCCCCCACAGGCCGATTTTCTCCGGGGTCTCGGCTGCCGAGGGTAGCCGAGACCCCAGAGAACATGATTCGGGGGTTTTTTAACCCTCCCCGCATTTGCGATCGCCGGTAATTAACCGTTTACCGGCGATCGCAAAAAAAAAAAAAAGCGATCTCTTTTTAATTTCTCTGTCCTCCGATGTGATCGCACATCGGAGGACAGAGAAAAGGGGTCCCAGGTGGCCCCCCAATACTCACCTAGCTCCCCCGATGCTCCTCGTGTCTCCCGGTGGGCGCCGCCATCTTCAAAATGGCGGGCGCATGCGCAGTGCGCCCGCCGGCCGGCACCGGGAGAATCTTTGGGGTCTCGGCTGCCTGGGGTAGCCGAGACCCCAAAGAGCATGATCGGGGGTCGGTTTTAGCGACCCCTGTTTTGCGATCGCCGGTAATTAACTGTTTACCGGCGACCGCAAAAAAAAAAAAAGTAAAGTGTAATTCTCTGTCCTCTGATGTGATCGCACATCAGAGGACAGAGAAATAGGGGGATTCGGGGACCCTAGCATACTCACCTAGGTCCCTGGATCCTCTTGCTGCTCCTCCTGGCCGCCGGCAGAAGAACATGGCGGACGCATGCCCAGTGCGCCCGCCATCTGTCTCCATCTGCCGGCCGGCAGGAGAACAGCGGTTAGGGCTAAAATTAGGGTTAGGGTTAGGGGTAGGGTTAGGGGTAGGGGTAGGGTAGGGTTAGGGGTAGGGTTAGGGTTAGGGTTAGGGGTAGGGTTAGGGTTAGGTTAGGGGTAGGGTTAGGGGTAGGGTTAGGGTTAGGGGTAGGGTTAGGGGTAGGGTTAGGGGTAGGGTTAGGGGTAGGGTTAGGGGTAGGGTAGGGGTAGGGTTAGGGCTAGGGTTAGGTTAGGGGTAGGGTTACGGCTAGGGTTAGGTTAGGGGTAGGGTTAGGTTAGGGTTAGGGGTAGGGTTACGGCTAGGGTTAGGTTAGGGATAGGGTTAGGTTAGGGTTAGGTTAGGGGTAGGGTTAGGTTAGGGTTAGGGGTAGGGTTAGGTTAGGGGTAGGGTTGGGGCTAAATTTAGGGTTAGGGTTGGGGCTAAATTTAGGGTTAGGGTTGGGGCTAAATTTAGGGTTAGGCTTCTTTCACACTTACGTCGGTACGGGGCCGTCGCAATGCGTCGGCCCGACATACCGACGCACGTTGTGAAAATTGTGCACAACGTGGGCAGCAGCTGTAGTTTTTCAACGCATCCGCTGCCCAATCTATGTCCTGGGGAGGAGGGGGCGGAGTTACGGCCACGCATGCGCGGTCAGAAATGGCGGATGCGACGTACAAAAAAACGTTTCATTGAACGTTTTTTTGTGCCGACGCTCCGCCAAAACACAACTGATCCAGTGCACGACGGACGCGACGTGTGGCCATCCGTCACGATCCGTCGGCAATACTATGGGCAAAAAACGCATCCTGCGGGCACATTTGCAGGATCCGTTTCTTGTCCAAAACGACGGATTGCGACGGAATGCCAAACAACGCAAGTGTGAAAGTAGCCTTAGGGCTAGGGTTAGGGTTGGGGCTAAAGTTAGGGCTAGGGTTGGGGCTAAAGTTAGGGTTAGAGTTGGGATTAGGGTTAGGGTTTGGATTAGGGTTGGTATTAGGGTTAGGGTTGGCATTAGGGTTACGCTTGGGATTAGGGTTAGGTTTGGGATTAGGGTTAAGGTTAGGGTTGTGATTAGGGGTGTATTGGGATTAGGGTTAGGTTTGAGGTTAGGGTTGAGATTAGGATTAAGGGTGTGTTGGATTTAGGGTTTTGATTAGGGTTATGGTTAGGGTTGACATTAGGGTTGTTTTGGGGTAAGGGTTGTGATTATGGTTAGGGTTAGTGATTAGGATTATGGATCAGGTTGGGATTAGGGTTAGGGGTTGGAGCTAGAATTGGGGGGTTTCCACTGTTTAGGTACATCAGGGGGTCTCCAAACACGACAGCCAATTTTGCGCTCAAAAAGTCAAATGGTGCTCCCTCCCTTCTGAGCTCTGCCGTGCGCCCAAACAGTGGGTTACCCCCACATATGGGGCATCAGCGTACTCGGGATAAATTGGACAACAACTTCTGGGGTCCAATTTCTCTTGTTACCCTTGTGAAAATAAAAACTTGGGGGCTACAAAATCTTTTTTGTGAAAAAAAAAAATATTTTTTATTTTCACGACTCTGCATTCTAAACTTCTGTGAAGCACTTGGGCATTCAAAGTTCTCACCACACATCTAGATAAGTTCCTTGGGGGGTCTAGTTTCCAAAATGGGGTCACTTGTGGGGGGTTACTACAGTTTAGGTATATCAGGGGCTCTGCAATCGCAACATAATGCCCACAGACCATTCTATCAAAGTCTGCATTCCAAAAAGGCGCTCCTTCCCTTCCGAGCTCTGCCGTGCGCCCAAACAGTGGTTTACCCCCACATATGGCACATCAGCGTACTCGGGATAAATTGGACAACAACTATTGCAGTCCAATTTCTCCTGTTACCCTTGTGAAAATAAAAACTTGGGGGCTACAAAATCTTTTTTGTGAAAAAAAAAATATTTTTTATTTTCACGACTCTGCATTCTAAACTTCTGTGAAGCACTTGGGCATTCAAAGTTCTCACCACACATCTAGATAAGTTCCTTGGGGGGTCTAGTTTCCAAAATGGGGTCACTTGTGGAGGGTTTCTACTGGTTAGGTACATCAGGGGCTCTGCAAATGCAACATAATACCCGCAGACCATTCTATCAAAGTCTGCATTCCAAAACGGCGCTCCTTCCTTCCGAGCTCTGCCGTGCGCCCAAACAGTGGTTTACCCCCACATATGGGGTACCAGCATACTCAAGACAAATTGGACAACAACTTTTGGGGTCCAATTTCTCTTGTTACCCTTGTAAAAATAAAAACTTGGGGGCTACAATATCTTTTTTGTGGAAAAAAAAATATTTTTTATTTTCACGGCTCTGCATTATAAACTTCTGTGAAGCACTTGGGCATTCAAGGTTCTCACCACACATCTAGATAAGTTCCATGGGGGGTCTAGTTTCCAAAATGGGGTCACTTGTGGGGGATTTCTACTGTTTAGGCACATCAGGGGCTCTCCAAACGCGACATGGCGTCCGATCTCAATTCCAGCCAATTCTACATTGAAAAAGTAAAACGGCGCTCCTTCACTTCTAAGTTCTGCGGTGCGCCCTAACAGTGGTTTACCCCCACATATGGGGTATTGGCGTATTCAGGAGAAATTGCATAACAAAATTTATGGTTACATTTCTGTTTTTACACTTGTGAAAATAAAAAAAATGGTTCTGAATTAAGATGTTTGCAAAAAAAAGTTAAATGTTCATTTTTTCCTTCCACATTGTTTCAGTTCCTGTGAAGCACGTAAAGGGTTAATAAACTTCTTGAATGTGGTTTTGAGAACCTTGAGGGGTGTAGTTTTTAGAATGGTGTCACACTTCATTATTTTCTATCATATAGACCCCTCAAAATGACTTTAAATGTGATGTGGTCCCTAAAAAAAAATGGTGTTGTAAAAATGAGAAATTGCTGGTCAACTTTTAACCCTTATAACTCCCTAACAAAAAAAAATTTTGTTTCCAAAATTGTGCTGATGTAAAGTAGACATGTGGGAAATGTTATTTATTAACTATTTTTCGTGACATATCTCTCTGATTTAAGGGCATAAAAATACAAAGTTTGAAAATTGCAAAATTTTAAAAATTTTCGCCATATTTCCGTTTTTTTCATAAATAATCGCAAGTAATATTGAAGAAATGTTACCACTAACATGAAGTACAATATGTCACGAAAAAACAATCTCAGAATCAGCGGGATCCGTTGAAGCGTTCCAGAGTTATAACCTCATAAAGTGACAGTGGTCAGAATTGCAAAAATTGGCTCGGTCATTAAGTACCAAATTGGCTCTGTCACTAAGGGGTTAAAACTGTTGAAAATAAATACTGTGGGACATAGGGAACGCAGAGCTGAATCCTGACAGTGAGTATATTATACTCTGTTAGGGATCGACATGTACGGGGCTTCATTTTATAATTAAAGGGCTTGTTTAGGTTTGAGATTAAAGTCTGCAGTCACTCCATGCACTGCGCACATTTAGGATTGTCCCTTGCTGGTGGTAAGAGTGGATGGTCATGTCAGCACAAGCATGCGATTTGTATACTTCTGGCCACATTCCAACTAGATGAGACCTTGCTCAGTTCATTTTCATTGAGTGAGGTCACGCAGGTCTAAGTTGGCACATGACTGCATGTATGTAAATCACCAGCACCAGAGAATCCTGACAGTGTGCAGCGTGAAGTGTGAGAATTCAGAAGTCTGTAGTCACATAGAGTGACTGCAGACTCATCACAAACTTCGAAAACCTTGGTAATTCTCCAAATATAAATACAAATATGAGAATCAGTCAGTATCACCAAAAAACATTTACATCTAGGTACTGTACCTTGGAGAGGATGTTGTCTCTGACTGCAGTCATTCTCTTTTGTTTTCTTCTTCATCTTGTCCAGACTACATTATGACTTTTCTCATCCTCAGCTCGCCTGTGCGGACGTTTATCTTCTCCAGTCTTGTGTAGCACATCCCCACTAGTGATAAGTGAGCGTGCTCGGAAATCATGCTAGAGTTCATGTATTCATTAGGTGCAATGTATAAGAAGGACATAACTTGACTAGAATGGGTGCTGAGAAGATTGACCAACGTCATTAAGGGAATGGGTGGACTGCAATACCAAGGGACGCTATTAAACTTGGGTTATTCAGTTTGAAAAAAACGAAGACTTAGAGGAGATCTTATTTCAATGTACAAATATATGAAGTAACAGTAAAGAGATCTTTCTAATGGTGCTCTAATAATAATAATGATCTTTTTACACTTAGGCCTGCAATGAAGACAAGTTGCATCCTCTATGTCTAGAACAGAGGTGGGGACCTCACGGATGTAGACCATTACAGGCCTTGATCATTTTTTCTCTGGCACTTGGGCAGATTCCCGGGGACCACAGTGCTTGGGCTGTAAGTTGTGTTTGACGGCCACCAGCTTTTTAATTTCTCCTTGCTCTGTGAGCACATGCACACATTTTTCACTACTGGATGCTGGGACACTTGTAGTGAAAGATTATGTCCTGACATCAGCACCAGCTTCAGAACGTATCTTATGATTTATACAGTCCCTCGAAGAATGGTATAAATATCCAAAAGGCCCTTGACAGAAAAAAGGTTCCTCACTAGTGATGAGCGAGTGTGCTCGTTATTCGAGCATGCTCGGGTGTTCTCCGTGTATCTTGCGCGTGCTCATAGGTTATGTTTGTTTCCTGGCTACTGCATGATTTGTGACTGTTAGACAGCCTGAACACACGCAGGGATTTCCTGTTTGATAGGGAATCCCCACATGTGTTCAAGCTGTCTAGCAGCTGCAAATCATGCAGCTGCGGGGAAACAAACAATCTACGAGCACGCCCAACATATTCGGAGAACACCCGAGCATGCAAGGAAAAATTGAGTAACGACAAACTCGCTCATCACTATTCCTCACCCTGGTTAAGAGGAAAAAATGATTAATGATAATTAGAGGCAGCGACTCTTCAGGCTAAGTGCACACGTTGCAGATTTGTTGCACATCAGCAGCGCTTTTTCTGCGTGGAATTGCACCAAATCCCCAAAGGATTGCTTAAGCAAGTTTAATCAATGGGAATCCAGAATTGTTGTGCACATGCTGCGGAAAATTCCGCCCTGATTTGCAGCATTGCTTTTTCCGCAGCTTGTCAATTCTTTTTGCGGATCTGCACCGTTTCTGCACCAATTGACTTCCATTGAGTCAGTCAAATCCACAGCAAAAACAAAGGTGTAAAAAGGTTTGCAGATTTGCTGCGCATTTGCTGCAGATTTTCTGCCTAAAACGTTGCGATTTGTCAAAGGGAAAAGATGTCAGAATGAGGAAGAGCGTGTGGACAGAAAATATGTGTGAGCAGAGAATATGTGTGGGTGGAGAATTTGTGTGGGCAGAGAATATGTGCGTGTTTGTCTGTGTCTATCTGCGGGTCTCTGTGTGTGTGTTTCTGTCTGTGTGTGTACCCAGGCGTTGTTTGATGGGACTACTACTCCCATCTGGCTACGTGTTTTGTCACATATAACAGTGACAGCATGAGTTAATAGTCTTATCATCCGGCACCTGTAAAAAAATCAAAACATTTACATATTCATATACACAATGCATAATCACCGAACACCTAATCCCCTACACCTGCATCTCCTGTAAGCAATCAAAAATAATAAACCAACATTTACTCCCTGTGTGCCGTTGTCCATTTAATATCAAGTGTCCCACATCGATCTCACTTGGCCGCCGGTGATACACTGACAGGAGGTGATCGCTCCTGCAGTGTATCACTGAGCTGCAGTGAGAGTTCACCAGAGTTCAGCAGCTGATCAGCTCCGATGCTCTCACTTATGGCACTGCTGCATTGGAAAGTTCTCAAGCAGCGGTGCTGTGAATGACAGCACAGGAGCTGATGAACTCTGGTGAACTCTCACAGTGACTCAGTGATACACTGTGGGAGTGATTACCTCCTGACAGTGTATTGCCAGACGCCGGGTAGAGCGTTCACATCTCCTGATGTGACTGTTCTACACGTGAGATTGCCGTGGGACACTCGATATTAAATGAACTACGTTGGACAGGATAGTATTATATGTTGGTTTATTATTTTATTTTTGTTGCAGGAGATGAGGGCGTAGGGGATTAGGTGTTCAGTAAGTATGGTAAATTAAGATTCAATAAAGGAGTCTGTGTGACTATTTCAAATTAAGGACTTTATTCTGGCTGTGTCTTTATTGACAATACAACTATAGGATTAGTAATGGATAGGTGTCTTGTAGATGTCTCTCCATTACTAAACCATAGGCTTGATGTCACCTGACAATACAAAGGTGACATCAACCCCACAAATATGAACCCCACTTGCCACCGCTACAGGGCAAGTGGGAAGAGCGAGGCTAAATGCCAGAATTGGTGCATCTTAAAGATGCAAATTTTCTGGGGTGGCTGAGAGCTGATGTTTTTAGTCTGGGGGGGCTGCCAATATCCATGGCCCCTTCCCAGGCTATGAATATCAGCCCGTGGCTGTCTGCCTAGCTGTTGCTGGTTCAATTTTATAGGGGGACCCCATGTGATTTTTTTTCTGGGATTCCCCTGTAAACTAGCCAGTAAATGCTAAGCAAATAGCTGTGAGCTGATATTGATGGGAACCTTTATGGCTATTGACTCCTTCCCAGAATATTAACATCAGCCCTCAGCTGTCAGCTTTCCATCAGCTGGTTATTAAAATTACGCGGAAGCCAACGCAATTTTTCTTTTTAAATTAAACAGATATTGCATTTCACGAAGATAAAAGTTGCTGCTTTGTTACAGCATATGTAGGTTAATTATGTTAATGCTCCTACATAGGCTGGTGACTGTGTGTGTGTGTGTGTGTGTGTGTGGGTGTGTCTTTAATATTAACAATAGTATCTGGCTGAAGAGGTTGGACAAGGAATTGACATCACAATTCGTTGAGTCTAGACTGTCAATCTACCAAACTCTGATAGTTGCACATAGCAACCAATCACAGTGCAGCTTTTATTTTACCTGAACTATTTAAAATTTTTAAACCTGAACACTGATTGGTTTCTATGGACAATATTTTTAATAAACAGTTTTTCCACTGAACATAACAAAGTAACTTGACTCTTTCTCTACATAACAAAGTAACTTGACTGTCATGGTGGTAGCCTTAGCATTAGCCCGGGTGCCAGTGAGGCATCTTCTACCTTTGGTTCTAAGCTTTAAGTGTGAGACCTGGCTTGCTTCATTAGTAGAGCTGCACCTTAGGCAGCTTCCAGGTTTAATCATATCACTGCCTGCTCAATTATTAGACCTTTCTGAACATTTCTTGCTCCAAACAGGGGGTTTGGGATTATTAGCAATCAAAACTTAATTTCCAGGATTGACTAGAGGCCTGCTTTGAAAACGAATAAATTATATCACTCATTTGCATGATATCTACATTATCTTCTCAAGATATTTCTGTTTCATAAAGTGACTTTAGAACTCATTCTTCATACTGTATATCTTATCAGTGAGCATCTCTCCGAATTGCTTTATCTGCTGATTTTGCCCATTTGAACAAAACACATTAATCAACCACCCACTTTCATGACAGTGATCTATTACTAAGCAACCACATACCTACACGACAACACACATTGTAGCTAATGCAAGCTTTTTATTTCATTGTTTTGGAATTACTTGTAATTGCTGAACTCCGGGTGTTCTCACTTTATAGCGTTTATAAAGACAAGGTCATCCCAACATATATTGCTGTGAAATCAAAGCTACATTTTATTAATCACTACACAAAATGTGCTGTAAGCAATAATTATGATTTTGCTCAGTTTAATATAAGTTGTTTACCTTTTTTTACAGTAATTTATCACAGTAAAGATGCTCTCGGAAGGTACTAACTCTCTTTCTGGACATTCAGAAGTCTTTTTATAGAAAATAGATGTCCAGAAAAAAGAAAACTGTATAGAAATGCCACCAATAAGTAGCTACACCGTTAATCAATGTCTCTAGAACAGGGATGTCAAACTGATATACACAGAGGACAAAGTCGGAGGGGAACCTTGTTATTTATTTTAAAAATATATATACAATTGAGGAAGTTTTTCCTTATCAAATATAAAGATTAACTTTTTCACATGGAAACAAACTTAACCCCTTTACCCCCAAGGGTGGTTTGCACGTTAATTACCGGCCCAATTTTTACAATTCTGACCACTGTCCCTTTATGAGGTTATAACTCTGGAACGCTTCAATGGATCCTGGTGATTCTGACATTGTTTTCTCGTGACATATTGTACTTCATGACAATGGTAAAAATTCTTTGATAGTACCTGCGTTTATTTGTGAAAAAAACGGAAATTTGGCGAAAATTATGAAAATTTTGCAATTTTCCAAATTTGAATTTTTATGCAATTAAATCACAGAGATATGTCACACAAAATACTTAATAAGTAACATTTCCCACATGTCTACTTTACATCAGCACAATTTTGGAACCAAAATTTTTTTTTGTTAGGGAGTTATAAGGGTTAAAAGTTGACCAGCAATTTCTCATTTCTACAACACCATTTTATTTTAGGGACCACATCTCATTTGAAGTCATTTTGAGGGGTCTATATGATAGAAAATACCCAAGTGTGACAACATTCTAAAAACTACACCCCTCAAGGTGCTCAAAACCATATTCAAGAAGTTTATTAACCCTTCTGGTGCTTCACAGGAATTTTTTTAATGTTTAAATAAAAATGAACATTTAACTTTTTTTCACAAAAAATTAAATTCAGCTCCAATTTGTTTTATTTTACCAAGGGTAACAGGAGAAAATGGACCCCAAACATTGTTGTACAATTTGTCCTGAGTATGCCAATACCCCACATGTGGGGGTAAACCACTGTTTGGGCGCATGGCAGAGCTCGGAAGCGAAGGAGTGCCATTTGACTTTTCAATGCAAAATTGACAGGAATTGAGATGGGACGCCATGTTTCGTTTGGAGAGCCCCTAATGTACCTAAACAGTAGAAACCTCCCACAAGTGACACCATTTTGGAAACTAGACCCCCTAAGGAACTCATCTAGATGTGTGCTGAGCGCTTTGACCCACCAAGGGCTTCACAGAAGTTTATAATGGAGAGCCGTAAAAATAAAACAAAATTTTTTTCCCACAAAAATTATTTTTTAGCCCCCAGTTTTGTATTTTCCCGAGGGTAAGAGGAGAAATTCGACCCCAAAAGTTGTTGTCCAATTTGTCCTGAGTACGCTGATACCCCGTATGTTGGGGGAAACCAACGTTTGAGCGCATGGCAGAGCTCGGAAGGGAAGGAGCGCCATTTGGAATGCAGACTTAGATGGAATGGTCTGCAGACGTCACATTGCGTTTGCAGAACCCCTAATGTACCTAAACAGTAGAAAACCCCCACAAGTGACCCCATATTGGAAACTAGACCCCCCAGGGAACTAATCTAGATGTGTTGTGAGAACTTTGAACCCCCAAGTGTTTCACTACAGTTTATAACGCAGAGCCATGAAAATAAAAAATCTTTTTTTTTCCCACAAAAAATATGTTTTAGCCCCGAGTTTTGTATTTTCCCAAGGGTAACAGGAGAAATTGGACCCCAAAAGTTGTTGTCCTATTTGTCCTGAGTACGCTGATACCCCATATGTTGGGGTAAACCCCTGTTTGGGCACACGGGAGAGCTCGGAAGGGAAGAAGCACTGTTTTACTTTTTCAACGCAGAATTGGCTGGAATTGAGATCGGACGCCATGTCGCGTTTGGAGAGCCCCTGATGTGCCTAAACAGTGGAAACCCCACAATTATAACTGAAACCCTAATCCAAACACATCCCTAACCCTAATCCCAACAGTAACCCTAACCACACCTCTAACCCTGACACACCCCTAACCCTAATCCCAACCCTATTCCCAACCGTAAATGTAATCTAAACCCTAACTGTAACTATAGCCCCAACCCAAACTGTAGCCCTAGCCCTAACCCTAATCCTAACCCTAGCCCTAACCCTAGCCCTAACCCTAACCCTAGCCCTAACTCTAGCCCTAACCCTAGCCCTAGCCCTAGCCCTAACCCTAGCCCTAACCCTAGCCCTAGCCCTAGCCCTAACCCTAGCCCTAACCCTAGCCCTAACTCTAACCCTAGCCCTAATGGGAAAATGGAAATAAATACATTTTTTTAATTTTTCCCTAACTAAGGGGGTGATGAAGGGGGGTTTGATTTACTTTCATAGCGGGTTTTTTAGCGGATTTTTATGATTGGCAACCGTCACACACTGAAAGATGCTTTTTATTGCAAAAAATATTTTTTGCGTTACCACATTTTGAGAGCTATAATTTTTCTATATTTTGGTCATGTGAGGTCTTGTTTTTTGTGGGACGAGTTGACGTTTTTATTGGTAACATTTTCGGGCACGTGACATTTTTTGATCGCTTTTTATTCCGATTTTTGTGAGGCAGAATGACCAAAAACCAGCTATTCATGAATTTCTTTTGGGGGAGGCGTTTATACCGTTCCGCGTTTGGTAAAATTGATAAAGCAGTTTTATTCTTCGGGTCAGTACGATTACAGCGACACCTCATTTATATCATTTTTTTATGTTTTGGCGCTTTTATACGATAAAAACTAATTTATAGAAAAAATAATTATTTTGGCATCGCTTTATTCTCAGGACTATAACTTTTTTATTTTTTTGCTGATGATGCTGTATGGCGGCTCGTTTTTTGGGGGACAAGATGACGTTTTCAGCGGTACCCTGGTTATTTATATCTGTCTTTTTGATCGCGTGTTATTCCACTTTTTGTTCGGCGGTATGATAATAAAGCGTTGTTTTTTGCCTCGTTTTTTTTTTTTTTCTCTTACGGTGTTTACTGAAGGGATTAACTAGTGGGCCAGTTTTATAGGTCGGGCCGTTATGGACGCGGCGATACTAAATATGTGTACTTTTATTGTTTTTTGTTTTATTTAGATAAAGAAATGTATTTATGGGAATAATATATATTTTTTTTTTCATTATTTTGGAATATTTTTTTTAATTTTTTTTTACACATTTGAAATTTTTTTTTTTTACTTTTTTACTTTGTCCCAGGGGGGGACATCACAGATCAGTGATCTGACAGTGTGCACAGCACTCTGTCAGATCACTGATCTGACATGCAGCGCTGCAGCCTTCACAGTGCCTGCTCTGAGCAGGCTCTGTGAAGCCACCTCCCTCCCTGCAGGACCCGGATCCGCGGCCATCTTGGATCCGGGGCTGGAGGGAGCAGGGAGGGAGGTGAGACCCCCGGAGCAACGCGATCACATCGCGTTGCTGCGGGGGGCTCAGGGAAGCCCGCAGGGAGCCCCCTCCCTGCGGGAAGCTTCCCTGTACCGCCGGCACATCGCGATCATCTTTGATCGCGGTGTGCCGGGGGTTAATGTGCCGGGGGCGGTCCGTAACCGCTCCTGGCACATAGTGCCGGATGTCAGCTGCGATAAACAGCTGACACCCGGCCGCGATCGGCGGCGCTCCCCCCGTGAGCGCCGCCGATCGCGCTGGACGTACTATCCCGTCCATGGTCATAGGGGCCCACCCCACATGGACGGGATAGTACGTCCGATGTCAGAAAGGGGTTAAAGGAGTTGTCTCACAAACAAAATACACTTTTATTAATATATCTTAGAATAAAATGTTGGAATAATATAATATGTTATGTAAGAGCTGTATAAAGCATATGGCCCAATAGACTAATTTAAATATGTAATAACAAAGGATTAAAAACCTTGAATAATACAGATAATAATGTATGATGCAAACAAAAATGCCCTGAAGCACAGGAAAATACCCCCACAGTGAATTCCTCCACAATACCCTCCACATGCACAGTATCATGATCCTACTGTATCCCCTTACTCAATACCCCCAGTAACGTATGGTGACCACATCACAGTATGATTTCCCTGCTGTAATCCCCAAAAAGCCCTCCATACGGTATATTGGCCACAAAAAGTGCTCCATACAGTACAATGGGCCACACATAGGTCTTCATGCTGTATAATGGCCCCACATAGTGCTCTATGCAGTACAATGGTCTCATATAATGCTGCATAAAGTATAATTACCTCATATAGTACTCCATACAGTATAATGGGTCCCACATATTGCTCCATATAATGTAATGGCCCCATATAATTCTCAATACAGTGTAATGGGCCCCATATAATGCTCCATACAGTATAATGGGCCTCATATAGTGCTCCATGCAGTATAATGGCTTCACATAGTGTTCCATATAGTATAATGGCCTCACATAGCACTTCATATTGTATAATGGACTCAGATAGTGGGCCATACAGTATAATGGGCCCCATATAGTGCTTTCTACAGTATAATAGCCTCACATGGTGCTCCATACAGTATAACAGCCTTATGTAGTGCTCCATATGGTATAATGTGCCACACATAGTCCTCCATACAGTGTAATGAGCCCCATATAGTGATCCACACAGTAAAATGGCCCCACATAGTACCCCATACAATATATTGCACCCCACATAGTGTCCCATGCAGGTCTTTTCACAGAAAAGGGGCACAGCAATGGGGTCGACGTGGCACCTCCATATGCTAACATATACATGGCAGGATTTGAGAACATTTTTGTCTATACTCATTCTTTATTCTAGAATCATGTCATCTATTGGAAGAGATATATAGATGATATCTTTCTCATTTGGTCAGGCGATAACGACACCCTTCTCCTTTTTTTTAACACATATACTCCGGATCTGACCTTCTCTATACATCACTATTATTATTATTATTTATTGTTATAGCGCCATTTATTCCATGGCGCTTTACATGTGAGGAGGGGTATACATAATAAAAACAAGTACAATAATCTTAAACAATACAAGTCATAACTGGTACAGGAGGAGAGAGTACCCTGCCCACGAAGGCTCACAATCTACAAGGGATGGGTGAGAATACAGTAGGCGAGGGTAGAGCTGGTCATGCAGCGGTTTGACCATATAGCACTATGACCATATTATTAATTTTCTTGATACTCTGGTTACCATCAGCGCAGATGATTCCTTAGAAACAGATTTATTTGTAAAATCAACTGACAGAAATTGGCTGTTATATTTTTCAAGTTGTTATCTTAAACATGCAAAAAAATCCCTTCCTAAATGAAAACACTGTAGAGTGCATCATATTGCCTCTGGTGACTCTGTTCAAGACATTAGACATAATGAAATAGTTCAAAAATTTTGCCACAGAGGGTATCCAATAAATCCAAAAAGTCAATCCTCCACAAAACCCACCATGTAGAATGGTCTTCATAAGCCCTTACCATCCTTTTATTGGGAAAATAAACCAATTCTTGAAACATTGGGCCTTATTACAGAAATCGTACCCTAACATTTCAGACTTTGTAACCAAACCACTTGTATGTAACAAACGATGTAGGAATATAAAGAATCATTTGGTCAGAGCAGATGCAGGTTCTAATTCATTGGGCGAGTACAACATACTCTTTCTACACAATGTAGGAGTACCTTCCCATGCTTGAGCTGCTTACAGTGCTCCAACATCAACAGAGGGGACTCATTTACTCATTCTCATTCAGGTAAATGTTACCCAATTGAACGGTATTTTACTTGCAAGTTGTCCTTTGTTTTTATCTTCATCAAATACCCGTGTGGTCTCAGATATGTTGGAGAGACCACGGAGCATATCTGAGACTGCATGTGTTAGAGTTGTACAACAAGAAACCCTACGTATGGAGATCAATGTACGAATAGATATGAATGAAGTACCAATAGAAAAAGACCAAAAAATACTATAACAGATGTAATAATAACAAGTAAAAAACAAAGTCAAACAGTGTCAGTCTAATAAAATGCCTTTATTAAAAAATATATAAATATACATATATGTTTGGGCAATAAATGGCAACAACAATATGTGCCTGTAACTGGAGAAAAATTGATACGAGTAAATATATGTAATAAAAAATAGCAGTAAATAAAAACGGACGCCGCAGGAGGTGAGGTAAGTATAAAAAATAATAATTCAAAGTAAGCTACCCCAAAATGTCTGGCTCTGCATAGATGGTACGAGGTAGAATATGTGTGTAATATATATATAAGCATGTAGCAGGCCAGAGACTCAGGCACTGAGCCAAGGGTATGAAACCGCACAAAGTGTGCAACCTGCATGCCAACCTGTACAGTCTCTAAGCATAGGCTAACTCAAACAAACATAGAAGTCCAGAAAGAATAAAAAATGAATGGCACTAAGATTAAATGTAATGAGTTACTTACTGGTATGTGGTATGGAGGGGTACACTCTGAATCATTGGCACATTGTGGGAGTGGAGTCACTAGGTGGAGGGTGCTTGCCAGAAGTAAAACATGTAGATAAATCCAAAGGAAGAAGAAAGCAGCAACACTTCCGTTATGTGACGAAGAAACCTTAGTCCTTTATTTCCAATATAAATTCATGGACAAGGTAATAAGAGCAGGGACAGTGCAAGTAAAAGGACGACGGCTGTTTCGCGTAATACACGCTTCCACGGGTCCAGATAACATATATTGGAAATAAAGGACTAAGGTTTCTTCGTCACATAATGGAAGTGTTGCTGCTTTCTTCTTCCTTTGGATTTAACTCACACAAACAGACTGAGTGGTAGAGTAGCCACCGACACACACCAAACAGAAATGACACTAGAAAGAGAAGAAGGCTAGCACTCGACTTCTGTGGAGGTGATGGTGTTAGCGAATGGAGCCAGTAGTCCCATCAATAATAAAATATATAATCACTGCACTCGTGCAGGAGAAGGTTTGCTTCAAGTGGATAATTTATTGGTGAAAAGTGAGAAGGCAGGAAAAAATTTACTTTTCTGCCAATCAATGGCCTTGATCACAATGTCGTTGAAAAAAATGAAAAATACAATAAATATTTCAAAATAAACATATATACAAAATCAAACACATGTCAGGGTGGTCAAAATAGTTCCATGAGATGGAATATAGTAGAGTCATAATTGAAACCACAAATCTAATAGACATACCCTTTCGTAGGAGACTAGAGGGTAGGGTGCACTACGCAAAATTATATGCAAAATATAAAGAGAGGGTGCAGCAACATGCATAGAAAATATATCAATGTGCATGAAGAAAAAGACCTATGCATAAAATGCGCACACCTCAGTATAGGAAAAATATATACAAAATATCTTTATTGACCACAAAAAGCACACAGTGAATAAAAACATTTAAGGCTATGTGCACACGTTCAGGATTTCTCGCAGAAAATTCCTGAGAAAAACCGGACATTTTCTGCAAGAAATCCGCAAGAAAACCGCATGCGTTTTTGCTGCGATTTTGCCGCGGTTTTGACGCGTTTTTTTCCGGACACTTCCGAATGCATTTTGTAGTGGGAAATCTGCAAATAAAACCGCAAAATTAATGAACATGCTGCGGTTTTTACCACGATGCGTTTGTTTTTGCGGAAAAAACGCATCATGTGCACAAAACATGCGGAATTCATTCTAAATGATGGGATGCTTATTGTATGCGTTTTTTTGTGGTTTTATAACTTTTTTATCGGGAAAAACCATGAAAAAAACGCAACGCGTGCACGCAGCCTAAAAGTAAAAAAATTACAATACAACAACCCTAGAACCAGTAAAGTCCATATGATATATATATATATATATATATATATATATATAGTAAGATTGCTCTCACAGAGTGTATTGGGGGACACTCGCTTGGCACGGGATTAACGTACACGGGCACGGTTTTTTCAAACAAAATCAGTCACTTTGGTTTATTAAAGACTCCTAAACCGTATGAGGAACAGTCCATTACACATTCCATCAGGATATCACGTTTAGGCTGGCGTCACACTAGCGAGTTTTACGGACGTATGAGCGCATAAAATACGTCCGTAAAACACGCATTACAAACGGCCCAATTATTCTCTATGCCCCAGCTCCTATCTGCCGTATTTTACTGATCCATATTATACGGCTTTCTACGGCCGTAGAAAATCGCAGCATGCTGCGTTTGTCACCGTATTGCGCAAAAAAAAATTGCCAATGAAAGTCTATGGAAGCCAGAAAAATACGGATTACACACGGACCAGCAGTGTGACTTGCGAGAAATATGCAGCGGTGTTAGAGAGAAAAGCCGGCAATTCAGTGCGGTGTACAGTAAAATCACACTTACAATAGAATAGGTAGAATAAATGTGGACACATAGAATAGGTATATACGGTATATATATATATATGTCAGTGAGACACATATATGTATATATATTAATATGTCATACAGCGCTAGATAGCTTTAAAGCCGGTAATTCAATTACCGGCTTTTGCTATCTCCTTCCGAAACCCGACATGATATGTGACATGGTTTACATATAGTAAACCATCTGATATTCCCATTTTTTTTTGCATATTCCACACTACTAATGTTAGTAGTGTGTATGTGCAAAATATGGGCGTTCTAGCTATTATATTAAAGGGTTAAATGGCGGAAAAAATTGGCGTGGGCTCCCGCGCAATTTTCTCCGCCAGAGTAGTAAAGCCAGTGACTGAGGGCAGATATTAATAGCCTGGAGATGGTCCACGTTTATTGCCACCCCCCCCGGCTAAAAACATCTGCCCCCAGCCACCCCAGAAAAGGCACATCTGGAAGATGCGACTATTCTGGCACTTGGCCACTCTCTTCCCATTCCCGTGTAGCTGTGGGATATGGGGTAATGAAGGGTTAATGTCACCTTGCTATTGTAAGGTGACATTAAGCCAGATTAATAATGGAGAGGCGTCAATTATGACACCTATCCATTATTAGGCCGGGGTCACACTAGCGTATTGCATCCGATGCGAGAACATCAGATGCGATATGCTAATGACACTCGGCTCCTGCTCGCAGCAGAGCAGGAGCCGAGTGTCATGCGTCTGTGCTCCGATTCTCTTGCACAAGGAGGATCGGAGCACAGCTGCAGAGGAGGCGGAGAAATGAATTTCTCCATCTCCTCCATTGCTGGGGTCCGCTTATAGCGCACATCACTTGGATGTTATCCGAGTGATGTGCGCTGTCTCACTCGCACCCATAGGCTTATATGGGTGCGAGTGAGCCAAGAGTTTTCCTCGGTCCGAGACAATCGCAGCATGCTGCGATTGTCTCGGACCAAGAAAAACGGCCGACAAAAAGTCAGCTGGTGGGAGCTGCCCCATATGTTAACATTGGTCCGAGTGCAATGCGATTTTTTATCGCATTGCACTCGGCCGTTTTAAACGCCAGTGTGACGCCGGCCTAAATCCAATAGTCTGAAATGGTTTAAAAAAAACACAAACACATTATTAAAAAGTCTTTTAATGAAATAAAAACACAGGTTGTTTTAATATTTTATTATTCTGGTAATCCACCTGAAGACCCTCGCTCTGTGACAAAGAAAAAATAATAAACCAACAATATCCATACCTTCCGAGGATCTGTCACGTCCCACGATGTAAATCCATCTGAAGGGGTTAATTTTTTTTTTTAGGAGCTCTGCTATAATGCAGCTATGCTCCTGACTGTAAAACCCCAGCGAATGAATGGAAACTAGGTCAATGACCTGTAGTTACCTTCATTCGCGGTGAGGCGCCCTCTGCTGGTTGTCCTCATATGAACTCGAGCCTGGAAACTTTTCTGATTTTTTCCCACGCTCGAAGGACATCCAGCAGAAGGCGCCTCACCGCGAATGAAGGTAACTACAGGTCATTGACCTAGTTTCCATTAATTCGCTGGGGTTTTACAGTACATATGTTTTTATTATTTTTCGAGCACATGGATCCCTTGTATATCCGTATGTCGGTTTTGCAAGCCTGCGAGAAAATCTCGCAGTACGGATGCCATACGGATTACATACGGAGGATGCCATGCGCAAAATACGCTGACACACCCTGCCTACGGAGGAGATACGGACCACTATTTTGGGGACTGTTCTGCGTATTACGGACCGTATTTTTATACGCTGAGTGTGACGCCAGCCTAAGTCTAAACACGCTGGTCCTCCTGACCAGTTGCCGTGGGTTACCACACAGTTCATATAACGTATGAAGCAATTAGCACCAACAGACTATGGTACATTCTGGGAGCTCCTGCTCCACCTGCTGACTCCTTGTCAGTCCTCACTCTTCCGGGAAAGCTGCCAAATGGGGATCACCAACTTGCCTCGTCGGCACACATTAGTCAGTCCAGACCCACCGAAGGACTGTAGCTTCCCCACACAGTAGCCGACACTGGCTCTGCAGATCCCGGTCCTCACCTCGTGCTATTTAGGGATCCAGTCCTACTCCCAGGACATCCCAACACCCAGGTTACTCAGGATCACACAGGTGGCCAGTCTGGGTACTATTCAGGACGTCCATCCCCAGCCGGAACCGTCCAATACCCAGGCCACCAGGTCTGAAGCCCCACCATGTGCTATTCAGGAAGCCTCCTCCCAGGTTTTCCAACACAGGCTCACACAGGTCACTCACAGCAACCATACACAGGCTCATACACAGGGACCATGTGACCCACACCCTGGTCACATTATATACCTTGAACAACTCCCCTGGGTGGGAGTGTGGGTGTGTGTGGCTAGTCTGACCCTCCCATCTCTCATGACTAGCCCTGCCAATCTCCCATTAGAACTTACACATTTACTTGTGGGACTACAGGTCCCAGCACACCAACCAAACGTCAGACTGGCAGCGCAGAGTCCCCTCCTCTGCGACACATATATCGGCCATTCAGCACAATGCCGGATTTTGTCACATCGTCACATCCATGCCTGTGATTCCCATGCACTCTCACGGCCTCAATACACCTCTGTGCGAATACTGGGGAGACTATGCAGCGCCCCCTACCTGTTACGGGGGTCACTACATCGCAATATATATATATAATACAATACAAAGGAATATATACAATGTATAAATAACAAGGACTCAAGCCCCAGTATATGTATCAAATGAGAAGACTGTCGCCATAGCTGTGAATCACAAACAAGTTGAGTGGGAATATACAGCTCAATAAATACACACAGTGTGAGAATCTATGTGTCCAAGGTTGGGCGTCCCCAAAATTGGTAGACAATAATTTACAAAAAGACTCAACAAGGTGTAAGCCCTATAATGGTGCTACATGAGGCAATAGACTCCACAGGTCATGTAATGACCTGTGATATAATATAAGGAATGGTGGTCACAGCAAAATTAATAATGACCCCAAAAGATATGATAGTCTAAAGTGAGGGGGAAAAAAATGAGGGAATTGATGGCAGTAATGAGGGAAAAATAGCCAGAGCTAAAGATGTAATAGCTGAGATTCAGTGTCAGTCACCATATAGGGCAATCAGTTGGTCAGATCAAGGCAGCAAAGAGCTCCATATTAAATAGTCAGTCCCGGGACCAGAGAAATGTAGAAGACCCCACGCGTATCTCTGCAGGATGCAGCTTCGTGGATGAATACTTCCCTATTTGTTCCCTTACCTTAGACTATCATATCTTTTGGAGCCATTATTAATTTTGCTGTGACCCCCATTCCTTATATTAGATCACAGGTCATTACATTACCTGAATATACTGGGGCATGAGTCCTTGTTATTTATTCATTGTATATCTCCCTTTGTATTGTATTATATATATATATATATATATATATATATATATATATACAGTTAGGGCCAGAAATATTTGGACAGTGACACAATTTTCGCGAGTTGGGCTCTGCATGCCACCACATTGGATTTGAAATGAAACCTCTACAACAGAATTCAAGTGCAGATTGTAACGTTTAATTTGAAGGGTTGAACAAAAATATCTGATAGAAAATGTAGGAATTGTACACATTTCTTTACAAACACTCCACATTTTAGGAGGTCAAAAGTAATTGGACAAATAAACATAACCCAAACAAAATATTTTTATTTTCAATATTTTGTTGCAAATCCTTTGGAGGCAATCACTGCCTTAAGTCTGGAACCCATGGACATCACCAAACGCTGGGTTTCCTCCTTCTTAATGCTTTGCCAGGCCTTTACAGCCGCAGCCTTCAGGTCTTGCTTGTTTGTGGGTCTTTCCGTCTTAAGTCTGGCTTTGAGCAAGTGAAATGCATGCTCAATTGGGTATAGATATGGAGATTGACTTGGCCTTTGCAGAATGTTCCACTTTTTGGCACTCATGAACTCCTGGGTAGCTTTGGCTGTATGCTTGGGGTCATTGTCCATCTGTACTATGAAGCGCCGTCCAATCAACTTTGCAGCATTTGGCTGAATCTGGGCTGAAAGTATATCCCGGTACACTTCAGAATTCATCCGGCTACTCTTGTCTGCTCTTATGTCATCAATAAACACAAGTGACCCAGTGCCATTGAAAGCCATGCATGCCCATGCCATCACGTTGCCTCCACCATGTTTTACAGAGGATGTGGTGTGCCTTGGATCATGTGCCATTCCCTTTCTTCTCCAAACTTTTTTCTTCCCATCATTCTGGTACAGGTTGATCTTTGTCTCATCTGTCCATAGAATACTTTTCCAGAACTGAGCTGGCTTCTTGAGGTGTTTTTCTGCAAATTTAACTCTGGCCTGTCTATTTTTGGTATTGATGAATGGTTTGCATCTAGATGTGAACCCTTTGTATTTACTGTCATGGAGTTTTCTCTTTACTGTTGACTTAGAGACAGATACACCTACTTCACTGAGAGTGTTCTGGACTTCAGTTGATGTTGTGAATGGGTTGTTCTTCACCAAATTAAGTATGCGGCGATCATCCACCACTGTTGTCATCCGTGGACGCCCAGGCCTTTTTGAGTTCCCAAGCTCACCAGTCAATTCCTTTTTTCTCAGAATGTACCCAACTGTTGATTTTGCTACTCCAAGCATGTCTGCTATCTCTCTGATGGATTTTTTCTTTTTTTTCAGCCTCAGGATGTTCTGCTTCACCTCAATTGAGAGTTCCTTTGACCGCATGTTGTCTGCTCACAGCAACAGCTTCCAAATGCAAAACCACACACCTGGAATCCACCCCTGACCTTTTAACTACTTCATTGATTACAGGTTAACGAGGGAGACGCCTTCAGAGTTAATTGCAGCCCTTAGAGTCCATTGTCCAATTACTTTTGGTCCCTTGAAAAAGAGGACGCTATGCATTACAGAGCTATGATTCCTAAACCCTTTCTCCGATTTGGATGTGGAAACTATCATATTGCAGCTGGGAGTGTGCACTTTCAGCCCATATTACATATATAATTTTATTTCTGAACATGTTTTTGTAAACAGCTAAAATAACAAAACTTGTGTCACTGTCCAAATATTTCTGGCCCTAACTGTATATATATATATATATCTATAGCAGTGTTTCTCAACTCCAGTCCTCAAGACCCCACAACAGGTCATGTTTTCAGGATTTGCTCAGTATTGCACAGGTGATAATTTCATCACTTGCTCAAGCATTGATTCCATCGACTATGCAATACTAAGGAAATCCTGAAAACATGACCTGTTGTCTGGTCTTGAGGACTGGAGTTGAGAAACACTGATCTATAGTCATATGGACTTTACTGATACTAGGGCTGATGTATTGTCATTTTTGACTTTTAAATGTTTTTATTCACTGTGTGCTTTTTGGGGTCAATAAAGATATTTTGTATATTTTTTTCCTATTCTGAGGTGTGCGCATTTTATGCATATGCCTTTTTCTTCATACCCTTTTGTAGGTTCTTTTCTAGAACTTGAACATGTAGTATTGTTGAGGTAGATAAATATGAGGATGTAAACATACAAACCTGTTGGGGATGATAGAAGACAGTAAGGGTACCGTCACACTATACGATTTACCAACGATCACGACCAGCGATACGACCTGGCCGTGATCGTTGGTAAGTCGTAGTGTGGTCGCTGGAGAGCTGTCACACAGACAGCTCTCCAGCGACCAACGATGCCGAGGTCCCCGGGTAACCAGGGTAAACATCGGGTTACTAAGCGCAGGACCGCGCTTAGTAACCCGATGTTTACCCTGGTTACCAGCGTAAAAAAAAACAAACAGCACATACTTACATTCCGGTGTCTGTCCCTTGCCGTCTGCTTCCCGCACTCACTGACTGCCGGCCGTAAAGTGAAAGCACAGCACAGCGGTGACGTCACCGCTGTGCTCTGCTTTCACTTTACGGCCGGCAGTCAGTGAGTGCGGGAAGCAGACGGCAAGGGACCTGATGGACACCGGAATGTAAGTATGTACTGTTTTTTTTTTTTTTTTATATTTACGCTGGTAACTAGGGTAAACATCGGGTTACTAAGTGCGGTCCTGCGCTTAGTAACCCGATGTTTACCCTGGTTACAAGCGAACGCATCGCTAGATCGGTGTCACACACACCGATCTAGCGATGACAGCGGGAGATCCAGCGACGAAAGAATGTTCCAAACGATCTGCTACGACGTACGATTCTCAGCAGGATCCCTGATCGCTGCTGCGTGTCAGACACAGCGATATCGTAACGATATCACTGGAACGTCACGAATCGTACCGTCGTAGCGATCAAAATGGCACTGTGTGACGGTACCCTAAGAGAAGGTATGCATATCAGGCACATGAGGCAAGAGAGCTCATGGTACAGGAGAATAAGTAAAAACAAACATTGTCTAGGGTGCTGCCAGGATGATATAAAAAGGCATATAGCAGTGTTTACCAGATACAAGCTTGTATTTTATATACAGTACAGGTTATATGGTCTGGGAAATTGTCCTAATGTTATAGAGAAAACACAGTGACAATTAAAATAGGTGTAAACACCACACTGAGGGGAAAAAACTTTGCACTGGGGTCCAAAAGACGCCAAGGTAGGAATGCATACAGTGTGCACCGACAGGCAATAAGCTGTAACATAAAGATGTAGTAAGTCAGGGCAAGTGTGCACATATAGGATTATGAATATAGCAATATAACTAAGTTCACAAACATTGGTATTTGGTTTAGAAAAAAGGACACGTCCGTGTTTAAATGGAGTTACTGTGCTGATCGGCGTTGGTGATACAGTGGAAATGCTGAGATATATATATCCAGGCAAGGAGGATTTATAGCCAAAAGAGGGTTTGGAAACAACTGCTGAATAAAAAAGGAGTGTTATAATAATAATCTTTATTTTTATGTAGCGCTAACATATTCCGCAGCGCTTTACAGTTTTGCACACATTATCATCGCTGCTCCCAATGGTGCTCACAATCTAAATTCTCTTTCAGTATGTCTTTGGAATGTGGGAGGAAACCGGACTACCTGAAGGAAAACCACACAAACACGGTGGGATTAGAACCCAGGACTCCAGCGCTGCAAGGCTACAGTGCTAACCACTTAGCCACCATGCTGCCCTTTGTATAAGATTTTCAATTCAAGAGAAGAAAGGGAGTAGTCAGATATGTTCACTACCGAGTTGGGACTCCTACCTGTGATCGGAGAATCATATGGCGGTCCGCTTCTCTTCTTCCTAGACCTCCTCGTTGGCGTGCAAGTCCCAATTCCACTTGGAGCACAATTTTTGCAAGTGAGAACAAATGTACCTAGGAGTCTGGACATCCTCCTCAATTGTTGCCCAGACCCAGTTGTTTCTCAGACGGTTTCACAGAAGAAGGGCAGGAGAGGCAGTTCATTTTCCTATGCCCAGAGGCTCCACAGTAAAAGCACAGTTGGTTGTCTCTGCGGTGCCTTCTCTCTTTCTCCATGACCGAGACAGACCCAATCTCCATGGGCTCAGATACAGGTACAGTGTCACACAATTTGAAGTACAAGGAAGTTTCTTGGTGCATCACTCGTCTAGCACGGAGTCTGTGATCCATTCAAACCACCTGTGTCATGGCGTCCTCCAGGGTATCAGGAGAAGGATGAAGTGCCAGAGCGTCCATCAGATTGTCAGACACACCCTTGCGGAACAACCCCCTCAAGGCTGCGTCTTTCCAAGAAACTTCAGCTGCCCAACGTCTAAACTCTAAGCAGAACCATTCAGCGGAGTGCCTCCCCTGTGTCACATTCATCACCATATCCTCTGCCAGACGCACTCTATCAGGCTCATCATAAATGTGCCCCAGAGCCTCAAAGAACAGGTTCACAGATATGCGTTCAGGAGCAGAAGAAGAGAGAGAGAAAGCCCATGCCTGCGGAAACCCCTTTAACAAGGACATTACTACCCCCATCCTTTGCCTTTCATCTCCAGAAGCCTGGGAACCTAATTCAATAAACAACTTGCATCCCTCCTTAAAGACCCTGAACAATTTTTTATCGGGTAACTTTACTGGTGGTTCAGGGTCTGCTAGGGATACATCAGAGGGGCCCCCTCCCAAAACCACAATGGAGCAGACATCTGTAAAGCACCTGCTATACCTCTCTGCACCTGTTGGTGCAAGCGGACCAGGGCTTGCTGCTTCATGGACAGCTTCTGAAACAGCTGGGAGAGCTCATTAATCTGACCCGTGAGAGCCTGTACCGCATCCATGGCATACCAACATCCCCCCACCAGGGAGAAAGACTGTACATCAGCTATAATGTCATGGCTACTGGGTATTAATGCTGCAGGGAGAGCTGAACACAGCAGCAAAGGAGCTGAGCTAAACGCTGAGTTACTAAGCTGGAAACCAACAGGACCTTAGACATGTGACAGAGTGACCTGGTAACCAACAGGACCTTAGACATGTGACAGAGTGGGAGGAGGTCAGGGCATGGAGCCAGATGCTGGGAAACAAAGAAGGGACAAGCACTAGAGAATAATCAAACAAGCAGAGATCAGAGCCAGGAGATCATGAGGTGCCAAAACAGAGAGACAGGGAATAGTCATAACATAAGCAAAGCCAGAGTTCAGTAATACAGGAAAATGAACAGAGTAATGCACGGAAAGCAAGATAAACATGATGCAAGCTGGGCACACACTCCAGGGGTCAAGCACAAAGACTGAAGCAGAGCGTATAGCTGACACTGAAACCCAGCTAGCAGTGAGTATAAATGCCCCTCCCATCTTGAAAGAGAGGCCAGCAATATTAAAGGGAACCTGTCACCCCCAAAATGGTATATGAGGTAAGCCCACCGGCATCAGGGGCTTATCTACAGCATTCTGGAATGCTGTAAATAAGCCCCCAAAGTGTATCCAGAAAGATGAGAAAAAGAGGTTAGATTATACTCACCTGGGGGCGGTCCGATCCGATGGGCAATGCGGTCCGGTCCACGGCCTCCCATCTTCTTACGATGACGTCTTCTTCTTGTCTTCACGCTGCGGCTCCGGTGCAGGCCTACTTTGTCTGCCCTGTTGAGAGCAGAGCAAAGTACTGCTGTGTACAGGTGCTGGGAAGGGTCAGAGAGGCCCGGTGCCTGCACACTGCAGTATTTTGCTCTGTCCTCAACAGGGCAGACAAAGTACACCTGCGCCAGAGCTGCAGCGTGAAGACAAGAAGAGGACATCGTCCTATGAAGATAGGAGGTGCTGGACCCGCTCCGCGACGCCCATCGGACCGGACTGCAGCGGGAACGCTCCTGGGTGAGTATAATCTAACCTCTTTTTCTCATCTTTCAGGATACATCGGGGGCTTATCTACAGCATTACAGAATGATGTAGATAAGCCCCTGATGACGATGGGCTTAGCTCATCTTTGATTTTGGGGGTGACAGGTTCCCTTTAACCCTGAGAGAACAGGACATTAACCATGTCCTAACCATTACAGTTGTTAAAGGTAAACATACTGGTAGACCAAGGAACACATTAAAGCATCAAGACCGGAAACTTAAAGCAATATGTCTCCAAAACAGAAAATGCACAACAAAACAAATGAGGAACGAATGGGTGGAAACTGGAGTTAACGTCTGTGACCGAGCTGTAAGAAACCGCCTAAAGTAAATGGGATTTACATACAGAAAAGCTAAACGAAAGCCATCATTAACACTTAAACAGAAAAAAACAAGGTTACAATGGGCTAAGGAAAAGCTATCGTGGACTGTGGAAGACTAGATGAAAGTTGTACTCAGTGATGAATTGCGAATTTGCATTGGGCAAGGTGATGATGCTGGAACTTTTGTTTGGTGCCATTCCAATGAGATTTATAAAGATGACTGCCTGAAGAGAACATGCAAATTTCCACAGTCATTGATGATATGGGGCTGCATGTCAGGTAAAGGCACTGGGGAGATGGCTGTCATTACATCTTCAATAAATGCACAAGTTTATGTTGATATTTTGGACACTTTTCTTATCCCATCAATTGAAAGGATGTTTGGGGGTGATGAAATCATTTTTCAAGATGATAATGCATCCTGCCATAGAGCAAAAACTGTGAAAGCATTCCTTGAAAAAAGACACATAAGGTCAATGTCATGGCCTGCAAATAGTCCGGATCTCAATCCAATTGAAAATCTTTGGTGGAAGTTGAAGAAAATGGTCCATGACAAGACTCCAACCTGCAAAGCTGATCTGGCAACAGCAATCAGAGAAAGTTGGAGCCAGACTGATGGAGAGTGATGTTTGACACTCATTAAGTCAATGCCTCAGAAACCGCAAGCTGTTATAGAAGCGAGAGGTGGTGCAACAAAATACTAGTGATGTTTTGGAGTGTTTTTTGCTTGTTTGTTTTTCATGATTCTATAATTTTTTCCTCAGAATTGAGTGACTCCATAATTTTTCCCCTATGCTTGGTTAAAAAAAGTAACCATTACTGACTACGACATTTTTGTTCTTCATTTCTTTTAGTGTTTCTTAAAGCCAGAAAGTTGCCATTTCAAATGACTTTAGTTTTGTGCCATGTCTGTGATCTGCTTTTTTTCTACAAAATTAAACAACTGAATGAACATGCTCCAAGGCCAGTGATTCCATAATTTTTGCCAGGGGTTGTACAACCATCAAAAGTTTTGTTGCAAATAGTTAACAAGGTGGCAGACAACCTTGTTGATACAAAGATGCATATTAACTGCCAAATATTTGAGAAGAGTCAGATGTGAAGCAAACAGGAACCCATTATCCTACAGTGCTATCATATTCCAAAAAAATGCTCAGAAACATGACCAAGGAAGGTAAGATAGGCTGAAACCCAACCACTGGACAAGACGAAGAAATATCTGAAGACAGAGTTTTCAAAGGTTTTCTGGACAGATGAAAGTGACTTTTGATATAACAGACAGATGGGCCCTTGGATGGATAAGTAAAGAGAACAGACCTCCACTTCAACCCAGATGCCAGTTAGGTGGAGGAGGGGTACTTCTATGGGCTGATATTATTAAAGACAAGCTAGATGGACCTTTTCAACTTGAAGTTGGACTCTAAATTATCTCTCAAACCCACTGCCAGTTCTTAGAACACCCTTTCTTTAAGCAGTGATGCAGAAAAAAGTGCATCCTTCAAGAAAACTATGATTTTTATGCAAGACAATGGTACATCACATGCATAGAAGTGCTTGACTGCTTGTCTAGCAAGCAAAGGCTTTAGGTCGGGTGCACACCATCCGGAAGTGGCAGCAATTTGGACGTAGCGCATGTTCGCTGCGTCCAAAGTGCTGCAGTCTATTAAGCGCAGATGAATCCACATGTGTTCACTGAACCGACTGAAGACTAGCATCTCCGCAAGAGAAATAGACATGTTGCGGTCTGGAGAGACGTGCCGCATGTCCGTCTCTGCAGGTAAGTCGCAGGCATCTTTGGACGCATAGTCGAGATGGGGTTTCTTGAAATTCCATCCACTACGCGGTAACATCTGGACTCTGCAGGTTGGACGCTGCATAAGTATGCAGCGTCCAACCCACAGTGCTTACTGATTGCCTGCACATACCCTTAAAGATGAAAGTATAATGACATGGCCCTTGCTCACCTGACCTAAACCCTATTAAGAACTTGTGGCCCCTCCTTAAATGGTAGATTTATGGGAAAGAAAACAGTGCACCTCTCTGAACAGTGTTTATGAGGCTGTGGTTAATGGTGCCCGAGAAGTTGATTGTCAACAGATGAGGAATTACGACTGTTATTAAAAAGATGGGTGGCGATATTGGTCACTAATATTTTTTTTACATTTATTTTTGCACAATTTGAGTTGTTTGATTATTATTATTATCATTGTAACAGTTGAAAATAAACATTTCAGATAGGAAAATTTACATTTTTCATTTAGTTGCATAAAAATTCTGCCCACTAAGGCCGGCGTCACACACAGCGTAAAACAATACGGTCCGTATATTACGGCCGTAATACGCTGAAAAGTCCCGAAAAAAGTGGTCCGTAGCTCTTCCGTAGGCAGGGTGTGTCAGCGTTTTTTGCGCATGGCATTCTCCGTATGTAATCCGTATGGCATCCGTACTGCGTGGTTTTCTCGCAGGCTTGCAAAACCAACATACCGCTATAGAAATGATCCATGTGTCCCAAAAAGAAAAAAATATATATATATACTGTCTATATATATATATATATATATATATATATATATATATGTCAGAAGACACATATATGTATATATATTAATATTTATTCCAGCGCTATACAGCTTGAAAGCCGGTAATTCAATTACCGGCTTTTTCTTTCTCCTTCCTAAAACCCGACATGATTTGAGACATGGTTTACATACAGTAAACCATGTCTTCTCTCCATTTTTTTTGCAGATTCCACACTACTAATGTCAGTAGTGTGTATCTGCAAAATTTGGCCGTTCTAGCTCTTAAAATAAAGGGTTAAATGGCGGAAAAAATTGGCATGGGCTCCCGCGCAATTTTCTCCGCCAGAGTAGTAAAGCCAGTGACTGAGGGCAGATATTAATAGCCTGGAGAGGGTCCATGGTTATTGGCCCCCCCCTGGCTAAAAATATCTGCCCCCAGCCACCCCAGAAAAGGCACATCTGGAAGATGCGCCTATTCTGGCACTTGGCCACTCTCTTCCCATTCCCGTGTAGCGGTGGGATATGGGGTAATGAAGGGTTAATGCCACCTTGCTATTGTAAGGTGACATTAAGCCTAATTAATAATGGAGAGGCGTCAATTATGACACCTATCCATTATTAATCCAATTGTAGTAAAGGGTTAAATAAAACACAAACACATTATTTTAAATTATTTTAATGAAATAAAAACAATGGTTGTTGGAGTATTTTATTGTACGCCCAATCCAGTCACTGAAGACCCTCGTTCTGTGAATGAAAAAACATAATAAACCAACAATATACTTACCCTCCGCAGATCTGTAACGTCCAACGATGTAAATCCTTCTGAAGGGGTTAAAACATTTTGCAGCAAGGAGCTTTGCTAATGCAATGCTACTCCTCGCTGCAAAACCCCGGGGAATGAGTCTAAATATAGATCAATGAGCTATATTTAGCTTCATTTGCGGTGAGGCGCTCTCTGCTGGATGTTCATAGATCGTGGGAACGGCCGTACAAAATCGCAGCATGCTGCGTTTGTCACCGTAGTGCGCAAGAAATACGCCAATGAAAGTCTATGGAAGCGTGAAAAATACGGATTACACACGGACAAGCAGTGTGACTTGCGAGAAATACGCAGCGCTGTTAGAGAGAAAAGCCGGCAATTCAGTGCGGTGTACAGTAAAATTACACTGACAGCTTACAGTCCAGCTTGGGAGCTTTCTAGGTAAGTTCCCACGATCTATGAACATCCAGCAGAGGGCGCCTCACCGCAAATGAAGCTAAATATAGCTCATTGATCTATATTTAGACTCATTCCCCGGGGTTTTGCAGCGAGGAGTAGCATTGCATTAGCAAAGCTCCTTGCTGCAAAATGTTTTAACCCCTTCAGAAGGATTTACATCGTTGGACGTTACAGATCTGCGGAGGGTAAGTATATTGTTGGTTTATTATGTTTTTTCATTCACAGAACGAGGGTCTTCAGTGACTGGATTGGGCGTACAATAAAATACTCCAACAACCATTGTTTTTATTTCATTAAAATAATTTAAAATAATGTGTTTGTGTTTTATTTAACCCTTTACTACAATTGGATTAATAATGGATAGGTGTCATAATTGACGCCTCTCCATTATTAGTTAGGCTTAATGTCACCTTACAATAGCAAGGTGGCATTAACCCTTCATTACCCCATATCCCACCGCTACACGGGAATGGGAAGAGAGTGGCCAAGTGCCAGAATAGGCGCATCTTCCAGATGTGCCTTTTCTGGGGTGGCTGGGGGCAGATGTTTTTAGCCAGGGGGGGGCCAATAACCATGGACCCTCTCCAGGCTATTAATATCTGCCCTCAGTCACTGGCTTTACTACTCTGGCGGAGAAAATTGCGCGGGAGCCCACGCCAATTTTTTCCGCCATTTAACCCTTTATTTTAAGAGCTAGAACGGCCAAATTTTGCAGATACACACTACTGACATTAGTAGTGTGGAATCTGCAAAAAAAATGGAGAGAAGACATGGTTTACTGTATGTAAACCATGTCTCAAATCATGTCGGGTTTTAGGAAGGAAAAAGAAAAAGCCGGTAATTGAATTACCGGCTTTCAAGCTGTATAGCGCTGGAATAAATATTAATATATATACATATATGTGTCTCACTGACATATATATATATATACCTATTCTATGTGTACACATTTATTCTACCTATTGGACTGTAAGCTGTCAGTGTAATTTTACTGTACACCGCACTGAATTGCCGGCTTTTCTCTCTAACAGCGCTGCGTATTTCTCGCAAGTCACACTGCTTGTCCGTGTGTAATCCGTATTTTTCACGCTTCCATAGACTTTCATTGGCGTATTTCTTGCGCACTACGGTGACAAACGCAGCATGCTGCGATTTTGTACGGCCGTAGAAAGCCGTATAATACTGATCAGTAAAATACGGCAGATAGGAGCAGAGGCATAGAGAATAATTGTGCCGTATTTTTTGCGAGTTTTACGGACGTAGTTTCTGCGCTCTTACGTCCGTAAAACTCGCATGTGTGACGCCGGCCGAATAGTTGCCCAATAATTTTCGACTCACAGATAATCTCCTAACAAAGGCAAAACATAATTTTTACGTTCTTATACATCCAGGTTTCAGGTTTATTAAACTTTTGCTTGACCGACAGAATTTTTGTCATCAAAAATCAAAAATACAAATTGCAGAACATTTCTTCACATAGTATATGGCATATCACCCAGATCAGAATAACTCCAGTCTGTACTGAAGACCAGAAACAAATACAATAGTGCTGTATACATACAGTTCACTGGCTCTAATTCACGTCAGGTTTTATTTTTTTTGCATGGGAGGAAAAAAATGACTTTTTTACATCAGTGTGCTAGATCTAACTTTCATCCAATCGTCCATTTGTTGTTGTTTTTACCATCAATGTGGTATCCATTTTTTGTAAGCAAAAAAAATAATAAAATGAAGGGCTCTTCTAGCCTTCTCCTTAGCAACAGACTGTTAAAAATACAAAATGGTACTACAGAATTTATTCTGCTTCAATAACATGCATTCTTCCCAAGGGGAGAGCTGTCAGTATGTGAAATAGCACTTGGCTCAAAGCTAAAACAGTGGGAATGATTTAGGCTATGAGAGAAACAATTAATAAACATCTATAATTAACATTACTGTCACAGAAAGAAAATAATAGCTATTATGCTTCCAGAAGGAACGGATGAGTCTTTTATTCTTTTACTCAATATATGCAATAAATCCATGAGAACTAAAATTGTACAACATGTCAAAGCAAGCAGAAAATGACATTGTTATATATGATGAATTGAATCTAGATATACAGCTTCCTAACAAATCTCTATTCATCAGCAAAAGACTGAAAAATGTACACACACAGTTAAAGGGACACTGTCACCTGGATTTGGAGGGAACAATCTTCAGCCATGGAGGCGGGGTTTTGGGGTTTTTGATTCACCCTTTCCTTACCTGCTGGCTGCATGCTGGCTGCAATATTGGATTGAAGTTCATGCTCTGTCCTCTGTAGTACATGCCTGCACAGTGCAATCTTGCCTTATGCAGGCGTGTACTATGGAGGACAGAGAATGAACTTCAATCCAATATTGCAGCCAGCATGCAGCCAGCGGGTAAGGAAAGGGTGAATCAAAAACCCCAAAACCCCGCCTCCATGGCTGAAGATTGTTCCCTCCAAATCCAGGTGACAGTGTCCCTTTAAAGGGTTATAGCCTACATTAGAAGTTATCACCTACCCATAGGTTAGAATTTGCTGATTGGTAGTGGTCTTACCATTAGGACGCCCATATATTCTGAGAACGGGGCTATGCAGAGCCTGTCTGAATGAAGCGCGTACCAACATAACCAATTATTCACTATGGGATTGCTAGAAAAGCTGAACGCTGTACTTGTCCCATAGACAATGAATGGAGCGACGGTGCACATGTCTAGCTTCTGCTCCATTCAGATTACATTCTTATGATCAGTAGTGGTCCTAGAGTTTTCCCTCTCCATGGATCAGCAAGTTATCACCCAAGTTATGGATTGAAGATACCGTAACAAGAATTTACCCATGTAAAGGATGTCATCTTCAATGTTTTTCTCAACAAATGCCTACCACCTGGGGGAGGCATCATGCAGTTACACATCCACATACCTATAGAACACTCAATAACTGTTGGGTATATAATTAGAAATGTTCTTGGTTACTCAATAATGATACAGCACCATTTCATGTGAAATTACCAGCTTTTAATAAAAGCATGATTTTGCAATATTCTTTAACAATATTTATGTGCTTCTATTTGCGACTGTAACAACTCTGCTGGCATCACTGCATGGCCTCTCATCTCTCACACTATATTACCCACTGCTCCAGGCCATTATGTGGTTTCTGTTTCTTGCCAGCTCCATATTCTGTGCCTCTGCTCTCTGCATGCTTCATGGCTGTGCGCATAGGAGGGAGGCACCAGAACTCTCTGGTTCTTATAGGAATCAGGTGCATCTGTCTAATCTGTTCCTGACCAATTACCAAGAGGCCTCCAGTATTTAGTGCAGCTCCACCCAGTGGACTGGGCCTGTGCAATGTGTTAGCTCATTTAGTGTCTAGCTTCTGAGTTTGTCAGGCCTTGCTCTGTGTTACTCCCTCTCTAGAGGTTTTTCTCCTTGTCTTTCCTTGATCTTGCTGTCCGCCCTCCAGGAGGCAGAATACCCTGGTCCCTGTGTCTTTGTCCTTGTGTCTTGTTCCATTGCCTTGTCTGTACTTTGTCTTATCTTGGTCTCCTTATCTGTAGCTTCTTTCCCTGCTGTCTTTCCTTGTGTTCTTAGTCTGCTTACGCTCTGCACTCTTGCGGCTCTGCCTGCTCTGTACCTTTGTGGCTTTATCTCTACTCCGCACTCCTGTGGTTCTGCTCCGTTTTACTCTGCTCCGCTCCCGTTGCTGCAGAAACCTCTTGCTGCAGATCCGCTCCGCTCTGCTTAGCTTCTGCTGCTGCAGTAATCTCTTGCTGCAGCTCCTTTCCACTTTCCTTGTGGCTCCGCTCTGCTTAGCTTCTGCAGAAATCTCTTGCTGCTGCTCCTCTCCGCATTCCTTGCGATTCTGCTCTTGCTACGCTATCTCTTGCTGCTCTTCCGCTCCTATCTGCAGCCTTGCACTTCTCTTCCTGTGTGAACAGGTCCCAACCTGTTTCTTCATTCTCCTTTCCTTCTGGCTTGTTTCTGTACCTGTATCTCCTGTGTGAACAGGTCCCAACCTGTTCCTTCATACTTCATTCCTTTCTGCTTCTTTTCTTATCTGCACCTCCAGTGTGAACAGGTCCCTACCTGTTTCTTCTTACTACATATTCATACCTGCACCTCCTGTGTGAATAGGTCCCTACCTGTTCCTTCATACACCACACCAACCAGCCCTGTGTTCTCTGCCGTGCCTGCAAGCCCTGTGTTCTCTGCTGTGCTTCTGCCAGCCCTGTGTCTCTGCCGAGCCAGCCTACTCGTCTGAGTTTCAGCCGTGCTCTTCTGCCAGTCCTGCCTGATGCCTGCACCTGTCCTAGTGTTCCTGTTCTCCAAGTGGGATCAGCAGCCACAGCCAGACACCACTCTGGAGTAGCACCTGGCAGCTGCCTGCTGCCCAAGCCTGACCTCACCGTCAGAGGCTCCAGTGAAAACCCAGGCAGCTGTCATAGTCACGCCCCTTCCAGGGTAGTCTGGTTTGTGGAACAGTGGGGCCACAAACCCCCCGAGCTCACGCCCACCAGTCAGGGCGTGAGCGTGACAGCGACCACCCAATGGTTGAGATCACAGTTACATGCTGTTAAGGATTTTGATAGTATACTGCAAATTGCCTCTTCAGAAAGCAAGAGGACTTGAACTCTAGTGCCACCTATTGGAAGTATCAACCCTAAAAGTCAATATCAACCTTTTAACAAGCCTTGTCATATGACTTAGGATGAAAGCCTAACCAGAAACTCAATTTGCAGGCATAGTGCTTTGGGGTGCTACCCCTCGTCAGAATGTGACAGTCATAGTAGATAAAGAAGTGTGCACAGAGTATTTACTACCTACATTCAATATAGCAATTTGATTTTGCAAAGTTTATTTTAGAATATAAGGGGTACAATGTATAAACTTGTTTTTCTCTAAGTGTAATATTTTGAAAAAAAAAATGTCCACATATAATACCCAGTGAGTTTTGCAGATGATACATTTTAAAGAGTTAGGCTATGTGCGCAAGGTTTCTGCATCTCTTGGCAGGAAAATGCTACAGCAAAAACGTGCATTTTTGGTGCATTTTTGCCATGTTTTTGAATGCGTTTTTGCATGTATTTTTGTACAGCAATGAAGGTTTTTTTGATAGTTTCAAAAAGTTTTGTGATATAATTTCTTGGTTCAACACCTTTTTCATTCTGATGCAGTAGTGTTCAGGTAAGTACGTATGAGGCCGGCTTCACACTCAGCGTATGAAAATACGGTCCGTATATTACGGCCATAATACGCTGAAATGTCCCGAAAATAGTGGTCCGTAGCTCCTCCGTAGGCAGGGTGTGTCAGCGTTTTTTGCGCATGGCATCCTCCGTATGTAATCCGTATGGCATCCGTACTGCGTAGTTTTCTCGCAGGCTTGCAAAACCAACATACCGCTATAGAAATGATCCATGTGTCCCAAAAAGAAAAAAATATATATATACTGTCTATATATATATATATATATATATATATATGTCAGTAGACACATATATGTATATATATTACAATTTTTTCCAGCGCTATACAGCTTGAAAGCCGGTAATTCAATTACCGGCTTTTTCTTTCTCCTTCCTAAAACCCGACATGATTTGAGACATGGTTTACATACAGTAAACCATGTCTTCTCTCCATTTTTTTTGCAGATTCCACACTACTAATGTCAGTAGAGTGTATCTGCAAAATTTGGCCGTTCTAGCTCTTAAAATAAAGGGTTAAATGGCGGAAAAAAATGGCATGGGCTCCCGCGCAATTTTCTCCGCCAGAGTAGTAAAGCCAGTGACTGAGGGCAGATATTAATAGCCTGGAGAGGGTCCACGGTTATTGGCCCCCCCTGGCTAAAAATATCTGCCCCCAGGCACCCCAGAAAAGGCACATCTGGAAGATGCGCCTATTCTGGCACTTGGTCACTCTCTTCCCATTCCCGTGTAGCGGTGGGATATGGGGTAATGAAGGGTTAATGCCACCTTGCTATTGTAAGGTGACATTAAGCCTAATTAATAATGGAGAGGCGTCAATTATGACACCTATCCATTATTAATCCAATTGTAGTAAAGGGTTAAATAAAACAGAAACACATTATTTAAAATTATTTTAATGAAATAAAAACAATGGTTGTTGGAGTATTTTATTCTACGCCCAATCCAGTCACTGAAGACCCTCGTTCTGTGAAAGAAAAAACATAATAAACCAACAATATCCTTACCCTCCGCAGATCTGTAACGTCCAACGATGTAAATCCTTCTGAAGGGGTTAAAACATTTTGCAGCAAGGAGCTTTGCTAATGCAATGCTACTCCTCGCTGCAAAACCCCGGGGAATGAGTCTAAATATAGATCAATGAGCTATATTTAGCTTCATTTGCGGTGAGGCGCCCCCTGCTGGATGTTCATAGATCGTGGGAACTTACCTAGAAAGCTCCCAGGCTTTCTAGGTAAGTTCCCACGATCTATGAACATCCATACCTATTCTATGTGTACACATTTATTCTACCTATTCTACTGTAAGCTGTCAGTGTGATTTTACTGTACACCGCACTGAATTGCCGGCTTTTCTCTCTAACAGCGCTGCGTATTTCTCGCAAGTCACACTGCTTGTCCGTGTGTAATCCGTATTTTTCACGCTTCCATAGACTTTCATTGGCGTATTTCTTGCGCAGTACGGTGACAAACGCAGCATGCTGCGATTTTGTACGGCCGTAGAAAGCCGTATAATACTGATCAGTAAAATACGGCAGATAGGAGCAGAGGCATAGAGAATAATTGTGCCGTATTTTTTGCGAGTTTTACGGACGTAGTTTCTGCGCTCTTACGTCCGTAAAACTCGCAAGTGTGAAGCCGGCCTAATGGGTTTTTTATTTTTATTTGAATATGTAATTTTGCTTTTTTTTTTAACTGTGGGCATAGGCATCTCTCATCAGTTGCACCTGCTGTCACTGTTATCAGTGATAGCAGACATAGCCCGATGGGAGCAGTAGTCTCTTCAGCCCATGCCTGCTGACCTGTGGTAAGCTTTTTACCGCTCGTCAACGCTGCGGGTTACAGTCACAGCTGCGTGGTCACGCTGACATCTGACAGCATGATCCCGTAGCACTCTGACCGATGGTCTCAACAGTGGTAAAGTTACCGCAGGTCACAGTCACAGCTGCAGGGTCACACTGACATCTCACAGCATGATCCCACAGCGCTCTGACCGATGGTTTTACTGGTGGTGGCGTTACCGTGGGTCACAGCTGTTTGGTCACGCTGACATCTGACAGTGTGACCCCACAGCGCTCTGACCAACGGTCATTCTGGTGGTAGCATTACCACCGATAAGAACCACTGCGCCGATGTTTCCCATCTGTGTGACAGCGTGGGAAACACCATAGGAAGTAAGTGAAAATGCAAACAAATGCACAGCAAATCCGCAAACATTTTTATACCTGCGTTTTTGCTGCAGATTTGACTGACTGAAAAAAACACAGTACAAATAATCAAGGAAAATTACTGATCATGTGCACAACACTTCAGGATTGTCATCGAATTAGATTGCATGAGGATTCCATAGTGTTTTAGGCCCACTTCTAAGCTGAAAAAACGCTGCAAAAACGCATCAAGAATGCACCGTGTGCCCAGAGCCTAGCTGGATATCTCTATTACTGAAACTAGTGTATGGCTGTATAGTTTGTTGAACAATGACAATTATAACTGTCTTACAGTTTTACTAAACACCATTGCTAATAAATTGAGCTTTGAAACCATATGCAGATTCACATGGAAATGCTTTGTGGGCTTATCAATGCTTCCTGAGTTTATCGGCATGATCCAGATACACTTGTAGTTTATACATATAAGATGCACAAATAGAAGTAGTCAAGGTCAAGGGCTCCCTCCCGTCACCCTCACTCTTTACACGTAAAATGTGCCCAAACTCACATGTGCTGTGTGTGTGGTGCAGAAAGGGTTGAGCGAAACGGATCGGACAAATTAAAAAATCACCGACTTTCGGCAAAGTCTGGTTTCATGAAACACGACCTGATCTTAGGCTACGTTCAGATTAGCGTTTCCCGACGCTGCGTCGGGAAACGCAGCGGCGACGCACGCGTCATGCGCCCCTATGTTTAACATGGGGGACGCATGCGTTTTTCTTGTTGCGTTTTCCGACACGTGCGTCGTTTTTGACGCTAGCGTCGGACGCAAGAAAATGCAACAAGTTGCATTTTTCTTGCGTCCGATTTTCGTCAAAAAACGACGCACGCGTCGCAAAACGCGTTTTTTCGTGCGTCGTGCGTTGCGTCGCCGACGCAGCGGCGCGCAACGCTAATCTGAACGTAGCCTTAGTGTGGGATCGGCCATGAGGTCGGCGATCTTCGCGCCAAAGTCACGTTTCTTATGATGCTTTCAGCGCCATTTTTCAGCCAATGAAGGAGGACGCAGAGTGTGGGCAGTGTGATGACATAGGTCTCAGTCCCCACTATCTTAGAGAAGGGCATGACAGTGATTGGCTTGCATTCTGCGACATCACAGGGGCTTTAAAGGGGCATGCACGCCGACCGCCATCTTACTTCTGCCGATCGTAGCATAGGGAGAGGTTGCCGCAGCTTCATCAGAAGAAGGGATATAGTTAGGGAGGGAAGATTAACCCCCAAACCACTTGTGCTGTAGCGATTTCCACTGTCCAACACCACCATTTGTTTGCAGGGACAGTGGAGGCTATATTTTTGTGCATCAGCTCTGTAGCTTATTAGGCTGCCTTATAAGGCTCCATGATAGCTGCATTGCTGTTTGCACGCTGCTGTGCAAACCAACTGCTTTTTTAAAAGCAAAAATCCTGTTGCTCCTTTCAGCACAGTTATCTTGTTTATTTGTCCACACTTTTGTGTGCAGCAGTCCTTTTTATTGCTGCCATACTTTTCCTGAGATCATTGTAGGGAGATTGAAATTGTACTACAGTCCTTGTATTTTTCCATATATCTTCCAGCCACTTTCTGCCACTGCATCGATTCAAAGTGACAGGAGACAGCATTTGTCCAGTATGGTTACGAACTACTTTTCCTCCCTTATCAATGTTCTCCCTCACAGGTCATTCCCCTTTGATTACTGGGCATCTAAAATAGACACCTGGCCTGAATTGGCAGAATATGCATTACAGGAGCTCGCTTGCCCTGCTTCTAGTGTGCTATCAGAAAGAGTCTTCAGTGCTGCTGGTTCAATACTGACCGAAAAACGGACACGTCTGGCTACCCAGAATGTTGATGATCTAACCTTCATTAAAATGAACCAATCATGGATTTCAAATTATTTTGCCCCACCTTCTCCTGCTGACACATAGCTTGCCTGAAAAATGTCTTGCTTTTGGCCTCCTCTTACTGACTCCTCCAATTCCACCATTTGCAGCTGCTGAGTGTCCACCATAGGCCATTTTTATACCTCCCTAAATGGGCTGACTCCCCCCACAGGGCCGTGGTCACCAACTGGCGCAAGCACCCGTGCGAGTGTCGTTTGCCTGGACAGGTGGTTGCCCCCACTCCTGGGCGATGGCACTGGCACAGGGTCCCTCATAGTACAATGAAGTGTCTCTGACGGTGGTGGTGCACAACCAACGTTAGACACACCGTCGTAATATGAGTGGTCCTGTGCCAGTACCGCCGCCCACGAGAGAGTGTTCTCCCCCAGCTCGAACAGTGCTCTACCACTTGCAATACATACCTCTCCCTGCTCCACCACTGTGTAGTCTGTGCTGTTAAATCCTTCAATGGTACTGCCAATACAAATTTGTTGAAATGATAGATGATAGTTAAAATATACAGGGGCCCTGGCCTCCATTTAGACCAGTTAATACTTTGCGCCTACTACCACTGTCTGCTACTCAGCAGAGGAGCCCACCCCAGTACCTAGCTATGGCGCCTGTTTAGTCCTGTTACCAATTTTGAACTGCTTTTAGCCTACTTTTTTATTGTGGGCCTACAAACTGTGTCTGCACCACTCATTACAGTTGTCCTCCACTGAACAAAGCAATGCCGCCTGTTTAGTCCAGTTACCAATTTTGAACTGCATTTAGCCTACTTTATTATTTGGGCCTATATCTGTGTTTCCTCCTCATCCTGCCCATTGCCCAGCCACTGCTAGATGAGTCTGCTGGTACATTGACCCAGACCACTACATTCCCCTTGCACTCTACACAGCCTGAATCTGACCCTGCTGAAAGTCAGGTTCCCCTTCCCACATACTATACCACCTTACATGGGGACAAAGAGGAAGGTGCAGATGAAAGTGCAGGTTCCTTCAGCAGGTGGGGGGCATACTCATTGGTGACGTCACAGGCACAGGGCCCCTCATAGTATGCAAAAGTGTCTCTGGCAGTGGGAGGCACCACCTGCCGTCAAACACACCGCCATACTATGAGGGGCCCTGTGCCAGTGCCAAGTGCCAATGAGTGGGCCCCCCTGCTTGCTCAGGATCACAGCACTTGCAAAGTTGAAATACTTACCCCTGCCTGCTCCACCGCCGTGACATATTCCACGTTTCCTTGGCCCAGGAAAATCTTGAGCCAGCCCTACTCCCCCCGCCCCCCCCCCACAACTTTAGCCAAATGACCCCCTGTTTTCAATGCCTAACTATTTTTATAAAGTAAATTAAGATTGACAAGCTTTTGAAATAAGAATTGATATTTTTGGCATTAAAATGGGCACTGTAGGTGTTTTTGTGTCCTTCATTCACTGCTGACTTTGATTCCCCATTGACTTGCATTGGGTTTCGTGTTACGGTCGGCCCCCGACTTTTCAAAATAATCTGCCGATTTCACCCGACCCGACTTTTGACAAAGTCGGGTTTCGCGAAACCCGACTCGATCCTAAAAAAGTAAGTCGCTGAACTCTAGTGCAGAACACTCACATTTTGGCCGCAGGCTTCCGCTGTCTCCATGAATCCAGATCTAGGAACAACTGCACATAAATCAGGGGACACCTGGTTCAGCTTAGGCTGGTTTCAGACTTGCGTTCCTGTGCGCTGCGGATGTCTACGTACTTCCTCCTTGCTTCCTCCGTAAAGCTCGGCATTTCCGTGCGGGCGCCGCACACCTCAAATTGCCACATGTGGACACATCCGCATACAACGCATGTCCCTGCATACCCCATATTAAAGTCAGGTACACAGGGAAACGCAGGGCGCAGCCAGCAGTAGGCGAAGCCTGGGTGGAGCTTCACGGAGGAAGCAAGGAGGAAGTACGCTGCCATCCGCAGCGCACAGGAACGCAAGTCTGGAGCCAGCTTTAGCCAGTTCAACTTTACTTAACAGTCCAAGTTACATAGATGATAACATGAGTATTGGGCAAAACCTTCTTTTCCGCTTAAGTCCATAGCACAATACATTTGTTCTTTGTCATTTCAGTGTGAACTATCCCTCCGCTTACTTGATCCTTCAGCCACAGGGATTTCCCGTCCAACTCCGCAGTATTCTATCTCTATACTTTCTCTATGCACTTACACATTACTCACATTGTACACTGTTTAAATAACATTACAGGAACCACAGACAGTAGTGCCTGTAGATTCTATGCATTTTCACATATTGCACCACACATAAGATTGCAATAAAACCAGATATCATAACACACATTTTACCATGGTTGTCTCCAGGGCAAAAAGGCATATGACAGTCCCTGTCACACTCTTACATTCACCATTGTAACATTGCTATTCCCAAGGGAATCTACGATGACCCTGAAACATAATTATCTCCCTATGAGACTAACTCCATTGTGACAGGTGTACTGTAACCATTGATTCCTCAGTTGACAAAAATTAAAGTGATTGACCCTGACCAAGTGTGATAATAACTGCTTCCACCAAGGAGTTGTGCAGTGGTGAGCCTCGGCCAGAACTAGTATCAGTCTACACAACCCTTGCAGCACATGATGAGCAGAGCACAGCGCATAAGACAGACGCCAGGAAGGGCAGAATTGCACAGAAACTGGGGGGAAGGCACTTGTTCACATGCAGCATTTTTGCAGAAATTTTTTACAGCGTTTTTTATGCCAATAAGAAGCTGGGGTTTTACAGTATGAGCAAAAGCTATGCAATTTCAGAAATGTCATGCACATGCTTTTTTCTGACTGAATTTGAGAACTGTAGCATTTTTTTAAGTCTGCAACAGGTCATCCTGCACAAATACAGAATTTTTGGTGAATAAGAGTAACTTTATTAAACATATACTGTGGACGAAACACACATGTAATCCACACCAAAAAAAAATCAGCTAATAACATGCAAAAATGTAGCCAAAAACTTAAAAGAACAGGTTTTGGCTGCAGATAAAAACGCAACAAAAACACTGCATGTGAATATGACCTTAAGTGAATTAGTAATTTTATACAGTGGGGCAAAAAAGTATTTAGTCAGTCAGCAATAGTGCAAGTTCCACCACTTAAAAAGATGAGAGGCGTCTGTAATTTACATCATAGGTAGACCTCAACTATGGGAGACAAACTGAGAAAAAAAAATCCAGAAAATCACATTGTCTGTTTTTTTATCTTTTTTTTGGCATATTATGGTGGAAAATAAGTATTTGGTCAGAAAAAAACAATCAAGATTTCTGGCTCTCACAGACCTGTAACTTCTTCTTTAAGAGTCTCCTCTTTCCTCCACTCATCACCTGTAGTAATGGCTTCTGTTTAAACTTGTTATCAGTATCAAAAGACACCTGTGCACACCCTCAAACAGTCTGACTCCAAACTCCACTATGGTGAAGACCAAAGAGCTGTCAAAGGACACCAGAAACAAAATTGTAGCCCTGCACCAGGCTGGGAAGACTGAATCTGCAATAGCCAACCAGCTTGGAGTGAAGAAATCAACAGTGGGAGCAATAATTAGAAAATGGAAGACATACAAGACCACTGATAATCTCCCTCGATCTGGGGCTCCACGCAAAATCCCACCCCGTGGGGTCAGAATGATCACAAGAACGGTGAGCAAAAATCCCAGAACCACGCAGGGGGACCTAGTGAATGAACTGCAGAGAGCTGGGACCAATGTAACAAGACCTACCATAAGTAACACACTACGCCACCATGGACTCAGATCCTGCAGTGCCAGACGTGTCCCACTGCTTAAGCCAGTACATGTCCGGGCCCGTCTGAAGTTTGCTAGAGAGCATTTGGATGATCCAGAGGAGTTTTGGGAGAATGTCCTATGGTCTGATGAAACCAAACTGGAACTGTTTGGTAGAAACACAACTTGTCGTGTTTGGAGGAAAAAGAATACTGAGTTGCATCCATCAAACACCATACCTACTGTAAAGCATGGTGGTGGAAACATCATGCTTTGGGGCTGTTTCTCTGCAAAGGGGCCAGGACGACTGATCTGGGTACATGAAAGAATGAATGGGGCCATGTATCGTGAGATTTTGAGTGCAAACCTCCTTCCATCAGCAAGGGCATTGAAGATGAAACGTGGCTGGGTCTTTCAACATGACAATGATCTAAAGCACACCGCCAGGGCAACGAAGGAGTGGCTTCGTAAGAAGCATTTCAAGGTCCTGGAGTGGCCTAGCCAGTCTCCAGATCTCAACCCTATAGAAAACCTTTGGAGGGAGTTGAAAGTCCGTGTTGCCAAGCGAAAAGCCAAAAACATCACTGCTCTAGAGGAGATCTGCATGGAGGAATGGGCCAACATACCAACAACAGTGTGTGGCAACCTTGTGAAGACTTACAGAAAACGTTTGACCTCTGTCATTGCCAACAAAGGATATATTACAAAGTATTGAGATGAAATTTTGTTTCTGACCAAATACTTATTTTCCACCATAATATGCAAATAAAATGTTAAAAAAAACAGACAATGTGATTTTCTGGATTTTTTTTTCTCAGTTTGTCTCCCATAGTTGAGGTCTACCTATGATGTAAATTACAGACGCCTATCATCTTTTTAAGTGGTGGAACTTGCACTATTGCTGACTGACTAAATACTTTTTTGCCCCACTGTATAAGCAAAAAGGCAATAACACTTATGTGACAACTCACACACTACAAAATGATACAATACTCAAATATCATTTATTCAAGGCACAAAACAATAACAAGAGTGGAAAATACTGAAAGGGACAATATATATATAAAAAACAATTAGGAGTTTATTAAAGGGAACCTGTCACCTGAATTTGGCGGGACCAGTTTTGGGTCATATGGGCGGAGTTTTCAGGTGTTTGATTCACCCTTTCCTTACCCGCTATCTGCATGCTGGACGAAATATTGGATTGAAGTTCATTCTCTGTCCTCCGTAGTACACGCCTGCGCAAGGCAAGATTACCTTGCGCAGGCGTGTACTACGGAGGACAGAGAATGAACTTCAATCCAATATTGCGGCCAGCATGCAGCCAGCGGGTAAGGAAAGGGTGAATCAAACACCTGAAAACTCCGCCCATATGACCCAAAACTGGTCCCGCCAAATTCAGGTGACAGGTTCCCTTTAAAAAAAAAAGGATTTTTGGATAAATTGTTGATTGTTAAAGATAAAAAATGCATTCAGAATGCAAATACAGTATAGAATAATGAATAGAAAACACATAAAACTCAGGTTAATAATGTCATGTTACACGTGGCTTCCTCAGGGGTGGTTCGCTTGTAAATCTGGTCTGTTTTAAATATATGTATGATTAAATTACAAACACCAGAGCTATGTGCCTGCAGCCACATGGATATGACAGAGCAAGAAAGACATATCCCGAGACTCAGCATCATTACAGAACATTCTGACTAGTGATGAGAGAATACATTCAGCGCCATTCGTTACTCGGCAAGAAATTAGGTATTCACCTCAGTACAGTGGGTATGAGAAGTATTCAGACCCCTTTAAATTTTTCACTTTGTTTCAGTGCAGCCATTTGGTAAATTGAAAAAAGTTCATTTTTCACATTATTGTACACTCTGCACCCCATCTTGATTGAAAAATAACAAAAATGTAATTTTTGCAAATTTATTAAAAAAGAAAAACTGAAATATCACATGGTCAAATATTCAGACTCTTTGCTCAGACACTCATATTTAAGTCACATGCTGTCCATTTCTTTGTGATTCTCCTTGAGAAGGTTCTACTCTTTCATTGGAGGCCAGCTGTGTTTAATTAAACTGATAGGACTTGATTTGGAAAGGCACACACCTGTCTATATAAGACCTCACAGCTCACAGTGCATGTCAGACCAAATGAGAATCATGAAGTCAAAGGAACTGGCCAATGAGCTCAGAGACAGAATTGTGGCAATGCACAGATCTGGACAAGGATACAACAGAATTTCTGCAGTACTCAAGGTTCCTAAGAGCACAGCGGCTTCCATAATCCTTAAATAGAAGATGTTTGGGACCACCAAAAGTTTTCCCAGACCTGGCCGTCCAGGCAAACTGAGCAATCGTGGGCCTTGGAGAGAGAGGTAAAGAAGAACCCCAAGATCACTGTGACTGAGCTCCAGAGATGCAGTAGGGAGATGGGAGAAAGCTCCACAAAGTAAACTATCACTGCAGCCCTCCACCAGTCAAACCTTTATGGCAGAGTGGCCCAATGGAAGCTTCTCCTCAGTGCAAGACACATGAAAACCTGCATAGAGTTTGCGAAAAAACACATGAAGGACTCTCAGACTATGAGAAATAAGATTCTCTGGTCTGATGAGATGAAGATAGACCTTTTTGATGATAATTCTAAGCGGTGTGTATGGAGAAAACCAGGCACTTCTCATCACCTGCCCAATACAATCCCAACAGTTTAACATGGTGGTGGAAGCATCATGCTATGGGGGTGTTTTTCAGCTGCAGGGACAGGACGACTGGTTGTCATTGAAGGAAACATGAATGTGGCCAAGCGCAGAGATATCCTGGATGAAAACCTCTTCCAGAGTGCTCTGGACCTCAGACTTGGCCTAAGGTTTACCTTCCAACAAGGCAATGGCCCTAAGCACACAGCTAAAATAACAAAGCAGTGGCTTCAGAAGAACTCTGTGACCATTCTTGACTGGCCCAGCCAGAGGCATGACCTAAACCCAATTGAGCATCTCTGGAGAGACCTGAAAATGGCTGTCCATATCCACCAATGTTCACCTTCCAAACTAACGGAACTGGAGAGAATCTGCAAGGAAGAATGGCAGAGGATCCCCAAATCCAGGTATAAAAACTTGTTATGTCATTCCCAAGAAGACTCATGGCCGTACTAGCTCAAAAGGGTGCTTCAACTCAATACTGAGCAAAGGGTCTGAATACTTATGATCATGTGATATTTCAGTTTTTCTTTTTTAATAAATTTGCAAAGATTACATTTCTGTTATTTTTCAGTCAAGATGGGGTGCAGAGTGTACATTAATAAGAAAAAAATGAACTTTTTTGAATTTACCAAATGGCTGCAATGAAACAAAGAGTGAAAAATTTAAAAGGGTATGAATACTTTCCATACCCACTCTATATTCTAGTGACCCGCCCAGCATGTTTGACACTTTATTTGCAGCCAAGGATAATGCTGGGGTGCCTTGCCAATCACAGTATTGCTGTGTCATCTTTAGTGTGGCATTACTGTGATTGGCTGGCCTTCTAGCATCATAGGGACTATTTAAAGGCTGCTGGCGCCAGCTTGCACACATTCCAGCTGGAAACAGCATATGGAGAGCATAAATTTAGAGTAGGGAAAGTGAAAGGAGCATAGGCACAGTGATAGAAAGTTATAGTGAGCGTTATTTATTTCAAAAAGCTCTTTTAAGAGCTGAAGACTGTCAAGGTTGCTTGTTTTTGTTTGTTAGGTTGGGATTTAGTAGGGAGATATTTAATAGGAGAGAGGGACATAGGGAGGGTGGATGAAAGGCAGGCAGGCAACTAGGTGTTCTCATCATTGGAAGTACATGCTGCAGCTCTCTGCTATTTTCCACTTAATATACCTAATATTTGTCTAGGAATTGTGTGATTGGCGCAATCTGGGTAGAGATAATCGTCCATGACAATTTAGCATGGGCAATAATCTTCATTTCTGTGCATTAGGAGTGTGTCAGCAAGACGATTGAAAAAAATCATAATTTTCTATTGTTTTAAAAAATTGTTTCTGTATCTAGCAGTTGTGCAACTGATGCAATCCGGGTAGAGATAATCCTCTGTGACAATTTAGCAAGGGCAATAATCTTCAGTACTCTGCATTTGGAGTATGTCAGCAAGGTGATCTCCTAAAAAATGGCCACACATTGCTAGATACAGTATTTTTTTTGTTTCATAATGCATTCAAGATGAGAAAGGGAGATGTTAAGGGATGTGGATGTGGTGGTGTCCGCCAAGTCCGTGTGACAAATCCAAAGGTGACTGAATATCGTTCTAGGTTCCTGTCAAAATTTGCTCAGTGCCCTACACCACTAATGAACCACACAGGTGCGAGGATTTTGTGGGTTGGATGGCAGACCAAGGCTCAAGTGTGTTGACAAGAAGCACCATGTATTCTTCCACATGGTCCAGTCTCAGTAGACAAGAGGCTGGGCATCTGAATCCTCAACCTAGTCCTTCTTCCTTCCACCATCAAGAGTCCCAAGAGACATATAACCCCAATGCTGGCCACTTTGAGGAACTGTTTATGTTCCCTTGTAATTTGTCTGGCCTCACAACGTGCACCATTAAAGAATGTCATTAGGAGGTGGAGTGCAGTGATGTCAAAACATTTCAGCACCCACGAACCAAAAGAAAGCCACTTTGGGGAAGGTCAATTCATGCCTGAAGAGGTGGAGGTCAATCATGAGGCACAGTTGCTATGAGGTCAGCCTCAAATTGCAGCTCACAAGGAGGATCAGATTGAGGAATTGGAAGCCGACGTGGTCGATGATGAGGCCACTGATCCAACCTGGCATGGTGGCACACCTAGCGAGTACAGCAGTGCAGACAGGAATGGATTGGTAGCAAGAAAACAGGCAAGAATAGGTAGTGGTTTGCCCAGTGGTAGAACTCGGTCAACTGTTCCACAAAGTCACCCCACTCGGATAGATAACAGGCCAGGGGTGCATTGTTCCTCTGCATGTCAATTTTTTTCTGAAAGTCCTTCAGATAAAACATCTGTAATTTGCAGCATCTGCCAAACCAAGCTAAGATGAGGCAAGAACACTGCCTACCAGCAAGTAAAAGCAAATGGCAGGCCAGTAGGTAGGTTGGAATGCCTGGGTACCAAATCTGTGTCTGAGGGTGAAACCACTGCCCCTTCCCCTGTGTTATGGCCTTCCAAATCTGCTGACCATGAAGCATTGATGCCCCCTGCCCACAACCAATGGTTGCACACACAACAGTCAGCAACCACGTCCACTTCATTGTCCCAGTGCAGAATTCAGTTGTTCCTGCCCCAGACATTTACTAGAAAGCAGAAATATCAAAGCCACCTACAGGCCCAAACGCTAAACACCCACATTGCCAGATTGCTAGCCCTGGAAATGTTGCTGTTTCGACTTGTGGGAACTGAGTCTTTCTGCAGCCGACACTATTTTTCCCAGTATGCCATCCCTGCATTACATAAGCACATGTTACACAATATCAGCCATGTTCTGGCTAGCACAGTCACATGGAAGGTCCAACTAACCATAGGCATGTGGACAAGTTCTTGTGGACAGGGATGATACATTTCTCTGATGCCACACAGGGTTAAACTGGTGGAGTCTGGGACAGAGTCAGAGACTGGGACATCACACATCTTTCCCACACCAAGAATAGTGGGCCCAACTTCAATCAAGGTGTCAGTCTCCTCGTATTCCACTTCCTGTCTCTCCTCCTCCTCCTCCTCATCCTCAGCGGAACTAGCCTCCCCATCTCTCCCCAGCTGGAAAATCTGCAACACTGCCTGGGTGAAGTGGCAGCAAACTCTGCTGAAGCTCATCTGTTTAGGTGATAAAGCGCACCACGCAGCTGAGCTGTTGAAAGGGATAAAAGAACAGACCAATCAGTGGCTCCCCCGCTGAACCTCCAACCAGGTATGGTTGCGTGCGATAATGGGCGTAACTTGGTGATGGCTTTAAAGCTCTGCAAACTGGTACACGTTCCATGCATGACCAACTTGGTTGTACAGCGGTTTTAAAAACATACCCTGAATTGACTGACCTACTTGCCAAGGTATGTCGTGTCAGCACATATTTCTGAAAGTCTTCTCAGGCTTTTGCCGGTCTATCTTTGCTGCAGTGGCGCTTTAATTTGCCTCATCACCGACTGATTTGTGACCTGCCCACACACTGGAATTTGACCTTCCATATGTTGGCAAGGCTTAGTGAACAGGAGAGGACAGTCTCTGAATTCCAGCTTCTCAATGTCTATCAGAGTAACACTCAGCTCCCACACATAACAAATGCCAAGAGGGTGTGGCTCGCTGACCTATGTGAGGTTCTTCAAAACTTTGAGTACTTGTTATGGACCTGGTGGTTAGGAGCACCCGGAACGACCTGATGGTTAAACTCACACAGGACAAGCTCTGGGAAGTGGGAGCTCTGCTGACCGCAACCCCTAATCCTATCACACAACTAGAAATAGCCGTGGAGCGTACCTAACACGACCTAGACGCCTCTTCACAGCCTAAGAGCCAACTAGCCCTAAAGATAGAAAATAAAGCCTACCTTGCCTCAGAGAAATTCCCCAAAGGAAAAGGCAGCCCCCCACATATATTGACTGTGAGTTGAGAAGAAAGTCACAAACACAGAAATGAAACAGGTTTCAGCAAAGGGGGGCCCAACTTACTAAACAGACTGAGGATAGGAAAGGTATCTTTGTGGTCAGCACAAAAAACTACAAAAGACCACGCAGAGTGTGCAAAAAGACCTCCGCACCGACTCACGGTGCGGAGGTGCCACTCTGCATCCCAGAGCTTCCAGCTAGCAAGGCAAAATCATGATAGCCAACTGGACAAGGAAATAATGAGCAAATAATTAACTAGCAGGGACTTAGCTTCTGCTGGAGTAGACAGGTCACCAGAAAGATCCAATAGCGAACTGAACCAGTACAAGAACATTGACAGCTGGCATGGAGTAACGATCTGAGTGGAGTTAAATAGCGCAGCCAGCCAAAGAATAAACTACGTCACCTGTGGAAGGAACCTCAGAAGCAGCAGCTCCACTCACAGCCACCAGAGGGAGTCCATGGACAGAACTCGCCGAAGTACCATTCATGACCACAGGAGGGAGTTCGATAACAGAATTCACAACAGTACCCCCCCCTTGAGGAGGGGTCACCGAACCCTCACCAGAGCCCCCAGGCCGATCAGGACGAGCCAAATGAAAGGCACGAACTAGATCGGCAGCATGAACATCAGAGGCAAAAACTCAGGAATTATCTTCCTGACCATAACCCTTCCACTTGACCAGGTACTGGAGTTTCCGTCTCGAAATACGAGAATCCAAAATCTTCTCCACCACATACTCCAACTCCCCCTCAACCAACACCGGGGCAGGAGGATCAACGGAGGGAACCATAGGCACCACGTATCTCCGCAATAACGACCTATGGAACACATTATGGATGGCAAAAGAAGCTGGAAGGGCCAAACAAAATGACACAGGATTGAGAACTTCAGAAATCTTATACGGACCAATGAAACGAGGCTTAAACTTAGGAGAGGAAACCTTCATAGGAACATGACGAGATGACAACCAAACCAAATCCCCAACACGAAGTCGGGGACCAACACAGCGCCGGCGGTTAGCGAAACGTTGAGCCTTCTCCTGGGACAATGTCAAATTGTCCACCACATGAGTCCAAATCTGCTGCAACCTGTCCACCACCGTATCCACACCAGGACAGTCCGAAGGCTCAACCTGCCCTGAAGAGAAACGAGGATGGAAACCAGAATTACAGAAAAAAGGCGAAACCAAAGTAGCCGAGCTTGCCCGATTATTAAGGGCAGACTCAGCCAAAGGCAAGAAGGACACCCAATCATCCTGATCAGCAGAAACAAAGCATCTCAGATATGTCTCCAATGTCTGATTAGTTTGTTCGGTTTGGCCATTTGTCTGAGGATGGAAAGCCGAAGAAAAAGACAAATCAATGCCCATCTTAGCACAAAAGGACCGCCAAAACCTCGAAACAAACTGGGAACCTCTCTCCGAGACGATGTTCTCCGGAATGCCTTGCAAACGAACCACATGCTGGAAAAACAATGGCACCAAATCAGAGGAGGAAGGCAATTTAGACAAGGGTGCCAAATGGACCATCTTAGAGAAGCGATCACAAACCACCCAACTGACCGACATCCTTTGAGAGACAGGGAGATCTGAAATAAAATCCATGGAAATATGCGTCCAGGGCCTCTGTTGTGAATTCTGTGGCCAAGCTCCCTTCTGTGGTCGTGAGTGGTACTGCGGCTGGTTCTGTCTATAAGTTTCCTTAGGTGGATGAGAGTGGTACTGCGGCTTCTGAGTTTCCTTCCTCAGGTGATGAGGTTAAGTCGTTAGGTGCTGCTCTATTTAACTCCACCTGGTGCTTTGATCCTGGCCTCCAGTCAATGTTCTAGTATTGGTCTTGCTTCCTCCTGGATCGTTCCTGTGGCCTGTCTATCCTGCATAAGCTAAGTTCTGCTTATGTTATTTTGTTTGCTATATTTTCTGTCCAGCTTGCTATATTGGTTTTTCTTGCTTGCTGGAAGCTCTGAGACGCAGAGGGAGCACCTCCGTACCGTTAGTCGGTGCGGAGGGTCTTTTTGCCCCTCTGCGTGGTTGTTTGTAGGTTTTTGTGTTGACCGCAAAGCTATCTTTCCTATCCTCGGTCTATTCAGTAAGTCGGGCCTCACTTTGCTAAATCTATTTCATCTCTGTGTTTGCATTTCATCTTTACTCACAGTCATTATATGTGGGGGGCTGCCATTTCCTTTGGTGAATTTCTCTGAGGCAAGGTAGGCTTATTTTTCTATCTTCAGGGCTAGTTAGTTTCTCAGGCTGTGCCGAGTTGCCTAGGGAGCGTTAGGCGCAATCCACGGCTACCTCTAGTGTGGTGTGATAGGATTAGGGATTGCGGTCAGCAGAGTTTCCACGTCTCAGAGCTTGTCATATGTTTTTGGTTAATGTCAGGTCACTTTGTATGCTCTGAACTTCAAGGTCCATTGTGGTTCTGAATTACCTGTTCATAACAGGCCTCTTCGGGACCGGCAAGGGCAAAAGCAACCCACTGGCACGAGAACAGCAGGGCTTAGCCCGAGCACAAGTCCCACAGGACTGCACAAAAGAACGCACATCCCGTGACAAAGAAGGCCACCAAAAGGATCTAGCCACCAAATCTCTGGTACCAAAGATTCCAGGATGACCCGCCAACACCGAACAATGAACCTCAGAGATAACTCTACTAGTCCATCTATCAGGGACAAACAATTTCTCCGCTGGACAACGGTCAGGTCTATCAGCCTGAAACTTCTGCAGCACGCGCCGCAAATCAGGGGAGATGGCAGACAAAATTACCCCTTCCTTGAGAATACCCGCCGGCTCAGGAACACCCGGAGAGTCAGGCACAAAACTCCTTGACAGGGCATCAGCCTTCACATTCTTAGAGCCCGGAAGGTACGAAACCACAAAATCAAAACGGGAGAAAAACAGCAACCATCGAGCCTGTCTAGGATTCAACCGTTTGGCAGACTCGAGATAAGTCAAATTCTTGTGATCCGTCAAGAACACCACGCGATGCTTGGCTCCTTCAAGCCAATGTCGCCACTCTTCGAATGCCCACTTCATGGCCAACAACTCTCGATTGCCAACATCATAATTGCGCTCAGCAGGCGAGAATTTTCTAGAAAAGAAGGCACATGGTTTCATCACCGAGCCATCAGAACTTCTTTGCGACAAAACAGCCCCTGCTCCAATCTCAGAAGCATCAACCTCGACCTGAAACGGGAGCGAAACATCTGGCTGGCACAACACAGGGGCAGAAGAAAAACGACGCTTCAACTCCTGAAAAGCCTCTACAGCCGCAGAGGACCAATTGACCACATCAGCACCTTTCTTGGTCAAATCAGTCAACGGTTTAACAACACTAGAAAAATTAGCGATGAAGCGACGGTAAAAATTAGCAAAGCCCAGGAACTTCTGCAGGCTCTTCACAGATGTCGGCTGAGTCCAGTCATAAATGGCCTGAACTTTAACAGGGTCCATCTCGATAGTAGAAGGGGAAAAAATAAAACCCAAAAATGAAACCTTCTGAACTCCAAAGAGACATTTCGACCCCTTCACAAACAAGGAATTTGCATGAAGGACCTGGAACACCATTCTGACCTGCTTCACATGAGACTCCCAATCATCCGAAAAGACCAAAATATCATCCAAATATACAATCATGAATCTATCCAGGTACTTTCGGAAGATGTCATGCATAAAGGACTGAAACACAGATGGAGCATTAGAAAGCCCGAATGGCATAACCAGGTACTCAAAATGGCCCTCGGGCGTATTAAATGCTGTTTTCCATTCATCACCCTGTTTAATTCGCACAAGATTATACGCCCCTCGAAGATCTATCTTGGTGAACCAACTAGCCCCCTTAATCCAAGCAAACAAATCAGACAGCAGCGGAAAAGGGTACTGAAATTTGACTGTGATCTTATTAAGAAGGCGGTAATCAATACAAGGTCTCAAAGAGCCATCCTTCTTGGCCACAAAAAAGAACCCTGCTCCCAACGGTGATGATGATGGGCGAATATGACCTTTCTCCAAGGATTCCTTTATATAACTCCGCATAGCGGCGTGCTCTGGCACAGATAAATTAAACAGTCGGCCCTTAGGAAACTTACTACCAGGAATCAAATTAATAGCAGAATCGCAATCCCTATGAGGAGGTAAGGCACCAGATTTGGGCTCTTCAAATACATCCCGGTAATCCGACAAAAACTCAGGGACTTCAGAAGGAGTGGAAGGCGAAATTGACAGCAATGGAACATCACCATGTACCCCCTGACAACCCCAGCCGGACACAGACATAGATTTCCAATCCAATACTGGATTATGGACCTGTAGCCATGGCATCCCCAAAACGACCACATCATGCAGATTATGCAACACCAAAAAGCGAATATCCTCCTGATGTGCAGGAGCCATGCACATGGTCAATTGAGTCCAGTACTGAGGCTTATTCTTGGCCAACGGCGTAGCATCAATTCCTCTCAATGGAATAGGATACTGCAAGAGCTCCAAGAAAAAACCACAGCGCCTGGCAAACTCCAAGTCCATCAAATTCAGGGCAGCGCCTGAATCCACAAATGCCATAACAGAATAGGATGACAGAGAGCAAATCAGAGTAACGGATAAAAGAAATTTAGACTGTACCGTACCAATGGTGGCAGACCTAGCGAACCGCTTAGTGCGCTTAGGACAATCGGAGATAGCATGAGTGGAATCACCACAGTAAAAACACAGCCCATTCCGACGTCGGTGTTCTTGCCGTTCAGCTCTGGTCAAAGTCCTATCACATTGCATAGGCTCAGGCCTATGCTCAGGGAATACCGCCAAATGGTGCACAGCTTTGCGCTCACGCAAGCGCCGATCGATCTGAATGGCCAAGGACATAGACTCATTCAGACCAGCAGGCGTGGAAAATCCCACCATAACATCCTTAAGGGCTTCAGAAAGACCCTTTCTGAAAATTGCCGCCAGGGCACACTCATTCCACTGAGTAAGCACAGACCACTTTCTAAACTTCTGACAGTACACCTCCGCTTCATCCTGACCCTGACACAAAGCCAGCAAGATTTTCTCTGCCTGATCCACTGAATTTGGTTCATCATAAAGCAATCCAAGCGCCAGAAAAAATGCATCTACATCACGCAATGCAGGATCTCCTGGTGCAAGGGAAAATGCCCAGTCTTGAGGGTCACCACGCAACAAAGAAATAATGATTTTTACCTGTTGAACGGGGTCACCAGAGGAGCGGGGTTTCAAAGCTAGAAACAGTTTACAATTATTTTTAAAATTCAGGAACTTAGATCTATCCCCAGAAAACAAATCAGGAGTTGGAATCCTAGGCTCTAACATCGGATTCTGAACCACAAAATCTTGAATGTTTTGTACCCTTGCAGTGAGATGATCCACACAAGAGGACAGACCTTGAATGTCCATATCTACAACTGTGTCCTGAACCACCCAGAGGTTAAGGGGAAAAGAAAGACAAAAAACACTGCAGAGAAAAAAAAATGGTCTCAGAACTTCTCTTATCCCTCTATTGAGATGCATTAATACTTTGGGCCAGCTGTACTGTTATGGACCTGGTGGTTAGGAGCACCCGGAACGACCTGATGGTTAAACTCACACAGGACAAGCTCTGGGAAGTGGGAGCTCTGCTGACCGCAACCCCTAATCCTATCACACAACTAGAAATAGCCGTGGAGCGTACCTAACACGACCTAGACGCCTCTTCACAGCCTAAGAGCTAACTGGCCCTAAAGATAGAAAATAAAGCCTACCTTGCCTCAGAGAAATTCCCCAAAGGAAAAGGCAGCCCCCCACATATATTGACTGTGAGTTGAGAAGAAAGTCACAAACACAGAAATGAAACAGGTTTCAGCAAAGGGAGGCCCGACTTACTAAACAGACTGAGGATAGGAAAGGTATCTTTGTGGTCAGCACAAAAAACTACAAAAGACCACGCAGAGTGTGCAAAAAGACCTCCGCACCGACTCACGGTGCGCAGGTGCCACTCTGCATCCCAGAGCTTCCAGCTAGCAAGGCAAAATCATGATAGCCAACTGGACAAGGAAACAATGAACAAATAATTAACTAGCAGGGACTTAGCTTCTGGTGGAGTAGACAGGTCACCAGAAAGATCCAATAGCGAACTGAACCAGTACAAGAACATTGACAGCTGGCATGGAGTAACGATCTGAGTGGAGTTAAATAGCGCAGCCAGCCAAAGAATAAACTACGTCACCTGTGGAAGGAACCTCAGAAGCAGCAGCTCCACTCACAGCCACCAGAGGGAGTCCATGGACAGAACTCGCCGAAGTACCATTCATGACCACAGGAGGGAGTTCGATAACAGAATTCACAACAGTACTGCACCAAGATGGTGAGCAATTATGATGCTGTTATGAGCATACCCATCCCACTGCTCTATTAAAATGTTCGCTGCAGAATCTGAAAGAGGAAGCTTTGAATACCGAGCAGGTGGCTATGGAACAATATTGAACAGTGGCTTAGGAGGAGGAGGAGGAGGAACAAGATTTATTCCTCTACGCTACAGATGGGACTTCCAATCCAAGCTTCATGCTTATCCAGCATGGATGGCCTGAAGAGGAGGTGGAGTAGGAGGTTATGCATCATGAGGAGGAGAGGATGTTTTCTGGTCTTCCTGGTGAGAACATTAAACAGTTTGACTTTTTGTGATCTGCCACACATGGCAGGGTTTATGTCCACATTCCTTTCCCAAGACCCTCGCATGAAAGACATTTTGTCCACCATGAAATACTGGCTGTGCACCTTTCTTGACCTACGGTACAAGGAGAAATTTGCTTCTCTAATGTCGGAGGCAGACGTGCCATTTTCAGTGCATGCATGCCAGAGGGCTGTAGTGGAAGATTTGCTCAAAAGATTACCCTCAGACAATGCTGTTGGCTGAGGTACCGGCTCTTTTCGACCACAACAATTACAGGGGAGGGCCACGCACACCAGGTGCAACTCAGGGTGTGGCAAAATGTGGGTGTAGGGAGGGAGAAGTTGACCAAGATGGCGAAGGACTACTTAAGTGGCCATACCAGCATCCTTCCTGATTCTTCAGTGCCCTTTAACTATTGGTTGTCCAAGCTGCACACTTGGCCCGACCTCTCCTTGTATGCCTTAGAGGTGCTGCCATGCCCTGCCGCAAGTGTATTGTCTGAGCGGGTTTTTAGTTTGGCACGTGCAATCATAACGGATATGCGCACACGGCCATCAACGTAAAATGCAGACATGCTAACTCTTCTAAAATTGAACAAGGGCTGGATTTCCCCCGACCTTGTAAGCCCTATGGATGACAGCAATGTTATGTAAATGCAGGCCAAATGTTTTTTGGGGGAAGTTCTCTTAATGCCCATCCCTTACCATCCAAAACCATTTTGTTTAGGAAATCAACATCTTCTCCTCCTGCTTCTGCAACAAGTACTTAGAATTAATATATGTATACCCCATGTAGATATTGTTTTGTACTTTTTGACACCTTTACACATTATGCAATGGTGAAACTTGTACTCTCTACCTCTTGTAATGACTGCTAAGTGTATTGTGATATCCCATCATGGCGTCTTTCAGCTGGTCTGAAAGAGACCACTTGGCTAATTTTTTGAAACCTTTGCACATTCTGCAATGGTGATACTTGTACTCTCTACCTCTAAAATATCTGCTAAGTGTATTGTGATTTCCCCACCACAGCATCTTTCAGCTGGTCTGAGAGAGACCCCTTGGGTACTTTTTTTAAACCCTTGCACATTGTGCAAAGGTAAAACTTGTACTCTATATCTCTACTTCTTGTAACATACATAGTAACATAGTAACATAGTTAGTAAGGCCGAAAAAAGACATTTGTCCATCCAGTTCAGCCTATATTCCATCATAATAAATCCCCAGATCTACGTCCTTCTACAGAACCTAATTGTATGTTACAATATTGTTCTGCTCCAGGAAGACATCCAGGCCTTTGGAAAAATCGAGATATACCACGTCCAATGACTCACCGTGGTCCAGCCTATAGCTTACCTCTTCATAAAAACTGATTAGATTGGTTTGACAGGAGCGATTTCTCATAAACCCATGCTGATATGGAGTTAAACAGTTATTCTCATTGACATAATCCAGAATATCATCCCTCAGAAACCCTTCAAATATTTTACCAACAATAGAGGTTAGACTTACTGGCCTATAATTTCCAGGTTCACTTTTAGAGCCCTTTTTGAATATTGGCACCACATTTGCTATGTGCCAATCCTGCGGAACAGACCCTGTCGCTATAGAGTCCCTAAAAATAAGAAATAATGGTTTATCTATTACATTACTTAGTTCTCTTAGTACTCGTGGGTGTATGCCATCAGGACCCGGAGATTTATCTATTTTAATCTTATTTAGCCGGTTTCGCACCTCTTCTTGGGTTAGATTGGTGACCCTTAATATAGGGTTTTCATTGTTTCTTGGGATTTCACCTAGCATTTCATTTTCCACCGTGAATACCGTGGAGAAGAAGGTGTTTAATATGTTAGCTTTTTCCTCATCATCTACAACCATTCTTTCCTCACTATTTTTTAAGGGGCCTACATTTTCAGTTTTTATTCTTTTACTATTGATATAGTTGAAGAACAGTTTGGGATTAGTTTTACTCTCCTTAGCAATGTGCTTCTCTGTTTCCTTTTTGGCAGCTTTAATTAGTTTTTTAGATAAAGTATTTTTCTCCCTTTAGTTTTTTAGAGCTTCAATGGTGCCATCCTGCTTTAGTAGTGCAAATGCTTTCTTTTTACTGTTAATTGCCTGTCTTACTTCTTTGTTTAGCCACATTGGGTTTTTCCTATTTCTAGTCCTTTTATTCCCACAAGGTATAAACCGCTTACACTGCCTATTTAGGATGTTCTTAAACATTTCCCATTTATTATCTGTATACTTATTTCTGAGGATATTGTCCCAGTCTACCAGATTAAGGGCATCTCTAAGCTGGTCTAACTAAGTGTATTGTAATGTCCCCATCATGGTTGTAATAACTGCTAAGTGTATTGTGGTGTCCCCATCACAGTGTCTTTCAGCATGTATGATACAGACACCTTAGGTAATTTTTGGAAAACTTTGTGCAATGGTGAAACTTGAACTCTATATCTCTGCCTCTTGTAATAACTGTTGATTGTATTGTGATGCCCCCATCACGGTGTCTTTCAGCGTGTATGATACAGACGCCTTGGGTAATTTTTGAAAAACTTTGCACATTGTGCAATGGTGAAACTTTTACTCTATATCTCTACCTCTTGTAATAACTGCAAGTGTATTGTAATGTCCCCATCATGGTCTCTTTCAGTATGTATGATACAGACCCCTTGGGGTAATATTTGGAAACGTTTGTACATTGTGAAATGGTCAAATTTCTACTCTCAATCTCTATATATTCGATTAATATACTTTTTTTTTATTGTGTTGCCCTTCTCACGGTCTCTTTAAGCATGTATCTGGTAGCCTGATGTTAATTTTTGGGTCTGCACTTGGACATTTTGGAACATAAATGCATTAATATGCTCCACACAATTCTTCGTGTTTCAGCCTTACACAGAATAACAATATGAGTAATGAAACATGCTCTATATATATGATGCTATTTCAAAAATCTTACCCACACATCCGTTTCTAAAGGGAAATTTGACATAATACCTCTGTTAGCATACACCATATACTGCTCATATACGCAGCACCCCAGTAGGTGGGCCGAATGCCTGGGTACAAAATATGTGTCTGACAGTGAAACCACTGGCCCTTCCCCTGCGTTACATTATTCCCACTCTGCTGTCCAGGAAGGAGGTGCTGAGGCCTCCAGTCCACAACCTGCAGTTGCACAGACAAAACAGTCAGCAACCACGTCCAGTTTGTTGTCCCAGTGCAGCGTTCAGTTGTCACTTGTCAGCAGAAATGTCTGTTCACAAATTGTTAGTTAGATAGGGCATATATATTCGGTAGCAATTTACATTGTCCTGTAGACAAATACCATTGCTGATTTTTCCAGGCATCTAAATGAGACTTTTGTCTCCTTATTTAACTGTTGCTTCCCTTACATTTTCTAAATTTGGTTCCTTACAAAAAATGGTGATGGGTTACTGGCCAGTTTATGTATATTTTAAGCATGGCTAAGAGACTGAGTTAATACGCTCCACAGACCTATTCAGGCCACCGCCTTACACATATTGGAACATGGTCATTGCCATGCTAAGGCCTTTACCTGAGCTCTGTAGTACTGCCTGTCACCTGAGTAATACACTCCACAGACTTCGACAGTCTCTGGGATATATCCTGTAATTACTCCCTTGTTGCTCAAAACCATGCAAAAGATATATTATGCCTGGTTGGGTAGTTTCGAGAAGAAGTGCGTAGCCTTGTGCAGATTGGTCATGTCACTTTCCCTTGAGGAGGCTGCTTCCAAGTAAAATGAGGCTTGTACATGTTCCTGACATGGGCTTCAGGCCTGACAGACTGAGCACAATACAGGCCCTCAATTATATACACTGTATTCCAAACTTAATTCTAATGCTTTTGATGTCTGGTTGAACCCAATTTATTGACATTGGTCATACAGTTCACCCAAATCCTGTTTTATATTCATCTTACAGTGGCTTCACTCGCTATGAGAGTGGTTCCATTGGGATCCGGTGCCAAAAATGAACTGTGAACCTTACAAAATGCAGGTTTCACAGCACCTGTTGGCTCTCTGAAAATTAAAAGCGAGGGCTACATAATGACATGGCGCTGGACATAGTGGTGATGGCGGGCGCTGCCCAAAATTCAAATGGGCATTTTTTAAACAGCATTGTAATGGGATGGTTAATATGTATTCTACTATCTGGCTAACTATTTGCCATGAGGGAGGGACCTCCCGAAAGTATGAGTGAGAGCTCTCTAAAATGTATAAGGCCGGGGTCACACTCAGCGTAGGGAAATACAGTCCGTTTTTTACAGGTGTAATACACAGAAATGATCCCAAAACAGTGATCTGTATGTAATCCAGGGTGTGGCTGTGTATTTTTTGCATGTCATCCTCCGTATGTAATCCGTATGGCATCCGCACTGCGTTTTTTTCTCGCAACCTTGCAAAATGGACATATAATGGATCCATGGGCTCCAATATATATATATTTATATTTCTTACAGCGCTAGGTAGCATAAAAGCCGGTAATTCAATTGCCGGCTTTTGCTATCTCCTTATCATACCCGACAGGATATGAGACATGGTTTACGCACAGTAAACCATTTCATATCCCTTATTTGCATATTCCAATCCTCACTAATAATGTTAGTAGTAGAAGTGAAAAATGCCCCATCACTCCTGTGAAAAATTTTGGGGCTCTAGCTGTTAAAATAAAGGGCACTCTGGCACTCCACCAGAGTGGGAAAGCCAGTGACTGAGGGCAGATATTAATAGCCTAGAGAGGGACCATGGATATTGGCCCCCCTGGCTAAATACATCTGCCCCCAGCCACCCCAGTAAAGGCACATCTGTAAGATGTGCCTATTCTGGCACTTAGCCTCTCTCTTCCCACTCCCGAGTAGCGGTGGGATATGGGGTAATAAAGAGTTAATGCCACCTTGATATTGTAAGGTGACATTAAGCCTGGTTAATAATGGAGAGGTGTAGATGAGACACCTATCCATTATTAATCCAATAGTAGTAAAGGGTTAATAATACATGCAAACATTAAGAATAAAGTATTTTATTGAACTAAATACACACATGGGGTTGTAAAATCTTTATTATACACTTAATGCACCTGAAGACCCTCGTTCTGTAAAAGAAAAAAAGGAAAAAAGCAACAATATCCCATACCTTTCTAGCGCTCAGTCACGCCCCACGCTGTAAATCCATCTCAAGGGGTTAAATAATTTTACAAGCAGGAGCCTGCTAATGCAGCTGTGCTCTTGGCTGTAAAATCTGGGGAATGAATGGAATGCAGGGGAACGTAGCATTGTAGACGTGCGGTGCTGCGCCCCCTGCTGGTACAAACTCAATTTTTCTGAATATTTTCTCACGCTAGAGTTCATATGAGTTTATGCCAGCAGGGGCCACAGCACCGCAAGTCTACGATTATTATTAGTGAGGAATATGCAAAAAAATAAGGGATATGAAATGGTTTACTGTATGTAAACCATGTCTCATATCCTGTCGGGTTTGAGAAGGAGATAGCAAAAGCCGGCTTTTATTAATTGAATTACCGGCTTTTATGCTATCTAGCGCTGCATGAAATATAAATATATATATATATATATATATATATGTGTCTCACTGACATCTATAATATAACGCTGGGAGCGTCACTCTGTCCGAAGCATTTATAGACTGCACAAGCGCAAGTGCCGGCGCAGTCTGGACCCCACAGAGTGACGCTCCCAGGAGATCGCGGTATGCGTAAACACTGAACGCACACCGCGATCTCCAACGGAGAGGCAGGGACCGCCAGGAGGGTAAGTATCGGCTATATTCACCTGTCCCCCGTTCCAGCGCTGCGTGCGGTTTCGTCTCCGTGTCCCGGTCCTCTGCCTGTGACGTTCAGTTCAGAGGGCGTGATGATGCGCTTAATGCGCGCCGTCCTCTGACTGAACAGTCACAGCCAGAGGAGCCGGAAGATGGCGGTGCGCAGCGGTGGAACGGGGCCAGGTGAACATAGCAAGTGCTGGGGGGTCTGAGCTGGTGGCGATACCGGCACCTGACCCCCACAGCGCGCCGGTGTCCCTGCCTGCTCAGGCCCCCCAGCACTCGGCGCCCAGCGACGATAGGTGAGTATGGTATTTTTTTTTTATATATTGCAGCAGCATACGTGGCATATACAATGGAGCATCTTATGGGGGCCATAAACCATAATGGAGCATTGTATGGGGGCATATACCATGGAGCATCTTATGGGGGCCATAAACCATAATGGAGCAGTGTACGGGGGCATATACCATGGAGCATCTTATGGGGCCATAAACCATAATGGAGCAGTGTACAAGGGCATATACCATGGAGCATCTTATGGGGGCCATAAACCTTTATGGAACAGCGTATGGGGCATATACTATGGAGCATTTTATGGGGGCCATAAACCTTTATGGAGCAGTGTACGGGGGCATACACTATGGAGCATCTTATGGGGCCATCAACCATAATGGAGCAGTGTACGAGGGCATATACTATGGAGCATCTTTTGGGGGCCATAAACCTTTATGGAGCAGTGTACGGGGCATATACTATGGAGCATCTTATGGGGCCATCAACCTTTATGGAGCAGCATATGGGGCATATGGATGGGAGCAGCAAATTAAAGAATGGTGGCACAGGATGAGAGCAGCACATAACAGAACGGGGGCGCAGGATGGGAGCAGCACATGACAGAATAGGGCAGCACATGACAGAACGGGGGTGCAGGATGGCAGCAGCACATGACAGAACGGGGTGCAGGATGGAAGCAGCACATGACAGAACGGGGGCGCAGGATGGGAGCAGCACATGACAGAACGGGGGTGCAGGATGGAAACAGCACATGACAGAACGGGGGCGCAGGATGGGAGCAGCACATGACAGAACGGGGGCGCAGGATGGGAGCAGCACATGACAGGATGGGGGCGCAGGATGGGTGCAGCACATGTCAGAATGGAGGCGCAGGATGGGTGCAGCACATGTCAGAATGGAGGCGCAGGATGGGTGCAGCACATGTCAGAATGGGGGCGCAGGATGGGAGCAGCACATGACAGGATGGGGACGCAGGATGGAGCAGCACATGACAGGATGGAGACCATATACCAATATAAATGCTCGCCACCCGGGCGTAGAACGGGTTCAATAGCTAATATATATATATACCTATACTATGTGTAGACATTAATTTTATCTGTTCTATTCTAACCTGTCAGTGTGATTTTACTGTACACCACACTGAATTACCGGCTTTTCTATTGAACACCGCTGCGTATTTCTCGCAAGACACAATGATGGTCCGTGTGTAATCCGTATTTTTCCCACCCCCATAGACTTTCATTGGCAGAGTTTTTGCGCAATACGCTGACAAACACAGCATGCTGCGATTTTCTACGCACGTAAAATACAGCTGCGAAATTTACGGCAGATAGGAGCTGCCCCATAGAGAATCATTGGTCAGTGTGCAATGCGCATTTTTTGCGCCTCTCAAAAGTCCGTAAAACTCTCTAGTGTGACCCCGTCCTTATACAGGGCCACCTGAGGGCCCTTACCAAACTCAGGTTTCACGGCACCCGCTGGTACTCTGCTAATTGTCAGCGGCCGCATAATGACATGGTGGTGGACATGGTGGTTGTTGCGGGCGATGCCCAAAATTCAAATGGACATGTTTGAAATGGCATTGCAAAGGGTGGGGAATATGTATTACACTATCTTGCTAACTACTTGTCACTCGACAGCAGGGCCGCCATCAGGGCATTACAGGCATCACTGCCGTATGGGGCCCGGTGATGAGGAGCAAAAAGGGGGGCCCGAGCGAGCACGCTGGCAGCCGGTCCGGTCCGCGCTCTGCTCGGGCCCCCCCTGACATTTTTATTCAGGCTGCGGCTGCCAGTGCCACTGTGCTGTGCCTGTCTGTAAATGAGCCTGTTGTACCTTTAAGGCGGCCGAGCTCGCGGTGCATCATGGGCCCGCCCGCCGCAAGTTAGTGACGTCACACGCTGCCCTGCTCCACTTACTCATTCCGGGACCAGAGTAGAGCAGCGTGCGGCGGTGTGACACCACGTGGACGGCGGAGGGAGCAGAGAAGATGCAGCGGGGGACCACCGGACGACGAGGGACCCGGCGGAGGAGAAGAGGCAGGCGGCAGCGGGGGACCGGCGGAGGAGAAGAGGCAAGCGCCGGGGGGGGGGGGTCAGAAAGCTGGACACAGGGGGGGCAGAAAGCTGGACACAGGGGGGGCCCAGGGCAGTAAAGCTGGACACAGGGGGGGCACAGGGCAGTAAAGCTGGACACAGGGGGGGCAGAAAGCTGGACACAGGGGGGGCCCAGGGCAGTAAAGCTGGACACAGGGGGGGGCCCAGGGCAGTAAAGCTGGACACAGGGGGGGGCCAGGGCAGTAAAGCTGGACACAGGGGGGCAGAAAGCTGGACACAGGGGGGGCCCAGGGCAGTAAAGCTGGACACAGGGGGGGGCAGAAAGCTGGACACAGGGGGGGCCCAGGGCAGTAAAGCTGGACACAGGGGGGGGCCCAAGGCAGTAAAGCTGGACACAGGGGGGGGCCCAGGGCAGTAAAGCTGGACACAGGGGGGGGGCCCAGGGCAGTAAAGCTGGACACAGGGGGGCAGAAAGCTGGAAACAGGGGGGGCCCAGGGCAGTAAAGCTGGACACAGGGGGGGGGCAGAATGCTGGACACAGGGGGGGGGGCAGAATGCTGGACACAGTGGGGCAGAAATGCTGGACACACAGTGGGGCAGAATGCTGGACACACAGTGGGGCAGAATGCTGGACACACAGTGGGGCAGAAATGCTGGACACACAGTGGGGCAGAATGCTGGACACAGTGGGGCAGAATGCTGGTCACACAGGGGCAGAAATGCTGGACACAGTGGGGCAGAAATGCTGGACACACAGTGGGGCAGAAATGCTGGACACACAGTGGGGCAGAATGCTGGACACACAGTGGGGCAGAATGCTGGACACACAGTGGGGCAGAATGCTGGACACAGTGGGGCAGAATGCTGGACACACAGTGGGGCAGAAATGCTGGACACACAGTGGGGCAGAAATGCTGGACACACAGTGGGGCAGAAATGCTGGACACACAGTGGGGCAGAAGTGCTGGACACACAGTGGGGCAGAATGCTGGACACACAGTGGGGCAGAAATACTGGACACACTGGGGTAGAAATGCTGGACACACAGTGGGGCAGAAATGCTGGACACACAGTGGGGCAGAATGCTGGACACACAGTGGGGCAGAAATACTGGACACACTGGGGTAGAAATGCTGGACACACAGTGGGGCAGAATGCTGGACACAGTGGGGCAGAAATGCTGGACACAGTGGGGCAGATATGCTGGACACAGTGGGGCAGAAATGCTGGACACAGTGGGGCTGAAATGCTGGATACAGTGGGGCAGAAATGCTGGACACAGTGGGGCAGAAATGCTGGACACAGTGGGGCAGAAATGCTGGACACAGTGGGGCAGAAATGCTGGACACAGTGGGGCAGAAATGCTGGACACAGTGACAGGGGCAGAATGCTGGACACAGTGACACGGGCAGAATGCTGGACACAGTGACAGGGGCAGAATGCTGGACACAGTGACAGGGGCAGAATGCTGGACACAGTGACAGGGGCAGAATGCTGGACACAGGGGCAGAATGCTGGACACAGTGACGGGGCAGAATGCTGGACACTGGGGCAGAATGCTGGACATTGGGGCAGAATGCTGGACATTGGGGCAGAATGCGAGACACCGGGCAGAATGGAGATACGGGGCATGATTGGAGACATGGGGGCATGACTGGAGACAGATGGGGGAGGATTGGAGACAGATGGGGCAGAATGGAGACACAGGGGGCATAATTGGAGACAAGTGGCAGAATTGCAGACACAGGGGCATGGTTGGAGACATAGGGGGCAGAATGGAGACATGGGGCATGATTGGAGACACTGGGGGCAGAATTGGAGACAGATCGTGCAGGATCATGGGGCAGGATGGATATGATGGAGACAGTCAGATGGGGCCGGATGGAGAGATCACATGGGGCGATCATATGGGGCAGGATGGGGAGATCATATGGGGCAGAATGGATACTCATGAGGGCAGGATGGGAGAACATATGGCTGACGCCAGAAATGAGACACATGGTGGCCAGGATGGGGAATATTATTACCATAGGGGCTAATTTAGGGATATTATTACTGCAGCGATGTATTTTTTATTTTTTGAGTATACTGTTTTAAATGAGGGGGCAGTCCTGTTACTGTATAGAGTGATACTATGTTGCCTCTTTTTCTTCATGTGGTGTAATGTAGAAGTTGTGAAAAATTAAGTAATGTATTCTACAAGCGGAGCTCGAGATAACTGTGTTATTTCCTGCAGAGACGAGTCCTGGCTGGATGAAATGATGGCGGTCTGTGCTGGATGAAAGATGAAGGACTTCACCTAGAGACGTCACTGGTGAGTCAGTGTGTTACCTATACACTGACACTATACACTGTATACTATATACAGAGCTCCTGTGTATAATTTCACTAGTGATCACTGTATTATCTGTACACAGACACTGCATACTAAGTACAGATCTCCTGTGTATAACGGCACTTATGGTGATAGTATGGTGCTTCTTTTTAAATTACTGATCAGAATTGTAGTATTCGGTCACTTTGTGGTGGTAATATGTGGTCTGGTCATGGTGTTGTGGTATTTGTTCCTTGTATGTGATATTATTCGCTCACTGTGGTGGTAATATGTGGTCTGGACATGGTGTTGTGGTATTTGTTCCTTGTATGTGATATTATTGGTCATTTTAAACATTGAAAAATAAATAAAAATATACCTAAATTGTATTGCATATTTTAACAAATATTTAATAGGTTACAGTAGAGTAGGGCCCGGCCAAAAGTGTCTACCGTGTTATGGTGGCGGCTTAAAAAATCTTTTGGCCAAAATAAAAGCTGCCGGCTATATGTGTGATCTGGTGATGGGAACTGTCAGTGTGATAGGTGAGAAGTGGAGTTTTTCCAAGAGAGAGCGGTGGGACTGTGGACAGTTCGAGGGGTGGAGGCGGGGCTGGGGTGGAGCATGGGCGGAGTCTCAAGGGGGCCCCGAAAATTTTGCCAGTATGGGGCCCCGAAATTTCTAGTGGCAGCCCTGCTCGACAGGGTCCTCCCAAATGTAGGAGTGAGAGCCCTCACAAATGTTAAAGTAAAAATATAGCCAAAACACTCCATGTGAACATATGCTGAAGGGGAGGTATAATTTTCATAATTTTTTTTATTATTTTGCATTTTATACATGTAATTATGTAGGACATAATGTTTCTTAGCATTTTTCCCATTTAAAAAAATGTTTCGTTTGGTTGGTAGGTCTTTTTAAAAATCCGTAAAACCTGTGCAATACTCTGACAACATTATTCCTAGATAATATATATGTGAGTCAGAAAGGTATGCAGGCATCTTCTGCATGTTGCTCCCATTTAGTTTTAGCTCTTTCCCATCAATTTCAGCTTTTTTCACATGCCCCCAGGCCTGTTTGTTGGGTCCAGCGGAAAAATATTCGGCTTTTCCAGTGACTTGCATTGAATTTGTTATTCGGTATGAATACACAGATATTAGAACTTATTTGTGCCAATTTTCCAGAATCCAAATATTTTCACTATTTGATGACCACTAATTCTGATGTGTAGTAAAAAATAACAGGATCAGCACACTAGGAATAACATACGCGAAGATGGCGCCTTACAGAAATGTAGTGAACCTGATGTCATTGTTCACTAGTGTGCAATAGATGTTTGTTTGGTGCTCTACATCCTTTATGTGTTATCACAGTGTTCCCCAACTCCGGTCCTCAAGAGCCACTAACAGGTCATGTTTTCAAGATTTCCTTAGTATTGCACAGGTGATGGAATTATTGCCTGTGCAGGTGATGCAATTTTCACCTGTGCAATACTAAGGAAATCCTGAAAATATGACCTGTTGGTGGTGGCTCTTGAGGACCGGACATCGGGAACACTGCGTTATCAGGTAATATATTTAGACAGGCAGGAAAATAAACACTGAGCACCATGGAAAGAACACTGAATACTTACATATGTAATACTAAATCGGATTTAGCAGTAGATTCTGTTCAAATGAGTTGGCAAATTTTCTTGATGCTTTTTCTACCAGGAAAAAAAAAATTCTGCACAAAATTAATGATGATACTTATTTACTAAAGACGTTACCCCAAAAAACTGAGGATTTGCCATATTAAACGGCAATGCAGATAGTCCTGCTGTAGATCTGCAGTGGTGCAAACTTCAAATACAAAGCTCATCTGTAGCAGAAATCTTAGGGTCACCTCACATTTCTGACACAGAAAATACATATTTATATGCATATAAAAAAGCTGGATGGGTGACTGAATAGGCCTGACCTCTGATGAAATCCTGTTATGTTATCTGGTTTGGAGATATTATATCTTAAAATGTAAAGTTCATAATAATTATTTTAGCACACTGCAATCCATATTTTTCCATAGAGAAATTGTTGACTGGATTTCATAAGATATTATTATCTATACTAACACAATAACAATTATATTGCAGAACAGGTTTCCAAATATGCTTTGACAAATCCTTAGTATTGCAACATCTAAGCTTTCCAGTCTTTCTCTGTTGGGCTGTTTAATCTAATCAGTCTGGGAACAGCGAATTCCCACTTCACGAATGGAAGTTTGCCAAACCCAGTCTGTAAATGTTTACTCTTATTACAGTTGTTCTTTTTTCAGAACCCAGAACTAGTCAGGAAGTATTTTTAGATACTGTTTATGCCTTTTAAACATACCATTTTACTTGTATATTAACATTTCTGCAGCTATTAGTAGACATTTGAGAATTATAATTTGTTCATTACAAATGGGCTGGAATATGTTCAAGAACACAAAAAACAGTTATCACAAAAATTACAAGTGAATTGATTTGATGCAAATCAAATTCATGTCAAATTATAGGAAATTTGTTGGACCTAGCGGATTCGAATAATTTGCAATTCGATTTTCACTAATTTTTAAAAATGTTCCTAGTCAGGAGGCAGCATTCAAGGAGTGGTGGGGAACAAAGAGTCCCCATGTGTATCATCAGGTTACACCTGGCTTCCTCCGGGGTGATTCACTTGTAAACCTTGTCTGTTTTACATATACAGTATGTATCATTAAGTTACAAACACCAGTTTTACACAATAATGTCTTACAGCTATCACATCATACAGTATAGCATAGCCTATCAGGGAATGCAGCGTAGCAACATTTGGGTGTGAATCTGTTTTTGTGAAAGGAAGTCACAACTGGCAGCTTAGCAATAGAAATAATGAGAAAAAGACAAAAAACTTTGAATATACTGTACAGATAGTGAGTGTGTGTGTGTCAAAAGAGCAGTGAAGGTGAAGAACAGCTAAAAACTGCTGTTAGGAAATTTTTTAGCCCTTCTGGTGCCACAAAGAAATTAATGCAAAGTGAAGGACGTGCCTCATAAATCGTTAAGTGGGCCCTCCCATTTACCATAATGCCAAACATGTGACCGCTTACTACGGTTTAGGCACAGTGGGGCTCAGAAGGAGGGGAACATTTAGATTTGGGAGCACAGATTTCACTGGATTTTATTTGATGGGGTGGAAGCTTTTCCGAAATCTTTGTTCTACCAGTAACATGAGAACCCTCTATATTTCCTGTGACAGATGCCTAACCTGAGTGGGGGCCGGTGTTGTGCGTGATAAGTTAGGGTTTTTATTTTTAGCAATTTGGGGTACATAACAATTTTTGATCGCTTTCATAATAAGGCTGGGATCATATTCTTGTATTGTATGCTGAGCACTTACCTAAGGGTTTCTGTGTAAATCCTACAAAAATGTGATTTAGACAAAACCCTCAATAAAACCATTCACTCTAATGAAGCAGATGGAGACACTTTGGGTTCCGTTTGGCATTTGTTCCTGTGGTATACATCTTTTTAGGCATGTACAGAACTGTGGTCAAACAAACCTGTGCTCTAAAAAGACACGTAAAATGAAGGGACACTGCCAGAATAGAGACCAGATGGAGTTCAAGTGATTCCATGTGCCTCATAAGTGAGTGGTTCCGTTGGGGGTTTAGTTTTTAAATAGCATTTTTTGGGACGTATGTAATAGAGTGCAGGGTTGAGTATGTCACCACGGAACAGACATACCAACTGTTGAGGGGAATTTATTAACAGGAGTAAGATTCTCCTCACAGGGAGTAAACAGGGGGTTAATAGAGATAAAGCAAACAATAAACAGTTAAGTGGAATCGAAACGGTTAACGAATGTTCTTGTAACTTATAATTCCAGGGCGGCTCTGACTGGAGGATCCTTATTCCAACGTGGGTACAGTCACCAGCAGCGCTTGAAGATCCTGAAGTCTCTCCTCTGTCTCCTGGGAACTGGAGACTCCAGGGTTAAGTCTTTGCAGCCTTTTCTCCCAATGAAGCTGGGAGCGCTCTGCTCTCCTGCTCTTTTCGGACCACACACCTCTCTCTTCCTATCTTCTCCCAGCAGTCACATGGTCCCTTCTGTCCAGGGCAGAAAGTCTTCCCCCCAACAACCCAGCTGTCTCACTAAGTGGTTCCAGGTAAGCAGCAAGGAAAGCAACCTCCTTACATTCCCCCTCTCTTGATGCTCGCCATTCCAAGGGCGAGGACTCTTCGTGCTTCTCTTTGTTCTTTTGAGGGAAGACAGTTACCTGCAATTCTCACATCTCCTTCTGCCTTTCTTCTTTCACATACTGCCAAACTAAATGGTCTAGGAATAGATATTCTTCCTCTACCTCGTCGGCAGCCATAGAAGAAAATTCCTCAAATGAATTTTGTGTTGTCACATTAGATTTTCCAACGGCATCCACTGTCCTCTTCTTCTTTTTGGCTTTGTCACTAGCAGATGCTTGCATAGACAATTCATCCTTTTCCTTGCCGTTATCGGAAACTTTAGGGACTTCTTGCCGGTCCCCTCAGTCTGGGGGCTTAGTACAAGTAAATATTCTCCATAGCTCCCTGTTATGATCCGGTGACCTTGGAGCAGCATGAGAACTTTCACTGGAGAAGGTGGTCACTATACTGACCGCAATCCTGAACTTAACAACGCAACTAGATGTAGCCGTGGAGTGTACCTAACAATCCTAGACACCCCGTCACAGCCGGAGGACTAAATACCCCTAAAGATGGAAATAGGAATACTATCTTGCCTCAGAGCAGATCCCCAAAGGATAGACAGCCCCCCACAAATATTGGCGGTGAGTCGGAGAGGAAAAAACATACACAGGCAGAAAAACAGGATTTAGCACAGGAGGCCACTCTAGCTAAATAGGACAGGATAGGACAGAGTTCTGTGCGGTCAGTATTAAAACCCTTCAAAAATATCCACAGCAGAATATACAAAAACTTCCTACATCTAACTAAAGATGTAGGAGCGTATATCTGCAACTCCAGCGAATCCTACAATCAGAGCAGGAATACAAACAAAAACAAGCACACAGCAGTGTGCCACAGACACAAAAACCAAACACTTATCTTTGCTGAATTTGGCAGCTAGCAGGAGAAGCCAGAAAGTGATCCAACACTTCACAAGGAACATTGACAACTGGCAAGGGCTAATGAATCCTGCACACTTAAATATCCCAGTCAGAACAGCAATTAGCAGATACACCTGGCCAGGACTGTGACTCAGAGACAACTGCATTCCCACCTACAACCACTGGAGGGAACCCAAGAGCAGAATTCACAACAGCTCCCCCTCTCTTTGACAGGAGCATTCTTGTCGAAACTAGAATCAGATGAATTAAGACCATGCAGGCCGGACTCTTCGTCATCTGCGCCAGGCTCTGCGGGCATCACTTCCCAGGGCTTCTCATCCACACGCTCTGTCTCACACAGCTGTTCAATTTCCTCTGTCCAATCAGGATCTTGTGAGCTGACAGCCAACACACTCTTCACCTCAGAGGGCAACATCAGTGGTTCCTCCTTCTCATCGACTAGGACCTTGAAAACAAGCGTCGCAGGAACACTTGGCACTTTTTCCCCTTCTCCTGGGCATCCAACATTGTGGTACTGTCTCTAGGTGGGGCTCTTCTCTTCCTGCTGTACCACTCTCTCCAGGGGTGACATTCCCACCAGTTAGCAGGACCCTCAGAGGGGTGAGCGGATCTCTGCCACCGCTCTTCTCGGGTAGGGCAATTTCTGGACATGTGTCCCACCCTTCTGCATGACCAGCACTCAATTCTGCTTCTGTCTGGAGGGCGCTTTAGTCTGGATCGTCAACCTCGGTGGGAGACGTCTCTCATCTGCGGTTGCTCTTCACCCCAGGATACGGAGTTACACTCTGGGGCCACCACTGAAACCTTCTTCATGCTATGCACCTCTCCGCTATCTCTTTCTGGCTGCTTCTGCAAGTTACCTCGGGGTATGCCGCTGGTCCCCAAAACGGCAGTTAGGGTTTTCCCCAGGCTCTCAATCTCTTCCCAGATTCTTCTTATCTTCAACTGAGAATACCGGGTCCATGTCATCTCCTCTTCATTCTGACTGGGTGCTCCACAATTGTAGCATGTCAGCAGTCTTCTTTGCCGAGCGGCACTAGTCTCACTTTAGGGGGCGGTCTCTCTTTCTCACACCGGAGGGCTGTACTCTGCAGCAGGGGTCTTCTTATATTCAGCAACTTCCTCACGGACCCACTCAACCTCCTTCTTCAAGTCTTCTACCCATTGAGGTGCTGTTACCTCCCAGCTCCATACCTTCCCCACTGGCACTACCACCCCTTGTTCTTGCTCGCGGGTGCGTGCCTCACTCCCGACCTCAGAGAAGGTCATATCTGGCTTTATGCGCATGCTCTCTCGCAGGACCTGTTTCATCAACACATCTCGCAAGCCTGTCACCAGTTGGTCTCGCAGCACAACGTCAATTGACCCCACACCTACGCCGTCCTTCCGTATAATGGCAGTATGAAGCTCCTGCAGTGCATTCATATATTGCGTCACGGTGTCCCCCTCTCTTTGTACCTGGCGAAACAGTCGCATGCGCAGCTCCCCTACGTCAGTGGGGTCCCCATGCGTCTCCTCAAGTATACGTAATATTTTGTCCAGGGTATCTCTTGCCTGGGGGGGTCTGAGCATAACAGAGTCCCGTGCATCCCCCTCTATGGCCATCACAGCTATTTCCGCCTGCAAAAACAGTCGCATGCGCAGCTCACCTATGTCAGTGGGGTCCCCATGCATCTCCTCAAGTATACGTAATATTTTGTCCAGGGTATCTCTTGCCTGGGGGGGTCTGAGCATAACAGAGTCCCGTGCATCCCCCTCTAGGGCCATCACAGCTATTTCCGCCTGCAAAACTGGCATCATAGGATGCATCCGCATCATCCCTCGGTTGTGCTCCGTCCAACTCCACAACATGACATCGCTCCCCAAGAATGTTGGCAGGTTAACTAACATGGCTCCCAGGGAGATGCTAGACCTGGGGCCTCCCCCAACTGCTTGGTCTGCCCTTTCTGCGCTACTGTGTGACATCCTGCCGACTACGCCAAGTGTAATAGAGTGCAGGGTTGAGTATGTCACCACGGAACAGACAGACCAACTGTTGAGGGGAATTTATTAACAGGAGTAAGATTCTCTTCGCAGGGAGTAAACAGAAGGGTTAGTAGAGATAAAGCAAACAGTAAACAGTTAAGCGGAATAGAAACGGTTAACGAATGTTCTAGTAAGTCATCAGTCCAGGGCGGTCCTGACTGGAGGGTCCTTATTCCAACGTGGGTACAGTCACCAGCAGCGCTTGAAGATCCTGAAGTCTCTCCTCCGTTTCCTGGGAACTGGAGACTCCGGGGGTTAAGTCTTTGCAGTCTTTTCTCCCAGTGAAACTGGAAGCAGGAAGTAACACAGCACACTGCTGCAAGTCTCTGTATATTAGGCTGGCAGTCTCTCTCTCTCTGCAGCAGCAATGCTACACACACACTGAGCAGTTTACTTTGTCACACTCAGGGGTTCTGGCTTGTCAGTGCGGTCACCAGGGCTGAGCGCTCAGGTCACTGTAAGGGGATACATCTTCTCTGATTACAGAGGCTTCCAAGTCCACACTCTCACATCCAGCCTTCACTACGGCTGGTATCTCAGCCTCAGTGCCCTCACGGGGAGCACTCTCTTTCGGAGAGCGCGGTGCTGCAGCCTGCTCTCTCTCTGGCACGCTGTCCCCTCTGTCCCGCGTGCTCTGCTCTCCCGCTCTTTTCTGACCACACCCCTCTCTCTTCTTCTCTGCCCCCAGCAGTCACATGGTCCCTTCTGTCCTGGGCAGAAAGTCTTCCCCCCACAACCCAGCTGTCTGACTAAGTGGTTCCAGGTAGGGAGCAGGGAAAGCAACCTCCTTACACTTAAGGTACCGTCACACTAAGCGACACTGCAGCGATACCGACAACGATCCGGATCGCTGCAGCGTCGCTGTTTGGTCGCTGGAGAGCTGTCACACAGACAGCTCTCCAGCGACCAACGATGCCGGTAACCAGGGTAAACATCGAGTTACAAAGCGCAGGGCCGCGCTTAGTAACCCAATGTTTACCCTGGTTACCATCGTTAAAGTAAAAAAACAAACGCTACATACTTACCTACCGCTGTCTGTCCTCGGCGCTCTACTTCTCTGCTCTGGCTGTGAGCACAGCGGCCGGAAAGCAGAGCGGTGACGTCACCGCTCTGCTTTCCGGCTGCCCGGCGCTCACAGCCAGAGCAGAGAAGCAGAGCGCCGAGGACAGACAGCGGTAGGTAAGTATGTAGCGTTTGTTTTTCTACTTTAACGATGGTAACCAGGGTAAACATCGGGTTACTAAGCGCGGCCCTGCGCTTAGTAACCCGATGTTTACCCTGGTTACCAGCGAAGACATCGCTGAATCGGTGTCACACACACCGATTCAGCGATGTCAGCGGGAGAGCTAGCGACGAAATAAAGTTCTGGCCTTTCTTCCCCGACCAGCGACATCACAGCAGGGGCCTGATCGCTGCTGCCTGTCACACTGGACGATATCGCTAGCCAGGACGCTGCAACGTCACGGATCGCTAGCGATATTGTCTAGTGTGACGGTACCTTTACATGGAAACCCCAACATAAGCGCTCAGCGGAGAGCACAGATAAATTTGAGCCAAGCAAATTTTTGGGAGGCAGAATGAACAAATGGACAGAAGGACAAGAATAGTTCTTATTTTTGTGTGGATCACCGTGCGGCATAGGAGATAAGATGGGCTTATTCTTCAGGTCGGTGTGATTACAGCGATACTAGATTTCTATCAGGTTTTTTTATGTTTTGCTGCTATCACACAGTAAAAATGCATTTCATGTAACTTTTTTATTTTTTGACAAACGGAGCTGAATGAGGGCTTATATTTTGCGAGATGAGCTGGAGATATTTTTGCAATTTTCAAACTTTAAATTTTTATGCCCTTAAACCAGAGAGTTATGTCACACAGAATAGCTCATAAACAGCATTTCCCATATGTCTATTTTACATCAGTACCATTTTTGAAACATAAATATTTTTGTTAGGAAGTTAGAAGGGTTAAAAGTTTATCATCAATTTCTCATTTTTCCAACAAAATTTACAAATCCAAATTGTTTTAGGGACCATATCACATTTAGGCTATGTGCACACGTTCAGGATTTTTTGCATTTTTTTCGAATTTTTTCAGCCATTTTCCGTTGGAAAAATGCTTTAAAAATGCATACATAAGCATCCCATCATTTTTAATGCATTCTGCAATTTTTGTGCACATGATGCGTTTTTTTCCGCGACAAAAAATGGATTGCGGTGAAAAACGCAGCATGTTCATTAATTTTGCGGATTTTTCACGTTTTTCCCACTATTTAATGCATTGGGAAGCTCCGGAAAAAACGCGCAAAAAATGCACAAAAAACCGCGAAAATGTCCGGTTTTGATCAGGAAATTTCTGCAAGAAATCCTGATGTGTGCACATAGCCTTAACCCCTTCATGACCCAGCCTATTTTGACCTTAAAGACCTTGCCGTTTTTTGCAATTCTGACCAGTGTCCCTTTATGAGGTAATAACTCAGGAACGCTTCAACGGATCCTAGCGGTTCTGAGATTGTTTTTTCGTGACATATTGGGCTTCATGTTAGTGGTAAATTTAGGTCAATAAATTCTGCGTTTATTTGTGATAAAAACGGAAATTTGGCGAAAATTTTGAAAATTTCGCAATTTTCACATTTTGAATTTTTATTCTGTTAAACCAGAGAGATATGTGACACAAAATAGTTAATAAATAACATTTCCCACATGTTTACTTTACATCAGCACAATTTTGGAAACAAAATTTTTTTTTGTTAGCAAGTTATAAGGGTTAAAATTTGACCAGCGATTTGTCATTTTTACAACGAAATTTACAAAACCATTTTTTTTAGGGACCACCTCACATTTGAAGTCAGTTTGAGGGGTCTATATGGCTAAAAATACCCAAAAGTGACACCATTCTAAAAACTGCACCCCTCAAGGTACTCAAAACCACATTCAAGAAGTTTATTAACCCTTCAGGTGCTTCACAGCAGCAGAAGCAACATGGAAGGAAAAAATGAACATTTAACTTTTTAGTCACAAAAATTATCTTTTAGCAACAATTTTTTTATTTTCCCAATGGTAAAAGGAGAAACTGAACCACGAAAGTTGTTGTCCAATTTGTCCTGAGTACGCTGATACCTCATATGTGGGGGTAAACCACTGTTTGGGCGCACGGCAGGGCTTGGAAGGGAAGGAGCGCCATTTGACTTTTTGAATCAAAAATTGGCTCCACTCTTTAGCGGACACCATGTCACGTTTGGAGAGCCCCCGTGTGCCTAAAAATTGGAGCTCCCCCACAAGTGACCCCATTTTGGAAACTAGAAGCCCCAAGGAACTTATCTAGATGCATAGTGAGCACTTTGAACCCCCAGGTGCTTCACAAATTAATCCGTAAAAATGAAAAAGTACTTTTTTTTCACAAAAAAATTCTTTTAGCCTCAATTTTTTCATTTTCACATGGGCAACAGGATAAAATGGATCCTAAAATGTGTTGGGCAATTTCTCCTGAGTACACCAATACCTCACATGTGGGGGTAAACCACTGTTTGGGCACATGGTAAGGCTCGGAAGGGAAGGAGCGCCATTTGACTTTTTGAATGAAAAATTATTTCCATCGTTAGCGGACACCATGTCGCGTTTGGATAGCTCCTGTGTGCCTAAACATTGGCGCTCCCCCACAAGTGACCCCATTTTGGAAACTAGACCCCCCAAGGAACTTATTTAGATGCCTAGTGAGCACTTTAAACCCTCAGGTGCTTCACAAATTGATCTGTAAAAATGAAAAAGTACTTTTTTTTCACAAAAAAATTCTTTTCGCCTCAATTTTTTCATTTTCACATGGGCAGTAGGGTAAAATGGATCATAAAATTTGTTGGGCAATTTCTCCCGAGTACGTCGATACCTCATATGTGGGGGTAAACCACTGTTTGGGCACTCGGCAGGGCTCGGAAGGGAAGGCGCGCCATTTGACTTTTTGAATGGAAAATTAGCTCCAATTGTTAGCGGACACCATGTCGCGTTTGGAGAGCCCCTGTGTGCCTAAACATTGGAGCTCCCCCACAAGTGACCCCATTTTGGAAACTAGACCCCCCAAGGAACTTATCTAGATGCATATTGAGCACTTTAAACCCCCAGGTGCTTCACAGAAGTTTATAACGCAGAGCCATGAAAATAAAAAATAATTTTTCTTTCCTCAAAAATGATTTTTTAGCCTGGAATTTCCTATTTTGCCAAGGATAATAGGAGAAATTGGACCCCAAATATTGTTGTCCTGTTTGTCCTGAGTACGCAGATACCCAACATGTGGGGGTAAACCACTGTTTGGGCGCACGGCAGGGCTCGGAAGGGATGGCACGCCATTTGGCTTTTTAAATGGAAAATTAGCTCCAATCATTAGCGGACACCATGTCACGTTTGGAGAGCCCCTGTGTGCCTAAACATTGGAGATCCCCCAGAAATGACACCATTTTGGAAACTAGACCCCCAAAGGAACTAATCTAGATGTGTGGTGAGGAATTTGAACCCCCAAGTGCTTCACAGAAGTTTATAACGCAGAGCCATGAAAAAAAAAAATAATTATTTTCTCAAAAATGATCTTTTAGCCTGCAATTTTTTATTTTCCCAAGGGTAACAGGAGAAATTTGACCCCAAAAGTTGTTGTCCAGTTTCTCCTGAGTACGCTGATACCCCATATGTGGGGGTAAATCACTGTTTGGGCACATGCCGGGGCTCGGAAGTGAAGTAGTGACGTTTTGAAATGCAGACTTTGATGGAATGCTCTGTGGGCGTCACGTTGCGTTTGCAGAGCCCCTGATGTGGCTTAACAGTAGAAACCCCCACAAGTGACCCCATTTTGGAAACTAGACCCCCAAAGGAACTTATCTAGATGTGTGGTGAGCACTTTGAACCCCCAAGTGCTTCATAGAAGTTTATAATGCAGAGCCGTGAAAATAATAAATACGTTTTCTTTCCTCAAAAATAATTATTTAGCCCAGAATTTTTTATTTTCCCAAGGGTTACAGAAGAAACTGGACCCCAAAAGTTGTTGTCCAGTTTCTCCTGAGTACGCTGATACCCCATATGTGGGGGTAAACCACTGTTTGGGCACATGCCGAGGCTCGGAAGTGAAGTAGTGACGTTTTGAAATGCAGACTTTGATGGAATGCTCTGCGGGCGTCACGTTGCGTTTGCAGAGCCCCTGATGTGCCTAAACAGTAGAAACCCCCCACAAGTGACCCCATTTTGGAAACTAGACCCCAAAAGGAACTTATCTAGATGTGTGGTGAGCACTTTGAACCCCCAAGTGCTTCATAGAAGTTTATAATGCAGAGCCGTGAAAATAATAAATACGTTTTCTTTCCTCAAAAATAATTATTTAGCCCAGAATTTTTTTTTTCCCAAGGGTTACAGGAGAAATTGGACCCCAAAAGTTGTTGTCCAGTTTCTCCTGAGTACGCTGATACCCCATGAGTGGGGGTAAACCACTGTTTGGGCACACGTCGGGGCTCAGAAGGGAAGTAGTGACTTTTGAAATGCAGACTTTGATGGAATGGTCTGCGGGTGTCACGTTGCGTTTGCAGAGCCCCTGGTGTGCCTAAACAGTAGAAACCCCCACAAGTGACCCCATTTTAGAAATTAGACCCCCCAAGGAACTTATCTAGATATGTGGTGAGCACTTTGAACCCCCAAGTGCTTCACAGACGTTTACAACGCAGAGCCGTGAAAATAAAAAATCATTTTTCTTTCCTCAAAAATTATGTTTTAGCAAGCATTTTTTTTGATTCACAAGGGTAACAGGAGAAATTGGACCCCAGTAATTGTTGCGCAGTTTGTCCTGAGTATGCTGGTACCCCATATGTGGGGGTAAACCACTGTTTGGGCACACGTCAGGGCTCGGAAGTGAGGGAGCGCCATTTGACTTTTTGAATACGAGATTGGCTGGAATCAATGGTGGCGCCATGTTGCGTTTGGAGACCCCTGATGTGCCTAAACAGTGGTAACCCCTCAATTCTACCTCCAACACTAACCCCAACACACCCCTAACCCTAATCCCAACTGTAGCCATAACCCTAAACACAACCCTAACCGCAACACACCCCTAACCACAACCCTAACCCCAACACACCCCTAACCATAACCACAACCCTAATTCCAACCCTAACCCTAAGGCTATGTGCCCACGTTGCGGATTCGTGTGAGATATTTTCGCACCATTTTTGAAAAATCCGCGGGTAAAAGGCACTGCGTTTTACCTGCGGATTTTCCGAGGATTTCCAGTGTTTTTTGTGCGGATTTCACCTGCGGATTCCTATTGAGGAACAGGTGTAAAACGCTGCGGAATCCGCACAAAGAATTGACATGCTGCGGAAAATACAACGCAGCGTTTCCGCGTGGTATTTTCTGCACCATGGGCACAGCGGATTTGGTTTCCATATGTTTACATGGTACTGTAAACCTGATGGAACACTGCTGCGAATCCGCAGCCAAATCCGCACCGTGTGCACATAGCCTAATTCTAAAGGTATGTGCACACGCTGCGGAAAACGCTGCGGATCCGCAGCAGTTTCCCATGAGTTTACAGTTCAATGTAAACCTACGGGAAACAAAAATCGCTGTGCCCATGCTGCGGAAAAACTGCACGGAAACGCAGCGGTTTACATTCCGCAGCATGTCACTTCTTTGTGCGGATTCCGCAGCGGTTTTACAACTGCTCAAATAGAAAATCGCAGTTGTAAAACCGCAGTGAAATGCGCAGAAAAACCGCGGTAAATCCGCCATAAATCCGCAGCGGTTTAGCACTGCGGATTTATCAAATCCGCAGCGGAAAAATCCGCAGAGGACCAGAATACGTGTGCACATACCGAAACCCTAACCCTAGCCCTAACCCTACCCCTACCCCTAGCCCTAACCCTAACCCTAACCCTACCCCTACCCCTAGCCCTAACCCTAACCCTACCCCTAGCCCTAACCCTAACCCTAGCCCTAACCCTACCCCTAACCCTAACCCTACCCCTAACCCTACCCCTAACCCTACCCCTAACCCTAACCCTAACCCTATTCTAACATTAGTGGAAAAAAAAAAATTTCTTTATTTTTTTATTGTCCCTACCTATGGGGGTGACAAAGGGGGGGGGGGTCATTTATTATTTTTTTTATTTTGATCACTGAGATAGATTATATCTCAGTGATCAAAATGCACTTTGGAATGAATCTGCCGGCCGGCAGATTCGGCGGGCGCACTGCGCATGCGCCCGCCATTTTGGAAGATTGCGGCGCCCAGGGAGAAGACGGACGGGACCCCGGCTGGATCGGTAAGTATGATGGGGTGGGGAGAGACCATGGGGGGGGGGATCGGAGCACGGGGGGGGAATCGGAGTGCGGGAGGGGTGGAACGGAGCACGGGGGGCGTGGAACGGAGCACGGGGGGGCTGGAACGGAGCACGGGGGGGTGGAACGGAGCACCGGGGGGGTGGATCGGAGTGCAGGGGGGGTGATTGGAGCACGGGGGGGTGATTGGAGCACGGGGGGAGCGGACAAGAGCACGGGGGGAGCGGAGCACTGGACGGAGGGGAGCCGGAGCAGTGTACCGGCCAGATCGGAGGGCTGGGGGGGGGCGATCGGAGGGGTGGGGTGGGGGCACACTAGTATTTCCAGCTATGGCCGATGATATTTCAGCATCGGCCATGGCTGGATTGTAATATTTCACCCGTTATAATGGGTGAAATATTACAAATCGCTCTGATTGGCAGTTTCACTTTCAACAGCCAATCAGAGCGATCGTAGCCACGAGGGGGTGAAGCCACCCCCCCTGGGCTAAACTACCACTCCCCCTGTCCCTGCAGATCGGGTGAAATAGGAGTTAACCCTTTCACCCGATCTGCAGGGACGCGATCTTTCCATGACGCCGCATAGGCGTCATGGGTCGGAATGGCACCGACTTTCATGACGCCTACGTGGCGTCAAAGGTCGGGAAGGGGTTAAAGTGACTTTGAGGGGTCTATATGGCAGAAAACACCCAAAAGGTACACTATTTTAAAAACCGCTCCCCTCAAAGTGCTCAAAAATGTATTTAAGAAGTTTACTAACCCTTCACAGGAACTAAGGAAATGTGGAAGAAAAAAATGAAAATTTTACCTTTTCCCAAAAAAATATTGCTTTAGCCCAAATTTAGCATTTTCATAAGGGTAACAGGAGAAAATGGACAGTGCAATTTGCTCTGCAATTTCTCCTGAATATACTGGAACCCCATATCTGGTGGAAAACTATTGTTTGGGCACACGGAAGCACTCAGAAGCGAAGGAGTGCCATTTGACTTTTGAAATGTAAAATAGGCTGGAATATATAGGGGACGCCATGTTGTGTTTGCATAGCCCCTGATGTGCCTAAACAATGGACACCACCCTCAAGTGACCCCATTTTGGAAACTGTACCCCTCAAGGAACTTATTTAGAGGCACGGTGAGCAGCTTGAACTCACAGGTTCTTCACAGAATTTGATAACTTTGAGCTGTGAAAATGAAAAAAAATTCCCGCAAAAATGTTGTTTTTGGCCCAAATTTTCATTTTCACAAAGGTGACAGGAGAAAATGGTCACACATTTTGTTATGTAATTTCTCCTGAGTATACCGATACCCCATATGTTGTGGAAAACTAATGTTTGGGTGCACCGCAGAGTTTAGAAGGGAAGGAGCGCCAATTGAATTCTAGAGTACAAATTTGGCTACAGTGTCATGTAAAAGATAGAGCACTCCCGAATAAAATTACTGTTATTGTGACCTGCTAAGCAAATTGAAGATGAAATGATCTCTAAAAAGCCAAAAGTTAAAGATGACATATTTCCTTAGAATTTTAAGCAAAAAAATATAAATATAATTTCATCTTTAACATTTTAAAAATTACAAAAAGAAAAATGGGCCAATGTAAAAGTTTGAGCTCCTTACATGGTTAGTACCTAGTAGCATCCCCTTTTGAAAGTATCACAGTTTGCAAACACTTTTTGTAGCCAACCAAGAGTCTTTCAATTCTTGTTTGAGGGATTTTCATCCATTCTTCCTTGGAAAATTCTTCCACTTCTGTGAGATTCCTGGGTCATCTTGCATGCACTGCTATTTTGAGGTCTATCCACAAATTTTCAATGATGTTCAGATCAGGGGACTGTGAGGCCATTGTAAAACCTTCAGCTTGCGCTTTTTGAGGTAGTCTATTGTTGATTTTGACATGTGTTTTAGGATCATTATCCATTTGTAGAAGCCATACTCTTTTCAACTTCAGCTTTTTACAGATGGTGTTGTGTTTTCATCAAGCATTTGTTGAAATTTAATTGAATCAATTCTTTCCTCTACCTATGAAATGTTCCCCATGCCATTGGCTGCAACACAACCCCACAGCATGATTGATCCACCCTCATGCCTAATTGTTTGCGGGATATTATTTTCCTGAAATTCTGTTCCCTTGTTTCTCCACACATACCTTTGATAAATGTGGAAAAAGAGTTCTTCTTTAAGCACATTGGCCCACAGGACATGTTTCCAAAATGCATCAGACTTGTTTAGATGTTCTTTTGCATACTTCTGATGCTGAATTTTATGGAGAGGATGCAGGGGAGGTTTTCTTCTAGCGATTCTTCCATGAAAACCATATTTATGCAAGTGTCTCAGAACAGTAGAACAATGTACCATAACTCCAGAGTCTGTTAAATCTTTCTGAAGATCTTTTGCAGTCAAGCAGGGGTTCTGATTTGCCTCTCTAGGAATCCAGCGAGCAGCTCTCACTGAAATTTTGCTTGGTCTTCCAGACCTTATCTTGACCTCCACTGTCCCTGTTAACTGCTATTTCTTATTTACACTTATCTATGGGTGTAGTGAGTATATTTAACCCTTAGGTCATTCACAGATATGTATAATGTTGGGCTGAGTAAAATTATTTTTTTTCCAGTAAAACGTTGCTTTGGTTCCAAGTTTTTAATTTTCAAAAAGAATAATAAGAGAAAATGAACAGTTTAATTTGTTATGCAATTTCTCTTGAGTACACCAATACCCTAAATGTAATGCTTTTCAGGAACAGTAGAAAGCTCAGAAGAGAAGGAACGCCAAATTATAGGGTAAATTTTGCTGTCATGGTTTGTGAGTGCCAACACACACTGGAAGAGCCCCTGAGATGCCAGAACAGCAGATCCCCAATAGTGACCCCAATTTACAAACTATACCTTTCAATTAAATCATCTAAGGGTGAATTGAATATTGACACCACCGGTGTGTCACAGAATTTTATATAAATGGGCAGTGAAGAAACAATAATGACAATTTTACCACAAAAAAATTGTTTTAGCCCGGGATTTTACATTTTCACTCTGGGAAATGGGGAAAATGGCACCATAATTTGTTCCACAATTTCTACTGAATGTGGCAATACCCCATATGTGACTGTATAGTACTACTTAGCCATATGGAGAGACTTGGGAGGGACAGAGCGCTATTTGCCTCCTTAGTTCCGAGCACAGATTTACAGAACTGTTTGCAGACTCGATATACAGAGCCCCTAAGTGCCAGATGAGCAGAATACCTCCCCTCGAGAGACCCCATTTTGGAAATGATATACCTTTGGGAATTTATCTACAGGTGTAGTGATGCTTTGACTCCATGGCTGTTTTCCAGAAAAAGGCAGTTGATGTTGCAGTGAGAATTGCAAATCTGCTACTGTAGTGCTCGTACATTGTAGTGCCCAGTACGTTATGAACAACTCATGATTCTGGAGACATGGACCAGTAAATTAGGCAGACTCTCAATGCTACAGAAATGCCAAACATGGAGACACTAAATGTGGTTTAGGCACACTGGGGCTTAAAATGGAGGGGGACATTTGGATTTGAGAGCTCAGAATTTGCCAAATTTCTTTCCGGAGGTAAGGAGCCATTTAGCTTTTCCAGAGCCTTTGTACTATCGGTAACATGCAAGTCTCCTATATTTGCGTTAACAGATGTCGGACCTCAGTGGTGACTTGCTTTTTTGTGGATTGAGTTGAAGCTTTTATTAACATTTTACACAGCATTTATGATCACATCTATCCGGCATTCTACACTGACCACTTACATCAGGGTTTACATCTAAATCTCCAAGTGACGTGATTCAGATGAAACACCTGAGGGATCTAATCACTACAATGAAGCTGAAAAGTTACTCTGGACTCCATCTGGTGTCTGTTCAGCGGTGTCCTTTTCAGAGAATTACAACACTGTGGTCGATTGCACTTTTATGCATGCTTCAAAAGACGGACACAGCCAGATCATAGACTAGACGGTATCCACAGTGCCTCCATCTGCCTCATTATAGGGAATCTTCCTTTGGGAGTTCCATCTGAATCACATATTTCAGAGATTTACATGGAAAACCCAGTGTAAGCGCTCAGCATAGAGCACAGAACTGCGTCAGGAGCGTCATGGCATGGGTTTACATGGCCGATCAGCTGCGTGCAAGACTTATATCACCAAGCACAATGCCAAGTGTCAGATGGAGTGGTGTAAAGCATGCTGCTACCAGACTATGGAGCAGTGGAAATGTGTTCTGTGGAGTGAGGAATCATGCTTTTCCATTTGGCCGTCTGATGTGTGAGTCTAAGTTTAGCAGCTGCTTTGTGCCAACTGAAAAGTTTGGGAGTGAAAATGTTATGGCGTTGTTCCCACAGATATACCCCAAAATCTTCTAAAAAGTTTTCACAGAGTTTTCACCCACTCCATAATTACCGTAATACTTGTGGATTTAGAATGGGATGTCAGAGTACTTCTCTTTCTAACTATTTGACTTTTTTCGGAACAATTTTTCCAATATGCCTGTTCAATTTTTAAAATACGGAATTATACTGGGAAGAAATAAAGTGCGATAGGGTCTTATCCAATAACAATGGGGTGTCAGGAAAAAGGAGAGATACACTCACCATGCTGAGTTGCTTAATGGCAACACAAACGGCATATAACAGCTGCTGCACAGATACCGGTCAAGAAGACGACCACAGGTATAAAGAAAAATGAAGGGAGGTATCACACATGCGCTGCTGAGATGGAATAATCCTTAAAATCAAAGCATTTATTTGAACAGGTTTAAAAGTCAACGCGTTTCGAGGTCACGTAGGACAAACCTCTGTTTAACCCCTTACCGGCATCGGACGTACTATACCGTCCGATGCCGGCTCCACTGCTTTGATGCAGGGCTCCGCGGTGAGCCCGCATCAAAGCCGGGACATGTCAGCTGTTTTGAACAGCTGACATGTGCCCGTAATAGGCGCTGGCAGAATCGCGATCTGCCCGCACCTATTAACTAGTTAAATGCTGCTGTCAAACGCAGACAGCGGCATTTAACTACCGCTTCAGGCCGGGCAGCCGGAAATGACGTCATCGCCGACCCCCGTCACATGATCGGGGGTCGGCGATGCTTGTATATTGTAACCATAGAGGTCCCAGAGACCTCTATGGTTACTGATAGCCGGTGGCTGTGAGTGCCACCCTGTGGTCGGCGCTCACAGCACACCTCCATTTCTGCTACATAGCAGCGATCAGCAGATCGCTGCTATGTAGCAGAGCCGATCGCGTTGTGCCTGCTTCTAGCCTCCCATGGAGGCTATTGAAGCATGGCAAAAGTGAAAAAAAAAAGTTTAAAAAAATGTGAAAAAAATAAAAAAAAACATAAAAGTTTAAATCACCCCCCTTTCGCCCCAATCAAAATAAATCAATAAAAAAAATATCAAATCTACGCATATTTGGTATCGCCGCGCTCAGAATCGCCCGATCAATTAAAAAAAAGTATTAACCTGATCGCTAAACAGCGTTGCGGGAAAAAAATTCGAAACGCCAGAATTACGTTTTTTTGGTCGCCGCGACATTGCATTAAAATGCAATAACGGGTGATCAAAAGAACGTATCTGCACCGAAATGCTATCATTAAAAACGTCATCTCGGCACCTCTGGGGACACCTCAACCGACCCCAGATCATGAAAAATGGAGACGCTACGAGTATCGGAAAATGGCGCAATTTTTTTTTTTTTTTTTTTTAGCAAAGTTTGGAATTTTTTTTCACCACTTAGATAAAAAATAACCTAGCCATGTTAGGTGTCTATGAACTCGTACTGACCTGGAGAATCATAATGGCATGTCAGTTTTAGCATTTAGTGAACCTAGCAAAAAAGCCAAACAAAAAACCAATGTGGGATTGCACTTTTTTTGCAATTTCACCGGACTTGGAATTTTTTTCCCGTTTTCTAGTACACGACATGCTAAAACCAATGATGTCGTTCAAAAGTACAACTCGTCCCGCAAAAAATTAGCCCTCACATGGCCAAATTGACGGAAAAATAAAAAAGTTATGGCTCTGGGAAGGAGGGGAGCGAAAAACGAACACGGAAAAACGAAAAATCCCCCGGTCATGAAGGGGTTAAACCTGTACAAATGTTTTGATTTTAAGGATTATTCCATCTCAGCAGCGCATAAGTGACACCTCCCTTCGTTTTTCTTTTGTTCAATTTTTACACACTCACTGGATTTAAAGACAAATGAAAGACTCAAGCAGCCATAGAGCGCAAATTGGTTTAAGGCAGAAACCCAGAACACTTAATGCTGTGTAACTACATTGAGCCTGAAGCCTTGAATACAGATGTGAAGCAAATTAAAATTCTCAATCAGGAATGCAGAGGGAATGCTTTATTTTAATTAAACAACATTCTTATCCAGCTACTCGCAAGTTTGTCTGAAGAAAAATGTACTGGCTTCCCAGAAGAAGGTGTGCGGCTACACGGAAAAGGTTAGCATTTAAACTTTGCTTAGGGAAATGAAGATTATGAAATTTCACAGTCTTGTGTCGAGGGGCTTATATGTCAGGGAGCAGCCCTGAAGCTGCACGGGAGCTGTACCACTGATTTAATTCACTAAATAATCCCCTGCCTTATCTTCAGATGTTAACTCAGGCGTGCAAGTGACAAGTAAAGTAGAAAATAGAAGCCATTTTACAGGTCTCACACGCTCCCCCATAGAGGGACTTGATAATGTATTAATGAGCACGCACCATGTCAACAACAAATAAGTGAATTCCATCCACATTCATTTCATTCTCATGTCATCAGAAAGAAATATTCACACTGTCGACTAAGCTTTGACAAGAACTTTTTCTAAATTTCTGCTTACCATTTTCTGTTAACCAACTTTCTTTTTTTCAGTTAAAAATTCTTTTGGTGGATTGATGGTAAAGTGCAGATCAACACCCGCAACAAAACAAATCAACTCAAAGTTGCTATAACTGCAGAAAAAAAGGACATGTCGCTCGGCAAAAATGTACAAAACTGAACATGAGGTTCTTAGGGTACCTATAAAGGCACGGATGATTGACCTCGTGGAGACCAAAACATCCAACACCACGGAGACACCATCACGTGTTTCTCAACGCAGTGATCCAGAACACTGCCCCCAAATATGCAAATGCAAGTAGAGGAGCTGCGGAGACACCATCACGTGTTTCTCAACGCAGGCAGTGAATAGCCAGGCCTTTCACCGGGAAGGAACAACCAAGGGAAGGGCAGCATCCAATAAAGGAAAACATCCAATAAAGGAAAACCACCTATGCCAAGCATGGTATCCATCCACAGACAGCTGTTTCGGGGTTTTTGCCCCTCATCAGTGTGGAGTAGGAAACTGGCTATCAGGAGCAGTGCCTAGTAGAAAGTCTATAAAGGCACGGATGATTGACCTCGTGGAGACCAAAACATCCAACACCGCGGAGACACCATCACGTGTTTCTCAACGCAGTGATCTTAGGGTACCGTCACACATAACGATATCGTTAACGATATCGTTGTTTTTTGTGACGTAGCAACGATATCGTTAACTAAATCGTTCTGTGTGACAGCGACCAATGATCAGGCCCCTGCTGGGAGATCGTTGGTCGCTGGGGAAAGTCCAGAACTTTATTTTGTCGCTGGACTCCCTGCAGACATCGCTGAATCGGCATGTGTGACGCCGATTCAGCGATGTCGTCACTGGTAACCAGGGTAAACATCGGGTTAGTAAGCGCAGGGCCGCGCTTAGTAACCCGATGTTTACCCTGGTTACCGTTGTAAATGTAAAAAAACAAACACTACATACTTACATTCCCGGTGTCTGGTCAGGTGCCTCGCCTTCAGCTTCCCACACTGACTGGTGAGCGCCGGTCAGCCATAAAGCAAAGCACAGCAGTAACGTCACCACTGTACTTTATGGCCGGCGCTCAGTCAGTGCTGGAAGCTGAAGGCGAGGGACCTGACCAGACACCGGAATGTAAGTATGTAGTGTTTGTTTTTTTACATTTACAACGGTAACAAAGGGTAAACATCGGGTTACTAAGCGCGGCCCTGCGCTTAGTAACCCGATGTTTACCCTGGTTCCCCGGGGACTTCGGGATCGTTGGTCGCTGGAGAGCTGTCTGTGTGACAGCTCTCCAGCGACCAAACAGCGATGCTGCAGCAATCGACATCGTTGTCGGTATCGCTGCAGCGTCGCGTAGTGTGACGGTACCTTTAGTTTAACATTCTCATCAGACTGAATGAAGCCCACTGTCGTGAACCTCTCAGTGGGTCTCTGACCTAAAAGGTGACCACCCCACCACAACAGCATACATCAGGGGAAGTGATCTGGTGTTCCATAGCAACTATGTTGCAGTGCAAAGCCCCCACCACCCAACAGGCACAGCGCCACACCAGCAGTGGCCGCCACACAGCACCAACACCAGGTGTTGAGAGAAATAGATCTAACAAAAATCAATTTCTACATGGTTTCAGTCTGCAAGCTGACAGCAAAACTAGGAAGAACTCCTCTTGCAATCTCCTACTTATTTAAAAAACCTGGGTCAAAAGGAAAGAGTGCTAGTCCAAGTCAAACACAAAAAAGCGGGGACGGTGCTCAAAATTGGTTTGCAGATGATGGAGTGATAGAGTTGACCATTTTACCAATATCTGCATTATGACCAAATCAAGGACCTAAAGGGTTGGTCCAGTATTAGAAAAACATGACTGGTTTGAGAAACCGAACCACCCTTGACCATGAGTTGTTGTGGCATTTTTTTTTACTCAAACCCACTGAAATGAAAGGAGCTGCATTGTAATACTACATTCAACCAATGGTCAAGACTGGCACTGTTTCTTTAAAAAGGCTATGTTCAGTGCTGGATCAGTCACATTACAGGCATCAGAGCGGCTAGCACTGCAGCCTTGCTGCGCTGGAGTCCTGGGTTCAAATCCCTCCCAGGACAGCATCTGCAAGGAGTTTGTATGTTTACCCTATGTTTGCGTGGGTTTCCTCCGGGTACTCCGGTTTCCTCCGACATTCCAAAGACATACTGATAGGGAATTTAGATAGTGAGCCCCATCGGGGACAGCGATGATAATGTGTGCAAACTGTAAAGCACTGCGGAATATGTTAGCGCTATATAAAAATAAAGATATTATTTAATTATTATTATCAGAGACTCCCAATATAATCTTAATATATACTTACCCTGTAATGTCTTCACATCCTGTTTCGTCCAGATGTGTCTGGATCCCAGAATTCCAAGCGGCGGAAGTTCACCGACCGCCATATTGGGATACCCAAGTGATGGGTGTCTCAATATGGAAACTGCTGATGGTACCAGCCTCTAGCGTGGTACCACCAGCGCACCACACACACAAACACACTGTATATGCCATGCGCACCACACACACACACACACACACACATCGCATATGCCTTAGGCTGGTTTCACATTTGCGTTTAAAAACGCAGCATTTTAAACGCAAACGCATGTGGTGAAAAAACGCATTTAAACGCGTTTAAACGCTGCGTTTTTTAGACGCATGCATTTTTGCATGTTTTAAAACAAACGCGGCGTTTTGACGCGTTTACATGCGTTTTTTCCTGCGTTTGCGCTTTTGAAACGCATGATGAGAAGTGTAGGACAGCTGCCAATCATCAAAATCAACTAGAAAACCCACTATAAACAGAAATAGCTAGGGTTAGGGTTAGGATCCAAACCCTAACCCTAGGGATCCTAACCCTAACCCTAGGGATCCTAACCCTAACCCTAACCCTAGGGATTCTAACCCTAACCCTAAGGGATCCTAACCCTAACCCTAGGGATCCTAACCCTAACCCTAGGGATCCTAACCCTAACACTAACCATAGGGATCCTAACCCTAACCCTAACCCTAGGGACCCTAACCCTAACCCTAGGGATCCTAACCCTAACCCTAACCATAGGGATCCTAACCATAACCCTAGGGATCCTAACCCTAACCCTAGGGACCCTAACCCTAACCCTTAGGGTTAGGGTTAGGATCCCTTAGGGTTAGGGTTAGGGTTGGGGGGTGGCTTATCAGTGTGTATTCTTGTGTTTTTCTATTAAAATGCATGCAAACGCATGTGCTTAAAAACGTATGCGTTTACATAGACAGCTATACGTTTTTTTGCCGCAAAAAAAACGCATGCGTTTTTTTGCGGCAAAAAAATGCCGCTAGAAATTACTACATAACCAATATCAAAGTGAACATAAAGCGAAGATAACAAAATTAATAAAAAAGTATAATTTTATTGAAAAAATAAATAAAAATAAAAAATACACAGAGGAAAACAACCTACAATGCTACACAAAATTATAAAGAATATATTGAATGAGGAGACCAGATCCACATAATATAAGAGATACTAAAAAAATATATCACCCTCCAAAGTTAGTTCAGCTAATGGCTGAGTGGTTAAGCTCTTTGACTTAGTTCAGCTGATGGCTGAGTGGTTAAGCTCTTTGACTGGCACTTTGGAGGGTTATATATTTTTTTAGTATCTCTTATATTATGTGGATCTGGTCTCCTCATTCAATATATTCTTTATAATTTTGTGTAGCATTGTAGGTTGTTTTCCTCTGTGTATTTTTTATTTTTATTTATTTTTTCAATAAAATTATACTTTTTTTATTAATTTTGTTATCTTCGCTTTATGTTCACTTTGATATTGGTTCTGTATTTGATGGTGGACATTAATTCACGTGGGTGAATTTTGTTGTGTATTAGAAATTACTACATGTTGCATTTCTGCAACAAAACGCATGCATACAAACGACGCATGCGTTGTCAAAACGCGGCAAAACGCATGCAAAAAAACGCATGCGTTTTTAATGTTAAGTATAGGAAAAAAACGCATGCGTTTTTTGCGCTAAAACGCAGCGGCAAAAAACGCAAATGTGAAACCAGCCTTACACAGCCTCTTGCGCAGTACCACCAGCATGTGCATGCCAGTCTGACTCCACCCCTTCTTTGATTAGTAGCTCACTCTCTATAGACTATATAAATACACAGTATGGTGTGGGCGGGGGCAGCTTTCTCAGCTTTGCTGCATTGCTAAATCTAAGAACTCGTGTCCCAACCACTGCACTCAGTAAACTAAGTGATACATAGTAGGAATCTGGGTCTCTTTTACTACATCAGGCTGCTCTCAGATGAGGAAGCAAAAACTAGCTGACAGATTCTCTTTAAGATCAACAGCTATTTCTTTTTTTTTTTTTACAGAAAACCAATTCACAATGCAAATAAATAGCTGTGTACAAGTCAACTATAGATCCTACAAGTAATGTACTACAACGAAATAGCAAAAAAAAAAATTATTTATTAGACAATTCATTAAAACACAACTATAGCACATAGCTAGATATTTGGTTTATGTGAAAGCATATATTCATACTTTATCAAGCTGTTTAATGATAAATTGATGATTATTAATATTTTTACTATTATTATTGAATGTAATTGGAATGTTCTGTTTTCCTATCAATGTATTTAAAACTCAATAAAAACATTAAAAAAAACATGTAACCATAAAGACCAAACTGGTAGGGAATTTAGAACGTGAGCCCCAATGGGGACAGTATTGATGTCTGTAAAGCGCTGCAGAATATGTTGGTGCTATATATGTTAGTAAAATTATAGAATTACGCCCTTTCTCCTAGAGGTCTGTTTACATGTTATGCACTTCTCTGGTATACATATGTTTTAACATGATGTTATATGTTTTATTGAATTTTCGAATAAATAAGTAATATATTTTACTATCTTGAGTGTGGTTTGTTATTTGTAGCATCTATAGATTTTTTTTCTCAAGAGCCAAATTCCAATTCAAATCATAATTTAACATTTGTTTAGTAGGAGAAAGAATAGCAGGAAATCTCAATACGTTTGCTTAAAGTCATTGCATAGAGCTCGTCTAATCTACCATAAGAAATTCACACCAGCACCTTCCTCCTCATTTGTTTTCTTCACAAACCCTACACTGAATGATAATGATTAGCAGCATACGCGACTCTCATGCTACTGACATTATGTGTGCATAACGGCAGCTCACAATCCCAGACGTGGATCTGACCTGAATAGTGTTTTTCATCATTGCGGACGTCTGTCGGGGTCATGGTGTGACAAGAATACGTCATGGATTTACTTGTTGTGGAAAAGGTTTAAAACCTTGTCAAAAGTAGAATGCAACTGACATCATAGAATTACTGTTCGGTCAATGTCATCTGTAAATTACTGGTCTGACTCTGTATTACTCCCCTGCAGCCTACTCAGTTGTTTTTTTTTTTTCAATGATTAAAGGATCATATGAGATGGCATTTAGCATTAACGTCAGCAGATGCAGTAGTATTCCAGGATGCCTTGGGGTTAGCATGCGGTTTGCTGGATGTCAACCAAAGAGTTCAAGTAGGTCAAGTCAGGGTAAAAAATGAGTTACATTTAACTTCACTGTGAGTAAATGTGAACAAGTCTCTTCATTAATGATTCTGTACATGCCTAATATTAATCAATAACAGTGACAAAACATTTATGTATTTTTCCATCATCAACCCATTCATGTATAGAAGTAATGAACGTTTACAGTTTTCCCCTTCTGATCTTTTTTTGCCCCCTCTATTGAATTATGCATACTGTGTGTGCTGTAAAGGCTTCTTCTACACTCTTCAATTAAGTTGGGACAGCAGTAGAAACAGCAATGGCACAGTCATAGGTACGACAATAATATATATCATAATATACACCTTCAGGTTTTGACAGAAGAAAGATGAACTCTGCACTTTGGGACATGATAGTGCCTATGCACTTTAGGACATGATGGTGCCTATGCACTTTTGCACATGATAGTGCCTATGCACTTTGGGACATGATGGTGCTTATGCACTTTTGCACATGATGGTGTCTATGCACTTTTGCATATGGTGGTGCCTATGCACTTTTGGACACGATGGTGCCTATGCACTTTGGGACATGATGGTGCCTATGCACTTTTAAACATGATGGTGCCTATGCACTTTTAGACATGATGGTGTCTATGCACTTTGGGACATGATGGTGCCTATGCACATTGGGACATGATGGTGCATATGCACTTTGGACATGATGGTGCTTATGCACTTTGGACATGATGGTGCCTATGCACTTTTGCACATGATAGTGCCTATGCACTTTAGGACATGATGGTGCCTATGCACTTTTGCACATGATAGTGCCTATGCACTTTGGGACATGATGGTGCTTATGCACTTTTGCACATGATGGTGTCTATGCACTTTTGCACATGGTGGTGCCTATGCACTTTTGGACACGATGGTGCCTATGCACTTTGGGACATGATGGTGCCTATGCACTTTTAAACATGATGGTGCCTATGCACTTTTAGACATGATGGTGTCTATGCACTTTGGGACATGATGGTGCCTATGCACATTGGGACATGATGGTGCATATGCACTTTGGACATAATGGTGCTTATGCACTTTGGACATGATGGTGCCTATGCCTTTTTGGACATGATGGTGCCTATGCACTTTTGCACATGATGGTGCATATGCACTTTTGGACATGATGGTGTCTATGCACTTTGGGACATGATGGTGCTTATGCACTTTGGACATGATGGTGCCTATGCACTTTTACACATGATGGCGACTAAGCACTTTTGGACATGATGGTGCCTATGCACTTTTGGACATAATGATGCCTGTGCACTTTTGGACATGATGGTGTCTATACACGTTTGGACATGATGGTGCCTATGCACTTTTGGATATGATGGTGTCTACGCACTTTTGGACACGATGGTGTCTATGCATATCCCTGAGTAAATTTACAAAAAGAGTGCATCTATAAGGTTGTCGATCACGAGGTTACATGTAGTGCACCATGCCTATTAGTTACAGCAATATTAATAGATTCGGTGGGCTGTCCAGCACTATGTAACCACAAGTACAAACACTTTATTTTTCACCACAAACATTACTGTACATGACTGCACTTTACCAAGAGGAAAAACATAAGTTAATTGTTATTTTGGCCAAAATGTGCAAGCTCATGGATCTTATGCCTATCACATAGGATTAGCTGCAACTATTGAGAGGTATGTCATATCAACTCAACTAAGCATATCAACTAAGCACACAGGGAGTCGTCACAGAAATAGTAGTCACCTATAATAAGTTTTTTCGAGAAAGGGAGAAACAGCACAGTAAAAAAAACTAAAATCAATTATCCAGACATAAGAGGAAGCAGAACTGTTCAATTATGTCTGGAGGGAACATGGTCCCAAAAGCAGCACCCATCTTAATTCATCCTTCTGACCTCAAATTAGTTTCAAAACAACATTTTAAATACTCCTAGTTATATTTAGGGTTTCAGCAAGATTATTGAGATCTAAGTTATGAGAATATATCTATACATATCTACATGTGTCACACCATGTTATTAACTTTGCCTCACACATCAAAACGTTCAATGTAAATACATTTATATATATATATATATATATATATATATATATATATATATATATATATACATTGTAGAGTCCGTCTAATGCCACCACGAGTGTGAAAGCACAACCAACATTCAAAACATCAGCCAGAAAGCATTGGTACTGAGATGTGGTCTGTGGTCCCCACATGAAGAACCACTCCTTTATTGAGTGTGTCTTGGTAATTGCCAATAATTTCCATCTATTGTCTATTCCATTTGCACAACAGCATGTGAAATAGATTGTCAGTGTTGCTTCATAAGTGGACAGTTTGATTTCACAGAAGTTTGATTTACTGTTGTTTAAGTGTTCCCTTTATTTTTTGAGCAGTGTATATATATAATACATCATTACTCTCAATGTGACTATATATATAGCTACACACACATATATTCAAATTGAGAGTAATGATGTATAATATATATATATATATATATTGTAGAGATCTGTACTCTCTCGCTGCGGTTGAGGTAGGCACAGGAAGTGGTATTGCTGAAATGTCCAAGCAAGTTTATTAAAACTGCATAAACCGCTCTGGATAGAAAAACAAACGAACAGCCATTTCCAGCACAAAGTGAAAACAAAGAGAAAAACAGTCCATATAGTACTGCGGGTCCGCCTGCTCAGCTCAGTGCCTTTAGCAACACACACTTGAGGTCTCCACACCTCCAGTCACAGACACTGAGTGAGAGATTTGGCCTCCATTTTATCTGCCAAACCATGCCCCTGGGGTGGGGGATATGTGAGCCGTCATTCCCACCCATCTCTTATTATGACCACTTGCAAAACCCAGCCCTGGAATGGCCTGATAACTCTCTCAGCACTATGAGCATGCTTCCGAGCTCACCCCAACTAATAGCCGCGATGACACATCTCCCCTAAAGTACGGCCACCCTACAATATATACATATATATATATATAGTTCTTTTGCTGTATGATTTGCCTATACAATTTTGGGTCAGTATAAATAATCCAGGAGTAACAGTAAGAATTTGTGTGGAGTACGTATACCATTTCTCAGTATGTTCTTTTAAATTATAGTCAAGAGACGAATTTCCATAAATCTGTTTATTTTTTATGATTTATTTTACTCACTCATATAGCGCTATCTTATTCTGTAGCGATTTGCAGACATTATCATCACTGTACCCATTGGGGCTCACAATCTAAATTCCTTATCAGTATGTCTGTGGAATGTGGGAGGAAACTCACACAAACATGGGGAGAACATACAAACTCCTTGGAGATGTTGTCCTTGGTGGGATTTGTACCCAGGACCCCAGTGCAGCAATACAACAGTGCAAACCACTGACACACCGTGCTACCCTAAATCTTTAAAGCTATGTCCCCATGGTCAGTTATTGGCAGCGCTTTGGACGCAGCACATGTCCTCTCTGTCCAAAGCGCTGTCGGCTTTTGATCGCAGGTAATTCTGCATGTGTTTACTGAACCATGCGGAATCACCGCATCTTTATACATTGGACGGTGATATTAATCTTGTTGAGACTGAGTATCTCTGCAAGATAAATAGACATGCTGCGGTCTGGAAAGACGCGCCACATGTCTGTCTCCGCGGGTAAGTCATGGGCATCTGTGCTGTGCACGCATAGTGGACATGGGATTTCTTGAAATTCCATCCACTATGCTGTAACATTTGACTGCTGCGGATGTACTTAGCGTCTAATCCGCAGCGTTTACTGACCGTGGGAACATACCCTTATACATGGTTCCTCTCAATTTTCTCTTGATAGAAATCTAACAGTTCCAAATTAAAGATTTTTAAGGATTAGAAATACCAAATTGAGACAAGGTAGAGTTATAATAATATATATAAAAAAGAGTCTTTATTCTCTAACAGACAGATATTGACATAGTGAATGCACAAAATTTAACAGTGTGGATTGTTTTACAGATATTGTCCAATAGGTGGCAGGATTGCACTACATATTAACATAGCAGGAAAGATTGGGATGTCTTGACATGTCAGTAAAATATGTGCCCTAAGCAAAAACATAACAAAAACAGAGAGATAAAACCCCAGCAGATGCTGTACACAGCTAAAGGGGTTGTATTGCCAAGCAGTCCATGCATGTCATATTAACCTTACAGTTATGCAGTCTATATTGCACTTTGCATTGTCTGTATCACATACGATATATGTTCTGAGAGCTCAGCTGATGCTCCGCTATGTAAATTCACTATTCGGTCATAAACATGCTTCCAGTAAACTAATGTACCCACAAAGTTAGAAAATGCAGTCTATAAACAGGAAGCTGCTGGACTAAATGATACTTCTGTGAAATACTATCAGTTACATACTCCATAAAAGGCAAACAGATGGGATCGCATTGGTGAATATGCTGTAAATGGTCAAAAGCATAGCTACACTTCTAATCAATAGTCATGAAACGTTTCTGACTAAAGCGACCATTAGATGAAACATATAAAACAACTGGTAAAGAAGTGTCAGCTCATATAATTTTATATGGGTTCTCTGTGCATATAATATTGATGACCTGGTATAGGTCATCAATGTCAGATTGGTTGAGTCCAATACCCAACACCATCACTTCCAGCGTTGCTCACATGAACGCATTGAACAGACCTAGGCAGCACAGCTCTGCTCCATGTGTAAAGCTGCAGATCAGCTTCTGCCCTCCTAAATAGCTCATCTGCAGTACCCGGCAGCGGCTGGTACGCATTTAGGGTATGTGCACAAGTAGAAAGATCCTCTGCGGATTTTTCCGCAGTGAAAAACCGCTGCAGTTTTTCCTGCGGATTTATCGCGGTTTCTATTGCGGATTCCGCTGCGGTTTTACATCTGCAGTTTTCTATTGGAGCAGGTGTAAAAACGCTGCGGATTCCACACAAAGAATTGACATGCTGCGGAAAATAAAATGCTGCGTTTCCGCACTTTTTTTCCGCAGCATGTGCACAGCGGATTTAGTTTCCCATAGGTTTACATTGTACTGTAAACTCATGGGAAACTGCTGCGGATCCGCAGCTGCAGAAACGCTGCGGATCCACAGCAAAATCCGCAGCGTGTGCACATACCCTAAGGGTATGTGCACACGTTGCGGATTCTCTGCAGATCCGCAGCGTTTTTTGAGGTGCAGAAACGCTGCAGATCCACAATTGATTTACAGTACAATGTAAATCAATGAGAAAATAAAAATGTTGTGCACACTTTACGGAAAATCCGCTGCGGATCCAAGATCCTTCGTCGGGGCATTTTGGCTTCAGCCGCCCCTACCGAGCTGGCTGACCTCGCAGACCAGATTAACCACGCAGGAAAATACCTTCTCACTGCCTCTCTAGATGCAGCAGCCTGTTCGGCCAGGGTAAGCAGCAACATTGTTGCTATTCGCCGTATTCTTTGGCTGAAGGCATGGAATGCAGATGCTACTTCCAAAAAGTCTCTCACCAACTTAGCATTTCAAGGTTCCAGGCTTTTTGGTGCTTGTCTGGATCAAATTATCTCAGACGCGACTGGGGGCAAGAGTACGTCCCTCCCCAAGTCCAAGCCAAAACATTTCTTTAACACAAAGGGTCCTCGGACATTTCATCCCTTTCGCCCGTTTGCAGCCTCAGTCTCCTCATCTCAACAAGAGCACCCCGCTACCACGGGTGAATGCAGAAAACCCTCTAACAAGCCAGCTCCCATATGGAGGTCCAGGGCTCAACCTCCCAGGCCTTCCGGGTCTCGTTCCAACAGATACCGTTCTAAGTGACGGGTCGCCCCCATCTGGGAGTCTTTCCAGGGTGGGAGGCAAGCTTCTTTTCTTCAAAGACACCTGGCTGTCAGTGATCAGCGACGCCTGGGTCAGAGAGATCATTACTTCCGGGTACAAAATCGAATTTTCTACCCTCCCGGAAAATCGCTTCTTCCTCTCTCGTCCGCCAAAGCAACCATCCCATTTACCCGGTTTGCTTCAAGCCGTGGCGTCTCTGGTTGCTGCCTGAGTTGTAGTTCCCGTTCCTTCCGACGAGCGTTTTTCCGGGTTCTACTCGAACCTTTGTGTAGTCCCAAAGAAGGATGGCTCTTTCCGCCCTATCCTGGATTTGAAACTTCTGAACCGCCACGTCCGACCTCGCCACTTCAGGATGGAATCCCTGCGGTCAGTGATCGCCGCCATGGAACCCAGGGGAGTTCCTCTGCTCGGTCGACATTCAAGATGCGTACCTTCATGTCCCCATCTGTGTACGGCATCAGAGATTCCTTCAGTTTGCAATCGAAAACAATCACTACCAATTTACGGCCCTTCCTTTCGGGTTAGCGTCTGCCCCCAGGGTTTTCACCAAAATCATGGCGGAGGTCATGGTGCTCCTTCGTTCCAGGGGGATTCTCGTTATCCCCTACCTGGACGATCTGTTGGTCAGAATGCTCAGAATCTCCAGGTCTCTCTGGACACCCTGACCCGTCTCGGCTGGATTATCAACCGGTCCAAGTCCTCCCTGATTCCTTCCCAATGACTGTCCTTCCTGGGCATGGCGATCGACACGAACTTGGCTTGGGTCTTTCTCCCAAAGGACAAGTTCTCAGTTCTCCTCAAGGCGGTCTGTCTTCTCAAACGCCCAGCTCCCCGGTCGCTTCGGTTCTGCATGGGAGTCCTGGGGAAGATGGTGGCCTCCATGGAGGCTGTACCCTTCGCCCAGTTCCACACCCGCCCTCTCCAGCTATTCCTCCTATCCACCTGGAACAGGTCTTTGGATTCCCTGGACCATCCCGTTCACCTTACTCTCCAGGTTCGTCAGTCCCTAACCTGGTGGACGCTGTCCTCCTCTCTCCTAAGAGGAAGATCATTTCTTCCCCTTCAGTGGCAGGTCATCACCACCGATGCCAGCCTACTCAGGTGGGGAGCAGTCTTTCGACATCACACGGCTCAGGGCCGTTGGACCACCCAGGAAGCTCTTCTTCCCATCAACCTCCTGGAGATCAGGGCAATCTTCCTTGCACTACTCCACTGGCAGTCTCTTCTGACGGGTCTTTCCATCTGCATCCAGTCGGACAATGCCACGGCCATGGCATACTTAAACCCCCAGGGCGGGACTCGCAGCGGCCAAGTAATGGATGAAACGGCAAAGATCCTTCGGTGGGCGGAACGCCATGTTCCGGCCATATCAGCCGTTCATATTCCGGGGGTCGAAAACTGGGCAGCCGACTTCCTCAGTCGCCAGGGTCTAGCAGCGGGCGAGTGGTCTCTCCACCCTGCAGTCTTTGACCAAATTTGCCTTCGCTGGGGAACTCCGGACGTCGACCTTATGGTGTCCCGAATGAACCACAAGGTCCCTCAGTTTGTCGCCAGATCCCGGGACCCTATTGCCGTCGGTCCCAGTTTCAGCTTCCCTACCTGTTCCCTCCTCTCCCCTTGATTCCAAGGGTGGTAAAGAAGAGCAAGTTAGAAGGGATTCCGGTCATACTGATAGCACCGGACTGGCCAAGGCGTCCGTGGTACGCCGAGCTCGTAAACATTCTCGCAGATACTCCTTGGAGACTCCCGGATCGGCCAGACCTCCTCTCGCAGGGACCTTTCTACCACCAGAGTTCTCAGTCACTGAGTTTAATGGCATGGCCGGAGGCCGCAGTCTTGAAGGACTTGGGTCTCTTTCCCCAGGTCATACAGACCATGATCAGAGCTAGAAAGCCTGCATCTTCTCGTATCTACCATAGGTACTGGAAGGCTTTTTTCCGGTGGTGTGAAACAAATGAAGTTTTTCCGATGTCTTTTTCTCTTCCGAATTTTCTTGGTTTCCTCCAGTCTGGTCTCGATTTGGGCTTATCTCTCAGCACCCTCAAGGGACAAATTTCTGCTCTGTCGATCTCTTCCAGAGTGATCTGTCCTCCATTCACCAGGTTAGGACATTTCTACAGGGAGTGGCGCATATCGCCCCTCCTTTCCATTCCCCTTTGGAACCTTGGAACCTTAACCTGATCCTTGGTGCTCTTCAGGCTACTCCCTTTGAACCTCTTCAAGACGTGCCTTTTTCCCTTCTCTCTTGGAAGGTGGCCTTCCTCATCGCCATCACATCTATTAGGAGGGTTTCTGAGTTGGCATCTCTTTCTTGTCGTTCCCCCTTCCTTATTCTTCATCAGGATAAGGTCGTTCTTAGACCGGTTCCCGAATTCCTTCCCAAGGAGGTCGCGGCTTTCCACATCAATGAGGACATAGTCCTTCCATCATTTTGCCCTTCTCCGGCTCATCCTTTGGAGAAGTCCCTTCACAAGCTTGACGTGGTCAGGGCCATTTAGGTCTATCTTTCTAGAACCGCTCCCTTCCGTCAATCCGATTCTCTCCTTGTGGTTTCCATTGGATTCGTTCTGTAATATCAGAATCGTACCATGTTCATGAGGTACGTCCTCCTCTGGGGGTGCGAGCCCACACCACCAGAGCTGTTGGAGCTTCTTGGGCTGTTCGCCACCTGGCTTCCGCCTTGCAAGTTTGCAAGGCCGCAACCTGGGCATCTCTGCACACTTTTACGAGGTTCTATAGGGTTCATACCCAAGCCTCGTCCGATGCAGGTCTTGGTAGGAAGGTACTGCAGGCGGCGGTTGCGCAGCGGCCGACGTGAACCATTATTTATATTCTTTCTACCCACCCTTTTCTGGGACTGCTTTTGGACGTCCCACGGTTGTTCTGTGTCCCCCAATGAAGCGATAAAAAAGAGGGATTTTTGGTACTTACCGTAAAATCTCTTTCTTGGAGCCTTCATTGGGGGACACAGCACCCTCCCTAATGTTTATTCTGGTACCGTTTTGGGGTCTAGGTGACCTAGTTGAGTTGGTACTTATACTTTATGAGTTCTGTTACTTCTCCTACTGCTTTTTACACCAACTGAGGTGCTTGGTTCCTGTCGGTGGGTGTATACTGCCAGGGAGGAGCCACGTGTTTTTTCCTTTTTGCATAGTGTCAGCCTCCTAGCAGCAGCAGCATACACCCACGGTTGTTCTGTGTCCCCAATGAAGGCTCCAAGAAAGAGATTTTACAGTAAGTACCAAAAATCCCTCTTTTTTTCTTTTTTTTTACAAGTTTCATAATTTTTTTTCACTACTAAAATATAAAAAAAAGCATATAAATTGGTATCTCCATAATTGTAATGACCTAGAAAGTCGTATTGCCAGGTCATTTTTACAACAAATGCCATAAAAGCAAAAACAAAAAAACATGGTGGAATTACAGTTTTCTCACAATTTCATCCATTTATAATACACTACTCAAAAAAATATAGCGAACACTTAAACAACAGAATATAATTCCAAATAAATCAAACTTATGTGAAATCAAATTGTCCACTTAGGAAGCAACACTGACAATCAATTTCACATGTTGTGCAAATGGAATAGACAATAGGAGGAAATTATTGGCAATTATCAAGACACACTCAATAAAGGAGTGGTTCTGCAGGTGGGGACCACAGACCACATCTTAGTACCAATGCTTTCTGGCTGATGTTTTGGTCACTTTTGAATGTTGGTTGTGCTTTCACACTCATGATAGCATGAGATGGACTCTACAACCCACACAAGTGGCTCAGGTAGTGCAGGTCATCTAGGATGGAACATCAATGCGAGCTATGGCAAGAAGGCTTGCTGTGTCTGTCAGCATAGTGTCCAGAGGTTGGAGGCACTACCAGGAGACAGGCCAGTACACTAGGAGACATGGAGGGGGACATAGGAGGGCTACAACCCAGCAGCAGGACTGCTACCTCTGCCTTTGTGCAAGGAGGAACATGAGGAACACTGCCAGAGCCCTGCAAAATGACCTCCAGCAGGCCACAAATGTGCATGCATCTGCACAAATGGTTAAAAACCGACTCTATGAGGATGGTCTGAGTGCCCGACGTCCACAGATGGGGGTTGTGCTCACAGCCTAGCACCGTGCAGGATGCTTGGCATTTGCCACAGAACACCAGGATTGGCAAATTCACCACTGGCGCCCTGTGCTCTTCACAGATGGAAGCAGGTTCATATTGAGCACATGTGACAGACGTGACAGAGTCTGGAGATGCTGTTGAGAGAGATCTGCCGCCTGCAACATCCTTCAGCATGACCGGTTTGGCAGCGGGTCAGTAATGCTGTGGGGTGGCATTTCTTTGGAGGGCCACACAGCCCTCCATGTGCTCGCCAGAGATAGCCTGACTGCCATTAGGTACCTAGATGAGATCCTCAGACCCCTTGTGAGACCATATGCTGGTGTGGTGGGCCCTGGGTTCCTCCTAATGCAGGACAATGCCAGACCTCATGTGGCTGGAATGTGTCAGCAATTTCTGCAAGATGAAAGCTTTGAAGCTATGGACTGGCCCACCCGTTCCCCAGACCTAAATCCGATTGAACACATGTAGAACATCATGTCTCGCACCATCCACCAACATCATGTTGCACCACAGACTGTCCAGGAGTTGGTGGATACTTTAGTCCAGGTTTGGGAGGAGATCACTCAGGAAACCATCTGCCACCCCATCAGGAGAATGCCCAGGCGTTGTAGGGAGGTCATACAGGCACGTGGAGGCCACACACACTACTGAGCATCATTTCCTTGTCTTGAGGCATTTCCACTGAAGTTGGATCAGCCTGTAACTTCATTTTCCACTTTGATTTTGAGCATCATTGCAACTCCAGACCTCCGTGAGATATTAGTTGTGATTTACGCTGATTATTTTTAGGTTTTATTTTTCTCAACACATTCCGCTATGTAATGAATAAAGATTTATAACTGGAATATTTCATTCAGTGATATCTAGGATTTGGGATTTTAGTGTTCCCTTTATTTCTTTGAGCAGTGTATATTTTTTCTGTTAAATGTTAAGTGGTATCCTTATCTTGCAAAAAAATAAGCCCTCATTCGACTACATCAATGGAAAAATAAAAAAGTTATGGAGGACAGGGAGGAAAAAAGAAAAAACAAACAAATTTTCTGTGGTTAAACAAAGCTGTACTCTTTAGCTCTGCTCAATGTTTCCATCACCAGAGCTAATAACAACTGATCAGTGGCATAACGCCAATGGCAGTAGGCCACGCGACTGCTATGGGGCCCAAGGGGTAAGGGGACCGCCTGGAGTTGGATCGCAATGTCTGTGCTGTGCCATGTACCTTTAATTCAGGGGTGGGGAACCTCCGACCCATGGGCCACCTGCGGCTCCCCTGAGTCCGCAATTCTCGGGCGGCAGTCGTATCCTGCCAGCTGCCGTGCCTTTAACGCACAAGTGCATGCAGCGTTCAGTACAGAATGCTGCCTGCACATGAATCATGACATAATTGGGGTGGGCAGGGTTACCACCCGGGTGGGCGGGGTTACCGCCCAATGCTCTCCCACCCTCCTGCCCTAGAAGAGGAGCTGCTGCCAGAGAGTCCAGAGCGTTCTCTGTGCAGGCAGCCCAGTGCCTGTCTGCTGGTGATTTCTGTGTCAGGTGATCTGTGCCCCTCAGCTATGTGCCCCAATATAATCTCTGTGCCCCCATACTGTATGCCCCCATGTGATCTCTGTGCCCCCCTGTGATCGCAGTGGCCCCAGCATTGTGCCCTCCCCCTGTAATCTCTGTGCCCCTCCCCGCTATATGCCCCCTGTGATCCCTGTGCCCCCCAGCTATCTGTCTCCTGTGATTTCTGTGCCCCCAGCTATATGCCCCTCTGTGATTTGTGCCCACCAGCTATATGCCCCCCAGCTATATGCACCCCTGTGATCTGAGGCTCCCAGCTTTCTGCCCCCTTTGATCTATGACCCCCACTGTGATCCCTGTATCCCTCTGCTATGTAACCCCTGTGATATTTGTGCTCCGCTGTGATCTCTGTGCCACCTGTGATCTCTATTCCCTTCAGCTATGTACCCCTCCATGAGCTGTGCTCTCAGCTATGTGCTCTCCTGTGATTTCTGTGCCCCACTGTGATCTTTGTGCCACCCCCAGTGATCTCTGTGCCGCTCTGTGATCTTTGTGCTCCCTCCCATGTGATCTCTGTGTCCCCCTATGAGCTCTGTGTCCCCCCAGTGATCTCTGTGTCCCCCAGTGATCTACGAACCCCACCCAGTGATCTATGTACCTCCCCGGTGATACCTGTCAACCCCAGTGCTGTATATCCCCCTCCCCAAGTGCTGTATATGTCCCAAGTGATATGTATATTCTTCAGTGCTGCATTTGCCCCAGTAGTGCTGTATATCCCTCTGCGTACTGTGTATCGCCCCAGTGCTGTATATCCCCAACCTGTGATGTATATAGCTACCAGTGTTGTATATAACCCCCAGTGATGTATGTGATCCCACCAGTGATGCTTATTCCCCAGGGACATATATACCCCAGTGCTGTCTGTGTTTCCTAGGGATTTAAATAGTCCCTCAGTGATGTCTATTCCCCCAGCATCCCCGGTGATGAATATGTCCCAGCACATTTTCTGATGTCTAAGTGCAGCGCCCCAGAGACCTGGTCGTTGCAGTATGGCACTCTGCCGCTAAGGGGAGTGGTGGTACGTCTGACGGCACTAAGGAGTTCTCCTGACCAGGTATCACCAGAACACATTACACTTCACACTCCGGCCACTAGGGGGAGAAAAAGGCTTTATTTATTGGGCCACTCCTCACACTGGTAAAACTAGGGGCTGGGGAGGAAGTTAGTCAGAAGCTGACTGGGTTGGATTTAGGCAACATCCCGTGGCAGGGGGTGTTGCAGGGAGAAGGCACAGGGGGGTCCCTGTCAGGCGTGGGAACCTGGCAGGTGCCTAGCGAACAGAACAGAACGTTACGGAGCCGCGCCTGCACCTCCTGCGGCGGCATCCTAAGAAAGAGACAAGAAGGGAACGATATTGTGGAACAGTGTAAACGAGATCAAGCAAAAAGGAGAGCCAGTAGGAGTCGTGCCGAGAGACAGAGGCAACATCTTACTGAGGCGCGTAGTCGGTGGCCGGAACACCGCAGGAGTAACTGACTTCAGGCACTACTTCAAAATCCGCCAGACAGTTAATTATAGGTTGGCTGTCTACCTTAAATTTCCTAAGAAGACATAGGGGGCAACATTGGGAGAGGGGCGTCTCTAGGTTCCCGGAAGACCTCCAAGCCTTCCCGTCATACGGGTGCGTCCTAGCCAAAACATACTGGGGACGAGAAACTAGCAACATCTGGAACTAACAAGAGAGAGAGAGCTGTAGAGAACGAATGAACGAGAACAGCAGTTGTGAGGACTATTCCGAATGCTCAGCAGGGTAGGACTACAACACACAGGCGCTAGTGGTAGGCAACGATTTCCATCTGCGAAGGAAACTCTGTTGTGAGGACTATTCCGAGTGCTCAGCAGGGTAGGACTACAACACACAGGCGCTAGTGGTAGGCAACAATTTCCATCTGCAAAGGAAACTCTGGATGTGCCCATCGGACCGGCCAGTCTCAGAGAGCCCTGTTAAACGTACTCTGGATTGAGGATCCTGAAGCCTTCAGTAAAGAGGTAAAGAGACTGCAACCTTGTGTCCTCGTTATTGACTGCACCTCACACCATCACCATCCACCTTACTGGGAAGCCCTGGGGACATACTTCACCTGTGGGAAGGTATACCATCCAGCTGCCATTCCATCACCCCAGCGGGCCCCACAGCAGCGTCGGTCACCCTGACCGAACACCACAGGTGGCATCACGAACCCTTGACAGACTAATACCCCCTTTACTGGACGCCCCTTAGCAGGGTCACGGCTAGCTACCGTGACAGCCTCAGAACCGAACCAGAGAGGCCCGGTACCGAGAACTCGTGGCCCTGTGTCTGGGGGCAATCCAACTTGGCGTCACGAACAGGATCGTACTTAAGCCTGAGAAGCAGGTCTTGTGTGCCTTGGAACTGTGATTGAAATGTGTTGGACTGTGATTTATTGCAAAGACTGTGTACTGCTATTGTCGCATTATTTCCGCCAAAACCGCCGCCATGGCCACGCCACGAGGAGCGCAGAAGAAGAAGGAGGGCGTGTCATGGGAGGAGATCGAGAAAACGGCGCGAACAGCAACGCCCGCCCACTCCGACTACGGCTCCAAGATGACGAGCTCAGGAATGGAGGAGCTCAAACCCCAGAGAATGGCGGAGCCTCGTGTATGTGCCGTTGCAGACCCAGGAGCAGAGCTGACGACCAGCGGGTACCTGAATGACGACGAAGGGACCCGGGAGCACCACAGCCCAGCGGAGCCGAACCAGGGCTTGCCGTCACAGGGGAACCCGGATTCCCTGGAGTTGCCGGAGGAGTCATCGGAACACCCGACTCCAGACGGGGGGTCGGCGACGGCGAGGAAATGGAAGTCGGAGCTGTGCTGGAAGGCCGCCCGGGGGGAGCCGTGGTCAGGGCCGCCGCGGACTCCAGCGTCCTCACCAGCGGAGCCGACCGACATCGGTGGAACCACATCGGACGCAGGTACCAACAGCGACCCTGCCCCACCGACCGCTCCGGCTCTGGTGACCGCTCCCCAGCCCATTGATGACTGGTCTCCCGCTACTGAGATCGTGGTGGCGGCCCTTTACGCCATGAAGGGGATCCTGCCCCCGCTGCCGACACCTCTGGGTACACAGATAGACATCATCCCCAGGGGGGTGGTCTTTGAGTGGAATGCTCCTCGGTTCCGACCAGACGGGTCCCGACAGGAGGGCTCCTACATCATCAGGCTCACCTGGGATCAGTATAGATGAAGTTTGATTTCACAATGGGAAGACCGGGAACAAATGGAACAGACTGTCCGACCCGAGGAACGGGTGCCCCTCGTCAATTGCTGCCCTGAGAGTTTGATAAAACAGGGGATTGTGCTGGCCTTCCACCGGGGGAGGGGTTGTGGCTTCATATTAGAGCCCGGGCTGCTGACCGAGGTCTATGTGACTAGCTGCAACGTGGAACCTCAGCCCCGCAGTGTACCTCCACTTCGAAACTTGTACAGAGGGGACCATGTGACCTACACCCGCCACTGGACTGAGCGAGGGTGGTATGCTAAGAGAGTCAAACGCTGTGCGCTAGTGGTCGCGCCATCTACGATCACCACCGAAACTGGTGGCGGGACCCCACTGACCCCTGACCCCGCCGGACCCAGCACTACTACCCCAGCGTGTTGGGCCCTGCTTGCGGAGGCTGCCACCGGCATCACCGCTCGTACCCAGACCACTGCTGATCCGACAAAGACGGTGCTGGACAGTGACACAGAGCCAGACCTTCCCCGGTGGGGAAGTGGTCACCACCGGCTGATGTCGTGTCACCTATTACAGCACTAAACCTCGTTAACCTGATTATGTACATAGTTAACTGTTTCCTGCTGTTGCTGCTACTTTAAACCCATCCAGGGTTAACTCCAAGGGGTCCCTTTGTTTACCCGGGATCCCTATTGTTTATAGTTCTTTTTCTACTTTTGCACAAGTTCATCATTGTTTAAAAGACTGCCGGATCATGGACGGTGAATGATTCAAAACTGTTTTTGTATATAGTTTGCACCTTCTTAAAAAGGTGCTCCCTACTGGTTTTACAAGTGAAAGAAGACTTTGCGAAGATGATGCTGCTGGGGTTAGAGAGAGAGTCCTCCTGAGAGATGTAGAAAGATGGTCGGCACAATGATAGTAGGCTCAGCCAAGGAGCTAGGCGGTCCTGTATTGGTAAAGTTGGAACGGAAAGAAAAGTTGAGTTATTTATATAGTATTTTATAGTAGGCCTTTAGTGGGTTCGGCTTATACGCCCTTAAAGGAAAAGTAAAATCAGAGTTTGCACTTAGTAGAATACCCGGCCGGGTACTGAGAGTTATTTATAGTCAAAATGATATTTAAAAATATTTAATCCTGTTTTTGTTTGTAACGTTGAAGTGTCCTCACCTCCCATAAAGGGAAGCACCTTTTCTATTTACTTGTTCTAAGCATTTCAAAAACTTTGTATGTCTTTTGCTGTATTATATTGTTGTTCTTCTTCCCAGTCCAGGAGTACTGGATTTAACCGGGGGGAAGTGCAGCGCCCCAGAGACCTGGTCGTTGCAGTATGGCACTCTGCCGCTAAGGGGAGTGGCGGTACGTCTGATGGCACTAAGGAGTTCTCCTGACCAGGTATCACCAGAACACATTACACTTCACACTCTGGCCACTAGGGGGAGATAAAGGCTTTATTTATTGGGCCACTCCTCACACTGGTAAAACTTGGGGCTGGGGAGGAAGTTAGTCAGAAGCTGACTGGGTTGGATTTAGGCAACATCCCGTGGCAGGAGGTGTTGCAGGGAGAAGGCACAGGGGGGTCCCTGTCAGGCGTGGGAACCTGGCAGGTGCCTAGCGAACAGAACAGAACGTTACGGAGCCGCGCCTGCACCTCCTGCGGCGGCATCCTAAGAAAGAGACAAGAAGGGAAGGATATTGTGGAACAGTGTAAACGAGATCAAGCAAAAAGGAGAGCCAGTAGGAGTCGTGCCGAGAGACAGAGGCAACATCTTACTGAGGCGCGTAGTCGGTGGCCGGAACACCGCAGGAGTAACTGACTTCAGGCACTACTTCAAAATCCGCCGGACAGTTAATTATAGGTTGGCTGTCTACCTTAAATTTCCTAAGAAGACATAGGGGGCAACATTGGGAGAGGGGCATCTCTAGGGTCCCGGAAGACCTCCAAGCCTACCCGTCATACGGGTGCGTCCTAGCCAAAACATACTGGGGGACGAGAAACTAGCAACATCTGGAACTAACGAGAGAGAGAGAGCTGTAGAGAACGAACGAACGAGAACAGCAGTTGTGAGGACTATTCCGAATGCTCAGCAGGGTAGGACTACAACACACAGGCGCTAGTGGTAGGCAACGATTTCCATCTGCGAAGGAAACTCTGTTGTGAGGACTATTCCGAGTGCTCAGCAGGGTAGGACTACAACACACAGGCGCTAGTGGTAGGCAACAATTTCCATCTGCAAAGGAAACTCTGGATGTGCCCATCGGACCGGCCAGTCTCAGAGAGCCCTGTTAAACGTACTCTGGATTGAGGATCCTGAAGCCTTCAGTAAAGAGGTAAAGAGACTGCAACCTTGTGTCCTCGTTATTGACTGCACCTCACACCATCACCATCCACCTTACTGGGAAGCCCTGGGGACATACTTCACCTGTGGGAAGGTATACCATCCAGCTGCCATTCCATCACCCCAGCGGGCCCCAACAGCAGTGTCGGTCACCCTGACCGAACACCACAGGTGGCATCACGAACCCTTGACAGACTATACCCCCTTTACTGGACGCCCCTTAGCAGGGTCACGGACCGGGTTTAGCCACCGTGACAGCCTCAGAACCGAACCAGAGAGGCCTGGTACCGAGAACTCGTGGCCCTGTGTCTGGGGGCGATCCAACTTGGCGTCACGAACAGGATCGTACTTAAGCCTGAGAAGCAGGTCTTGTGTGCCTTGAAACTGTGATTGAAATGTGTTGGACTGTGATTTATTGCAAAGACTGTGTACTGCTATTGTCGCATTATTTCCGCCAAAACCGCCACCATTGCCACGCCACGAGGAGCGCAGGAGAAGAAGGAGGGCGTGTCATGGGAGGAGATCGAGAAATCGGCGCGAACAGCAACGCCCGCCCACTCCGACTACGGCTGCAAGATGACGAGCTCAGGAATGGAGGAGCTCAAACCTCAGAGAATGGCGGAGCCTCGTGTGTGTGCCGTTGCAGACCCAGGAGCAGAGCTGACGACCAGCGGGTACCTGAATGACGACGAAGGGACCCGGGAGCACCACAGCCCAGCGGAGCCGAACCAGGGCTTGCCGTCACAGGGGAACCCGGATTCCCTGGAGTTGTCGGAGGAGTCATCGGACCACCCGACTCCAGACGGGGGGTCGGCGACGGCGAGGAAATGGAAGTCGGAGCTGTGCTGGAAGGCCGCCCGGTGGGAGCCGTGGTCAGGGCCGCCGCGGACTCCAGCGTCCTCACCAGCGGAGCCGACCGACATCGGTGGAACCACATCGGATGCAGGTACCAACAGCGACCCTGCCCCACCGACCGCTCCGGCTCTGGTGACCGCTCCCCAGCCCATTGATGACTGGTCTCCCGCTACTGAGATCGTGGTGGCGGCCCTTTACGCCATGAAGGGGATCCTGCCCCCGCTGCCGACACCTCTGGGTACACAGATAGACATCAGCCCCAGGGGGGTGGTCTTTGAGTGGAATGCTCCTCGGTTCCGACCAGACGGGTCCCGACAGGAGGGCTCCTACATCATCAGGCTCACCTGGGATCAGTATAGATGAAGTTTGATTTCACAATGGGAAGACCGGGAACAAATGGAACAGACTGTCCGACCCGAGGAACGGGTGCCCCTCGTCAATTGCTGCCCTGAGAGTTTGATAAAACAGGGGATTGTGCTGGCCTTCCACCGGGGGAGGGGTTGTGGCTTCATATTAGAGCCCGGGCTGCTGACCGAGGTCTATGTGACTAGCTGCAACGTGGAACCTCAGCCCCGCAGTGTACCTCCACTTCGAAACTTGTACAGAGGGGACCATGTGACCTACACCCGCCACTGGACTGAGCGAGGGTGGTATGCTAAGAGAGTCAAACGCTGTGCGCTAGTGGTCGCGCCATCTACGATCACCACCGAAACTGGTGGCGGGACCCCACTGACCCCTGACCCCGCCGGACCCAGCACTACTACCCCAGCGTGTGGGGCCCTGCTTGCGGAGGCTGCCACCGGCATCACCGCTCGTACCCAGACCACTGCTGATCCGACAAAGACGGTGCTGGACAGTGACACAGAGCCAGACCTTCCCCGGTGGGGAAGTGGTCACCACCGGCTGATGTCGTGTCACCTATTACAGCACTAAACCTCGTTAACCTGATTATGTACATAGTTAACTGTTTCCTGCTGTTGCTGCTACTTTAAACCCATCCAGGGTTAACTCCAAGGGGTCCCTTTGTTTACCCGGGATCCCTATTGTTTATAGTTCTTTTTCTACTTTTGCACAAGTTCATCATTGTTTAAAAGACTGCCGGATCATGGACGGTGAATGATTCAAAACTGTTTTTGTATATAGTTTGCACCTTCTTAAAAAGGTGCTCCCTACTGGTTTTACAAGTGAAAGAAGACTTTGCGAAGATGATGCTGCTGGGGTTAGAGAGAGAGTCCTCCTGAGAGATGTAGAAAGATGGTCGGCACAATGATAGTAGGCTCAGCCAAGGAGCTAGGCGGTCCTGTATTGGTAAAGTTGGAACGGAAAGAAAAGTTGAGTTATTTATATAGTATTTTATAGTAGGCCTTTAGTGGGTTCGGCTTATACGCCCTTAACCCCTTCATGACCAGGGGATTTTTCGTTTTTCCGTGTTCGTTTTTCGCTCCCCTCCTTCCCAGAGCCATAACTTTTTTATTTTTCCGTCAATTTGGCCATGTGAGGGCTTATTTTTTGCGGGACGAGTTGTACTTTTGAACGACATCATTGGTTTTAGCACGTCGTGTACTAGAAAACGGGAAAAAAATTCCAAGTGCGGTGAAATTGCAAAAAAAGTGCAATCCCACATTGGTTTTTTGTTTGGCTTTTTTGCTAGGTTCACTAAATGCTAAAAATGACCTGCCATTATGATTCTCCAGGTCATTACGAGTTCATAGACACCTAACATGACTAGGTTATTTTTTATCTAAGTGGTGAAAAAAATTTCCAAACTTTGCTAAAAAAAAAAAAAAAAAAATTGCGCCATTTTCCGATACTCGTAGCGTCTCCATTTTTCGTGATCTGGGGTCGGTTGAGGGCTTATTTTTTGCGTGCCGAGATGACGTTTTTAATGATAGCATTTCGGTGCAGATACGTTCTTTTGATCGCCCGTTATTGCATTTTAATGCAATGTCGCGGCGACCAAAAAAACGTAATTCTGGCGTTTCGAGTTTTTTTCCCGCTACGCTGTTTAGCGATCAGGTTAATACTTTTTTTTATTTGATAGATCGGGCAATTCTGAGCGCGGCGATACCAAATATGCGTAGATTTGATATTTTTTTTATTGATTTATTTTGATTGGGGCGAAAGGGGGGTGATTTAAACTTTTATGTTTTTTTTATTTTTTTCACATTTTTTTAAACTTTTTTTTTTAACTTTTGCCATGCTTCAATAGCCTCCATGGGAGGCTAGAAGCAGGGACAGCACGATCGGCTCTGCTACATAGCAGCGATCTGCTGATCGCTGCTATGTAGCAGAATTGCACGTGTGCTGTGAGCGCCGACCACAGGGTGGCGCTCACAGCGACGGGCAATCAGTAACCATAGAGGTCTCAAGGACCTCTATGGCTACAATGGAGACGCATCGCCGACCCCCGGACATGTGACGGGGGTCGGCGATGACGTCATTTCCGGCCGCCCGGCCGGAAGCGGTAGTTAAATGCCGCTGTCTGCGTTTGACAGCGGCATTTAACTAGTTAATAGGTGCGGGCAGATCGCGATTCTGCCCGCGCCTATTACGGGCACATGTCAGCTGTTCAAAACAGCTGACATGTCCCGGCTTTGGTGCGGGCTCACCGCGGAGCCCTGCATCAAAGCAGGGGAGCCGGCATCGGACGGTATAGTACGTCCGATGCCGGTAAGGGGTTAAAGGAAAAGTAAAATCAGAGTTTGCACTTAGTAGAATACCCGGCCGGGTACTGAGAGTTATTTATAGTCAAAATGTTATTTAAAAATAATTAATCCTGTTTTTGTTTGTAACGTTGAAGTGTCCTCACCTCCCATAAAGGGAAGCACCTTTTCTATTTACTTGTTCTAAGCATTTCAAAAACTTTGTATGTATTTTGCTGTATTATATTGTTATTCTTCTTCCCAGTCCAGGAGTACTGGATTTAACCGGGGGGAAGTGCAGCGCCCCAGAGACCTGGTCGTTGCAGTATGGCACTCTGCCGCTAAGGGGAGTGGCGGTACGTCTGATGGCACTAAGGAGTTCTCCTGACCAGGTATCACCAGAACACATTACACTTCACACTCTGGCCACTAGGGGGAGATAAAGGCTTTATTTATTGGGCCACTCCTCACACTAGTAAAACTAGGGGCTGGGGAGGAAGTTAGTCAGAAGCTGACTGGGTTGGATTTAGGCAACATCCCGTGGCAGGGGGTGTTGCAGGGAGAAGGCACAGGGGGGTCCCTGTCAGGCGTGGGAACCTGGCAGGTGCCTAGCGAACAGAACAGAACGTTACGGAGCCGCGCCTGCACCTCCTGCGGCGGCATCCTAAGAAAGAGACAAGAAGGGAAGGATATTGGGGAACAGTGTAAACGAGATCAAGCAAAAAGGAGAGCCAGTAGGAGTCGTGCCGAGAGACAGAGGCAACATCTTACTGAGGCGCGTAGTCGGTGGCTGGAACACCGCAGGAGTAACTGACTTCAGGCACCACTTCAAAATCCGCCGGACAGTTAATTATAGGTTGGCTGTCTACCTTAAATTTCCTAAGAAGACATAGGGGGCAATATTGGGAGAGGGGCATCTCTAGGGTCCCGGAAGACCTCCAAGCCTACCCGTCATACGGGTGCGTCCTAGCCAAAACATACTGGGGGACGAGAAACTAGCAACATCTGGAACTAACGAGAGAAAGAGAGCTGTAGAGAACGAACGAACGAGAACAGCAGTTGTGAGGACTATTCCGAATGCTCAGCAGGGTAGGACTACAACACACAGGCGCTAGTGGTAGGCAACGATTTCCATCTGCAAAGGAAACTCTAGATGTGCCCATCGGACCGGCCGGTCTCAGAGAGCCCTGTTAAACGTACTCTGGATTGAGGATCCTGGAGTCTTCAGTAAAGCGGTAAAGAGACTGCAACCTTGCGTCCTCGTTATTGACTGCACCTTACACCATCACCATCCACCTTACTGGGAAGCCCTGGGGACATACTTCACCTGTGGGAAGGTATACCATCCAGCTGCCATTCCATCGCCCCAGCGGGCCCCACAGCAGCGTCGGTCACCCTGACCGAACACCACAGGTGGCGTCACGAACCCTTGACAGACTATACCCCCTTTACTGGATGCCCCTTAGCAGGGTCACGGACCGGGTCTAGCCACCGTGACAGCCTCAGAACCGAACCAGAGAGGCCCGGTACTGAGAACTCGTGGCCCTGTGTCTGGGGGCGATCCATATGCCTCCCAGCCCCTCCTGTAATTTATATGATCCCAGAGTCTCCTGTGATGCATGTACAGCAGTGTCAACATTTCCAATGTTATGTATATACAGCAGTCCCACCATCTCCTATGTGATGTATATACAGCAGTCCCAGCTTCTCCTATATGATGTATATTCAGCACAGTATCTCCTGTGTGATGTATATACAGCAATCACTGCGTCCCCTATGTGATGTATAGACAGCAGTCACAGTGTCTCCTATGTCTCCTATGTGATGCTTATACAGCTGTCCCATCGTCACCTACGTGGTGTATATACAGCTGTCTCAGCGTCTCCTATGTGATGTATATACAGTATTCCCAGCATCTCCTATGGTGATGTATATGATTTACAAAACTTATTATGACAAAAAGTTGACTGCTCTCCTGGCCGACAGAAACCTGGAAAAGCAGTGGTGAAAAGCAACATGATCAGTATCACCTAACATCAGGGCTGCACCAAAGAGAAGGAGCTCAAGCCATCACATTGAGGGTGAATTATCGTAATTAATTGTTTGACTAAATATACCGCAGTTATTTTCAAGGTGATCATTTTTGTGTGGCTCCCGAATGATGGTAGAAATTTCCAAATGGCCCCCGGCTGGAAAAATATTTCCCCACCCCTGCTTTAAGTAAATGTGCAGGCTGCCATCACTCTGTACCTAGCTCCTCCTAATTCCTCCTTTCTAGTCCTACACTGGTCCTGGCTGAACTCTCTGACTTGCATAAGGACACCACACCTCTTGGCTGATGTTGCTTTCCAGCCAGAGAGAGCAGTGTATGCCGGGCCCGGCCGGAAGTAGTTGCACATGTGAGGGCGTCTCCCGGCTGTTGGAGGCGGAGAGTGAGGAACTAAGGCTGTGTGGAGATGCAAGGCGGTGAGCTGGGCCCGGCAGTGAATTTTTTTTTTTTTTTTTAAATGTGTCCTTTTGCCACTATGCTGGCACGTCTTAAAAAATATATCTGGCTGCTGCACACAATTTGGAGGGGGTGAATAATGGCTACAGTTTGCACCTTATAGTGTGGGGGCGCTGGAGGGGAATATTCTGACTGCAGGTCCCCCTGCACATTATTTGAAGGGTGGAGAAGGGGGGTAAATAGTGGCTGCTGTTTGCACCTTACAGGTATTGGGGGGGATATTCTACCTGCAGCCCTGCACACAACTTGGAGGGTGGAGGAGGGGGGTAAATAGTGGCTGCTGCTGTAGTTTACACATTACAGGGGTGGGGGGATATTCTGCCTGCACACAATTTTCACATTAGTGTGGAGAGGGGATAAACAGGGCCTTGAACCATCAGAGGGCCCACTCACAGTTGGGGAGCGGGCCGCTCCCCCAGCATCTCTGCTCTGCCGGTCCTCCCGAGCTGCTTGATTGCTGTCACTTCATCAGACAATCCATGGCCACTCGCACTGTGCCATGCGACTGTGTCTGGTTGTAATAACGTGGCAGGGGCAACACTGCACTTTTAATTGTGCTTGTGTGTCGCCCTATCCACGTCATTACTAGCAGATACAGCTGCAATATACTACATGGCTGGGCAATATATTATGTGGGTGGGCAATATACTACATGGTTGGGCAATATACTATGTGGCTGTGCAATATACTACGTGGGCTGTGCAATATACTACGTGGACATGCATATTCTAGAATACCCGATGCGTTAGAATCGGGCCACCATCTAGTGAGGTTATAACTCTGGAAGGCTTCAATGGATCCTAATGATTCTGACACTGTTTTCTTGTGACATATTGTACTTCATGATAGTGGTGAAATTTCTTTGATATTACCTGCATTTATTTGTGAAAAAATGGAAATTTGGAGAAAATTTTGCAGTTTTCCAACTTTGAATTTTTATGCCCTTAAATCACAGAGATATGTCACACAAAATACCTAATAAGTAACATTTCCCACATGTCTACTTTACATCAGCACAATTTTGGAAATACATTTTTTTTTGTTAGGGAGTTATAAGGGTTAAAAGTTGACCAGCAATTTCTCATTTTTACAACACCCTTTTTTTTTAAGGGACCACATTACATTTGAAGTCACTTTGAGGGGTCTATATGATACAATTCTAAAAACTGCACCCCCCAAGGTGCTCAAAACCACATTTAGGAAGTTTATTAACTCTTCAGGTGTTTCACAGGAATTTTTGGAATGTTTATAAAAAAAAAAAATTAACCTTTAACTTTTTTCACAAAAAATTTGCTTCTGCTCCAATTTGTTTTACTTTACCAAGGGTAACAGGTGAATTTGGACCCCCCAAACATTGTTATCCAATTTTTCCTGAGTACGCTGATATCCCATATGTGCGGATAAACTGTTTGGGAGCATGGCAGAGCTCGGAAGGGAAATAGCGCCGTTTGACTTTTCAATGCAAAATTGACTGGAATTGAGATAGGACGCCATGTCGCATTTGGGGAACCCCTGATGTGCCTAAACATTGAAACCTACCACAAGTGACACCATTTTGGAAAGTAGACCCCCTAAGGAACTTATCTAGATGTGTGGTGAGCACTTTGACCCACCAAGTGCTGCACAGAAGTTTATGATGTAGAGCCGTAAAAATAAAAAATCATATTTTTTCACAAAAATGATTTTTGGCCTCCAATTTTTTATTTTCCCAAGGGTAGCAGAAGAAATTGGACCGCAAAAGTTATTGCGCAATTTTTCCTGAGTACGCTGATACCCCATATGTGGGAGTAAACCACTGTTTGGGCGCATGGCAGAGCCCGGGAGTGAAAGAGCGCCGTTTGACTTTTCAATGCAAAATTGACTGGAATTGACATAGGACGCCATGTCGCGTTTGGAGAGCCCCTGATGTGCCTAAACATTGAAACCTACCACAGGTGACACCATTTTGGAAAGTATACCCCCTAAGGAACCTATCTAGATGTGTTATGAGAACTTTGAACCCCCAAGTGTTTCACTACAGTTTATAATGCGGAGCCATGAAACTAAAAAATCTTTTTTTTTCCCACAAGAATTATTTTTTAGACCAAAAATTTTTATTTTTCCCATAGGTAATAGGAGAAATTGGACCCCAAAAGTTGTTGTCCAATTTGTCCTGAGTACGCTGATACCCAATATGTGGGGGGGAACCACCGTTTGGGCGCATGGCAGAGCTTGGAAGGGAAGGAGCACTGTTTGGAATGCAGACTTAGATGGAATGGTCTGCAGGCATCACGTTGCATTTGCCAAGCCCCTGATGTACCTAAACAGTAGAAACCCTCTAACAAGTGACACCAGTTTTGAAACTAGACCCCCCAAGGAACTTATCTAGATGTGTTGTGAGAACTTTGAACAACCAAGTGTTTCACTACAGTTTATAACGCAGAGCCGTGAAAATAAAAAATCTTTTTTTTCCACAAAAATTATTTTTAAGCCTCCACAAAAATTATTTTTAAGCCCCCACATTTTTATTTTCCCAAGGATAACAAGAGAAACTGGACCTCAAAAGTTGTTGTCTAATTTGTCCTGAGTGCGCTGATAACCCATATGTGGGGGGAACCATCGTTTGGGCGCATGGCAGAGCTCGGAAGGGAAGGAGCGCCGTTTGGAATGCAGACTTTGGCCGGAGTCACACTACAGTGAGATACGGCCGAGTCTCGCAGGTTAAAAACAAGCTCTGGCACCGGCACTCCATGCATTGCTATACGGCTGCACGCTCCGCTCTGGAGTGCCGGTGCCAGAGCTTGGTTTTAACCTGCAAGACTCGGCCGTATCTCACTGTGTGTGATCCCGGCCTTAGATGAAATGGTCTGCAGGCATCACATTGCCTTTGCAGAGCCCCTGATGTACCTAAACAGTAAAAACACCCCACAAGTGACCCCATATTGGAAACTAGACCCCCAAGGAACTTATCTAGATGTGTTGGGAGAACTTTGAACCCCCAAGTGTTTCACTACAGTTTATAACGCTGAGCCAAGAAAATGAAAACTAATTTTTTTCCCACAAAAATGATTTTTTTTTGCCCCCAATTTTTTTCCCCAAGGTTAACAAGAGAAACTGGATGCCAAAATGTATTGTCCAGTTTGTCCTGAGTACGCTGATACCCCAAATGTTGGGGTAAACCCCTGTTTGGGAGCACGGGAGAGCTTGGAAGGGAAGGAGAGCCCCTGATGTGCCTAAACAGTGGAAACCCCCCAATTCTAACTGAAACCCTAACCCAAACACATCCCTAAAGGTACCTTCACACATAACGATATTGTTAACGATATCGTTGCTTTTTGTGACGTAGCAACGATATCGTTAAGGAAATCTTTCTGTGTGACAGCGACCAACGATCAGGCCCCTGCTGGGAGATCGTTGGTCGCTGAATAAAGTCCAGAACTTTATTTCGTCGCTGGACTCCTGCTGACATCGCTGGATCGGCGTGTGTGACACCGATCCAGCGATGTCTTCACTGGTAACCAGGGTAAACATCGGGTAACTAAGCGCAGGGCCGCGCTTAGTAACCCGATGTTTACCCTGGTTACCATCCTAAAAGTAAAAAAAAACAAACAGTACATACTTACCTACAGCCGTCTGTCCTCCAGCGCTGTGCTCTGCACTCCTCCTGTACTGGCTGTGAGCGTCGGTCAGCCGGAAAGCAGAGCGGTGACGTCACCGCTCTGCTTTCCGGCCGCTGTGCTCACAGACAGTACAGGAGGAGTGCAGAGCACAGCGCTGGAGGACAGACGGCTGTAGGTAAGTATGTACTGTTTTTTTTTTTTTACTTTTAGGATGGTAACCAGGGTAAACATCGGGTTACTAAGCGCGGCCCTGCGCTTAGTTACCCGATGTTTGCCCTGGTTACCGGCATCGTTGGTCGCTGGAGAGCTGTCTGTGTGACAGCTCTCCAGCGACCAAACAGCGACGCTGCAGCGATCCGGATCGTTGTCGGTATCGCTGCAGCGTCGCTTAATGTGAAGGTACCTTAACCCTCATCCCAACCCTAACCATAACCCTAAACACACCCCTAACCCAAACACGCCCCTAACCCTAATCTCAACCATACCCCTAGCCCCAACACACCCCTAACCCCAACACACCCCTAACCCTAATCCCAACCATAACCCTATCCACACCCCTCACCCTGACACACCCCTAACCCTAATCCCAATCCCAACCGTTAATGTAATCCAAACCCTAACCCTAACTGTAGCCTCAACCCTAACTTTAGCCCCAACTCTAACCCTAATGGGAAAATGGAAATAAATACATTTTTTTTATTTTATTACTTTTCCCTAATTAAGGGGGTGATGGAGGGGAGTTTGATTTACTATTTAATGGGTTTTTTAGCGGCATTTTAATATTGGCAGCTGTCACACACAAAAAGACGCTTGTTATTGCAAATAAATTTTTTTGCATCTCCACATTTTGAGAGCTATAATTTTTCCATATTTTGGTCCACAGAGTCATGTGAGGTCTTGTTTTTTGCGGGACGAGTTGATGTTTTTATTGGTACCATTTTTAGGCACATCACATTTTTGGATCGCTTTTTATTCCAAATATTGTAAGGCAGAATGACCAAAAACCAGTTATTCATGAATTTCTTTTGGGGGAGGGGGGCGTTTATACCGTTCCACATTTGGTAAAGCAGTTTTATTCTTCGGGTCAGTATGATTACAGCGATACCTCATTTATATAATTTTTTTATGTTTTGGCGCTTTTATACGATAACAACTATTTTATATAAAAAATAATTATTTTTGCAGCGCTTTATTCTGAGGACTATAACTTTTATTTTTTTGCTGATGACTTATGGTGGCTTGTTTTTTGCGGGACGAGATGACGTTTTCAGTGGTACCATTTTTTTATATCCGCCTTTTTGATCGCATGTCGTTCCACTTTTTGTTCGGCGGTATGATAAAGCGTTGTTTTTTGCCTCGTTTTTTCTTACGGTGTTCACTGAAGGGGTTAACTAGTGGGACAATTTCATAGGTCGGGTCGTTACGGACGCGGTGATACTAAATATGTGTACTTTTATTGTTTTTTTTTTTTTTAGATAAATACATTTCTTTATTTAGGCTTTTTTTTTTTACACAAATTAATTTTTTGTACTTTTTTACTTTGTCCCAGGGTGGGACATTATGCGATAGTGTCAGATCGCTGATCTGACACTATGCAAAGCACTTTGTCAGATCAGCGATCCGACAGGCAGTATTGCAGGCTTGCCGTCGCCTGCTCTGAGCAGGTGCTTGCAAGCCACCTCCCTGCAGGACCCGGAAGTAGCCCCGTGGCCATTTTGGATCCGGGGCCTGCAGGGAGGAGATGGTCAGAACAATGCGATCACATTGCGTTGTTCCGAGGGTCTCAGGGAAGCACGCAGGGAGCCCCCTCCCTGCGAGATGCTTCCCTATGCTTCCGGAATGCTGCAATCATGTTTGATCGCAGTGTTCCGGGGGTTATTGTGCCAAGAGCGGTCCATGACTGCTCCTGGCACATAGTGCCGGATGTCAGCTGTGATAGTCAGCTGACACCCGGCTGCGATCGGCCACCCTACCCCTGTGAGTGCGGCTGATCGTTGATGACGTACTATCCCGTCGGTGGTCATAGGGGCCCAGAACACCTCAACGGGATAGTATGTCGGATGTCAGAAAGGGGTTAATGATAACTTTCTAATGCAGATAAGTTCTTTTGACCGCCCGTTATTGCATTTTAATGCAATGTTGCGGCGAGCAAAAAAAAAATTCTGGCGTTTGGAATTTTTTTCTCACTATGGCGTTTAGCAATCAGATCAAGTCTTATTTTTTTTTTACAGATGTGGCGATTTTGAATGCAGCGTTACCAAATATGTGTAGGTTTGATTTTGTATTATTGTTTTATTTTAAATGGGGTGAAAGGGGGGTGATTTGAACTTCTATTTAGGTTTTTTTTCATATTTTTTAAAACTTTTTTTTTACTTTTGCCATGCTTCAATAGCCTCCATGCGAGGCTAGAAGCTGACATAGCCTGATCGGCTCTGCTACATAGGAGCAATGCTCAGATCGCTCCTATGTAGTAGAATTACAGCATTGCTATGAGTGCCTACCACAGGGTGGCAATCACAGTAATATGGCATCAGCAACCATAGAGGTCTTCAGGAGACCTCTGGTTGTTATGCCAATGCACCGATGACCCCCGAAAACATGACGGGGGTCACCAATGCGCGCATTTCGGCCCGATGCCTGGAAGCGCTAGTTAAATGCCGCTGTTAGCGTTTGACAGTGGCATTTAACTAGTTAATAGCGGCGGGTGGATCGCGATTCCACCTGCAGCTATTGTGGGCACATGTCAGCTGTACAAAGCAGCTCACATATCCCGGCTTTGATGCGGGCTCACCGCTGGAGCCTGCATCAAAGCAGGCGATCTGCCATCGGACATACTATTCCCTCTGATGGCAGAAAGGGGTTAAAAATATTTATTATATTTTTTGGGGGGGCCCATTCAGACTTTTGCTATGGGGCCCCATGATTTCTATGTACGCCCATGTAACTGATCATTGGTAGGCGCTGGGTGTCAGACTTAGATACTGATGATCCATCCTATAGATAGGTTATCAACAGCATATGCCCATACAATCCCTTTAAATGTCGAGTGGCAAACTTGAAAATTAACACTTTGGAAAACCAAGGCCTAATCTGGCCACAATAATTTGTTGTTAGTTGCCTAAGAAAGAACAGTCCAGGGACTGCACATTGTGTACTGGTACAGTAATAGCAAACATTCCTGAAGATTTGATGTCACAAGAGATGACTGAAATGTGCTTCAGTGACGCACTGTAAATTAATGTGCTGGTGCAAAGCAGATTTCTCAATGTTTCTAACAAATTGTGGCTAATAAATGGAAACATATAGACATATTATCCATAACATTAAAATCATCAGAAGTCAGTTCTTGAAGATGAAGTGTTGAAACTAATAAGAAAAATGGACAAGTTCTAAGGATCCAAACAACTTTGGCAAGGACCAAATCATGATGGCTTCATGACTGGATCAGAGTACATCCAAATACCAAGTCTTGTGGGGTATTCCTAGTATGCATTGGTTAGTTTCTGTTGTGAATTCTGTGGCTGAGTTCACTTCTGTGGTCACAAGTGGTATTGCAGTCTCTGGGCTTCCTCCCTCAGGTGTTTTGGTGAGCTCGTTGGCTGCCTTGCTATTTAGCTCCACCTGAGTCTGTCTTCCTTGCTCCTTGTCAATGTTCCAGTGTTGGATCTGAGCTACTGCATCTTTCCTTGGGCCTGCTGCTCTGCTAGATAAGTGCTTCTAGTTTGTTTTCTGTTTTTTCTGTCCAGCTTGTTATTATCTTTTGCTGGAAGCTCTGAGAAGCAAAGGGGTGCACCGCCGTGCTGTTAGTTCGGCACGGTGGGTCTTTTTGCCCCTTTGCGTGGTTTTCGTTTTAGGGTTTTTTGTAGACTGCATAGTTCTCTTTGCTATCCTCGCTCTGTCTAGAATATCGGGCCTCACTTTGCTGAATCTATTTCATTCCTACGTTTGTCTTTTCATCTTGCTAACAGTCATTATATGTGGGGGCTGCCTATTCCTTTGGGGTATTTCTCTGAGGTAAGTCAGGCTTGTATTTCTATCTTCAGGCTAGTCAGCTCCTCAGGCAGTGCCGAGTTGCATAGGTAGTTGATAGGCGCAATCCACTGCTGCTTCCAGTTGTGTGAGGATAGATCAGGTACTGCAGTCTACAGAGATTCCACGTCTCAGAGCTCGTCCTATTGTTTTGGGTTATTGCCAGATCTCTGTATGTGCGCTGATTACTGCACGCTGTGTTGCCTGATTGCCAGCCATAACAGTACAAGGAGCCATTCAATGATTTCCAATAGAGGGAAAAAAGAAATCCTGACATCATTTTTTTTTCTTAGCTCTGTCTTCAGTCTTTTTTTTCCCCTAGACATTAGAGTGCTTCAGGACACAGCTGTGGACATGGATATTCAGGCTCTGTGCTCCTCAATGGATAATCTCGTTGTAAATGTACAAAAGATTCAAGATACTATTGATCAGAAATCGATGCTAGAACCAAGAATTCCGATTCCTGATTTGTTTTTTGGTGACAGAACTAAGTTCCTGAGCTTCAGAAATAATTGTAAGCTATTTTTGGCCTTGAAACCTCATTCTTCTGGTAATCCTATTCAACAGGTTTTGATTATTATTTCTTTTTTGCGCGGCGACCCACAGGACTGGGCGTTTTCTCTTGCACCAGGAGATTCTGCATTGAGTAATGTTGATGCATTTTTCCAGGCGCTGGGATTGCTTTACGATGAGCCTAATTCAGTGGATCAAGCTGAGAAAAATCTGCTGGCTTTATGCCAGGGTCAGGATGATGTAGAAGTATATTGTCAGAAATTTAGAAAATGGTCAGTACTCACTCTGTGGAATGAATCTGCACTAGCGGCTTTGTTCAGAAAGGGTCTCTCTGAAGCTCTTAAGGATGTAATGGTGGGATTTCCTATGCCTGCTGGTTTGAATGAGTCTATGTCCTTGGCCATTCAGATCGGTCGTCGCTTGCGCGAGCGTAAATCTGTGCACCATCTGGCGGTATTGTCTGAGAGTAAGCCTGAGCCTATGCAGTGCGACAGGACTATGACTAAAGTAGAACGGCACGAACACAGACGTCTGAACAGACTGTGTTTCTATTGTGGTGATTCTACTCATGCTATTTCTAATTGTCCTAAACGCACTAGGCGGTTCGATAGCTCTGCCGTTATTGGTACTGTACAGTCCAAATTCCTTTTGTCCATTACCTTAATGTGCTCTTTGTCATCATATTCTGTCATGGCGTTTGTGGATTCAGGCGCTGCCCTGAATCTGATGGATTTGGATTATGCTAAACGTTGTGGATTTTTCTTGGAGCCTTTGCGGTGTCCTATTCCGTTGAGAGGAATTGATGCTACACCTCTGGCCAAGAATAAGCCTCAGTACTGGGCCCAGCTGACCATGTGCATGGCTCCTGCACATCAGGAAGTTATTCGCTTTTTGGTACTGCATAATTTGCATGATGTGGTCGTATTGGGGTTGCCATGGCTACAAACCCATAATCCAGTATTGGATTGGAACTCTATGTCGGTAACCAGCTGGGGTTGTCAGGGAGTACATGGTGATGTTCCATTTTTGTCTATTTCGTCATCCATTCCTTCTGACATCCCAGAGTTCTTGTCGGACTTTCAGGATGTATTTGAAGAGTCCAAGTCTGATGCCCTTCCTCCGCATAGGAATTGTGATTGTGCTATCGATTTGATTCCTGGTAGTAAATTCCCTAAGGGTCGTTTATTTAATTTGTCCGTACCTGAACACACCGCTATGCGCAGTTATGTGAAGGAGTCCTTGGAGAAGGGACATATTCGCCCATCGTCGTCACCATTGGGAGCAGGGTTCTTTTTTGTAGCCAAGAAGGATGGTTCGCTAAGACCGTGTATTGATTACCGCCTTCTTAATAAGATCACTGTTAAGTTTCAGTATCCCTTGCCATTGATTTCTGACTTGTTTGCTCGGATTAAGGGGGCTAGTTGGTTTACTAAGATTGATCTTCGTGGTGCGTATAATCTGGTGAGAATCAGGCAGGGAGATGAATGGAAAACGGCATTTAATACGCCCGAGGGTCATTTTGAGTATCTGGTGATGCCGTTCGGACTTGCCAATGCTCCATCTGTTTTTCAGTCTTTTATGCATGACATTTTCCGTGAGTATCTGGATAAATTCTTGATTGTTTACTTGGATGACATTTTGATCTTCTCAGATGATTGGGAGTCTCATGTGAAGCAAGTCAGAATGGTTTTCCAGGTACTGCGTGCTAATTCCTTGTTCGTGAAGGGATCAAAGTGTCTCTTCGGTGTGCAGAAAGTTTCATTTTTGGGGTTCATCTTTTCCCCTTCTACTATCGAGATGGATCCGGTTAAGGTTCAGGCCATCCAGGATTGGACTCAGCCGACATCTCTAAAAAGTTTGCAGAAATTCCTGGGCTTTGCTAATTTTTATCGTCGCTTCATCTGTAATTTTTCTAGCATTGCCAGACCATTGACCGATTTGACCAAGAAGGGTGCTGATTTGGTTAATTGGTCTTCTGCTGCCGTGGAAGCTTTTCAGGAGTTGAAGCGTCGTTTTTGCTGTGCCCCTGTGTTGTGTCAACCTGATGTTTCTCTTCCGTTCCAGGTCGAGGTTGATGCTTCTGAGATTGGTGCAGGGGCGGTTTTGTCACAGAGAGGTTCTGGTTGCTCAGTGTTCAAACCATGTGCTTTCTTTTCCAGGAAATTTTCTGCTGCTGAGCGTAATTATGATGTGGGCAACCGAGAGTTGCTGGCCATGAAGTGGGCATTCGAGGAGTGGCGTCATTGGCTTGAGGGTGCTAAGCATCGCGTGGTGGTTTTGACTGATCATAAGAACCTTACTTATCTTGAGTCTGCCAAGCGCTTGAATCCTAGACAGGCCCGTTGGTCGTTATTTTTTGCTCGTTTTGATTTTGCGATTTCATACCTTCCGGGCTCTAAAAATGTGAAGGCGGATGCTCTGTCTAGGAGTTTTGTGCCCGACTCTCCGGGGTTATCTGAGCCGGCGAGTATCCTCAAGGAAGGAGTCATTGTGTCTGCCATCTCCCCTGATTTGCGGAGAGTGTTGCAGAAATTTCAGGCTAATAAACCTGATCGTTGTCCGGCCGAGAAACTGTTCGTCCCTGATAGGTGGACTAGTAAAGTTATCTCTGAACTTCATTGTTCGGTGCTGGCCGGTCATCCAGGAATCTTTGGTACCAGGGAGTTGGTTGCTAGATCCTTCTGGTGGCCATCTCTGTCACGGGATGTGCGTGCTTTTGTGCAGTCCTGTGGAATTTGTGCTAGGGCTAAGCCCTGCTGTTCACGTGCCAGTGGGTTGCTTTTGCCCTTGCCGGTCCCGAAGAGGCCTTGGACACATATTTCGATGGATTTCATTTCTGACCTTCCCGTTTCTCAAAAGATGTCTGTCATTTGGGTGGTCTGTGATCGCTTTTCTAAAATGGTCCATCTGGTGCCCTTGGTTAAATTGCCTTCCTCCTCTGATTTGGTGCCTTTGTTCTTCCAGCATGTGGTTCGTTTACATGGCATTCCTGAGAATATTGTTTCTGACAGAGGTTCCCAGTTTGTCTCGAGGTTCTGGCGAGCCTTTTGTGGTAGGATGGGCATTGACCTATCTTTTTCCTCGGCCTTCCATCCTCAGACTAATGGCCAGACCGAACGAACCAATCAGACCTTGGAAACATATCTGAGATGTTTTGTTTCCGCTGACCAGGATGATTGGGTGTCATTTTTGCCGTTGGCTGAGTTCGCCCTTAATAATCGGGCCAGCTCGGCTACCTTGGTCTCTCCATTTTTCTGCAATTCTGGGTTCCATCCTCGTTTCTCTTCAGGACAGGTTGAGTCTTCGGACTGTCCTGGTGTGGATTATGTGGTGGACAGGTTGCAGCAGATCTGGACTCAGGTAGTGGACAATTTGACCTTGTCCCAGGAGAAGGCTCAGCTTTTCGCTAATCGCAGACGCCGTGTGGGACCCCGACTTCGTGTTGGGGATCTGGTTTGGTTATCTTCTCGTCATATACCTATGAAGGTTTCCTCTCCTAAATTTAAACCTCGTTTTATTGGTCCGTATAGGATTTCTGAGATTCTCAATCCGGTGTCTTTTCGTCTGACCCTCCCAGACTCCTTTTCCATACATAATGTATTCCATAGGTCGTTGTTGAGGAGATACGTGGCGCCTATGGTTCCATCTGTGGAGCCTCCTGCCCCTGTTTTGGTGGAGGGGGAATTGGAGTATATTGTGGAGAAGATTTTGGATTCTCGTGTCTCTAGACGGAAACTCCAGTATCTGGTCAAATGGAAGGGTTATGCTCAGGAAGATAATTCCTGGGTTTTTGCCTCTGATGTCCATGCCCCAGATCTTGTTCGTGCCTTTCATGTGGCTCATCCTGGTCGGCCTGGGGGTTCTGGTGAGGGTTCGGTGACCCCTCCTCAAGGGGGGGGTACTGTTGTGAATTCTGTGGCTGAGTTCACTTCTGTGGTCACAAGTGGTATTGCAGTCTCTGGGCTTCCTCCCTCAGGTGTTTTGGTGAGCTCGTTGGCTGCCTTGCTATTTAGCTCCACCTGAGTCTGTCTTCCTTGCTCCTTGTCAATGTTCCAGTGTTGGATCTGAGCTACTGCATCTTTCCTTGGGCCTGCTGCTCTGCTAGATAAGTGCTTCTAGTTTGTTTTCTGTTTTTTCTGTCCAGCTTGTTATTATCTTTTGCTGGAAGCTCTGAGAAGCAAAGGGGTGCACCGCCGTGCTGTTAGTTCGGCACGGTGGGTCTTTTTGCCCCTTTGCGTGGTTTTCGTTTTAGGGTTTTTTGTAGACTGCATAGTTCTCTTTGCTATCCTCGCTCTGTCTAGAATATCGGGCCTCACTTTGCTGAATCTATTTCATTCCTACGTTTGTCTTTTCATCTTGCTAACAGTCATTATATGTGGGGGCTGCCTATTCCTTTGGGGTATTTCTCTGAGGTAAGTCAGGCTTGTATTTCTATCTTCAGGCTAGTCAGCTCCTCAGGCAGTGCCGAGTTGCATAGGTAGTTGATAGGCGCAATCCACTGCTGCTTCCAGTTGTGTGAGGATAGATCAGGTACTGCAGTCTACAGAGATTCCACGTCTCAGAGCTCGTCCTATTGTTTTGGGTTATTGCCAGATCTCTGTATGTGCGCTGATTACTGCACGCTGTGTTGCCTGATTGCCAGCCATAACAAGTTTCAACTAAAGTGGTCCAAGAAAGAACTGGCAAATCTGGCAACAGAGTCAATGAAGCCCAAGGTTCATTGAGGGCTTGGAAGCATAAGTCACTGAAACTGATAATACTTGATGTGAAAGGTATTAGAATACGCAGTGCATCGCAGGTAGTTTTGTATGGAGTTATACAGCCAAGACAGGTCAGAGTACCCATGCTCAGAATACATGGCACCAGGATGCACTATAGGATACCATTGAAGACAGTGATATTGCCTGGATGTCCTGATATTCAGTTATAATGCTCCATGCTACAAAACAAACATTGTTCACAAATGGCTTGAGGACTATGGCAAAGAGTATAAGATCTTGTCTTAAGACTTTGTCATAAGACATGACCTCAACATTTCAAAAATCTCTATCCAGTTATGCATCTTTGTGGTATGCTAGAAAAACAGGACCAATCCTTGAAACACCCAATCTGCAGCTTTCTGGATATACTGTGACCAAGCAGCCAATCACTGCCCTCAGTGGTATACAGACCAAGACTGCCAAGGTCAGGGGTTGGCTGTAGTAGTCATGTGTTTTAAAGGGACCTCATCAATGTGGCTAAAGTAAACAGAAGACAGGCAGGGACAATGGTAAGACAATGGGGGAGTCGGCACTGGAATAGCATTGAGAATGTTACGCCCAATGGTGGCATACGTGGTTCAGAAACCTATTGGGCCATAGAGCCAGGCCTGCCCAGGAAGCGGTGTAGATAAGCTGCTACGTGGTGTTCACTGGAGCTCCTGTTAGTGGAGACAGGCTAGGCTGTAGCTAGACACCAGTTACCACTCCTGGCAGAACCTGATACTGCAACTGCTGTCCCAGGGGTCAGATTCACTGACACAGACTAGAGCTGCATTCAGACACACCAGTCTAAGATACAGAATCAGGGACAGGCTGCACACAGACCAGGGGACAATGTTCAGGCAAAGGCTGCATTGGGACCTGGGGACTTCGGGGATAGGACCAGGTGACAATGTTCAGGTCCCTGGCAGCACCGTGACCAGGAATTCGTTTCAGGACTGGCCACACTGGGAACAGGGGAGCAGGTTCAGGCTCTGGCTGCACACAAACCAGGAGAGCAGGTTCAGTCCCTGGCTGCACATGGACCAGGGGAGCATGTTAAGGCTTGGCTACATATGGGCCAGGGGAGCAGGTTTTGAACGCTGGCCATACATGAACCAGGGGAGCAGGTTTAGCTATTGGCTGGCAGCCACATTGCAGATGTACTCTGATTCAAAATGCATCCCAGCTATTGACTGGACCAATTTAGTATGTGTGCGCTGCCCCTTTAAGAAGATAGAAGCGCGCACACTAGGCGCACCACCAGGAGGTGTGGCATGAACAAGCAGGAGACATGCCAGCAGACAGGGACCATGTCACGGTTACAGAGTGGTGAACATGCCAGCATCCTTGCATGTAGGGGGAAGGGGAACCATGCAGGCTGGCAATAGCATTACAGAGAAAATAGGTGAGTATACATTTTTTTATTATTTTTCCCATAATTGCAGCTGTGGGTGGCTTTTTAAGCATCTTGGAAAACCTATTCAAAGGCTCTGTTATGTGCCAAATACCACAGGACATTTTCAGAAATTTTGTGGGGTCCATGACTTGACAAGTCAGAACTGCTCTGGTAGCGGACCTACAATATAAGGTTTAAATGGCTGTTCAGAGTGTTTCTCCCCAAAAAAGCATCAAAGGGCTGAGATCTAAGGATTTTTTTTTTACACAAATCAACATTATTTTTCCAAATAACCATTGCATTGCAACACAATCTACATAAATACTGTAGATACTTTTAAATGTAATGTACTTATATACAGCTCTGGCAAAGAATAAGAGACCACTGCAAAATGTTCAGTTTGTCTGATTTTTTTCTTTATAGGTATAATTTTGAGTAAATATAAATTGTTCTTTTATTCTATAAACTTCTGACAACATGTCTCCGAATTTCCAAGCAATACATTTTGTATTTTTTTCTGAAAAGGAGAAATGGTCATAATTAAAAACAAACCAGTGCTTTCAGACCTCAAATAATGCAAAGAAAACAAGTTCATAACCATTTAGAAACAACAATACTAATGTTTTAACTCAAGAAGAGTTCAGAAATCAATATTTTGTGGAATAACCATGATTTTTAATCACAGCTTTCATGTGTCATGCTTTCCACTAGTCTTTCACACTGCTTCTGGTGCAAAAATGTAAGCAGTTCTTCTTTGTTTGATGGCTTGATCCATCTTCCTCTTGATTACATTCCAGAGGTTTTCAATGGGGTTCAGGTCTGGAGATTGGGCTGCCCATGACAGGGTTTTGATGTGGTTGTCTCTTAATTTTTGCCAGAGCTGTATAGTTTGCTTTATTTTTACAGATAACAAAGGAAAATTTGCTAACACAAAAATGCTTAAATTGAGCTAGAATTCTATCGTCCATTCCATTTGACACATTAATGAAAAGTTTTGGATACATTTTTTGTAACTTTTTGAAAGTTCCTAGAAAGGTGAGGGTAGATATGTAAGGAGGAAGACCGGGCTGCGGGTACCTGTACTGAGCCAGGTCTGGAACTGTTGAGGCTGCCTCCCATGTTGCCTGGGGGAAAGAATGAGGGACCGGACCAACCTCATGACCCGGCTAGGAGGGGACGATAAAAGAAAAAGCGTGTGCAGCGGCAGGGAGTTTGGCGCGAACAGACAGCATGCAGCAGGGTGAGCAGTGTGCTCCGTCTGTTAAGCATTGGCGCTGTGATAGGCTGCGGCTGTCGGCTCCCATCGTGAACAGCAGGGCCGAGAAAGAGAGAGGTGTTGCGCACTCAGAGACTGTGAGTACTGCACACGTGCAGAGGAGAGACGGCCAAGTATTGGACATTCATTTGCGGCCAACCCTGCCATTTGCTGAATGACAATCCATGGTCCACCCCAAGAGTGTTGCGGCCTGGTTTGCTCTGGCCGCACAAGTTGATGGACTAGGGGCTCAGCGGAAGGTATCGAAGACCGACCGCTGCCACCAGAAGATGGATCATTGTTCAAAGGACCCTCTCTGTGGACCTCTTCCCGGCCGATGCCAGTGCTAAAACCCCAGCGGGATCATCTGTGGTGGAGGAGCATTAAGGACACGATAAGTTTAATAACTGGACTGCTAATATTTAGTACATGTTGTTTCTTCTACCTATTCTTTAACCATTTATCTCCCTGCCAGAAGTTAATACCCTGTTTAAGTAAATTGTTAAGTTTGTTAACCCTTGCTCTGCCTCCTTTCTGTCACTGCATCCCGCAACCTGCTCACAGTTACGGGTGTAAAAAACGCAATGTTTAGTTGCTCTTGTTCTTTAGCTTAAAAAGTGGTCTAAAAGTAAGCAACTATAAAGGGTATAAATGTAAATCAGGCAGTCTAAAAACCACCAGATTTACTATATTGTATGATGTATTGAGCATGGTAAGGCTGTCTAGTTCAAATTTATGCTGTCTAATACTCAGGATTAGTAAATCAGCCTCATAATGTTCTCTATAAAATTAAAATGTATCCTTCACCTCTGATCTGTATGTAGTGCCACAGACTTGCAGTATTGAATAATGGCAGCTGTACAGCGTGAATGTATGCTTAGGATTAGTGCCATCTTGCTCTCACTGAAAAATAATTATTCTGTAAGAAAAGATCACCAAGATGTGGGAAAAGAAAAGGATAACAATACAGGTGCTTCTCATAAAAATAGAACATCATCAAAAAGTTAATTTATTTCAGTTCTTCAATGCAAAAAGTGAAACTCATATATCATATAGAGTCATTACAAACAGGGTGATCTATTTCAAGTGTTTATTTCTGTTAATGTTGATGATTATGGTTTACAGCCAATGAAAACCCAAAAGTCATTATCTCAGTAAATTAGAATACTTTATAACACCAGCTTGAAATATGATTTTAAAATCCAAAATGTTGGCCTACTGAAATGTATGTTCAGTAAATGCACTCAATACTTGGTCGGGGCTCCTTTTTCATCAATTACTGCATCAATGCGGTGTGGCGTGGAGGCGATCAGCCTGTGGCACTGCTGAGGTGTTATAGAAGCCCAGGTTGCTTTGATAGCAGCCTTCAGCTCATCTGCATTATTGGGTCTTGTGTCTCCCATCTTCCTATTTACAATACTCCATAGATTTTCTATGGGGTTAAGATCAGGCAAGTTTGCTGGCCAATATAGCACAGCGATACTGTTGTTTTTAAACCAGGTATTGGTACTTTTGACAATGTTGACAGGTGCCAAGTCCTGCTGGAGAATGAAATTTCCATCTCCAAAAAGCTTGCCGGCGGAGGGAAGCATGAAGTAACATAGTAACATAGTAACATAGTTAGTAAGGCCGAAAAAAGACATTTGTCCATCCAGTTCAGCCTATATTCCATCATAATAAATCCCCAGATCTACGTCCTTCTACAGAACCTAATAATTGTATGATACAATATTGTTCTGCTCCAGGAAGACATCCAGGCCTCTCTTGAACCCCTCGACTGAGTTCGCCATCACCACCTCCTCAGGCAAGCAATTCCAGATTCTCACTGCCCTAACAGTAAAGAATCCTCTTCTATGTTGGTGGAAAAACCTTCTATCCTCCAGACGCAAAGAATGCCCCCTTGTGCCCGTCACCTTCCTTGGTATAAACAGATCCTCAGCGAGATATTTGTATTGTCCCCTTATATACTTATACATGGTTATTATCTTATCTTTTTTCTAGACTAAATAATCCTAATTTCGCTAATCCATCTGGGTATTGTAGTTCTCCCATCCCCTTTATTAATTTTGTTGCCCTACTTTGTACTCTCTCTAGTGCTCTAAAATTTCCTGGTAGACGGCTGTGCTGACTTTTGTCTTGATAAAACACAGTTGACCTACACCAGCAGATGACATGGCTTCCCAAACCATCACTGATTGTGGAAATTTCACTCTAGACCTCAAGCAGCTTGGATTGTGGCCTCTCCACTCTTCCTCCAGACTCTGGGACCTTGATTTCCAAATGAAATGCAAAATATACTTTCACCTGAAAAGAATACCTTGGACCACTAATAACAGTCCAGTTCTTTTTCTCCTTGGCCCAGGTAAGACACTTCTGGTGTTGTCTATTGGTTATGAGTGGCTTGACACAAGGAATATGACACTTGTAGCCCATGTCCTGGATACGTCTGTGTGTGGTGGCTCTTGAAGCAATGACTCCAGCAGCAGTCCACTCCTTGTGAATCTCCCACAGATTTTTGAATGGCCTTTTCTTAATCCTTTCAAGGCTGTGGTTATCCCAGTTGCTTGTCCACCTTTTTCTAACACACATTCTCCTTCCCGTCAACTTTCCATTAATATGCTTGTATACAGCACTCTGAACAGCCGCCTTCTTTAGCAATGAGCTTTTGTGACTTACCCTCCTTGTGGAGTGTGTCAATGACTGCCTTCTGGACATCTGTCAAGTCATCAGTCTTCACCATGATTGTGGAGCCTACTGAAACAGACTAAGGGACCTGTAAACATGTAAACGCTTAGGAAGCCTTTGCAGGAGTTTTATGTTAATTAGTCAAATTTCCTGAGATAATGACTTTTGGGTTTTCATTGGCTGTGAGCCATAATCATCAACATTGACAGAAATAAACAATTGTAATAGATCACTGTTTGTAATGACTCTATATAATATATGAGTTGTACTTTCTGTATTGAAGAACTGAAATAAATTATTTTTTGATATTTTAATTTTGTGATAAGCACCTATATGTAAAAATTTACAGGAAAAATGTTTTTCTCTCACAATAGAAAGACCTTACAGAATTATGGAATATTAGCCGTGTGAAATAACCTAGATCATCTTCTCACACCTGTAATTTCACTGTAACCCTTTTACATCAAAAGATATTTCAGTCACAATATTTCATTAGCTATCCACTGTGTACCGTGTGTCAGACACCAGTGGTTTCACATTAAAGAAAGGCAATTACTGGCCTAATAGAATCAATGAGTTCCATTTTATGCAGCAAATCTGAAAACACAGCATCATATAACGTATTATGGTTACTGTCACAATTCTAGTTTTTGATCAAGTTTTTTGTGTAGTTTTTGAAGCCAAAATCTGCAGTGATCATACAAGGGAGAAAGAGTAAATGATAGCACCAAGTACTACTATTCACAGCTCCATCTCTGGTCTACCCACTTGTCTCTGGACACTGGTCCTGCTGCTGTCTCTATCCTGTGGATAGGAAATAACTTCCATACATGATACAAACACTTTAACCATTTCATGACATCCACCATATATGTAAGGCGCAAGTGAAAAATTAGTATATGGAAGGGGCTCATGGGCTGAGCTCGCCTCATACCTGGCAGGTAATGGCTGTGTGTTACCGCCAAGATCTGCTTCTAATAATGGCAGGTGGTGCGAAGAGCCGTCCATGATTGTTAAATGCAGACTGTCAAACTCTGACGCCGGTATGGGAGCACATCATTCAAAGCGCCCATTGGCATGCTCGAGACATGATCGCAGGTTTCCGATGGGTTGCTATGACAACATTCGGTCTGCTGAAGAACTCCAGGCTTGTCATTTTGGAGCTCCTTTGAAACCCAGCTTGCAAGAGAGAGATTTATTATATACAGCAATGCTGTGGCACAAGCGATCATATGATCACAGATTCAAGTCCCCTAAAGGGACTAATAAAAACAGTGAAAAGTTAAAAAAGATTATATAAAAATATAAATAAAATGTACCCCTTTTCCCCATTAAGAAATGAAGATCATTTAAAAAAAATTAAAAAACGTATACAGCTCTGGCAAAAATTAAGAGACCACTGCAAAATGTTCAGTTTGTCTGATTTTTCTCTTTATAGGTATATTTTTGAGTAAAATGTAAATTGTTCTTTTATTCTATAAACTTCTGACACCATGTCTCCGAATTTCCAAGCAATACATTTTGTATTCTTATGGTCAAAATTTAAAAAAAAAGACCCAGTGCTTCCAGACCTCAAATAATACAAAGAAAACAAGTTCATAATCATTTAGAAACAAAAATACTAATTTTTTTTTCCTCAGGAAGAATTCAGAAATCAATATTTTGTGGAATAACCATGATTTTTAATCACAGCTTTCATGGGTCTTGGCATGCTTTCCACCAGTCTTTCACACTGCTTCTGGCTCAAAAATGTAAGCAGTTCTTTGTTTGATGGCTTGTGACTATCCATCATCCTCCTGATTACATTCCAGAGGTTTTCAATGGGGTTCAGGTCTGGAGATTGGGCTGCCCATGACAGGGTTTTAATGTGGTGGTCTCTTAATTTTTGCCCGAGCTGTATGTGGTGTCACTGTATTCAGAAAAGTCTGCTCTATGAAAATATAAACATAATTACCCAAATCAGAAAACACCATAAAGGAAAAAATTCCAGAACGCCAAAACGTCCTTTTTTTTTGGTAACTGCAATACCACAAAAAATGCTGTAACAAGCGATAAAAATATCATATCTATCCCAAGATGGTATCACTAAAATCATCATCTCGCCCCGTAATATAAAAGCTCCATCGCTCCAAAAAATGAAAACTTTACAGGCCTCAGAAAATGGAAACAATTTCCTGAAAAAAATGTTTTCAAAACTTCTGGGGTTTTTTCATCACTAAAATAATGTAAAAAAACTAGATCTGTTTGGTATCACCGTAATCGTACTGATGAGCAGAATTATACTGCAAGGTTGTTTTTTACCATAAAATGTACATCGTGAAAATAATTCACAAAAAAGCATGTCAGAATTGTGTTGTTTTGCACAATTTCTCCCTACTTGAAATTTCTTTCCTGTTTTTCAGGAATGTGGTAAAATTAATTATGTCATTCAATAGTACAACTTGTCACATGATAAAAAAAAAGGTCCTGATATGTCTATGTTGGCATAAAAATAAAAAAGTTATGTCTCTGGGAGGTGACAAAAAAACGAAACTGCAAAAATAGTAAATGGCAGTGTCGTGATGGATTTCTGAGCCCAAAGTGATGCTCCAGCAGCGAGAATCTGTGTTTTGAAGTCCTGTATATGTGTCTGTAAGTGCATTGGGGAATGAGGATGCACTTACAGCGCCTCAGCCTCACGCCGTATTACCTGCTTAACACCACTATTCTCCTACGGTTGATTGATGGGTCATCAGCTCCGATACACGGCAGGAAATACAGGATGAGGCTCAGGAGCCGTAAGTTCATTTTCACGAGATTTCACGCTGAAATTGAGGCCTAGCGTGGAGCATTGTCTGGCACCAGTTATATACATCCGTAACCCACCACTTACACAATGGAATGCATTTTAAACATTTACACGTGGGCTAAGGTTGGAATTGTGATATCATTAGATCTTGATCTATGTCTGTTTGGCAAAGTTTCCACTGTGCTTCCCCTCTGAAGTCTCCTTACATCAGACACTGAGGAGTAATTGCCAGGCATCTGTTTGCTTTGGCATTCTACTTTTACACAATGGTCTATTCAGTAAAATATATCACTTTAATATAAAAGCCGATTTACTCTACGAGAGGCTGCTTAGAGAAACTTTCCATTGTTTGACAGGAACGATTACATTATAATGTCACCGACTCGCCTAATGTTCAGCTGACCTTAATGCGGTCGTCATCCAGCCCTAAATTTCCAGAGTCTCAATGTCTTATTCTTACCTACGTTCATAACCTTATGCTGGAAAATTATATATTAAGGGCTGTAAATGGAGGAAGACACACACACAAAGAGGAAAAATAATGCACAATCTCCAACTACTCTTCTGAAAATAGGTGTGCACATTAATTGGGATCTGTCAGCAGCGTTTGCTATGTAATCTGGACAGCAGTATATTATAGGGCAACATTGCCTTATTCCAGGGCTGCTTGGCATAGTTTTGATAAAATCATAGTTTTATTTCATGTAAGTGTAGCAGTGGTGATAACGCCAAGCTCTGTATAACCCTTGTCCCCACCCCTGATTGGCAGCGTTCAGTGTACACTGCACATTGTCAGCAAGCTGCCACTCAGTGATGGGGCAGGGTTAGACTGCCATGCACGTGAGACCTAGTCCTCTAGTGATAATCTCTTGCTGATAAAACACTGATTATATTGAAACTACAGCATAAAGCCTAGTAAGTGACACATCCCTATAATCAGGATATCTTGCCATATTTTATGCGGCTCTCAGATTAAATAGCAAAAACCTGCTAACAGATTCCCTTTAACCCCTTCATGACCTTGGGATTTTACGTTTTTCCGTGTTTGTTTTTCACTCCCCTCCTTCCCAGAGCCATAACTTTTTTATTTTTCCGTCAATATGGCCACGTGAGGGCTTATTTTTTGCGAAACAAGTTGTACTTTTGAACGACATCATTGGTTTTAGCATGTCATGTACTAGAAAATGAGAAAAAAAATTCCAATTGCGGTGAAATTGCAAAAAAAGTGCAGTCCCACACTTGTTTTTTGTTTGGATTTTTTGCTAGGTTCACTAAATGCTAAAACTGACCTGCCATTATGATTCTCCAGGTCATTACGAGTTCATAGACACCTAACATGACTAGGTTATTTTTTTATCTAAGTGGTGAAGAAAAATTCCAAACGTAACGTCTCCATTTTTCATGATCTGGGGTCGGTTGAGGGCTTATTTTTTGTGTGCCGAGCTGGCGTTTTTAATGATGCCATTTTGGTGCAGATACGTTCTTTTGATCGCCCGTTATTGCATTTTAATGCAATGTCGCGGTGACCAAAAACGTAATTCTGGCGTTTCAAATATTTTTCTCGCTACGCTGTTTAGCGATCAGGTTAATGCTTTTTTTTATTGATAGATCAGGCGATTCTGAACGCAGCGATACCAAATATGTGTAGGTTTGATTTTTTTTAATGATTTATTTTGAATGGGGCGAAAGGGGGGTGATTTAAACTTTTATATTTTTTTTATTTTTTTCATTTTTTTTTTAACTTTTTTTTTTTTACTTTTGCCATGCTTTAATAGCTTCCATAGGAGGCTAGAAGCAGGCACAACTCGATCGCCTCTGCTACATAGCAGCGATCATTAGATGTGCTATGAGCGCCGACCACAGGGTGGCGCTCACAGCAGGCCGGCATCAGTAACCATAGAGGTCTCAAGGACCTCTATGGTTACTATACAGAAGCATCGCTGACCTCCGATCATGTGACGGGGGTCAGCGATGCGCTCATTTCCGGCCGCCCGGCCGGAAGCGCCGGTTAAATGCCGCTGTCAGCGTTTGACAGCGGCATTTAACTAGTTAATAGCGGCCGATGAATCGCAATATAACCCGCCGCTATTGCGGGTACATGTCAGCTGTTCAAAACAGCTGACATGTCCCGGCTTTGATGCGGGCTCACCGCCGGAGCCCTGAATCAAAGAGGGGGATCTGACCTCGGACATACTATCCTGTCCGAGGTCAGAAAGGGGTTAAGTAAAAATTCACCAACACACCACTGTACATAAAAAGCGCAGACCCTAGGCCCTTAAGTTTCTGTTTAGGCTTACCCCATAAAAAGCACTGTGTATCTACATTAACCCAATAAGTTGTCTAATTAGCTAAATGGGTTTTATGTAACCTGGCACAGTTTGTTTTACTTACCCTCCTCGAGTCCAATGCTGCTTTTCCATTACTGGGCTTGGTGAATATTAATATTGACAGAACTGCATCCAATCAGTGAGCTCAGTGGCTCTAAACAGCTCATGCAATCTATAGAAAATTGGGTTATATTAACCCCTTCATGACCGGGGGATTTTTCGTTTTTCCGTGTTCGTTTTTCGCTCCCCTCCTTCCCAGAGCCATAACTTTTTTATTTTTCCGTCAATTTGGCCATGTGAGGGCTTATTTTTTGCGGGACGAGTTGTACTTTTGAACGACATCATTGGTTTTAGCATGTCGTGTACTAGAAAATGGGAAAAAAATTCCAAGTGCGGTGAAATTGCAAAAAAAGTGCAATCCCACATTGGTTTTTTGTTTGGCTTTTTTTCTAGGTTCACTAAATGCTAAAACTGACCGGATATTATGATTCTCCAGGTCATTACGAGTCCATAGACACCTAACATGACTAGGTTATTTTTTATCTAAGTGGTGAAAAAAAATTCCAAACTTTGCTAAAAAAAAAAAAAATTGCGCCATTTTCCGATACTCGTAGCGTCTCCATTTTTCATGATCTGGGGTCGGTTGAGGGCTTATTTTTTGCGTGCCGAGATGACGTTTTTAATAGCATTTTGGTGTAGATACGTTCTTTTGATCGCCCGTTATTGCATTTTAATGCAATGTCGCGGCGACCAAAAAAACGTAATTCTGGCGTTTCGAATTTTTTTCCCGCTACGCTGTTTAGCGATCAGGTTAATACTTTTTTTTAATTGATAGATCGGGCGATTCTGAGCGCGGCGATACCAAATATGCGTAGATTTGATATTTTTTTTATTGATTTATTTTGATTGGGGCGAAAGGGGGGTGATTTAAACTTTTATGTTTTTTTTTTATTTTTTTCACATTTTTTTAAACTTTTTTTCTTAACTTTTGCCATGCTTCAATAGCCTCCATGGGAGGCTAGAAGCTGGCACAGCACGATCGGCTCTGCTACATAGCAGCGATCTGCTGATCGCTGCTATGTAGCAGAAATGGAGGTGTGCTGTGAGCGCCGACCAAAGGGTGGCGCTCACAGCCACCGCTCATCAGTAACCATAGAGGTCTCTGGGACCTCTATGGCTACAATATACAAGCATCGCCGACCCCCGATCATGTGACGGGGGTCGGCGATGACGTCATTTCCGGCCGCCCGGCCGGAAGCGGTAGTTAAATGCCGCTGTCTGCGTTTGACAGCGGCATTTAACTAGTTAATAGGTGCGGGCAGATCGCGATTCTGCCCGCACCTATTGCGGGCACATGTCAGCTGTTCAAAACAGCTGACATGTCCCGGCTTTGATGCGGGCTCACCGAGGAGCCCTGCATCAAAGCAGGGGAGCCGGCATCGGACGGTATAGTACGTCCGATGCCGGTAAGGGGTTAAAGGGGGGAACCTGCCAATATGTTCATAATGTTATGTCATTGCAGAATTAGTTAATGATAAGTTTATCTTTAACCCCTTCATGACCCAGCCTATTTTGACCTTAAAGACCTTGCCGTTTTTTGCAATTCTGACCAGTGTCCCTTTATGACGTAATAACTCAGGAACGCTTCAACGGATCCTAGCGGTTCTGAGATTGTTTTTTCGTGACATATTGGGCTTCATGTTAGTGGTAAATTTAGGTCAATAAATTCTGCGTTTATTTGTGATAAAAGCGGAAATTTGGCGAAAATTTTGAAAATTTCGCAATTTTCACATTTTGAATTTTTATTCTGTTAAACCAGAGAGTTATGTGACACAAAATAGTTAATAAATAACATTTCCCACATGTTTACTTTACATCAGCACAATTTTGGAAACAAAATTTTTTTTTGTTAGGAAGTTATAAGGGTTAAAATTTGACCAGCGATTTGTCATTTTTACAACGAAATTTACAAAACCATTTTTTTTAGGGACCACCTCACATTTGAAGTCAGTTTGAGGGGTCTATATGGCTGAAAACACCCAAAAGTGACACCATTCTAAAAACTGCACCCCTCAAGGTACTCAAAACCACATTCAAGAAGTTTATTAACCCTTCAGGTGCTTCACAGCAGCAGAAGCAACATGGAAGGAAAAAATGAACATTTAACTTTTTAGTCACAAAAATTATCTTTTAGCAACAATTTTTTTATTTTCCCAATGGTAAAAGGAGAAACTTGTTGTCCAATTTGTCCTGAGTACGCTGATACCTCATATGTGGGGGTAAACCACTGTTTGAGCGCACGGCAGGGCTTGGAAGGGAAGGAGCGCCATTTGACTTTTTGAATCAAAAATTGGCTCCACTCTTTAGCGGACACCATGTCACGTTTGGAGAGCACCCGTGTGCCTAAAAATTGGAGCTCCCCCACAAGTGACCCCATTTTGGAAACTAGACGCCCCAAGGAACTTATCTAGATGCATAGTGAGCACTTTGAACCCCCAGGTGCTTCACAAATTGATCCGTAAAAATGAAAAAGTACTTTTTTTTCACAAAAAAATTCTTTTAGCCTCAATTTTTTCATTTTCACATGGGCAACAGGATAAAATGGATCCTAAAATGTGTTGGGCAATTTCTCCTGAGTACACCAATACCTCACATGTGGGGGTAAACCACTGTTTGGGCACATGGTAAGGCTCGGAAGGGAAGGAGCGCCATTTGACTTTTTGAATGAAAAATTATTTCCATCGTTAGCGGACACCATGTCGCATTTGGATAGCTCCTGTGTGCCTAAACATTGGCACTCCCCCACAAGTGACCCCATTTTGGAAACTAGACCCCCCAAGGAACTTATTTACATGCCTAGTGAGCACTTTAAACCCTCAGGTGCTTCACAAATTGATCTGTAAAAATGAAAAAGTACTTTTTTTCACAAAAAAATTCTTTTCGCCTCAATTTTTTCATTTTCACATGGGCAGTAGGATAAAATGGATCATAAAATTTGTTGGGCAATTTCTCCCGAGTACGCCGATACCTCATATGTGGGGGTAAACCACTGGTTGGGCACTCGGCAGGGCTCGGAAGGGAAGGCGCGCCATTTGACTTTTTGAATGGGAAATTAGCTCCAATTGTTAGCGGACACCATGTCGCGTTTGGAGAGCCCCTGTGTGCCTAAACATTGGAGCTCCCCCACAAGTGACCCCATTTTGGAAACTAGACCCCCCAAGGAACTTATCTAGATGCATTATTGAGCACTTTAAACCCCCAGGTGCTTCACAGAAGTTTATGACGCAAAGCCATGAAAATAAAAAATAATTTTTCTTTCCTAAGAAATGATTTTTTAGCCTGGAATTTCCTATTTTGCCAAGGATAATAGGAGAAATTGGACCCCAAATATTGTTGTCCAGTTTGTCCTGAGTACGCTGATACCCCATATGTGGGGGTAAACCACTGTTTGGGCGCACGGCAGGGCTCGGAAGGGATGGCACGCCATTTGGCTTTTTAAATGGAAAATTAGCTCCAATCATTAGCGGACACCATGTCACGTTTGGAGAGCCCCTGTGTGCCTAAACATTGGAGATCCCCCAGAAATGACCACATTTTGGAAACTAGACCCCCAAAGGAACTAATCTAGATGTGTGGTGAGGAGTTTGAACCCCCAAGTGCTTCACAGAAGTTTATAACGCAGAGCCATGAAAATAAAATAAAAAAATTATTTTCTCAAAAATGATCTTTTAGCCTGCAATTTTTTATTTTCCCAAGGGTAACAGGAGAAATTTGACCCCAAAAGTTGTTGTCCAGTTTCTCCTGAGTACGCTGATACCCCATATGTGGGGGTAAATCACTGTTTGGGCACACGTTGGGGCTCGGAAGTGAAGTAGTGACGTTTTGAAATGCAGACTTTGATGGAATGCTCTGCGGCGTCACGTTGCGTTTGCAGAGCCCCAGATGTGCTTAAACAGTGGAAACCCCCCACAAGTGACCCCATTTTGGAAACTAGACCCCGAAAGGAACTTATCTAGATGTGTGGTGAGCACTTTGAACCCCCAAGTGCTTCATAGAAGTTTATAATGCAGAGCCGTGAAAATAATAAATACGTTTTCTTTCCTCAAAAATAATTATTTAGCCCAGAATTTTTTATTTTCCCAAGGGTAACAGGAGAAATTGGACCCCAATAGTTGTTGTCCAGTTTCTCCTGAGTACGCTGATACCCCATGTGTGGGGGTAAACCACTGTTTGGGCACACGTCGGGGCTCAGAAGGGAAGTAGTGACTTTTGAAATGCAGACTTTGATGGAATGGTCTGCGGGCGTCACATTGCGTTTGCAGAGCCCCTGGTGTGCCTAAACAGTAGAAACCCCCCACAAGTGACCACATTTTAGAAACTAGACCCCCCAAGGAACTTATCTAGATATGTGGTGAGCACTTTGAACCCCCAAGTGCTTCACAGACGATTACAACGCAGAGCCGTGAAAATAAAAAATCATTTTTCTTTCCTCAAAAATGATGTTTTAGCAAGCATTTTTTTACATTCACAAGGGTAACAGAAGAAATTGGACCCCAGTAATTGTTGCGCAGTTTATCCTGAGTATGCTGGTACCCCATATGTGGGGGTAAACCAATGTTTGGGCACACGTCAGGGCTCGGAAGTGAGGGAGCACCATTTGACTTTTTGAATACGAGATTGGCTGGAATCAATGGTGGCGCCATGTTGCGTTTGGAGACCCCTGATGTGCCTAAACAGTGGTAACCCCTCAATTCTACCTCCAACACTAACCCCAACACACCCCTAACCCTAATCCCAACTGTAGCCATAACCCTAATCACAACCCTAACCACAACCCTAATTCCAACCCTAACCCTAAGGCTATGTGCCCACGTTGCGGATTCGTGTGAGATATTTCCGCACCATTTTTGAAAAATCCGCGGGTAAAAGGCACTGCGTTTTACCTGCGGATTTTCCGCGGATTTCCAGTGTTTTTTGTGCGGATTTCACCTGCGGATTCCTATTGAGGAACAGGTGTAAAACGCCGCGGAATCCGCACAAAGAATTGACATGCTGCGGAAAATACAGCGCAGCGTTTCCACGCGGTATTTTCTGCACCATGGGCACAGCGGATTTGGTTTTTCATATGTTTACATGGTACTGTAAACCTGATGGAACACTGCTGCGAATCCGCAGCGGCCAATCCGCAGCCAAATCCGCACCGTGTGCACATAGCCTAATTCTAAAGGTATCTGCACACTGCGGAAAACGCTGCAGATCCGCAGCAGTTTCCCATGAGTTTACAGTTCAATGTAGACCTATGGGAAACAAAAATCGCTGTACACATGCTGCGGAAAAACTGCACGGAAACGCAGCGGTTTACATTCCGCAGCATGTCACTTCTTTGTGCGGATTCCGCAGCGGTTTTACAACTGCTCAAATAGAAAATCGCAATTGTAAAACTGCAGTGAAATGCGCAGAAAAAAACGCGGTAAATCCGCCATAAATCCGCAGCGGTTTAGCACTGCGGATTTATCAAATCTGCAGCGGAAAAATTCGCAGAGGACCAGAATACGTGTGCACATACCGAAACCCTAACCCTAGCCCTAACCCTACCACTAACCCTAACCCTACCCCTAACCCTACCCCTAGCCCTAACCCTAGCCCTAAACCTACCCCTAACCCTAACCCTAGCCCTAACCCTAGCCCTAACCCTAGCCCTAACCCTACCCCTAACCCTACCCCTAACCCTATTCTAACATTAGTGGGAAAAAAAAATTTCTTTATTTTTTTATTGTCCCTACCTATGGGGGTGACAAAGGGGGGGTCATTTATTATTTTTTTTGTTTTGATCACTGAGATAGATTATATCTCAGTGATCAAAATGCACTTTGGAACGAATCTGCCGGCCGGCAGATTCGGCGGGCGCACTGCGTATGCGCCCGCCATTTTGGAAGATGGCGGCGCCCAGGGAGAAGACAGACGGGACCCCGGCAGGATCGGTAAGTATGATGGGGTGGGGGGGGACCACGGGGTGGGGGGGACCACGGGGGGGGGGGATCGGAGCACGGGGGGGGAATCGGAGCGCGGCAGGCGTGGAACGGAGCACCGGGGGCGTGGAACGGAGCACGGGGGGGCTGGAATGGAGCACGGGGGGTGGAACGGAGCACGGGGGGGTGGATCGGAATGCAGGGGGGTGATTGGAGAACAGGGGGGTGATTGGAGCACGGGGGGAGCGGACAAGAGCATGGGGGGGAGCGGAGCACTGGATGGAGGGGAGCCGGAGCAGTGTACCGGCCAGATCGGGGGGCTGGGAGGGCGATCGGTGGGGTGGGGTGGGGGCACATTAGTATTTCCAGCCATGGCCGATGATATTGCAGCATCGGCCATGGCTGGATTGTAATATTTCACCCGTTATAATAGGTGAAATATTACAAATCGCTCTGATTGGTAGTTTCACTTTCAACAGCCAATCAGAGCGATCGTAGCCACGAGGGGGTGAAGCCACCCCCCCTGGGCTAAACTACCACTCCCCCTGTCCCTGCAGATCGGGTGAAATGGGAGTTAACCCTTTCACCGGATCTGCAGGGACGCGATCTTTCCATGACGCCACATAGGCATCATGGGTCGGATTGGCACCGACTTTCATGACGCCTACGTGGCGTCATGGGTCGGGAAGGGGTTAAGGGCTTCTTCACACCTAGCATTTTTTGCTGTCTAGGAAAAAACATAGCATTTTACAGTATCAATAAAGTAAATGATATTTCTAAACTCTCATTCACACAGTGCATTGCTTCCCTTGCATGTTTTGAGTTGCAGGATGTCTTTTTCAACCCCTTAACGACCGCCAATACGCCTTTTAACGGCGGCAGTTAAGGGTACTTAAACCACAGTGCCGTTAATTAACGGCGCTGTGGAAAAAGTGAATAGCGTCCCCCAGAGTCAGATTTTCTCTGGGGTTTCGGTTACCGGGGGTAGCCGAGACCCCAGAGAACATGGTTCGGGGTTTTTTAACCGACACCCGGGTTGTGATTGCCGGTAATTAACCGTTTACCGGCGGTCGCAAAAAAAAAAAAAACGCGATCTCCCATTTAATTTCTCTGTCCTCCGATGTGATCGCACATCAGAGGACAGAGAACTCGGGTTCCCGATCGCCCCCCGATACTCATATGTCTTCCCCGGTGCTCCTCGTGACTCCCGATGGGCGCCGCCATCTTGTTCCGGCCAAAAAATGGCGGGCGCATGCGCAGTGCGCCCGCCGGCCGGCACCCGGAAGATCTTTGGGATCTCGGCTGCCAGGGGTAGCAGAGACCCCAAAGAACATGATCGGGGTCAGTTTTTACCGCCATTTTTTTCATAAATAATCGCAAGTAATATCGAAGAAATGTTACCACTAACATGAAGTACAATATGTTACAAAAAAATTTCTCAGAATCAGCGGGATCCGTTGAAGCGTTCCAGAGTTATAAGCTCATAAAGTGACAGTGGTCAGAATTGTAAAAATTGGCCTGGTCATTAAGTACAAAATTGGCTCTGTCACTACAGGGTTAAAAACCACACAATGTCAATTGTTTTACTGTTTTTGTGGCAATCTTCTTACCTATTCAATTCAATGCCTACAAAATGCATGAACAACATGAGTAATGAGGGCAGTCTTTTTGCTGCCAATGCTCTACAAAAAAGCTTTGTGTGAACAAACCCTTAGGGCTCATTTCCACTTGCGAGGAAAACGGACGAGTGCAATCCGATAAAAAAATCGGATTGCACTCGGACCAATGTTATTTAATAGGTGTCTTTTCATTTGCGTTTTTTTTCTCAGCCGAAATCGGACTGAGAGAAATCTGGGTCGGCTGAGAAAAAAATCGCAGCATGCTGCGATTTGATGCGGGTCTCGGACGAGACTCGCCAATGCAAGTCAATGGGTGCGAGAAAAAAAAACGCATGGAATACGGACCATCCGTATTCCATCTGTTTTTTACGGATACCTTACCATTCTGTGGCATAGAACACTGTAAAGAGTCCTGTAAATGACTATAAATATAGTTGCAGAGAAAAAAACGGATTGCATACGGATGTCATACGGATGTAAAACGGATGGTGCGATTAAAAAATCGCATTGAACTCGCATCACAAACGCATGACAATCGCATACGTTACATCCGTTTTTTCGGTCCAGATTACGGACCGTTTTTTTTTCTCACAAGTGGAAAGGGGCCCTTACAAGGTTTTTAAAATGCAGTTAAGTTATTACATTACATACTGTATACATCACACAATTTCAATGAAATGCTATGCATCTTGCTTGAAACTGCATAATGTAGTAAACTGTAACTGTACAAATACTATAAATACCAGCGCACACAGCTGGGAAATATATCCTTATCTTTAGCATATTTTGACAAGCAAGCAAACAATGATAAAAATTCCTACAAAGTTCCCACAGGCCTCATTAATGAAAGTCCCATGTCTCCTCGTCCCTCTTCATAAGGAACTTCCTGTATACATGCGAGTCAAATTTCTACAGATAAAAGTATGGGCATAATAGTATTTACCTACAAATAAGAAAAATATTGAAATATTTTATAGTGTGCGGTACATAGATTAAACCCTTTCTGACATCAAAGGTAAAAAACAGCAAAGGGTTGAAGATCAACCAAACTCAAGAAAAACAGGGGTGCCCAACAAATTCAAGATAAATAGCACAATAAAGGGACCTAAAACATAACATTTAATATACCTATACCCATAGTCTTGACAGAATGTTAATGATGGCTGAGTATTCCATCAACAAGACCACTACTTGACCTTCTTATCTTCTGATGATTTCCTTTTCCTGGAATGAAACGCGTAGGGAGGTGGTCCTGAATAGGAAAGGTCTATGGAGTTATGCATCGATTTGTTGGTTCTCCTAAATGATTGAATGGTGGAGTGCATCCTCTGTATGGCATCTTCAGAAACGGGTGAGATTGTTCCATACCCTATCATGCACTCTTTGTATTGACTTTTGCAGGTGCAGTGATAATCAGTGGTTCTGATTAGTGTCACATTCTTTGAGCAAAAGCATACGGGTACAAGTAGCAGCATTGTTATATATTTTCCTTCAGCCGATTTTCTGAAGTTTTTGATAGAGACATGCTAGCAGCCGGATACGCAGTTGTGAATTAGAGAGTGTCATTCTGCTTTGAGTACCATTATTTTTGATTTCTTTTATTATTAGATAATTGTCTGACCAACTGTTGGTATTATACATGTTTGTCTATGCGTGTTGTGTTATGTCATTTTAATAGGTATATTAAATGTTATGTTTTAGGTCCCTTTATTGTGCTATTTATCCTTTCTGACATCAGATGTAATATTCCGTCCATGTGACTTGGGCATAGGCCAAGGATGGAATATTACATCATCGCGATCGGCATGTGCACTTTAACCCCCAAAAATGCTGGGATCAAACACAATTGCATCATTCCAGAAGCCGTCACAGGGCTGACAGCCCCTCTGCATTTGAATCAGAGACTTCGCCGTGTGATGCAGGGTCCTGATCATTACCATGGTGACCTGATGTAGTCATGACGACATCCGGGTCACCAGAGTGAGGAAACTTGCTGATCATGCACAGTTATAAAACCAAAAACACATGGGCCACCTGCATAGCGAACAAGTCTGTAGAAACCTGTTCACACCAGCAAAAAACTTGAAGACACAAAAGCGCACCGAGAGGTCAAAAAATACTCTGTTGTAAAAAAGTCACAGTAAATAAGCAAGTGCTAGTCAAAAAATGAAAAAATACAGGGTATTTAGTTAATACGTTTTTTGCAAAAAAAAGTATGTTAAGCTGCTCCACCAATCGTCAAGGTATACCCATAATAGAGCAGTCCTGTCTAATGTATATAATCCCTATCTGATGTATTTAAAAACCTGATCATCTGTATAGTACCTGTATGAACAGGGCTCAGAGAGAAAATATCCACGTAGAACATGCGAGATGGAACTGGAGCGCCCCCAGACACAGGGCCACAGGTTACTCGGTACCGGTCCTCTCTGTCTCAGTTCTGGAGTTGTCATGGTGGCGGGACCCGGTCCGTGACCCTGCTAAGGGGGGTCCAATGAAAAGGTTGATAGTAGTTTGTCAAGGGTTTGTGACGCCACCCGTGGTGTTCGGTCAGGGCGACGGACACTGCTTCAGGGTCCGCTGGGGTGATGGAATGGCAGCTAGATGGTGTACCTTCCCACAGGTGAAGTGTATCCCCAGGGCTTCCCAGTGGTGTAGGTGGCGATGGTGTGAGGCGCAGTGAATAACGAAGACACAGGGTTGCAGTCTCTTTACCTCTTTACTGGTGACTTCAGGATCCTCAATCCGGAGCACTGTTAACAGGGCTGTCTGAGACCGGCCGGTCCGAAGGCACATCCAGAGTTCCCTTTGCAGGTGGAAATCAGTGCCTACCAACTAGTGCCTGTATGTTGCAGTCCTTCCCTGCTGAGCATTCGGGATAGTCCTCACAACTGTCATTTCTATTCTGATGTTCTGCTTCGTCCCCCAGTATGTTATGGCTAGGACGCACCCGTTTGACGGGAAGGCTTGGAGCTATTCTGAGACCCTAGAGACGCCCCTCTATACGCTTGCCCCCTATGTTTTCTTAGGTGTTGTATGTTAGACAGCCAACCTATAATCAACTGTCCTGCCTCTGTTTGAAGTAATGCTTGGAGTCAGTTACTTCCTCAGCTTTCTGGCCACCGGCTACGTGCCTCAGTAGGATGTTGCCGATCTCGGGGCACGACTCCTACTGGTTCTCCTTTGTGCTTTGATCTCGTTTCTCATTTCTCCACAATATACTTCGCTTCGTGTCCTTTCTTTGGATGCCGCCGCAGGGTAGCGCAGGCGCGGCTCCGTAATGTTCTATCCTTGTCGCTAGGGGCCTGCCAGGTTCCCACGCCTGACAGGGACCCCTGTCATGATCCCAATGGCAGGGGATCACAAAAGGACAAGCACAAAAACAAAACAAGCTCTAGGGTGATGGAACCTGAGCTGACCGCGATCCTGAACCTAAACACACAACTAGCAGTAGCCGGGGAACGTGCCTACGATGATTCCTAGACGTCTCGCGCCAGCCGAAGGATTAACTTCCCCTATAAGAAGAAACACAGACCTCACTTGCCTCCAGAGAAATACCCCACAGAAATAGCAGCCCCCCACATGTAATAACGGTGAAATGAGAGGAAAACACATACGTAGTTATGAAAATAGAATCAGCAAAAATGAGGCCCGCTAAAGCTAGATAGCAGAGGATACAAAAGTGAACTGCGCGGTCAGCGAAAAACCCTTCAAAAAACCATCCTGAAATTACTTGAACTCATGTGCCAACTCATGGAACATGAGGAGTAATTTCAGCCCACTAGAGCAACCAGCAGCAAGGAATCACATATCTGCAAGCTGGACTAAGACAAAAATTAAGCAAAACGTGGAACAGGAAAATCAAAACTTAGCTTGTCCAGAAGATAACAGATGCAGGGAGCAGAGGTAAAAAGACACGCTGATTACATTGATAGCCGGCGAGGAAATGACAAAAAAGCCAGGTTAAATAGGAAACTCCCATAACCTGATGGAACAGGTGGACACCAGAGACCGTAGAGAACACAAGTCACCCAGTACCATCAGTAACCACCAGAGGGAGCCCAAAAACAGAACTCACAACAGTACCCCCCCCCCTTGAGGAGGGGTCACCGAACCCTCACGAGAACCACCAGGGCGACCAGGATGAGCCCTATGAAAAGCACGGACCAAATCGGCAGCATGAACATCAGAGGCAATCACCCAAGAATTATCCTCCTGACCATAATCCTTCCACTTGACAAAATACTGGAGTTTCCATCTGGAAACACGAGAATCCAAGATCTTCTCCACAACATACTCCAATTCACCCTCCACCAGCACCGGAGCAGGAGGCTCAAGCGAAGGAACGACAGGTACCTCATACTTCCGCAACAACGACCGATGGAACACATTATGAATAGCAAACGATGCCGGGAGATCCAAACGAAACGACACAGGGTTAAGAATTTCCAAGATCCTATAGGGACCGATGAACCGAGGCTTGAACTTAGGAGAAGAGACCTTCATAGGAACAAAACGAGAAGACAACCACACCAAGTCCCCAACAAGAAGTCGAGGACCCACGCGGCGACGGCGATTAGCAAACTGCTGAGCCCTCTCCTGGGACAACTTCAAATTGTCCACCACATGACTCCAAATCCGATGCAACCTATCCACCACCATGTCCACTCCAGGACAATCAGAAGGCTCCACCTGACCAGAGGAAAAACGAGGATGAAACCCCGAATTACAAAAGAAAGGAGAAACCAAGGTAGCAGAACTAGCCCGATTATTAAGGGCAAACTCGGCAAGCGGCAAAAAGGAAACCCAGTCATCTTGATCAGCAGAAACAAAACACCTTAAATAAGTTTCTAAAGTCTGATTAGTTCGTTCCGTCTGGCCATTCGTCTGGGGATGGAATGCAGACGAAAAGGACAAATCAATGCCCATCTTAGCACAGAACGTCCGCCAAAATCTAGACACAAACTGGGATCCCCTGTCAGAAACGATGTTCTCCGGAATGCCATGCAAACGGACCATGTTTTGAAAAAATAGAGGGACCAACTCAGAGGAGGAAGGTAACTTAGGCAAGGGTACCAGATGAACCATCTTAGAAAAGCGGTCACACACAACCCATATGATGGACATTTTTTGAGAGACAGGGAGATCCGAAATAAAGTCCATGGAAATGTGCGTCCAAGGCCTCTTCGGGATAGGCAAAGGTAACAACAATCCACTGGCCCGAGAACAGCAAGGCTTAGCCCGAGCGCAAACTCCACAAGACTGCACGAAAGAACGCACATCCCTCGACAAGGAAGGCCACCAAAAAGACCTGGCCACCAAGTCTCTAGTACCAAATATTCCAGGATGACCTGCCAACACAGAAGAATGGACCTCGGAGATGACTCTACTGGTCCAATTATCCGGAACAAACAGTCTTTCCGGCGGACAACGATCAGGTTTATCCGCCTGAAACTCCTGCAAAGCACGTCGCAAGTCTGGGGAGACAGCCGACAAAATCACCCCATCCCTAAGGATACCAGTGGGCTCAGAATTTCCAGGGGAGTCAGGCACAAAACTCCTAGAAGAGCATCCGCCTTCACATTCTTTGAACCTGGCAGGTATGAAACCACAAAATTGAAACGGGAGAAAAACAGTGACCAACGAGCCTGTCTAGGATTCAGACGCTTGGCAGACTCAAGGTACATCAGATTTTTGTGATCAGTCAAGACCACCACACGATGTCTAGCACCCTCAAGCCAATGACGCCACTCCTCAAATGCCCACTTCATGGCCAAAAGCTCCCGATTACCAACATCATAATTCCGTTCAGCGGGCGAAAATTTTCTAGAAAAGAACGCACATGGCTTCATCACTGAGCCATCAGAGCTTCTCTGTGACAATACCGCCCCCGCTCCAATCTCGGAAGCATCAACCTCAACCTGAAAAGGAAGCGACGTATCTGGCTGACGCAACACAGGAGCAGAAGAGAACCGGTGCTTAAGTTCCTGAAAGGCCTCCACAGCCGCAGGAGACCAATCAGTAACATCAGCACCCTTTTTAGTCAAATCCGTCAAAGGCTTAACAACACTAGAAAAATTAGTTATGAAGCGACGATAAAAATTAGCAAAGCCCAAGAACTTCTGTAGACTCTTAAGAGATGTAGGCTGCGTCCAGTCACAAATAGCCTGAACCTTGACGGGATCCATCTCAATAGTAGAAGGGGAAAAAATATACCCCAAAAAAGAAATCTTCTGGACTCCAAAGAGACATTTAGAACCCTTTACAAACAAAGAATTGGCCCGCAGGACCTGAAACACCTTCCTGACCTGCTGAACATGAGACTCCCAGTCATCAGAAAAAACCAAAACATCATCCAAATACACGATAATAAATTTATCCAGATATTCACGGAAAATATCGTGCATAAAAGACTGGAAGACAGAAGGAGCATTAGAAAGTCCAAAAGGCATCACCAAATACTCGAAATGGCCCTCAGGCGTATTAAATGCGGTTTTCCACTCATCACCCTGCCTTATCCGCACAAGATTATACGCACCCCGAAGATCAATCTTAGTGAACCATTTAGCCCCCTTAATGCGAGCGAACAAATCAGTCAACAATGGCAAAGGATACTGATATTTGACTGTAATCTTATACAAAAGACGATAATCTATGCAAGGCCTCAAGGAACCATCTTTTTTGGCCACAAAAAAAAAACCTGCTCCCAAAGGGGACGAAGATGGACGGATATGTCCCTTTTCCAAGGACTCCTTAACATAATTCCGCATAGCAGTATGCTCTGACACTGACAGATTCAACAAACGACCTTTAGGGAATTTACTGCCAGGAATCAAATCTATAGCACAATCGCAATCCCTGTGAGGAGGAAGCGAACTGAGCTTAGGCTCCTCAAAAACCTCCCGATAATCAGACAAAAATACCGGAACCTCAGAAGGAGTAGATGAAGCGATAGAAATCGGAGATGCATTATCATGAACCCCCTGACATCCCCAGCTTAACACAGACATTGTTTTCCAGTCCAGGACTGGGTTATGAGTTTGTAACCATGGCAGACCAAGCACTAAGACATCATGTAAATTATACAGTACCAGGAAGCGAATCACCTCCTGATGAACGGGAGTCATACGCATGGTCACTTTTGTCCAGTACTGAGGTTTATTCGTAGCCAAAGGTGTAGAGTCAATTCCTTTCAAAGAAATAGGAACTTCCAGAGGTTCCAGACTAAACCCACAGCGATTGGCAAATGACCAATCCATAAGACTCAGGGCAGCACCTGAATCCACATAGGCATCGACGGAAATGGATGATAATGAACAAATCAGCGTCACAGACAGAATGAACTTAGACTGTAAAGTACCAATGGCAACAGACTTATCAACCTTTTTTGTGCGTATAGAGCATGCTGATATAACATGAGCTGAATCACCACAATAAAAACACAATCCATTTTTCCGCCTATAATTTTGCCGTTCACTTCTGGACTGAATTCTATCACATTGCATTATCTCAGGTGCCTGTTCAGAAGACACCGCCAAATGGTGCACAGGTTTGCGCTCCCGTAAACGCCGATCAATCTGAATAGCCATAGTCATGGACTCATTCAGACCTGTAGGGGCCGGGAACCCCACCATAACATCTTTAATGGCCTCAGAAAGGCCATCTCTGAATTTTGCAGCCAGAGCGCACTCATTCCACTGAGTAAGCACCGACCATTTCCGAAATTTCTGACAATATATTTCTGCTTCATCATGCCCCTGAGAGAGAGCCAATAATGCTTTTTCAGCCTGAATCTCTAGGTTAGGTTCCTCATAGAGCAAACCCAATGCCAGAAAAAACGCATCCACATTGAGCAACGCAGGATCCCCTGGTGCCAATGCAAATGCCCAATTCTGAGGGTCACCCCGGAGGAAAGATATAACAATCTTGACCTGCTGAGCAGGGTCTCCAGAGGAGCGAGATTTCAAGGAAAGAAACAACTTGCAATTGTTCCTAAAATTCAGAAAACTAGATCTATCTCCAGAAAAAAACTCTGGGACAGGAATTCTAGGTTCAGACATAGGCGTATGTACAACAAAATCTTGTATATTTTGAACCTTAGCAGCAAGATTATTCAGGCTGGAAGCCAAACTCTGGACGTCCATGATAAACATCTGAGGTCAGAGCCATTCAAGGATTAAGAGGAGGAAAGAAGCAGTTAAGCTGCAATTAAGGCTAGGCAGCAAACACTGAGGAGGAAAAAAAAAAAAAATCTTCCTCAGACTACTTTTCCTCCTACTTCAGCCAAAACGATGACCAATTTTTTCTGGCCGGCTATACTGTCATGATCCCAATGGCAGGGGATCACAAAAGGACAAGCACAAAAACAAAACAAGCTCTAGGGTGATGGAACCTGAGCTGACCGCGTTCCTGAACCTAAACACACAACTAGCAGTAGCCGGGGAACGTGCCTACGATGATTCCTAGACGTCTCGCGCCAGCCGAAGGATTAACTTCCCCTATAAGAAGAAACACAGACCTCACTTGCCTCCAGAGAAACACCCCACAGAAATAGCAGCCCCCCACATGTAATAACGGTGAAATGAGAGGAAAACACATACGTAGTTATCAAAATAGAATCAGCAAAAATGAGGCCCGCTAAAGCTAGATAGCAGAGGATACAAAAGTGAACTGCGCGGTCAGCGAAAAACCCTTCAAAAAACCATCCTGAAATTACTTGAACTCATGTGCCAACTCATGGAACATGAGGATTAATTTCAGCCCACTAGAGCAACCAGCAGCAAGGAATCACATATCTGCAAGCTGGACTAAGACAAAAATTAAGCAAAACGTGGAACAGGAAAATCAAAACTTAGCTTGTCCAGAAGATAACAGACGCAGGGAGCAGAGGTAAAAAGACACGCTGATTACATTGATAGCCGGCGAGGAAATGACAAAAAAGCCAGGTTAAATAGGAAACTCCCATAACCTGATGGAACAGGTGGACACCAGAGACCGCAGAGAACACAAGTCACCCAGTACCATCAGTAACCACCAGAGGGAGCCCAAAAACAGAACTCACAACAGACCCCCCTGAATCTTCCCCCCACAACACCCCCTGCCACGGGATGTTGCCTGAACAAAACCCAGTCAGCTTCTGACTAACTTCCTATCCAACCCCAAGTTTTACCAAAGTGTGAGGAGTGGCCTAATAAATAGAACCTTTTGCTCCCCCTAGTGGCTGGAGTGTGAAGTGTAGTGTGTGACAGTGATACCTCGTCAGGTGAACTCCTTTAGTGCCATCAGACGTACCATCACTCCCCTTAGGGGCAGAGCATCATACTGCAACGACCAGGTCTCTGGGGCGCTGCAGAACAGCTACAATGCAAATGACCCACAGAGGAGTGGTGAACTCCCCAGTCTTGTAGAAACAAGAGAACAATTATAAAACCAAAAACACATGGGCCACCTGCATAGCGAACAAGTCTGTAGAAACCTGTTCACACCACCAAAGAACTTGAAGACACAAAAGCGCACAGAGAGGTCAAAAATACTCTGTTGTAAAAAAGTCACAGTAAATAAGCAAGTGCTAGTAGAAAAATGAAAAAAATACAGGGTATTTAGTTAAAGTTTTTTAGCAAAAAAAGTATGCTAAGCTGCTCCACTAATCGCCAAGGTATACCCATAATAGAGCAGTCCTGTCTAATGTATATAATCCCTATCTGATGTATTTAAAAACCTGATCATCTGTATAGTACCTGTATGAACAGGGCTCAGAGAGAAAATATCCACGTAGAACATGCGAGATGGAACAGCTACAATGCAAATGACCCACAGAGGAGTGGTGAACTCCCCAGTCTTGTAGAAACAAGAGAACAAAAAATACGTTACCAATTAATACGTTTGCAAAAAAACGTATTAACTAAATACCCTGTATTTTTTCATTTTTTGACTAGCATTTGCTTATTTACTGTGACTTTTTTACAGCAGAGTATTTTTTTACCTCTCTGTGCGCTTTTGATCATGCACAGTGCATGATCAGCAAGTCTCTGTCAGTGCAGAGCTGACAGCTTCTAAGGCATGGTGATGGTACTTCATCTCCATGCTATAGAAGTGATCAGCCTGCAAAAAATGATTGTCCCATAGTAGAACAAAGAAAAAAAAGTAAAAACAATTTTTTTTTTAATAATTGTAAAAACTCTATATATTCTGTCACTAAATAAATATTTGAATGAAAAAAAATATAAACAATAAAAGTACACATTTGGTATCGCCGTGTCCGCAACGACCCAACCTATAAAATTGTCCCACTAGTTAACCCCTTTAGTGAACACTACAAAAAATAAAAATAAAAAACAAGGCAAAAAACAATGCTTTATCATCATATCGCTGATCAAAAAGATGGATATAAATAAACTGGGTACGGCTGAAAACATCATCTTGTCCCACAAAAAACAATCCACAATACAGCTCCATCAGGGAAAAATAAAAAAAGTTATAGCTCTCAGAATAAAGTCATGCAAAAATAATAATTTTTTCTATTAAATAGTTTTTATTGTATAAAAGCACCAAAACATTTTTTGTTAACACTGCCTCTCAAAAAGTGAAATAGAAGGCAATCAAAAAATGTTGTGCACCCAAAAATGGTACCAATAAAAACGTCAACTCATCCCGCAAAAAACAAGGGCTTCGGTGGAATAATATAACTGTTTGTTATTTTTAAATCAAAAAGTAAAACTGTGTTTTGTTTTATTTCTAATAAAAGACTTTATTCTGGCTGTGACTTTATTTACCATATAACTATAAGATTAGTAACGGATAGATTTCTTAAAGACGCTTCTCCATTACTAAGACGTGGGCTTGATGTCACCTGACAATACAAAGATGACACTAACACCACAAATATGAACCCCACTTGCCACCGCTACAGGGCAAGTGGGAAGAGCTGGGCAAAGCGCCAGAATAGGCGCATCTAATAGATGTGCATTTTCTGGGCAGCTGCGGGCTGCTATTTTTAGGTGAGGGGGGCAATATCCATGGCCTCTTACCAGCCTGAGAATACCAGCCCCCAGCTGTGAGCTTTAGCAAGTATGGTTGTCATAAATGGGGGGACCCCACCCTGTTTTTTTTACTTATTTATTTCAATAATTGTTTAAAAACAGTGCGGGGACCCCTCTATTCTTGAAAAAGTAAAACAGCGCTACTTCCCATCTGCACTCTGCCATGAGCCCAAACAGTGGTTTACCCCATATATGGGGGGGTATCAGTGTACTCAGGACAAAATGCACAACAATGTTTGGGGTCCAATTTTTCCTTTTACCCTTGGTAAAATAAAAAATTGGGGGCAAAAGGATCATTTTTGTGGAAAAAATGATTTTTTATTTTTACAGTTCTACATTATAAACTTCTGTGAAGCACTTGGGGGTCAAAGTGCTCACCACACATCTAAATTCCTTGGGGGGGGGGGGTCTAGTTTCCAAAATTATGTCACTTGTGAGGGTTTTCACTATTTCGGCACATCAGGGGCTCTCCAACCCTGACATGACGTCCAAACTCAATTCCAGCCAATTTTGCATTGAAAAAGTGAAACGGCGCTCCTTCCCTTCTGAGCTCTGCCATGCGCCCAAACAGTGGTTTACCCCCACATATGGAATATTAGTGTACTCAGGACAAATTGCACAACAATTATTGGGGTCCAATTTCTCCTCTTACCCTTGGTAAAATAAAAAATTGGGGGGCGAAAAGATCATTTTTGTGGAAAAAATATGATTTGTTTTATTTTTATGGCTCTACGTTATAAACTTCTGTGAAGCATTTATGGGTTCAAAGTGTTCACCACACATCTAGATAAGTTCCTTGGGGAGTCTATTTTTCAAAACGGTGTTACTTGTGGGAGGTTTCCACTGTTTAGGCACATTAGGGGCTCTCCAAAAGCATCATGGTGTGCGATCTTAATTCCAGCCAATTTTGCACTGAAAAAGTAAAACGGAGCTCCTTCCCTTATTAGCTCTGCCATGCGCCCAAATAGTGGTTTACTCCCACATATGGGGTATCAGCGTACTCAGCACAAATTGCACAACAATAATTGGGGTCTAATTTCTCTTATTACCTTTGGTAAAATAAAAAATTGAGGGTGAAAATTCATTTTTGTGGAAAAAATATGATTTTTTTTATTGTTACGGTTCTACATTATAAACTTCTGTGAAGCACTTGGGGGTTGAAAGTGCTCACTACACATCTAGATAAGTTCCTTGGGAGTCTAGTTTCCAAAATGTCACTTGTGGGGGGTTTCCACTGTTTAGGCACATCACGGGCACTCCAAACGTGACATGGCGTCCAATCTCAATTCCAGCCAATTTTGCATTGAAAAAGTAAAACTGTGCTCCTTCCACTCCGAACTCTGCCATGCACCCAAACAGTGGTTTACCCCCACACATGGGGTATCAGCATACTCATGACAAATTGCACAACAACTTTTGGGGTCTAATTTCTCCTGTTAACCTTGGAAAATAAAAAATTGGGGGTGAAAAGATTATTTTTGTGGAAAAAATATGATTTTTTTTATTTTCACAGTTCTTCGTTATAAACTTCTATGAAGCACTTGGGGTTCAAAGTGCTCACCACACATCGAGATAAGTTCTGTGGGGGAGTCTATTTTCCAAAATGATGTCACTTGTTCACTTGAGGAGGGTTTCCACTGTTAAGTGGTTTACCTGCACATACTCGGTATCGGCGTACTCAGATCAAATTTCACAACAACGTGTGGGCTCCAATTTCTCCTGTTACCCTTGTTAAAAAAAAAAACAACTTGGATCTGAAGTACATTTTTTTGTGAAAAAAGTTAAATGTTCATTTTTTTTTTTTAAATTCCAAAAATTCCTGTGAAACACCTGAAGGGTTAGTAAACATCTTGAATGTGGTTTTGAGCACCTTGAGTGGTGCAGTTTTTACAATGGTGTCACTTTTGGGTATTTTCCATAATATAGACCCCTCAACGGGATCCATTGAAGCATTTCAGAGTTATTACCTCATAAAAGGACAGTGGTCAGAATTGTAATTGGCTTGGTCATTAACAATCAAACCACCCTTGGGGGTAAAGAGGTTAAAGGGGCTGTCCAGCCTGAGGCTGCCAGTATGCAGTCACTCTATGTGACTGTAGACTTGTGAATCCTCACATAGCACACAATGTGCACTGTGAGGATTCTTCACTTTCAGCGCCGGGAACGACGGTCACATATGTTTTACTAAATTATTTTATTGAAGCATAAGGAAACCCAATAACAAAATAACATTGAAGACACAGGATTTGTCATGAACTATATATTTTTAGCAAAACTAGAGAACATTAAATTAAGTGCTTCTTCACACACACGTTTTATTCCAGCATAGAACGACATTTAACCCCTTAATAACCACCGATACACCTTTTAATGGCAGTAGTTAAGGGTACTTAAACCACAGCGCCGTTAATTAGAGGAAAAAGTGTATAGCGTGCCTCAGTGTCGGAATTCCTATGGGGTCTCAGCTGCAATGGGTAGCCGAGAACCCAGAGAACATAATTTGGTTCGGCTTTTACCGACCCCAGGGTTGAGATTGCTGTTATTAACTGTATAACGGTGACCGCAAAGAAAGTGTGATTTGCCATTTAATTTCTCTCTCCTCTGATGTGATCGCACATGAGAGGAGAAAGAAATTTGGTCCCCGATTTTCCCCCCTGTACCTCCTGGTGTCCCTGGGTCCTCCTGGTTCCCCCTAAGGCCGCTGGCATCTTCTTCCAGTAAAAAAAAATGGCGGACGCCCAGTTACCCTTGTGAAAATAAAAAACTGGGGGCTAAAAAATAATTTTTGCGGAAAAAAGGATTTTTTATTTTCACAGCGCTGCGTTATAAACTTTAGTGAAACACTTGGGGGTTCATAATTCTCACAACACATCTAGATAAGTTCCTTGGGGGGGTCTAGTTTCCAAAATGGGGTCACTTGTGGGGGGTTTCTACTGTTTAGGCACAACAGGTGCTCTGCAAACTCAACATGACGCCTGCAGAATATTCCATCAAAGTCTGCATTCTAAAATGGCGCTCCTTCCTTTCTGCTCTGCCATGCACCCAAACAGTGGTTCCCCACCACATATGGGGTATCAGCGTACTCAGGACAAATTGCACAACAACATTTGGGGTCCAATTTCTTTGGATACCCTTGAAGAAATAAAAAAAATTCGGGGCTAAAACATAATTTTTGTGGAAAAAAACGATTTTTTATTTTCATGGCTCTACGTTAGAAACTTCTGTGAAGCACTTGGGGGTTCAAAGTGTTCACCACACATCTAGATAAGTTCCTTGGGGGGTCTAGTTTCTAAAATGGTGTAACTTGTGGGGGGTTTCCACTGTTTAGGCACATCAGGGGCTCTCCAAACACAACATGGCATCTGATCTCAATTCCAGCCAATTCTGCATTGAAAGTCAAACGATGCTCCTTCCCTTCTGAGCTCTGCCGTGCGCCCAAACAGTGGTTTACCCCCACATATGGGGTATCGGCATATTTAGGAGAAATTGCACAACAAATTTTGTGGTTCATTTTCTATTTTTACATTTGTGAAAACAAAAAACTGGTTCTGAAATAAAATGTTTGTGAAAAAAAGTTAAATGTTCATTTTTTTCCTTCTACATTGTGATGGGGTGTACGGCAGAGCAAAAAGGGACAACAGGCCGAGGGATGATTCAACAGATTTATTATCAAGAACGCTGGAACAACACATGCAGGTAGATCTACAGAGTCCACAATTAGTCCAACGGAACAGATTCGGGGGCACCTCCCGATAATCCTTAGTATTGGGGGAAGGAGACATATTGTTACAGGTGAACTCCCAGCACAAGAAAATACATAAATTACAGCTAATAGAAACCAGAGAACAGTTACATACATCAAATGGCATATTATTCAAATACAGGACAGGGCAAAAGTACATATCATGACATACATTGCTTCAGTTTCTGTGAAGCATGTAAAGGGTTAATTAACTTCTTGAATGTGGTTTTAATCACCTTGAGGGGTGCAGTTTTTAGAATGGTGTCATTTTTGGGTGTCATTTACACCCCTCAAAGTGACTTCAAATGTGGTATGGTCCCTAAAAAAAATGGTTTTGTAAATATTTTTGTAAAAATGAGAAATCGATGGTCAACTTTTAACCCTTATAACTTCCTACCAAAAAAGATTTTGGTTTCAAAATTGTGCTGATGTAAAGTAGACATGTGGGAAATGTTATTTATTGACTATTTTGTGTTACATATCTCTCTTGTTTAAGGGCATAAAAATTAAAAGTTTGAAAATTTGTAAAATTTTAAACGTTTTTGCCATATTTCCATTTTTTTCATAAATAAACAGAAGTCATAACGAATAAATGTTATCACTATCATGAAGTACAATATGTCACGAAAAAAACATTCTTAGAATCAGCGGGATCTTTTGAAGCGTTCCAGAGTTATAACCACATAAAGTGACAATTGTCAGAATTGTAAAAAATGCCTGGTCATTAAGTGGCAAATTAGCTCTGTCACTAAGGGGTTAAAAATAAACAATACTTTTTTAAGTCTTTCTATTGACATATGGGAGCGCACAGGGTACAGATGAAAGGATGAAAAGTTTCTTTTTTTTTTTTTAAATCCACAACACCTTTCGATGGAACAGCTCCATTTTCATCAGGTGCCACCTGGTGAAGACGGAGCTGTTCTGTCGAAACGCGTTGTGGATTTCAATAAACAAAGAAACTTTTAATCATTTGATCTGTGTCCTGTGCGCTCCCATGTGACCGGAGTATCCTGCAACTCCCTGTTTATTCCTCTCCTGAGGCACCCAGCAGGAGCAGCATAGGACCTTTCTCAATAAACATCCCCCCGACCGCCAGCTGGGTGCTCCGTTAGCCTGTCTTCTCTGTGTCTATCTTTACATTGACATAGGTCTTTTTTCATTCCTGGGGATCCAGAAGAGCCAAGGTTATTTGGCACCAGCTTATGCATCTGGAGCAGAGCAGGCACCCCTCCCCCTCTCTCTGGTGCCAAAGGCTGTGTAACAAGGGCACCAGGGAGAGGGGTTAGTTGTGGCCGAGTTATTTAAAGGCACAGTACTTAGACAGAGTCCACTGAGCACCCATTCATGAGCACCCCCGCTCCCTTGCACATAAACAGTTGGGACCAACACAACCTTCCTCACGACACACCTTGTTCTTGCTCCAGCTGCTTTAGTCCAGGCAAATCAAAGGCAGAAGAGGCAACTGTGTCCAACGGGAAAAACAAAGTAATTTTTAATAGAACAGGATGGTAGGAAATAAGATGACAAAAAGGGCACAACTGGATTACTGTTCTCTCCCTGATGCTGACTGTAGCCATACCCACAACGGTTGTAGAAGCAGAAAATCACAACAATCTACACACTGGAATCTGGGCGCTTGTAACTAGAGTTGAGCGACCTTGACCTTTTTAGAGTCGAGCCGGGTTTTGCGAAACCCGACTATGTCCAAAGTCGGGTCGAGTGAAATCGGCCGATTATTACGTAAAGTCGGGATCGACCGAAACACGAAACCCAATGCAAGTCAATGGGGCAGCATAGTCGGCAGTGAGTGGGGGCCAGGAAAACACCTAGAGTGGCCATTTTAATGTCAAAACCATCCATTCTTCTTAATGAAGCTTGTCAAGCGTAATTTACCTTATAATAATTGGAAGGCATTTGAAATTGGGGGTCATTTGGCTAAAGTTGTGGGGGGTAGGGCTGGTTCAAGTAATTAGTGGGCCCAGGAAATCTGGACCACGTCACGGCAGTGGAGCAGGGAGAGGTAAGTATTTCAACTTTGCAAGTGCTGTGAACCTGAGCAAGCAGGGGGGGCCCACTCGTTGGCATTGGCACTGGCACAGGGCCCCTCAAAGTACAGCGGTGTGTTTGCACGGCGGGGGCGCCTCCCACCGGCAGCAACACTTTTGCGTACTATGAGAGGCCCTGTGCCAGTGACGTCGCCAACTAGTATTCCTCCCCCCACCTGATGAAGGAACCTGCACTTTCATCTGCACCTTCCTCTTTGTCCCCGTGTAAGGTGGTATGGTATGCGGGAAGAGCAACCTGACTTTCAGCAGGGTCACAATGTTGTTGTGTAGCGTGCACGGGGAATGTTGCGTTATGGGTCAATGTACCAGCAGACTCATCTATCACTGGCTGGGCAATGGGCACGATGAAGTGGAAACACAGATATAGGCCCAAAGAAGAAAGTGGGCTAAATGCAGTTCAAAATTGGTAACACAGGAATAACCAGGGGGCATTGCAGTGGAGGACAACTGGAATGAGAGGCTGACACAGAGAGTAGGGCCAAATCAGTAAGTAGTCGAAATGCAGTTCAAAATTGGCAACCGTAGTAAACAGGCGGCACAGCTTTGTTCAGTGGAGGAGAACAGCAAGGAGTGGCAGACACCGATAGTAGGCCCCAACCCAACTAGTAGGCCAAATGCAGTCTAACATTAACAACTACTTAACGAGAGGCTGAAAATGGTATTTCAGGACAGGAAACCAGGAGAACAGCAAGGAGTGGCAGACACCGATAGTAGGCCCCAAACCAACTAGTACGCCAAATGCAGTTGTTCCATTTAACCACAATTTAATGAGAGCCTGAAGATAGAAGCTCAGGAAAGGCAACCTGGGGAACACCTTGGAGTGTAACACACCATCTCTCTCCACCCCATACCCATTTTGTAGGCCTAATGCTGTGTACTTTTCTACAACTACTAAACGAGAGTCGGAAGACCGAAGCAATGGCAAGGAAACCTGGGGAACACCTTGGAGTGTAACACACCATCTCTCTCCACCCCATACCCAATTTGTAGGCCTAATGCAGCCTACTTTCCGACACCTACTAAACGAGAGCATGAAGATCGAAGCTCAGGAAAGGCAACCTGGGGAACACCTTGGAGTGTAACACACCATCTCTCTCCACCCCATACCCATTTTGTAGGCCTAATGCTGTGTACTTTTCCACCAACTACTAAACGAGAGCCGGAAGATCGAAGCTCATGAAAGGCAACCCGGGGAACACCTTGGAGTGTAACACAACCTCTCTCTACACCACGAAAGGGCTGATTCTTAGGAAGGAAGGCTGTTGTAAATAAGCATTGCGCGTCCGAGGGTGATTATATTCTTATTCGGTATCTACTCACCCTCGGACGCGCCATGCTTCTTGATTTGTAATTAATGTTTATTTGCAATGTGCTTTTGACTTACTCAATTATTTTTTTAATTATTGATTTTATTAAATTAATAGTTTAACATCTTATTGGAAATAATTTAAAGGAGACGCAACAGGACAACACTCGGTGGATGCCATATCTGTGTTAACAACTCCAAAAAACTTTCAGTTAACTTCTTGCAGGAGAAAGAAATTGTAGCTGTTGGACCTTTGTAGTACAGTTCCAGATATTTGTTGTGTGTTTGTTTTGATTGTTAAAATGTCTGCATTTGAGATCTCAACACGATCTTATTTTTTATAATCAAATTAATTTTTTAAATATTTTATTAGGTTGGTTCAAGGGGTACACGGGCAGCAATAGACAGGTCAGTGGAGGCCTAGTGGAAGGAGTGACGGCAGACAGGCATCAAAGGCCTAACATTGGGCTGGCTGTAGGCAAGTTAAAATTGGTTCCAGGGGAACACGGCCATCAGTGGCCTGGTCAGTGTAGTTGTAGTTGAAAGAACGGGACGCAGACAGGCTTCGAAGGCCTAACATAACAAACTTGGGCTGGCTGTAGGCACTTTTAAATTTGTTCCAGGGGTACATGGGCAGCAGTGTATGGTCAGTGGAAGTCTAGTGGAAGGAGTGACCGCAGACAGGCTTCCAAGGCCTAACATAACAAACTTGGGCTGGCTGTAGGCACTTTTAAATTGGTTCCAGGGGTACACGGGCAGCAGTGGTCTGGTCAGTGGAAGTCTAGTGGAAGGAGTGACCGCAGACAGGCTTCCAAGGCCTAACATAACAAACTTGGGCTGGCTGTAGGCACTTTTAAATTGGTTCCAGGGGTACACGGGCAGCAGTGGTCTGGTCTGTGGAAGTCTAGTGGAAGGAGTGACCGCAGACAGGCTTCGAAGGCCTAACATAACAAACTTGGGCTGGCTGTAGGCACTTTTAAATTGGTTCCAAGGGTACACGGGCAGCAGTGGTCTGGTCTGTGGAAGTCTAGTGGAAGGAGTGACCGCAGACAGGCTTCCAAGGCCTAACATAACAAACTTGGGCTGGCTGTAGGCACTTTTAAATTGGTTCCAGGGGTACACGGGCAGCAGTGGTCTGGTCTGTGGAAGTCTAGTGGAAGGAGTGACCGCAGACAGGCTTCGAAGGCCTAACATAACAAACTTGGGCTGGCTGTAGGCACTTTTAAATTGGTTCCAGGGGTACACGGGCAGCAGTGGTCTGGTCTGTGGAAGTCTAGTGGAAGGAGTGACCGCAGACAGGCTTCCAAGGCCTAACATAACAAACTTGGGCTGGCTGTAGGCACTTTTAAATTGGTTCCAGGGGTACACGGGCAGCAGTGGTCTGGTCTGTGGAAGTCTAGTGGAAGGAGTGACCGCAGACAGGCTTCGAAGGCCTAACATAACAAACTTGGGCTGGCTGTAGGCACTTTTAAATTGGTTCCAGGGGTACACGGGCAGCAGTGGTCTGGTCTGTGGAAGTCTAGTGGAAGGAGTGACCGCAGACAGGCTTCCAAGGCCTAACATAACAAACTTGGGCTGGCTGTAGGCACTTTTAAATTGGTTCCAGGGGTACACGGGCAGCAGTGGTCTGGTCTGTGGAAGTCTAGTGGAAGGAGTGACCGCAGACAGGCTTCGAAGGCCTAACATAACAAACTTGGGCTGGCTGTAGGCACTTTTAAATTGGTTCCAAGGGTACACGGGCAGCAGTGGTCTGGTCTGTGGAAGTCTAGTGGAAGGAGTGACCGCAGACAGGCTTCGAAGGCCTAACATAACAAACTTGGGCTGGCTGTAGGCACTTTTAAATTGGTTCCAGGGGTACACGGGCAGCAGTGGTCTGGTCTGTGGAAGTCTAGTGGAAGGAGTGACCGCAGACAGGCTTCGAAGGCCTAACATAACAAACTTGGGCTGGCTGTAGGCACTTTTAAATTGGTTCCAGGGGTACACGGGCAGCAGTGGTCTGGTCTGTGGAAGTCTAGTGGAAGGAGTGACCGCAGACAGGCTTCCAAGGCCTAACATAACAAACTCTGGCTGGCTGTAGGCACTTTTAAATTGGTTCCAGGGGTACACGGGCAGCAGTGGTCTGGTCTGTGGAAGTCTAGTGGAAGGAGTGACCGCAGACAGGCTTCGAAGGCCTAACATAACAAACTTGGGCTGGCTGTAGGCACTTTTAAATTGGTTCCAAGGGTACACGGGCAGCAGTGGTCTGGTCTGTGGAAGTCTAGTGGAAGGAGTGACCGCAGACAGGCTTCCAAGGCCTAACATAACAAACTTGGGCTGGCTGTAGGCACTTTTAAATTGGTTCCAGGGGTACACGGGCAGCAGTGGTCTGGTCTGTGGAAGTCTAGTGGAAGGAGTGACCGCAGACAGGCTTCGAAGGCCTAACATAACAAACTTGGGCTGGCTGTAGGCACTTTTAAATTGGTTCCAGGGGTACACGGGCAGCAGTGGTCTGGTCTGTGGAAGTCTAGTGGAAGGAGTGACCGCAGACAGGCTTCCAAGGCCTAACATAACAAACTTGGGCTGGCTGTAGGCACTTTTAAATTGGTTCCAGGGGTACACGGGCAGCAGTGGTCTGGTCAGTGGAAGTCTAGTGGAAGGAGTGACCGCAGACAGGCTTCCAAGGCCTAACATAACAAACTTGGGCTGGCTGTAGGCACTTTTAAATTGGTTCCAGGGGTACACGGGCAGCAGTGGTCTGGTCTGTGGAAGTCTAGTGGAAGGAGTGACCGCAGACAGGCTTCCAAGGCCTAACATAACAAACTTGGGCTGGCTGTAGGCACTTTTAAATTGGTTCCAGGGGTACACGGGCAGCAGTGGTCTGGTCTGTGGAAGTCTAGTGGAAAGAGTGACCGCAGACAGGCTTCGAAGGCCTAACATAACAAACTTGGGCTGGCTGTAGGCACTTTTAAATTGGTTCCAGGGGTACACGGGCAGCAGTGGTCTGGTCTGTGGAAGTCTAGTGGAAGGAGTGACCGCAGACAGGCTTCCAAGGCCTAACATAACAAACTTGGGCTGGCTGTAGGCACTTTTAAATTGGTTCCAGGGGTACACGGGCAGCAGTGGTCTGGTCTGTGGAAGTCTAGTGGAAGGAGTGACCGCAGACAGGCTTCGAAGGCCTAACATAACAAACTTGGGCTGGCTGTAGGCACTTTTAAATTGGTTCCAGGGGTACACGGGCAGCAGTGGTCTGGTCTGTGGAAGTCTAGTGGAAGGAGTGACCGCAGACAGGCTTCCAAGGCCTAACATAACAAACTTGGGCTGGCTGTAGGCACTTTTAAATTGGTTCCAGGGGTACACGGGCAGCAGTGGTCTGGTCTGTGGAAGTCTAGTGGAAGGAGTGACCGCAGACAGGCTTCCAAGGCCTAACATAACAAACTTGGGCTGGCTGTAGGCACTTTTAAATTGGTTGCAGGGGTACACGGGCAGCAGTGGTCTGGTCAGTGGAAGTCTAGTGGAAGGAGTGACCGCAGACAGGCTTCGAAGGCCTAACATAACAAAATTGGGCTGGCTGTAGGTACTTTAAATTGGTTCCAGGGGTACATGGGCAGCAGTGTATGGTCAGTGGAAGTCTAGTGGAAGGAGTGACGGCAGACAGTCTTCGAAGGCCTAACATAACAAAATTGGGCTGACTGTAGGCACTTTTAAATTGGTTCCAGGGTAACACGGCCAGCAGTGGCCTGGTCAGTGTAGTAGTTGTAGAAAGAAGGGACCGCAGACAGGCTTCGAAGGCCTAACATAACAAAAATGTCAAAACAATGGTATTGTCAGTGCCAGGCATTGAAGGATGTCAGCGCCTAGACTACACATTGGTGAAGCTGTGAGAGATAATTTTGCTAGTGGTAGAGCACTGTTTGAGCTGGGGGGGGGAACTGTCTTGTGGCCGGCGGTACAGGCACAGGGCCCCTCATATTACAACGGTGTGTCTGACGTTGGGTGCGCACCACCACCGCCAGAGACACTTTATTGTACTATGAGGGACCCAGTGGCAGTGCCGTCGACCAAAAGCGGCCACACCCACCTCTTCAGACAAACAGCACTCTCAAGGGTCCAAGCGCAAAGTGGCGATAGCACGGCCCCGTGTGGGGAGTTTGGCCATTTCGTGAGGTGGAAACATGTCGTATGCTGGACAATCAGGTGAAGAAAATTACGAGATTGGAAAAGTCATTCAGAATAGTCCACAGGCAAGACCTTTTCATAGGAAAGCTAGGTGTCAGCCGGGCAGGGTGGGGCAAAAGATTTTGAAATCCAGTTGTGGTTCATTTTAATGAAGGTTAGATCATCTACATTTTGGGTAGCCAGACGAGTCCTTTTTTCTGTTAGTATTGAACCTGCAGCACTGAATACTCTTTCTGATAGGACACTAGCTGCCGGGCAAGCAAGCTCCTGCAATGCATATTCTGCCAATTCTGGCCAGGTGTCTAATTTGGATGCCCAGTAATCAAATGGGAATGACGGTTGAGGGAGAACGTCGATAAGGGATGAAAAATAGTTTGTAACCATACTGGACAAATGTTGTCTCCTGTCACTTTGAATTGATGCTGCAGTACCTGTCCTGTCTGCGGTCATAGAAAAATCACTCCACAACCTGGTCAGAAAACCCCTCTGGCCAACGCCACTTCTGATTTCTGCCCCTCTAACACCTCTGGTCTGCTGGCCCCTGGAGCTCGTGTGAGAACGATCACGGGCGCTGTGTGCAGGGAATGCCAGAAGCAAACGGTCAACAAGAGTTGATTGTTTTGTTGCTAATATTAGTTCCAAGTTCTCATGTGGCATAATATTTTGCAATTTGCCTTTATAGCGAGGATCAAGGAGGCAGGCCAACCAGTAATCGTCATCGTTCATCATTTTTGTAATGCGTGTGTCCCTTTTGAGGATACGCAAGGCATAATCCGCCATGTGGGCCAAAGTTCCCGTTGTCAAATCTGCGGTTGTGCTTGGTTGAGGGGCAGTTGCAGGCAAATCTACGTCACTTGTGTCCCTCAAAAAACCAGAACCCGGCCTTGCCACGCCACCAATTTCCCGTGCCCCCGGGAAAGCTTCCTCATTAAAAATATACTCATCCCCATCATCCTCCTCATCCTCCACCTCCTCTTCGCCCGGTACCTCGTCATGTACACTGCCCTGACCAGACAATCGCTGACTGTCATCAAGGCTTTCCTCTTCCTCTGGTGCAGACGCCTGATCCTTTATGTGCGTCAAACTTTGCATCAGCAGACGCATTAGGGGGATGCTCATGCTTATTATGGCGTTGTCTGCACTAACCAGCCGTGTGCATTCCTCAAAACACTGAAGGACTTGACACATGTCTTGAATCTTCGACCACTGCACACCTGACAACTCCATGTCTGCCATCCTACTGCCTGCCCGTGTATGTGTATCCTCCCACAAAAACATAACAGCCCGCCTCTGTTCGCACAGTCTCTGAAGCATGTGCAGTGTTGAGTTCCACCTTGTTGCAACGTCTATGATTAGGCGATGCTGGGGAAGATTCAAAGAACGCTGATAGGTCTGCATACGGCTGGAGTGTACAGGCGAACGGCGGATATGTGCGCAAAGTCCACGCACTTTGAGGAGCAGGTCGGATAACCCCGGATAACTTTTCAGGAAGCACTGCACCACCAGGTTTAAGGTGTGAGCCAGGCAAGGAATGTGTTTCAGTTGGGAAAGGGAGATGGCAGCCATGAAATTCCTTCCGTTATCACTCACTACCTTGCCTGCCTCAAGATCTACAGTGCCCAGCCACGACTGCGTTTCTTGCTGCAAGAACTCGGACAGAACTTCCGCGGTGTGTCTATTGTCGCCCAAACACTTCATAGCCAATACAGCCTGCTGACGTATGCCAGTAGCTGCCCCATAATGGGAGACCTGGTGTGCAACAGTGGCAGGTGCGGATGGAGTGTTTGTGCGACTGCGGTCTGTGGACGAGCTCTTGCTTCTGCAGGAGGACGAGGAGGAGGAGGAGGAGGAGGGGGTGCGAACGGCTACAGACAACTGTTTACTAGACCGTGGGCTAGGCAGAACTGTCCCAAACTTGCTGTCCCCTGTGGACCCTGAATCCACCACATTTACCCAGTGTGCCGTGATGGACACGTAACGTCCCTGGCCATGCCTACTGGTCCATGCATCTGTTGTCAGGTGCACCTTTGTGCTCACAGATTGCCTGAGTGCATGGACGATGCGCTCTTTAACATGCTGGTGGAGGGCTGGGATGGCTTTTCTGGAAAAAAAGTGTCGACTGGGTAGCTCGTAGCGTGGTACAGCGTAGTCCATCAGGTCTTTGAAAGCTTCGCTTTCAACTAACCGGTAGGGCATCATCTCTAACGAGATTAGTCTAGCTATGTGGGCGTTCAAACCCTGTGTACGCGGATGCGAGGCTAAGTATTTCCTTTTTCTAACCATAGTCTCATGTAGGGTGAGCTGGACTGGAGAGCTGGAGATCGTGGAACTAGCGGGGGTGCCGGTGGACATGGCAGACTGAGAGACGGTGGGAGATGGTATTGTTGCCGCCGGTGCCCTAGATGCAGTGTTTCCTACTACGAAACTGGTGATTCCCTGACCCTGACTGCTTTGGCCTGGCAAAGATACCTGCACAGATACAGCAGGTGGTGCGCTAAATGGTGGTCCTACACTGCCGGAAGGGATGTTGCGTTGATGACTAGCTTCATTGGCCGAGGGTGCAACAACCTTAAGGGACGTTTGGTAGTTAGTCCAAGCTTTCAAATGCATGGTGGTTAAATGTCTATGCATGCAACTAGTATTGAGACTTTTCAGATTCTGACCTCTGCTTAAGGAAGTAGAACATTTTTGACAGATGACTTTGCGCTGATCAATTGGATGTTGTTTAAAAAAATGCCAGACTGCACTCTTTCTAGCATCGGATACCTTTTCAGGCATTGCAGACTGAGCTTTAACCGGATGGCCACGCTGTCCTCCACCAGGTTTTGGCTTTGCCACGCGTTTTGGGCAAGATACGGGCCCGGCAGATGGAACCTGTGGCGATGTTGATGCCTGCTGCGGCCCCTCCTCCTCCTCTGCTTCAGAACTGCTGCCGCCTGCACCCTGTTCCCCCAATGGCTGCCAATCGGGGTCAAGAACTGGGTCATCTAATAACTCTTCTTGTACCTCCTGCGCAACTTCGTCTGTGTCACCGTGTCGTTCGGTGGTATAGCGTTCGTGATGGGGCAACATAGTCTCATCAGGGTCTGATTCTTGATCAGCACCCTGCGAGGGCAATGTTGTGGTCTGAGTCAAAGGACCAGCATAGTAGTCTGGCTGTGGCTGTGCGTCAGTGCACTCCATGTCAGATTCAATTTGTAATGGGCATGGACTGTTAACTGCTTCACTTTCTAAGCCAGGGACGGTATGTGTAAAGAGCTCCATGGAGTAACCCGTTGTGTCGCCTGCTGCATTCTTCTCTGTTGTTGTTTTTGCTGAAGAGGACAAGGAAGTGACTTGTCCCTGACCGTGAACATCCACTAACGACGCGCTGCTTTTACTTTTACCAGTTTCACGAGATGAGGCAAAAGAGCTAGAGGCTGAGTCAGCAAGATAAGCCAAAACTTGCTCTTGCTGCTCCGGCTTTAAAAGCGGTTTTCCTAATCCCAGAAAAGGGAGCGTTCGAGGCCTTGTGTAGCCGGACGACGAACCTGGCTCCACAGCTCCAGACTTAGGTGCAATATTTTTTTCCCCACGACCACCTGATGCTCCACCACTACCACTACCCTCATTACCAGCTGACAATGAACGCCCCCGGCCACGACCTCTTCCACTAGACTTCCTCATTGTTTTAAAAACGTAACCAAACTAACGTTATTTGTTGCAGTCACACAACTTACACGGTGAGCTATAACTTCAGTATGATTTAGCTACCCCTTTACAGGTTGGTGAGACCACAGCGAAAATCAGGCCCAATGTTACACACTCTTTTTTTGGTGGCTGCAAATTAGAGAGATGCCCCACACGCAGGACTGTCACTGAAGCACAAATGTTAATATTAATGTCACACTATTATTTTTTTTTTTTTTTTTTTTTTTTCAGGAACACTTTAGAAACCCCCCCCCAAAAAAAAAATAGATTTTTGCAGGGAGAATTTAGAAAACAAATGTAACAAACTATATGCTTTCTATGGGCCACTGAGTGAGAGATGACGCACACAGGAATCAGGAGTGGCACACAAGCCCAGAGGCCAATATTTTTCTACCAATGATTGATGGAGTTATTTTCTCTGGTAGATTTTGGAACCCAAATCAAGGAAAAAAAATGTAGGCTTTCTATGGACCACAATTGGAGAGAGAGAGAGAGAGAGAGAGAGATGGCACACCCAGGAGTCAAGACTGGCACACAAGCAGAAAGGCCAATATTAATCTCCCATTTTTTGGGGGGTTTTGTTTTTTTTTTTTGTTTTTTTTTTTTTCAGGGAGACTTTAGAAAAAAAAATAATAAAAAAAATATGATTTTATCAGGAAGAATTTAGAAACCAAATAAAATAAAATGATTTTTTCAGGGAGAATTTATAAAACAAATAAAAACAAAAATAGGCGTTCTATGGCCCACTGACTGAGAGATGACGCACACAGGAGTCAGGAGTGGCACACAAGCCCAGAGGCCAATATTTTTCTACCAATGATTGATGTAGTTATTTTCTCTGGTAGATTTTAGAACCCAAATCAAGGAAAAAAAATATAGGCTTTCTATGGACCACAATTGGAGAGAGAGAGAGAGAGAGAGAGAGATGGCACACCCAGGAGTCAAGACTGGCACACAAGCAGAAAGGCCAATATTAATCTCCCACTGTTTTTTTTGTTTGTTTTTTTTTTTTTTTTTTCAGGGAGACTTTAGAAAAAAAAATAATAAAAAAAATATGATTTTATCAGGAAGAATTTAGAAACCAAATAAAATAAAATGATTTTTTCAGGGAGAATTTAGAAAACAAATAAAACCAAAAATAGGCGTTCTATGGCCCACTGACTGAGAGATGACGCACCCAGGAGTCAAGACTGGCACACAAGCAGAAAGGCCAATATTAATCTCCCACTGTTTTTTTTGTTTGTTTTTTTTTTTTTTTTTTCAGGGAGACTTTAGAAAAAAAAATAATAAAAAAAATATGATTTTATCAGGAAGAATTTAGAAACCAAATAAAATAAAATGATTTTTTCAGGGAGAATTTAGAAAACAAATAAAACCAAAAATAGGCGTTCTATGGCCCACTGACTGAGAGATGACGCACCCAGGAGTCAAGACTGGCACACAAGCAGAAAGGCCAATATTAATCTCCCACTGTTTTTTTTGGTTGTTTTTTTTTTTTTTTTTTCAGGGAGACTTTAGAAAAAAAAATAATAAAAAAAATATGATTTTATCAGGAAGAATTTAGAAACCAAATAAAATAAAATGATTTTTTCAGGGAGAATTTAGAAAACAAATAAAACCAAAAATAGGCGTTCTATGGCCCACTGACTGAGAGAGAGAGAGAGATGGAACGCTTAGTACTGGCACACAAGCCCAAAGGGCAATATTAATCTCCCTTTTTTTTTCCAGGGAGAATTTCTAAAACCCAAAAAAAAAAAAAAATAGGCTTTCTATGGCCCACTATTTGTGAGAGAGATGGGACGCTCAGGACTGGCACAGATGGCACGCTCAGGACTGGCACAGAAGCCCAGAGGCCAATATTAATCTCCCTTTTTTTCTGGGAGAATTTATAAAACCAAAAAAATATTTAAATAGGCTTTCTATGGCCCACTATTTGTGAGAGAGATGGCACGCTCAGGACTGGCACAGATGGCACGCTCACAACTGGCACACAAGCCCAGAGGCCAATATTAATCTCCCTTTTTTCAGGGAAAATTTATAAAACCAAAAAAAAATTAAATAGGCTTTCTATGGCCCACTATTTGTGAGAGAGATGGCACGCTCAGGACTGGCACAGATGGCACGCTCACAACTGGCACACAAGCCCAGAGGCCAATATTAATCTCCCTTTTTTCAGGGAAAATTTATAAAACAAAAAAAAAAATTAAATAGGCTTTCTATGGCCCACTATTTGTGAGAGAGATGGCACGCTCAGGGCTGGCACAGATGGCACGCTCAGGACTGGCACACAAGCCCAGAGGCCAATATTAATCTCCCTTTTTTTCAGGGAGAATTTATAAAACCAAAAAAAAAAATAAATAGGCTTTCTATGGCCCACTATTTGTGAGAGAGATGGCACGCTCAGGACTGGCACACAAGCCCAGAGGCCAATATTAATCTCCCTTTTTTTCAGGGAGAATTTATAAAACCAAAAAAAAAAATAAATAGGCTTTCTATGGCCCACTATTTGTGAGAGAGATGGCACGCTCAGGGCTGGCACAGATGGCACGCTCAGGACTGGCACACAAGCCCAGAGGCCAATATTAATCTCCCTTTTTTTCAGGGAGAATTTATAAAACCCAAAAAAAAATAAAATAGGCTTTCTATGGCCCACTATTTGTGAGAGAGATGGCACACTCAGGACTGGCACACAAGCCCAAAGGCCAATATTAATCTCCCACTGTATTTTTATCAGGGAGAATTTATACACCCCACAAAAAAAAATACAGAAAAATGAAAAGGCTTTCTATGGCCCACTATGTGAGAGAGATGGCACACACAGGGATGGCACTCTAGCAGAAATGCCAAATTGCCAATCTTAATCTCCCACCAAAAAAAAAAAAAAAAAAACAGGGAATGTCCTACAATTACTATCTCCCTGCCTGCAGTAATCTCAGCCAGGTATGGCAGGCAGCTACTATCTCCCTGCCTGCAGTAATCTCAGCCAGGTATGGCAGGCAGCAATAAGGAGTGGACTGATGCACAAATGAAATAAAAAGTGTGGACAAACAAAAAAGATAGCTGTGCAGAAAGGAAGGAACAAGAGGATTTGTGCTTTGAAAAAAGCAGTTGGTTTGCACAGCGGCGTACACACAGCAATGCAGCTATCAGGGAGCCTTCTAGGGCAGCCCAATGAGCTACAGCGCTGAGGGGAAAAAAAAAAAAAAAAAAAAATTCCACTGTCCCTGCACACCGAGGGTGGTGTTGGACAGTGCAAATCGCTGCAGCACAAGCGGTTTTGTGGTTAATGGACCCTGCCTAACGCTATCCCTGCTTCTGACAAAGCGGCAGCAACCTCTCCCTAAGCTCAGATCAGCAGCAGTAAGATGGCGGTCGGCGGGAACGCCTCTTTATAGCCCCTGTGACGTCGCAGACAGCAAGCCAATCACTGCAATGCCCTTCTCTAAGATGGTGGGGACCAGGACCTATGTCATCACGCTGCCCACACTCTGCGTTTACCTTCATTGGCTGAGAAATGGCGCTTTTCGCGTCATTGAAACGCGACTTTGGCGCGAAAGTCGCGTACCGCATGGCCGACCCCGCACAGGGGTCGGATCGGGTTTCATGAAACCCCGACTTAGCCAAAAGTCGGCGACTTTTGAAAATGTTCGACCCGTTTCGCTCAACCCTACTTGTAACCTCTTCAACGTGGTGCCCTCCTATAGTCCTGGAGACCCGTAGTACAGGCTATTAGTCCTTGTTCCTCAGTCGTGTAGATTCCAGGGCAACAGTTCTTTCCTACCTGGAGGATTGGCAGTGCTTTGTATCATGCACATCTGTCCTGTACAAGTCCCAGACAGTTCTGAGGAAGTAACAGCTTCCTCTCATCTGTGGCTGCTAGCCCAGCCTCTCTGCTGCTGGCCAGCCCTCTAGATTAACTGTTGCTTTCCCTAAGCTAACAACAGCAACACACATAAAACATTACTGGCATAGCACAGCATATCACAACAGGAAATGTGCAAACACAGCATAATAGCACATAAAACATACAGGTATATAAGAGATGTACATGAAGTGCACAGGGGTCATATGAAGGAGAGTGTGTAACTGAGGGACCTGCCACCCCTTACAGCTGTGCATCCTGTAAGGGTGAGTTCAGACATAATGGAATTAATATGGATTTGAGGTGCAGATTCCTCACCTCAAGTTCGGAGGCGTTTATAGTACAATACTAGATGGTGGCCCGATTCTAACGCATCGGGTATTCTAGAATATGCATGTTCACGTAGTATATTGCACAGCCCACATAGTATATTGCCCAGCCACATAGTATATTGCCCAGCCACGCAGTATATTGCCCAGTGACGTAGTATATTGGCCAGCCACGTAGTATATTGCCCAGTGACGTAGTATATTGGCCAGCCACGTAGTATATTGCCCATTCATGTAGTATATTGCACAGCCCACGTAGTATATTGCCCAACCACGTAGTATATTGCCCAACCACGTAGTATATTGCCCAGCCACATAGTATATTGCCAAGCCACGTAGTATATTGTTATGTTTGCTAATGACAGGTGTTATGAAGGCAATCCAGAAACACAGTGTGCTTAGCGATCAGAGCGCACACAGTGATCTGACAAATACCCAAAAATACAAGAACAAGCTCTGAGACGTGGAAACTCTGTAGACTGCACACCTGATCCTATCCTAAACACAACTAAAAGCGGCTGTGGATTGCGCCTAACAACTACCTAGGCAACTCGGCACAGCCTAAGAAACTAGCTAGCCTGAAGATAGAAAAATAGGCCTGACTTGCCCCAGAGAAATTCCCCAAAGGAAAAGGCAGCCCCCCACATATAATGACTGTGAGTAAGATGAAAAGACAAAACGTAGGGATGAAATAGATTCAGCAAAGTGGGGCCCGATATTCTAGGACAGAGCGAGGACAGTAAAGCGAACTTTGCAGTCTACAAAAAACCCTAAAGCAAAACCACGCAAAGGGGGCAAAAAAAAAACCACCGTGCCGAACTAACGGCACGGCGGTACACCCTTTGCGTCTCAGAGCTTCCAGCAAAACAAAAGACAAGCTGGACAGAAAAAAAGCAACAAAAAAGCAAAAAGCACTTAGCTATACAGAGCAGCAGGTCACAGGAACAATCAGGAGAAGCTCAGATCCAACACTGAAACATTGACAAGGAGCAAGGATAGCAGCATCAGGCGGAGTTAAGTAATGAAGCAGTTAACGAGCTCACCAGAACACCTGAGGGAGGAAGCTCAGAAGCTGCAGTACCACTTGTGACCACAGGAGTGAATTCAGCCACAGAATTCACAACAGTACCCCCCCCTTGAGGAGGGGTCACCGAACCCTCACCAGAGCCCCCAGGCCGACCAGGATGAGCCGCATGAAAGGCACGAACAAGATCGGAAGCATGAACATCAGAGGCAAAAACCCAGGAATTATCTTCCTGAGCATAACCCTTCCATTTAACCAGATACTGGAGTTTCCGTCTAGAAACACGAGAATCCAAAATCTTCTCCACAATATACTCCAATTCCCCCTCCACCAAAACCGGGGCAGGAGGCTCAACAGATGGAACCATAGGTGCCACGTATCTCCGCAACAACGACCTATGGAATACATTATGTATGGAAAAGGAGTCTGGGAGGGTCAAACGAAAAGACACAGGATTGAGAACCTCAGAAATCCTATACGGACCAATAAAACGAGGTTTAAATTTAGGAGAGGAAACCTTCATAGGAATATGACGAGAAGATAACCAAACCAGATCCCCAACACGAAGTCGGGGACCCACACGGCGTCTGCGATTAGCGAAAAGTTGAGCTTTCTCCTGGGACAAGATCAAATTGTCCACTACCTGAGTCCAGATCTGCTGCAACCTATCCACCACAGAATCCACACCAGGACAGTCCGAAGACTCAACCTGTCCTGAAGAGAAACGAGGATGGAACCCAGAATTGCAAAAAAATGGAGAAACCAAGGTAGCCGAGCTGGCCCGATTATTAAGGGCGAACTCAGCCAACGGCAAAAAGGACACCCAATCATCCTGGTCTGCAGAAACAAAACATCTCAGATATGTTTCCAAGGTCTGATTGGTTCGTTCGGTCTGGCCATTAGTCTGAGGATGGAAAGCCGAGGAAAAGGATAGGTCAATGCCCATCCTACCACAAAAGGCTCGCCAAAACCTTGAAACAAACTGGGAACCTCTGTCAGAAACAATATTCTCAGGAATGCCATGCAACCGAACCACATGCTGAAAGAACAAAGGTACCAAATCAGAGGAGGAAGGCAATTTAGCCAAGGGCACCAGATGGACCATTTTAGAGAAGCGATCACAGACCACCCAAATGACTGACATCTTTTGAGAAACGGGAAGGTCAGAAATGAAATCCATCGAAATATGTGTCCAATGCCTCTTTGGGACCGGCAAGGGCAAAAGCAACCCACTGGCACGAGAACAGCAGGGCTTAGCCCTAGCACAAATCCCACAGGACTGCACAAAAGTACGTACATCCCGTGACAGAGATGGCTACCAGAAGGATCTAGCCACTAACTCTCTGGTACCAAAGATTCCAGGATGACCAGCCAACACCGAACAATGAAGTTCAGAGATAAGTTTATTAGTCCACCTATCAGGGACGAACAGTTTCTCTGCTGGACAACGATCAGGTTTATTCGCCTGAAATTTTTGCAGCACCCGCCGCAAATCAGGGGAGATGGCAGACACAATGACTCCTTCCTTGAGGATACCCGCTGGCTCAGATAAACCCGGAGAGTCGGGCACAAAACTCCTAGACAGAGCATCCGCCTTCACATTTTTAGAGCCCGAAGCGGGCAAAAAATAACGACCAACGGGCCTGTCTAGGATTCAAGCGCTTGGCAGACTCGAGATAAGTCAAGTTCTTATGATCAGTCAATACCACCACGCGATGCTTAGCTCCTACAAGCCAATGACGCCACTCCTCGAATGCCCACTTCATGGCCAGCAACTCTCGATTGCCCACATCATAATTACGCTCAGCGGGCGAAAACTTCCTGGAAAAGAAAGCACATGGTTTCATCACTGAGCAATCAGAACCTCTCTGTGACAAAACCGCCCCTGCTCCAATCTCAGAAGCATCAACCTCGACCTGGAACGGAAGAGAAACATCTGGCTGACACAACACAGGGGCAGAACAAAAACGACGCTTCAACTCCTGAAAAGCTTCCACAGCAGCAGAAGACCAATTAACCAAATCAGCACCCTTCTTGGTCAAATCGGTCAATGGTTTGGCAATGCTAGAAAAATTACAGATGAAGCGACGATAAAAATTAGCAAAGCCCAGGAACTTTTGCAGACTTTTCAGAGATGTCGGCTGAATCCAATCCTGGATGGCTTGGACCTTAACTGGATCCATCTCGATAGTAGAAGGGGTAAAGATGAACCCCAAAAATGAAACTTTCTGCACACCGAAGAGACACTTTGATCCCTTCACAAACAAAGAGTTAGCACGCAGGACCTGAAAATCCATTCTGACCTGCTTCACATGAGACTCCCAATCATCTGAGAAGATCAAAATGTCATCCAAGTATACAATCAGGAATTTATCCAGATACTCACGGAAGATGTCATGCATAAAAGACTGAAACACAGATGGAGCATTGGCAAGTCCGAACGGCATCACTAGATACTCAAAATGACCCTCGGGCGTATTGAATGCAGTTTTCCATTCATCTTCTTGCCTGATTCTCACCAGATTATACGCACCACGAAGATCTATCTTAGTGAACCAACTAGCCCCCTTAATCCGAGCAAACAAGTCAGATAACAATGGCAAGGGATACTGAAATTTAACAGTGATCTTATTAAGAAGGCGGTAATCAATACACGGTCTCAGCGAACCATCCTTCTTGGCTACAAAGAAGAACCCTGCTCCCAGTGGTGATGACGATGGGCGAATATGTCCCTTCTCCAGGGATTCCTTCACATAACTGCGCATAGCGGCGTGTTCGGGCACGGATAAATTAAATAATCGACCTTTAGGGAATTTACTACCAGGAATCAAATTGATAGCACAATCACAATCCCTATGCGGAGGTAGAGCATCGGACTTGGGCTCTTCAAATACATCCTGATAATCAGACAAGAACTCTGGGACCTCAGAAGGGGTGGATGACGAAATCGACAAAAATGGAACATCACCATGTACCCCCTGACAACCCCAGCTGGATACCGACATGGAATTCCAATCCAATACTGGATTATGGGTTTGTAGCCATGGCAACCCCAACACGACCACATCATGCAGATTATGCAACACCAGAAAGCGAATAACTTCCTGATGTGCAGGAGCCATGCACATGGTCAGCTGGGCCCAGTATTGAGGTTTATTCTTGGCCAAAGGTGTAGCATCAATTCCTCTCAATGGAATAGGACACCGCAAAGGCTCCAAGAAAAACCCACAACGTTTAGCATAATCCAAATCCATCAGATTCAGGGCAGCGCCCGAATCCACAAACGCCATGACAGAAAACGACGACAAAGAGCATATCAAGGTAATGGACAGAAGGAATTTGGACTGTACAGTACCAATGACGGCAGACCTAGCGGACCGCTTAGTGCGCTTAGGACAATCAGAAATAGCATGAGTGGAATCACCACAGTAGAAACACAGACCATTCAGACGTCTGTATTCCTGCCGTTCAACTCTAGTCATAGTCCTATCGCACTGCATAGGCTCAGGTTTAACCTCAGGCAGTACCGCCAAATGGTGCACAGATTTACGCTCGCGCAAGCGTCGACCGATCTGAATGGCCAAAGACAAAGACTCATTCAAACCAGCAGGCATAGGAAATCCCACCATGACATCCTTAAGAGCCTCAGAGAGACCCTTTCTGAACAAAGCTGCCAGCGCAGATTCATTCCACTGAGTGAGTACTGACCATTTCCTAAATTTCTGACAATATACTTCTATATCATCCTGACCCTGGCACAAAGCCAGCAAATTTTTCTCAGCCTGATCCACTGAATTAGGCTCATCGTACAGCAATCCGAGCGCCAGGAAAAACGCATCGACACTACTCAATGCAGGGTCTCCTGGCGCAAGAGAAAATGCCCAGTCTTGAGGGTCGCCGCGCAAAAAAGAAATAATAATCAAAACCTGTTGAATAGGATTACCAGAAGAATGAGGTTTCAAGGCCAGAAATAGCTTACAATTATTTTTGAAACTTAGAAACTTAGTTCTATCTCCAAAAAACAAATCAGGAATAGGAATTCTTGGTTCTAACATAGATTTCTGATCAATAGTATCTTGAATTTTTTGTACATTTATAACGAGATTATCCATTGAAGAGCACAGACCCTGAATATCCATGTCCACACCTGTGTCCAGAATCACCCAAATGTCTAGGGGGAAAAAAAAAAGTGAACACAGAGCAGAAAAAAAAAAAAGTGATGTCAGAACTTTTTCTTTCCCTCTATTGAGAATCATTAGTTGGGCTCCTTGTACTGTTATGTTTGCTAATGACAGGTGTTATGAAGGCAATCCAGAAACACAGTGTGCTTAGCGATCAGAGCGCACACAGTGATCTGACAAATACCCAAAAATACAAGAACGAGCTCTGAGACGTGGAAACTCTGTAGACTGCAGTGCACACCTGATCCTATCCTAAACACAACTAAAAGCGGCTGTGGATTGCGCCTAACAACTACCTAGGCAACTCGGCACAGCCTAAGAAACTAGCTAGCCTGAAGATAGAAAAATAGGCCTGACTTGCCCCCAGAGAAATTCCCCAAAGGAAAAGGCAGCCCCCCACATATAATGAATGTGAGTAAGATGAAAAGACAAAACGTAGGGATGAAATAGATTCAGCAAAGTGGGGCCCGATATTCTAGGACAGAGCGAGGACAGTAAAGCGAACTTTGCAGTCTACAAAAAACCCTAAAGCAAAACCACGCAAAGGGGGCAAAAAAAAACCACCGTGCCGAACTAACGGCACGGCGGTACACCCTTTGCGTCTCAGAGCTTCCAGCAAAACAAAAGACAAGCTGGACAGAAAAAAAGCAACAAAAAAGCAAAAAGCACTTAGCTATACAGAGCAGCAGGTCACAGGAACAATCAGGAGAAGCTCAGATCCAACACTGAAACATTGACAAGGAGCAAGGATAGCAGCATCAGGCGGAGTTAAGTAATGAAGCAGTTAACGAGCTCACCAGAACACCTGAGGGAGGAAGCTCAGAAGCTGCAGTACCACTTGTGACCACAGGAGTGAATTCAGCCACAGAATTCACAACAGTATATTGTACAGCCACGTGGTATATTGTCCAGTCACGTAGTATATTGTCCAGTCACGTAGTATATTGTCCAGTCACGTAGTTTATTGCCCAGTCACGTAGTATATTGCCCAGTGACATAGTATATTGCACAGCCCACGTAGTATATTGCTCAACCACGTAGTATATTGCCCAGCCACGTAGTATATTGCCCAGTGACGTAGTATATCGCACTGCGACATAGTATACAGCACAGAGCCATGTAGTATATTGGCCAGTCACGTAGTATATTGCCCAGTGACGTAGTATATTGCCGAGTAACGTAGTATACAGCACAGAGCCACATAGTATATTGCACAGCGAAGTAGTATACAGCACAGAGCCACATAGTATATTGGCCAGTCACGTAGTATATTGCCCAGCTACGTAGTATATTGCCCAGCCAGGTTTGTCACAGGTGAAAAAATACCAAATAAACATATACTCACCTTTCCGAAGGCCCCTTGTAGTCCACGGCAGCTTGCGGTCCCAGGGTTGGTATCACAGCGCAGGACCTGTGATGACGTCGCGGTCACATGACCGTGACGTCATGGCAGGTCTTTCTAGCGCTGGCGCGCAGGGCCTGATGACGTCGCGGTCACATGACCATGACGTCATGGCAGATCCTTGGCGCGCAGGGCCTGTGATGATGTCGCGGTCACATGACCATGACGTCATGGCAGATCCTTGGCGCGCAGGGCCTGTGATGATGTCGCGGTCACATGACCGTGACGTCATGGCAGGTCCTTCTGCCATACCATCTTTGCCACCGGAAACTGCAGCAGAAGATGGCGGCCGGTGGGAGCGGCTCAGCGTACAACGGAGGGTGAGTATAGCAGGTTTTTTGTTTTTTTATTATTTTTAACATTACTTTTTTACTATTGATGCCGCATAGGCAGCATCAATAGTAAAAGGTTGGGGACACACAGGGTTAATAGCGGCGGTAACGGAGTGCGTTACCCGTGGCATAACGCGGTCCGTTACCGCCGGCATTAACCCTGTGTTAGCGGTGACCGGAGGGGAGTATGCGGGCGACAGGCACTGACTGCGGGGAGTAAGGAGCGGCCATTTTCTTCTGGACTGTGCCCATCACTGATTGGTCGCGGTAGCCATGACAGGCAGCTGGCGAGACCAATCAGCGAATGAATAACCGTGACAGACAGAAGGACAGACGGAAGTGACCCTTAGACAATTATATAGTAGATATGTGAAGAAATCAATTTTCCTTGGTTAAAAAAATGAGTTCCTGTCCTCATTTGTTTACTAGGAAACTGGGAGAAAAATCAATAGGGTGGGGGCACCCATGGGCACAATTCAGGCTAACTCCATCCAGAGGTGTATCTAGCTCTTCCTGCACCCGGGGCAAAGGATCAGTTTGGCGCCCCCCCTCAGATTTCTGCCCCCTATAATGTCCTCAGATTTCTGCCCCCATAATGTCCTGATTTTTGCCCCATCCCCTTCCTTCCCGGGTGCAGTTGCATGTGAAGAGAAATCTGAGGAACACAGTAGTATACAGCACTGCCCACATAGTAGTATACAGCACAGCCTGCATAGTAGTGTACAGCACTGCCCACACAGTAGTATATAGAACAGCCCACACAGTAGTATACAGCACCGCCCACACAGTAGTATACAGCAAAGCCTGCAACTCTCCTTCTGGCAGTTTGGTGTCTTCAGCTCCAGCCTCCATTACCCAGATGTCTGGAGCTGGAGCACTTACCACAAACCGCAAGGCTGCCTGTGAAGAGCCGGCGAGTGATGTCAGCAGCGTGATCATGTGACCTGATCACGCTGCTGGCGCTTCACTGATGTGGAATTGCCGGCGGCGGTCAGGGCATAGCTCAAGGGTACTAGCGTCTGAAGACGCTAGTACATCCTTGGGAACTGACGCGCAGCACTCTCTGAGCTGGCTGTCAATTTGACAGCCGGATCAGAGAACAGAAGAATCTCAGTGTGGGGGCGGCAGAATTCGCCATCAGGGAGCCTCCTCCTTGGACCGCCGCATCAGGCGGCCTGCTGGCGCTCCCCTGTCAGCTGTGCCCGGGGCACATGCCCCGGCTGCCCCCCCTGTATACGCCACTGAGGCCAGCCATGCTAGGGGTCAGGGGGAAGCAGAACCTGATGGCCACTCACTTTTATCCCTAAACCTATCAGAAGAGAACCTGTAAGAAAACTGCATACTGACAAATCCTAGTGACAAAAGACACACAGTGAAAGGGTAACACACAAATGAAAAACAGAATAAATAATAAAGGTAGTCCTAGTGTAATACTAGCCAGACCTTCAACTAGGAATTAAAATATTCCTCATCCTAGCCAAAAGGCCCGGAAAAGGGTGTGTGTTCAAAAAGTAAGAAAGGGCTAAATGTAGTTGGTTTCCCATGCCCAGTGAATTAGGGCACCTCATGGTCACCACTCCTGGGGCACTTTGCACCTCGGGCTCGCAAACTTACCCGACCTAATGGCATGGATCCTGAAGTGCCAATGACTATATAAGCCACTCGGCATACTATCCAGCACACCCTACCCAGTGTGCATTATCTTCTAGGCGGCCCACACTCTAAGCCACCTTTTGAAAAGATACTAAATGTAATCTGAGCTAAAGGCCAAGAAGAATCTGAGAGCAGCATGATGTAAGGGTTGATTACAGAGATACACAGAACAGGAGGAAAACAGGGAGTGTTTAAAAATAGTGCATAATTTTATTACAAAAATACATTAAACCACATACATATAATAAAAACGACAAATACAGATACCAAAAAAGGGGACCTCATACACCCAGGACCGGAATAATATAGAAACAGATAGTGCTGTATGGCGGTATACTCCACAGAGTGGAGAAGAATACCCTCAAAAAGAAAGAAAACCCCCACAGACTGTATCAGCTACCCATATAGGTCAATAGGCAGTCACATTTAAATAGGTATGGGTATGGGCAGAGAGACAATCCGGGAAAGGGGGAGGGTTTCATAATGTGAGGAGAATGGAGAGGCAAAAGTAACCAGCTCAAATGAGCGTTAAAGCAAACCCCACCAGATAGCACCACTCACAACCGGTTCTTACCCCAGGTGCTGAAGACCCCAAGAATCGGGCAATGCCCCCGACGCGCGTTTCGCTATGTGTCCGCTGCTTTTTCAAGGGGAGTGTCCCTTTGTACCGGGTCAGGACCTTATATCCAGTAATACCCCGGTCACATGACCACCATGTGACCGGAAGAGGATCAAGGCTGAAACTAAGCGGCGCATGCGCCCGCGGCCAGCCCCCCCGCAGCCACCAGATCCGGCCAAGTGCCTGCAGCCAGACGAGCAGGCGCACGGCAGATCGCCATGGAAACCCGGTCGCCGAGCCACAGACACCAAGCGGCCGGATACAGGAGGCGCGAGGAGGGGAGCCATCGGGCGCATGCGCACCACAGCCAAAAGAGAATAGGACCTACGGAATACTGCCCCACCGAAATGCCCACTCCCTTGCAAAGTAAACAATCACAATTACATAAATATAAGAGGCATAGATTGAACACAAAGGCGGGATATCGTAGCACCGACACATCCATATAATAGATCCTCATAAATGGAGCGCATAGATGAAACAGGTCCATGATCCGTGGCAGATACAGATGTCAGAAGAAGTAATATATGATTAGTCCCAAAATACATTGTAGAGAAATCCACAATCCCAGAAGAAAACAAAATCTAGTAAAAGAGAATAAAAAAAAAAACAATAAGAAAACGCCACAAACAAACAAAAGGACAACAACAAGCATAAAAATGGAGGGGAATCAAAAGGAAACTATCAATGAACCATAATGTATGGCTACAGGAAAGGGGCGAAATTCAGGGCCTCATTGAGACCATTGGGTCTAACAGTGTCTAAAGTGACTATCCATTTTAGCTCACGCTGGGCAAGGAGGCGTTTAATGTTACCACCCCTTATTCCAGTATGAACCAAATCTATCCCTCTGACCTTGAAACATTTGGGGTCACAATTGTGAACTTCCCTGAAATGCCTAGGGATAGTCTGTAATTCAGATATATCCTCCACTGTCCTGGCCGCGCCAATGCCCCGCACATGTTCCCTCACTCTCACTCTTAATTCCCTAGATGTAAGGCCCACATATATCAGTGGGCAACTGCATGTGGCATAATAGACCACATTCCTGCTACTGCAGGAAATGTAGTCCCTAATCTGATATTCTTTTTTGCCATCAGCAGAGTGAAAGGAGGTACTGCGCAGGACATTGGCGCAGGCAAGACAGTGGCCACAACTATAGCAACCCATGATACGTCGTGATGAGCCAAACAAACCAGTGGTTGGTGTCGAGTAATGGCTCTTAACCAGGAGGTCCTTCAAGTTCCTGGCCCTACGTGGGGTCATCTGTGGGTAGTCGGACAGAAACGGACCCAGGGAGGGCTCTGTGCTTAAAATACGCCAATGTTTGTTTAAAATGGCTCTAATATTGTCCCACTCATGATTGTATTCTGATATAAACCGTATCGTTCCATCAGCACAACTCTTGTCTCGTTTGTTATACAACAAATGGTTGCGTGGTGTAGATTTGGCCCTACTATACCCGTATCGAACACACCGTTTGCTGTATCCCCTCTGTTTGAAACGTTCCTTCAAATCATTAGCCTGTAGCTCAAAATCATAATCAGTAGAGCAGATCCGCCTCATCCGGAGGAACTGTCCGACCGGGACGGCCCTAATGGTGGCTTGGCTGTGCCCAGATGACGCATGAATCAATGCATTAACAGCTGTTGTTTTACGGAACACATCCGTTTCAATAAAAGTATCAGGACCTACCTTTAGACAAATATCTAGAAAATCGATGGTAGATGGGTCATATTTGTAGGTTAGCCTGATGTTAAATGCATTGGAATTGAGCACAGCCATAAAATCCCCGAGCTGCTGCACCGTTCCACGCCAAAAAAACAAAACATCATCTATGTAGCGTAACCAGCACAGCACATGGTCGGCGGCCCCCGCCCCCGCATCACCAAACACCAACCTCTCCCAGAAACCCAGGAAGAGGTTGGCGTACGCGGGCGCACAGGCCGCCCCCATGGCTGCGCCACGCTTTTGTTGGTAGAATTGATCTTTAAATGTAAAAAAATTATGCGTCAGAACAAATTGCAGCAGCTCGAGGATAAGCTCACACAAAGGGCCGCCCAGGTCGGAGGTCCCCAGAAAGAAGCGGACCGCTCGCAGGCCATCGGTGTGGTCAATACAGGTATAAAGGGCCTCCACATCAGCTGTCACAAGAAGAGTCCCATCATCCACAGAGACCCCGTCAACCCTCGTTAGGACGTCCGTTGTGTCCTTCACAAAGGATGGTAATGTTTCAACTAATGTTTTTAAATAATAGTCGATAAATCTACATATTGGGTCACACAGACCTTGCATCCCTGACACAATCGGACGTCCCGGAGGGTTGACGAGGTCCTTGTGGATTTTCGGGAGGAGGTAAAAGGTCGGGACCTTCGGGAACTCGACCGTCAGGCCATCCAACACTTTTTTATTAATTATACCCACATCAAAAGCACGATGCAGAATTTTCTGCAGCTGCACCGAGAAGGAGACCACCGGATTATGGGTGAGTTTAGTATAAACTGTTTGATTCCGAAGTTGTTTGAATGCTTCTCTTTCATATTTTTCCACCGGCCAGACCACGGTGTTTCCCCCCTTATCCGCCGCCTTAAAGACAACATCCTCAAGTGATTGTAACTGGCAAATAGCCTCTCTTTCACTCCCTGTGAGATTATCATGCCGTCTACGCGTGGAAAGCTTCCTCAAATCATCTGTTACGAGTTTAGTGAACACTTCCACTGCAGGGCTAAGGGACAATGGGGGAAACCTCGTGGACTTCGGAATAATAGCCGGCGGAAACTCACCTTTAGGTGTATTAGTTTGCTCCTCCAATAGTTCCTCCAAAATCCGGAGAGTATCCTCCTCAGTGCAGCCCAGAATATCAGATCTATTTCCTCCTCCCGAATGTAACTTCTTCAAAATCAACTTCCTCGAAAATAAGTGGAGGTCCTTTAAGGCTGTGAAAAAATTAAAACCATTAGTCGGCGAGAACGAGAGCCCTCTGCTTAATACGTTTAGTTGACTCTCAGAGAGGACATGATTAGACAGATTGACTACCTGTAGTCCCCCCTGGGTCCGACCATCCGACTGATGTCCCACAGGTCCTTTTTTAGAGTTCTGCCTTGTATTCATTTTCCTACTCGTTTGTGGGCCATCACTATCTTTTTCCATAGGACCCCTTTTTCCCAAATGTCTATCATCCACAGATGTAGTAGATTTGTATGATGTCGATCGTGATCTTGACCGTGACTCGTTGCGATAGTATGGACGAGAGCGCTCGTTCCCATTCCTCCATCTATACATTTTACCACTCTGTCTATCGTTCATATCACGCTGGAATTTCTTGGATTTTGTTAGTTGAATATCTTCAACCCATTTTTCAACTTCTTTCTCAATTTCGTTATTAAATTTTATTAAATTTTCACTCGACATCTCTTTTTTGATACTAGACTGTAGGGTCTCAATATCAACTTCCATTTCCTTTAGAGATTTTGCGTTCATTTCCTTCAAGATCTCCATAAACCCCACAGAACATTTACTGGCACATTCCTCCCACCTTCCCTTAATATCAGCATCATCAACCGGGAAGGATGGGAAGACCTGCACCCTGAGGCCCCTAGGAATAAGACCCTTCTGCAGGTATTTATCCAAAAAGGCATGGTTCCACCAAACCTTCGTGCGTTTCCTCAATAAGTCCCTAAATTCGGCCATATTCTCCTGTAACCCCCTAGAGTTCCCCTCCATGCCCAATTCATTGGTATCTTTAAAAACGTTATCAATTTGCGTGAGCCATGTGCCGTCACGGGCTCGAAAGTCCATTGTTATAATGCTGGGACCTGCTGTGAGAAACACAGAAATAATTATCAATATACAAAAACCCAGACTCATGGTAACAGGTGACCCAGGAATAAATCCCGGCCCCTCTAGCTACAACTCCCAAAACATGATATACACAGAACAGGAGGAAAACAGGGAGTGTTTAAAAATAGTGCATAATTTTATTACAAAAATACATTAAACCACATACATATAATAAAAACGACAAATACAGATACCAAAAAAGGGGACATCATACACCCAGGACCGGAATAATATAGAAACAGATAGTACTGTATGGCGGTATACTCCACAGAGTGGAGAAGAATACCCTCAAAAAGAAAGAAAACCCCCACCACAGACCGTATCAGCTACCCATATAGGTCAATAGACAGTCACATTTAAATAGGTATGGGTACATGCCCCGGCTGCCCCCCCTGTATACGCCACTGAGGCCAGCCATGCTAGGGGTCAGGGGGAAGCAGAACCTGATGGCCACTCACTTTTATCCCTAAACCTATCAGAAGAGAACCTGTAAGAAAACTGCATACTGACAAATCCTAGTGACAAAAGACACACAGTGAAAGGGTAGCACACAAATGAAAAACAGAATAAATAATAAAGGTAGTCCTAGTGTAATACTAGCCAGACCTTCAACTAGGAATTAAAATATTCCTCATCCTAGCCAAAAGGCCCGGAAAAGGGTGTGTGTTCAAAAAGTAAGAAAGGGCTAAATGTAGTTGGTTTCCCATGCCCAGTGAATTAGGGCACCTCATGGTCACCACTCCTGGGGCACTTTGCACCTCGGGCTCGCAAACTTACCCGACCTAATGGCATGGATCCTGAAGTGCCAATGACTATATAAGCCACTCGGCATACTATCCAGCACACCCTACCCAGTGTGCATTATCTTCTAGGCGGCCCACACTCTAAGCCACCTTTTGAAAAGATACTAAATGTAATCTGAGCTAAAGGCCAAGAAGAATCTGAGAGCAGCATGATGTAAGGGTTGATTACAGAGATGTATCACTTAGGCTGGTTTCACATTTGCATCTTTGTGCGCAACATTTGATCCACATAGATCTGCATGCGTCTTTCATGCGTATGTAGGATGCTAGCAGGTGCGTAGGATGCAGTGACACACAGCAGGCAGAGCAAGGGTTAACAGGCTCTTTTATATCAAACAGAGATATTACAAGCAGGTGGTAGAGGGTGTGAACTTGCAGATGGGGAAAGTCAAATGCAGAAGGTAAAAACAGGTTAACTTATCAGTCTCTGTGTGGTGGAGGAAGGTGGCTGAAAGATCCCTCGGCAACACCATAGGTGGTTCGAGATGTTTCCGATTCGGTCCCACAGAAGGGCGATGCACTGTCTCCTTGTGATGATGAATCCTCCGAGTCCTTCGGCAAGTGAGCACCTGATCCGGGCACACCATGGGGTAGAGATGGTGGTCGGTGGCACAGTGAAAGAAGCAGAAAGTTCAGTAGGCAAGGCTGCAGTGGAAGCACACAGTCCAGCAGACACAGCCACGGGCCGGTCCTCAGAAGGCACTGCAAGGATGGGACTAAGTGGTGCCTCCGCGATGGCGAGCGGAGCAAAGGTATGAACTCTATCCTGGTCACTACCCGGTGCAGAAGTCTCTCTGGGCTGAGGATAGGATGTGTCGGCAGTCTCGATTGCCAGGAATACAGGCACAGCTAGCTGACGTGGGACCATCGAGAAGGAGTCAACTGTCTCACTGCTCACCGCCAAATGTCCCATCTTCCGACTCAGAGAGATATTTATGTCAGACCCGCCCCCATCAGTCAGGTGTCCTGAACTGCTCTGATCAGAAATCTCTTCCCCCTGCAACAAAGGTAACAGCCCCGACAGTTCAAGCCAAGACAGGCAAGAGAGACCATTAGCTTGGCTCTCCTCCCTACACTCTTCTGCTCTTTTTCTTCACCATTCCATGGGCGAGACTCATTGAGGAGTGTGTGACTGTCTTCTCTTTTTCTGTACGGATTGTTGCCAGACAAAATTTTCTTGGTCATAGCTATCGGGGGACTTGCCAGCTGTTGTTCGTTCGGAGCATCTTAGATCAGGAAAAGTAGTGGAGCTCTCTTGTGGGCTGGAATCCGGCTGTGATAGAAGAGCCATGGGTGAGCTCGTATTCTCTGGTTCCAACCTCTCAGAGCTTGATCCTTCACCCCCTTCTTCATCTTCTTCTTCCACTGGCTTTTGGACCATTTCAGGAGCCTCGGGCTCCCCTTCTACTTGGACAGGATTCTTGGACAGGCAGGGTTGGAGCATATTCCGGTGAAGATTTTGAGTGGGGGCATCTTCCTTTCCTTCATGCTGGACTTCATAGTCAGGTCCCTCTGGACTAACTCTTCATCCAATACGGGTCTTTCTCCCAACGATTTTCCAGCTTGTCTCATGGCCGCTTCTCCGGCACTAAGACACGATCTCCAGCTCGAAACTCTGTTGCTCCGGATTGGGTCTTCTCTGCATGTACCAGCTCCTGTAATCTAGTCTGGACGAACCGGTGTAGGGTCTGCAGGTGGTGTCGATGTTCCTACCCCTTCCGTGGGTAGTCCTCTTCTGGGTCCAATGCCAACTTGATGATTCTTTTCCCTTCTCGGCCGAACAGAAGAGAGTAAGGTGTTTATCCCATGGTTTGATGTACTTGTACTTCAAGAATGCACTCTGGCCACCGGGCCTTCCGATCTTCCTCTTAGCATCTGAATCAGTGTACGGTTAAATCGTTCACAGGCACTATGACCCTGAGAATGGTACGGTGTGGTGCAGGACTTTTCAATCCGGTACAGGCGGTGCAATTCATCCATTACTCTTCCCAAGAAACAAGCTCCATGATCGTAGTGAATTTTCTTCAGACACCCATAGGATTGGATGAAGTTCTAACATATTACGTGTGCAGCGGACTCTGCAGTCTGTTCCCGGGTCGGAGTCACCACGGCAAATTTTGTGAAGTGATCCAATATTACCAGGCAATGTTTATAGCCCTGATGAGCCAGGCCAATGGTTAGATAGTCTATTGTTAAGAGTTCCAGAGGAGCTGAGGTTACAATGGACAGAACGGGAGCCTGGCAGCTTAGCCAGTTCACATGTCTGGCACTTTTTACATGCCTCGTCCACTTTCGTCTTCAACTGAGGGTGGAAGATGAACCGCTGTAGCCATTGGAAGGTTTTTTCTGAACCAAAATGGGCTCCTTGCTCTTGTGCAGCAACAGCAATTTCAGACAATGACTTTGTTGGAACGAGGACTTACCAGGTAACATTCTGCTCAGTCCGCAGTTGTGTTTTCTGATGTACTAAGCCGTTTTTCATCTGCAGTTGTTCCCATTGTCGTAGGATCCGCAACATCTCTGGGGACAAAGTACCTCTTCTGTCAAGCTGGGAAGTCTCTGAGAAACCGCATAGCATCTTAACAAAGCCAGTTCACCATCTTCCTGTTGAAGCTGACCCCACTCGTCTCGAGTTCGTCCCAGTATACCGTCTTGGACTGATGAATGTATCTGCCCCTGCATTGCCTCCATCATCCTGGTGGACCTCCGGAATCTAGGGACTTCATCCTCTTCTAGCTCTTCATCTCTGTACTGCTCAGGTCTGGTACTCTTCCTCCTGGACAGGGCATCGGCCTAGGTACAGTTAGGTCCATATATATTTGGACAGAGACAACATTTTTCTAATTTTGGTTATAGACATTACCACAATGAATTTTAAACAAAACAATTCAGATGCAGTTGAAATTCAGACGTTCAGCTTTCATTTGAGGTTATCCACATTAAAATTGGATGAAGGGTTTAGGAGTATCAGCTCCTTAACACGTGCCATCCTGTTTTTAAAGGGACCAAAAGTAATTGGACAATTGACTCCAAGGCTATTTCATGGACACGTGTGGGAAATCCCTTCGTTATTTCATTCTCAATTAAGCAGATAAAAGGTTTGGAGTTGATTTGAGGTGTGGTGCTTGCATTTGGAAGGTTTTGCTGTGACGTAAACATGAGGTCAAAGGAGCTCTCCATGCAGGTGAAACAAGCCATCCTTAAGCTGCGAAAACAGAAAAAACCCATCCGAGAATTTGCTACAATATTAGGAATGGCAAAATCTACAGTTTGATACATACTGAGAAAGAAAGAAAGCACTGGGGAACTCATCAATGCAAAAAGACCTGGGCGCCCACGGAAGGCAACAGTGGTGGATGATCGCAGAATAATCTCCATGGTGAAGAGAAAACCCTTCACAACAGCCAACCAAGTGAACAACACTCTCCAGGGGGTCGGCGTATCAATATCCAAATCTACCATAAAGAGAAGACTGCATGAAAGTAAATACAGAGGGTTCACTGAACGGTGCAAGCCACTCATAAGCATCAAGAATAGAAAGGCTAGACTGGACTTTGCTAAAAAAAACATCTAAAAAAGCCAGCACAGTTCTGGAAGAACATTCTTTGGACAGATGAAACCAAGATCAACCTCTACCAGAATGATGGAAAGAGAAAAGTATGGTGAAGGCGTGGTACAGCTCATGATCCAAAGCATACCACATCATCTGTAAAACACGGTGGAGGCAGTGTGATGGCTTGGGCATGCATGGCTGCCGGTGGCACTGGGTCACTAGTGTTTATTGATGGCATGACACAGGACAGAAGCAGCCGAATGAATTCTGAGGTATTCAGAGACATACTGTGTGCTCAGATCCAGCCAAATGCAGCCAAACTGATTGGTCGTCGTTTCATACTACAGATGGACAATGACCCAAAACATAAAGCCAAAGCAACCCAGGAGTTTATTAAAGCAAAGAAGTGCAATATTCTTGATTGGCCAAGTCAGTCACCTGATCTCCACCCAATTGAGCATGCATTTCACTTGTTAAAGACTAAACTTCAGACAGAAAGGCCCACAAACAAACAGCAACTGAAAACCACCGCAGTGAAGGCCTGGCAGAGCGTCAAAAATGAGGAAACACAGCGTCTGGTGATGTCCTTGTGTTCAAGATTTCAGGCAGTCATTGCCAACAATGGGTTTTCAACCAAGTACTAGAAATGAACATTTTATTTAAAATTATTGAATCTGTCCAATTACTTTTGGTCCCTTTAAAAACAGGGTGGCACATGTTAAGGAGCTGAAACTCCTAAACCCGTCATTCAATTTTAATGTGGATACCCTCAAATGAAAGCTGAAAGTCTGAACTTCAACTGCATCTGAATTGTTTTGTTTAAAATTCATTGTGGTGATGTCTATAACCAAAATTTGAAAAATGTTGTCTCTGTCCAAATATATATGGACCTAACTGTATTTTCTGCCCCTCTTCTGTAGGCAATCTCATAGCAGAATTTCACCATTCTTGCCACCCATTGCTGTTCCAGGGCCCCCAGTCTTGCGTTTTCCAGGTGCGCAAGCGGGTTGTTATCAGTACGCACCAACACTTCGGAGCCAGACAAATATTCTGCAAATCTCTCCATCATAGCCTATACCAACACCAGCAACTCCAACTTGAAAAAACTGTAATTGTCCGGATTGCATTCGGAATCATGAAGGGACCAACTTGCATAAGCGATCACCCTCTCTCTTCTGTCATGCATCAGTGACAACACAGCTCCAAGTCCCAGCAGACTCCCGTCAGTGTGGCGAATGAACGGTTGAGCGAAATCTGCGTAAGCCAGGATAGGAGCTTCAGTGAGTGCTTTTATGACATCTTGAAAGGCTTCTTTTGGCCCTCCTTCTAACAGATCTTCCAGTTCTTGGCACCCGAGGGTACCTGTTGTGGATTCTGTTTTTGGGCTCCCTCTGGTGGTTACAGATGGTACTGGGTGACTTGTGTTCTCTGTGGTCTCTGGTGTCCACCTGTTCTATCAGGATATGGGAGTTTCCTATTTAACCTGGCTTTCTTGTCATTTCCTCGCCGGCGATCAATGTAATCAGCGTGTCTTGTTACCTCTGCTTTCCGCTTCTGTGATCATCAGGACAAGCTAAGTTTTTGATTTTCCTGTTTCACGTTTTGCTTTATTTTTGTTTTAGTCCAGCTTGCAGTTATGTGATTCCTTGTTGCTGGTTGCTCTAGTGGGCTGATATTACTCCTCATGTTCCATGAGTTGGCACATGAGTTCAGGTAATTTCAGGATGGTTTTTTGTAGGGTTTTTCGCTGACCGCGCAGTTCACTTTTGTATCCTCTGCTATCTAGTTTTAGCGGGCCTCATTTTGCTGAATCTGTTTTCATTACTACGTATGTGCTTTCCTCTCATTTCACCGTCATTACATGTGGGGGGCTGCTATTTCTGTGGGGTGTTTCTCTGGAGGCAAGAGAGGTCTTTGTTTCTTCTAATAGGGGAAGCTAGTCCTTCGGCTGGCGCGAGACGTCTAGAATCATCGTAGGCACGTTCCCCGGCTACTGCTAGTGTTGTGAATTAGGTTCAGGATCGCGGTCAGCTCAGTTTCCATCACCCTAGAGCTTGTTCTGTTTTTTGTGTGCTTGTCCTTTTGTGATCCCCTGCCATTGGGATCATGACGGTATCGCCGGCCCAAAAGTGGTAATCGTATTGGCTGAAGTAGGAGGAAAAGTAGTCTGAGGAAGTTTTTTTTTTTTTTTTTTTCCTTCCCTCAGAGTTTGCTGCCTAGCCTTAATTGCAGCCTGGCTGCGTCTTACCTCCTCTTAATCCTTGAATGGCTCTGACCTCAGCTGTTTATCATGGACGTCCAGAGTTTGGCTTCCAGCCTGAATAATCTTGCTGCTAAGGTTCAAAATATACAAGATTTTGTTGTACATGCTCCTATGTCTGAACCTAGAATTCCTATCCCAGAGTTTTTTTCTGGAGATAGATCTAGTTTTCTGAATTTTAGGAACAATTGCAAGTTGTTTCATTCTTTGAAATCTCGCTCCTCTGGAGACCATGCTCAGCAAGTCAAAATTGTAATATCTTTCCTGCGGGGTGACCCTCAGAATTGGGCATTTGCATTGGCACCAGGGGATCCTGCGTTGCTCAATGTGGATGCATTTTTTCTGGCATTGGGTTTGCTCTATGAGGAACCTAACCTAGAGATTCAGGCTGAAAAAGCTTTATTGGCTCTCTCTCAGGGGCAAGATGAAGCAGAAATATATTGTCAGAAATTTCGGAAATGGTCGGTGCTTACTCGGTGGAATGAGTGCGCTCTGGCTGCAAGATTCAGAGATGGCCTTTCTGAGGCCATTAAAGATGTTATGGTGGGGTTCCCTGCGCCTACAGGTCTGAATGAGTCTATGACTATGGCTATTCAGATTGATCGGCGTTTACGGGAGCGCAAACCTGTGCACCATTTGGCGGTGTCTTCTGAACAGGCACCTGAGACAATGCAATGTGATAGAATTCAGTCCAGAAGTGAACGGCAAAACTATAGGCGGAAAAATGGGTTGTGTTTTTATTGTGGTGATTCAGCTCATGTTATATCAGCATGCTCTAAACGCACAAAAAAGGTTGATAAGTCTGTTGCCATTAGTACTTTACAGTCTAAGTTCATACTGTCTGTGACTCTGATTTGTTCATTATCAGCCATTTCCGTCGATGCCTATGTGGATTCAGGCGCTGCCCTGAGTCTTATGGATTGGTCATTTGCCAACCGCTGTGGGTTTAGTCTGGAGCCTCTGGAAGTCCCTATTCCTTTGAAAGGAATTGACTCTACACCTTTGGCTATGAATAAACCTCAGTACTGGACACACGTGACCATGCGTATGACTCCCGTTCATCAGGAGGTGATTCGCTTCCTGGTACTGTATAATTAACATGATGTCTTAGTGCTTGGTATGCCATGGTTACAAACTCATAACCCAGTCTTGGACTGGAAAACGATGTCTGTGTTAAGCTGGGGATGTCAGGGGGTTCATGATGATGCACCTCCGATTTCTATCGCTTCATCTACTCCTTCTGAGGTTCCTGTATTTTTGTCTGATTATCGGGATGTTTTTGAGGAGCCTAAGCTCAATTCGCTTCCTCCTCACAGGGATTGCGATTGTGCTATAGATTTGATTCCTGGCAGTAAATTTCCTAAAGGTCGTTTGTTCAATCTGTCAGTGCCAGAGCATACTGCTATGCAGGATTATGTTAAGGAGTCCTTGGAAAAGGGACATATCCGTCCATCTTCATCTCCTTTGGGAGCAGGTTTTTTTTTCGTGGCCAAAAAAGATGGTTCCTTGAGGCCTTGTATAGATTACCGTCTTTTGAATAAGATTACGGTCAAATATCAGTATCCTTTGCCATTGTTGACTGATTTGTTCGCTCGCATTAAGGGGGCTAAGTGGTTCACTAAGATTGATCTTCGGGGTGCGTATAATCTTGTGCGTATTAAGCAGGGTGATAAGTGGAAAACCGCATTTAATACGCCTGAGGGCCATTTTGAGTATTTGGTGATGCCTTTTGGACTTTCTAATGCTCCTTCTGTCTTCCAGTCCTTTATGCACGATATTTTCCATGAATATCTGGATAAATTTATGATTGTGTATTTGGATGATGTTTTGGTTTTTTCTGATGACTGGGAGTCCCATGTTCAGCAGGTCAGGAAGGTGTTTCAGGTCCTGCGGGCCAATTCTTTGTTTGTAAAGGGTTCAAAGTGTCTCTTTGGAGTCCAGAAGATTTCTTTTTTGGGGTATATTTTTTCCCCTTCTACTATTGAGATGGATCCCTTCAAGGTTCAAGCTATTTGTGACTGGACGCAGCCTACATCTCTTAAGAGTCTACAGAAGTTCTTGGGCTTTGCTAATTTTTATCGTCGTTTCATAACTAATTTTTCTAGTGTTGTTAAGCCTTTGACGGATCTGACTAAGAAGGGTGCTGATGTTGCTGATTGGTCTCCTGCGGCTGTGGAGGCCTTTCAGGAACTTAAGCGCCGGTTTTCTTCTGCTCCTGTGTTGCGTCAGCCAGATGTTTTGCTTCCTTTTCAGGTTGAGGTTGATGCTTCTGAGATTGGAGCGGGGGCGGTTTTGTCACAGAGAAGCTCCGATTGCTCGGTGATGAAGCCATGTGCGTTCTTTTCTAGAAAGTTTTCGCCCACTGAGCGGAATTATGATGTTGGTAATCGGGAGCTTTTGGCCATGAAGTGGGCATTTGAGGAGTGGCGTCATTGGCTTGAGGGTGCTAGACATCGTGTGGTGGTCTTGACTGATCACAAAAATCTGATTTACCTTGAGTCTGCCAAGCGTCTGAATCCTAGACAGGCTCGTTGGTCACTGTTTTTCTCCCGTTTCGATTTTGTGGTTTCATACCTGCCAGGTTCAAAGAATGTGAAGGCGGATGCTCTTTCTAGGAGTTTTGTGCCTGATTCCCCTGGAAATTCTGAGCCCACTGGTATCCTTAGGGATGGGGTGATTTTGTCGGCTGTCTTCCCAGACTTGCGACGTGCTTTGCAGGAGTTTCAGGCGGATAAACCTGATCGTTGTCCGCCTGAAAGACTGTTCGTTCCGGATAATTGGACCAGTAGAGTTATCTCCGAGGTCCATTCTTCTGCGTTGGCAGGTCATCCTGGAATATTTGGTACTAGAGACTTGGTGGCCAGGTCTTTTTGGTGGCCTTCCTTGTCGAGGGATGTGCGTTCTTTTGTGCAGTCTTGTGAAGTTTGCGCTCGGGCTAAGCCTTGCTGTTCTCAGGCCAGTGGATTGTTGTCACCTTTGCCTATCCCGAAGAGGCCTTGGACGCACATTTCCATGGACTTTATTTTGGATCTCCCTGTCTCTCAAAAAATGTCCGTCATCTGGGTTGTGTGTGACCGCTTTTCTAAGATGGTTCATCTGGTCCCCTTGCCTAAGTTACCTTCCTCCTCTGAGTTGGTCCCTCTGTTTTTTCAGAACGTGGTTCGTTTGCATGGGATTCCGGAGAACATTGTTTCTGACAGGGGATCCCAGTTTGTGTCTAGATTTTGGCGGACGTTCTGTGCTAAGATGGGCATTGATTTGTCCTTTTCGTCTGCATTCCGTCCTCAGACGAATGGCCAGACGGAACGAACTAATCAGACCTTGGAAACTTATTTAAGGTGTTTTGTTTCTGCTGATCAAGATGACTGGGTTACCTTTTTGCCGCTTGCCGAATTTGCCCTTAATAATCGGGCTAGTTCTGCTACCTTGGTTTCTCCTTTCTTTTGTAATTCGGGGTTTCATCCTCGTTTTTCCTCTGGTCAGGTGGAGCCTTCTGATTGTCCTGGAGTAGACATGGTGGTGGATAGGTTGCATCAGATTTGGAGTCATGTGGTGGACAATTTGAAGTTGTCCCAGGAGAGGGCTCAGCAGTTTGCTAATCGCCGTCGCCGCGTGGGTCCTCGACTTCTTGTTGGGGACTTGGTGTGGTTGTCTTCTCGTTTTGTTCCTATGAAGGTCTCTTCTCCTAAGTTCAAGCCTCGGTTCATCGGTCCCTATAGGATCTTGGAAATTCTTAACCCTGTGTCGTTTCGTTTGGATCTCCCGGCATCGTTTGCTATTCATAATGTGTTCCATCGGTCGTTGTTGCGGAAGTATGAGGTACCTGTTGTTCCTTCGCTTGAGCCTCCTGCTCCGGTGCTGGTGGAGGGAGAATTGGAGTATGTTGTGGAGAAGATCTTGGATTCTCGTGTTTCCAGACGGAAACTTCAGTATTTGGTCAAGTGGAAGGGTTATGGTCAGGAGGATAATTCTTGGGTGGTTGCCTCTGATGTTCATGCTGCTGATTTGGTCCGTGCATTTCATAGGGCTCATCCTGGTCGCCCTGGTGGTTCTCGTGAGGGTTCGGTGACCCCTCCTCAAGGGGGGGGTACTGTTGTGGATTCTGTTTTTGGGATCCCTCTGGTGGTTACAGATGGTACTGGGTGACTTGTGTTCTCTGTGGTCTCTGGTGTCCACCTGTTCTATCAGGATATGGGAGTTTCCTATTTAACCTGGCTTTCTTGTCATTTCCTCGCCGGCGATCAATGTAATCAGTGTGTCTTGTTACCTCTGCTTTCCGCTTCTGTGATCATCAGGACAAGCTAAGTTTTTGATTTTCCTGTTTCACGTTTTGCTTTATTTTTGTTTTAGTCCAGCTTGCAGTTATGTGATTCCTTGTTTCTGGTTGCTCTAGTGGGCTGATATTACTCCTCATGTTCCATGAGTTGGCACATGAGTTCAGGTAATTTCAGGATGTTTTTTTGTAGGGTTTTTCGCTGAGCGCGCAGTTCACTTTTGTATCCTCTGCTATCTAGTTTTAGCGGGCCTCATTTTGCTGAATCTGTTTTCATTACTACGTATGTGCTTTCCTCTCATTTCACCGTCATTACATGTGGGGGGCTGCTATTTCTGTGGGGTGTTTCTCTGGAGGCAAGAGAGGTCTTTGTTTCTTCTAATAGGGGAAGCTAGTCCTTCGGCTGGCGCGAGTCGTCTAGAATCATCGTAGGCACGTTCCCCGGCTACTGCTAGTGTTGTGAATTAGGTTCAGGATCACGGTCAGCTCAGTTTCCATCACCCTAGAGCTTGTTCTGTTTTTTGTGTGCTTGTCCTTTTGTGATCCCCTGCCATTGGGATCATGACAGGTACCTTTTTCAACAGTTCCTTAAGGGCTTTGCCCATTGAGCGAAATTCTTCACAAACCGCCTGTAATAACCGGTCAGTCCCAGGAACGCCCGCACATCTTTCATGGTCTCTGGAGTGGGCCAGTCTTGAATCATGGTGACCTTCTCTCTGGAGGGTTCTACCCCTTCGGCAGAAATGACATGGCCCAGGTATTCAATTTTGGGTGTGGAACAAATGGCACTTCTAGGGTTTCACCTTTAGTCCGTGTTTCTGAAGGCGAGCCAACACTTGTTCAAGGCATTGCAGATGTTCCTCGAATGAAGCTGCAAAGACTATAATGTCGTCCAGATAGATGAGCGTCAACTCAAAGTTCAAATCCCCTAGTTCAGGGAGCGATGGCTAAGCTGAACTGCATGCGGTTGATCTCATACAGGCCCATGGGAAGAATAAAGTCAGTCTTTGCTCGATCGTCTTCAGACATGGGGACTTGCCAGTAGTCACTGGCGAGGTCCAGGGTAGAGAAGAACCTGGCTTTACCCAGAGCAGACAGGTCATCCTCAATCCGGAGTAACGGGTACGAGTCCCTCACCGTACAGGCGTTGAGTTTTCGGTAATCCACACAAAAAGGTAAGGTGCCGTCTTTCTTCCATACTAACACAATTGGAGCCATCCACGGACTCTAGCTTTCTCTAATCACGCCGGCTTGCAACATCTGATTCAACATGCTCTTCACTTCCTGGTATAACTGTGGGGGAATTTGTTGGTAACGCTCCCTTATGGCCACGGTGCTCCCAGTTTGTATTTCGTGCTTAAAGGCTGTGGTGCAGCCAAAATCATCCTCGTGGAGGGTGAAAACTTCTTTATACCTTCCCAGCAGAGTTTCTACCTGTTGCACCTGAGTGGGTTTGAGTTCGGCCAGCTCGGCCCGCATTCATTCCAGTATGGGTCAGCCCTCCTTGATGTTAAGAGGTTCTGACGCGGAGACAGAGCTAACTGATACAGTCTAGGTGTCTCCAGGTTGTACCTCCAGTTGTACTGTTTGGGGTGTCATTATTTCCACAGGTAGATTCACTATTCGGGCCATCTCACTTCTGGGAACAACAGTAATGTCCTGATCTCCTAAGTTGATGCACCGCACCGGAACAGTCCCTTCCTGTACAATGGCTAATGTATGCGCCACTAGGAGCCCCGTGTGTAGTTGTTCTGCAGAAGATTATTCAATTTGGACTTCAACCCCCTCCAAGGGGTCACAGGCACGAATGGGCAGGGACAGTACCGTTTGTCCTGGTGGAAGAACTATTTTAGCGGAGGCCGGGACTCCCGATTTTCCTTTCCTAACACTCCTCCCTCACAACTAGACTCCTGTACCTGTGCCACTCATGCTAGCTGGAAAATTCTTCTCTGCGGTGTATGTGGGCCCCACTGTTTTAGAGTCTCGTTGGAGGGCTCTCTGATGAGGAGACTTCCAAACTCCTTCAGCACATTCATCCCCAAGGTGACACCAGGCATCACACTGCACAACCATCCATTTCTGCCCAAATTAAGGGGCATGGTGACACTAAACTTTCACGACTTCCACTACTCTTCCTCACCTTGCTCATTCTGACTTCGGGCTGCATCCCCCTGGCTTGGAACCCTCTAGTTTAACAGGCAGCGACACGTCACTCTTTTTCGGTGGGTACACAACCGTGTGATGTGTCCGCTCTCTCCACAGTTGTAACAAGTGATGGGCCTCGGCCAGTGAAGCATTCTGGAGTCACAGCAGAGCTCCAGGCCTTCCCTTCTCTCTGGAGAATTACTGGTAGCCTTCGTTCTCTTCTTTGTCAGCCAATTCTACTTTCACGCTCAGAAGTTCTCTCCTCAGTTCTTGCACCCATTGGGATTCAGCAATGGCATTTACAGACACCCCAACGCCCTGGATCTTCCTCACCAGGACTGTCACCCTCTGATCCTGTTCATGCATGTGTGTCTCACTCCTTCCTTCAGGGAAAGTCATATGGGGATTCACCAGTACACGTTCTCGCAGGGCTTGTTTTGTCAGCATGTCTCACAAACCTGTCACTAGGAGGTTTTGTAACATTATGTCTGTGGGTCCTACTCCCCTGCCGTCTTTTCTAATAATTGCAGTGTGTAGTTCTTGAAATGCATTCATTACATTCGTTACAGTCTCCCCCTCCTCTGCATTCTGCTAAAAAGATGTATTCTCAGTTCCCCTATGTCTGTGGGGTCTCCGTAAGTCTCCAAGATCTTCAACACCTTGTTAAAGATATCCCGGTCTCGTGGGGTCCGTAACATTACTGAATCCCTGGCTTCTCCATCCAGTGCCATAATGGCCAGCTCAGCATCCAGCTCAGGGGTCATGGGGTGCATTCTGTGGCTGGAAGATCCCTTGGCGGCGCTGCAGGTGGCACAAGATGTCTCTGATCTGGTCCCACAGAAGGGTGATGCTGTCATGATCCATTTTTGGATTTGTGGCAGATCTGGTTTCCCTCAGATTAAAACTTTTTTCCTTTCAGGTCATCGGGGGTTAAAGCAGTTTTCCCCGGTGGCCTGCTGGTGTAATTGCATTGCTGCTGGGTCAGCTGATGTGGGTGGTGACCACTCCCACCATCCTTCAAGAGGTCACCTGATGCATCAGCTGTCGGGGTTAGTTCATTCTGCAGCGACCTTGCTGGGAGAAGGAGCTTTCTGGAAGCAGTGATTCTACAGCTGTGTTCGGCTTATCTGGTGTCATTATCTTGCTGTGCGATGCTTTGCAGCAGAAAGCTAAATGTGGTATTCTTAATACCCTATTCCTTTCAGTGTCTGTCTTGCCTTACATCGTGTTGTCGTATTTCAGTGGTGGGACCAGTGTTCTCACTTGCCAGTTTCCTACTTAGGGATAGGGGCAGGGAAAGTGAAGGATTAGGTGTCCTGCTCGGCGATGGGGTGAACGAACCTGTAAAGGAATGATAGTAAGATCAGGGCACATCCTCAGGTGAGTGCAGGAGGTGTCTATTCCCCCATTCCCTACCATCAGGGCCCACCGTGGTTAAAGTTTCGCTGGAGTCCCCTGGTGTGTTGTGCCTTCTGGTGACCGACCAATCGTGAGATCGTGTCACACCACTTCGGTCACTTTGTGACAGACGCACTGTCTCCTTACGATGACGAATCCTCCTTGTCCTTTGGCACATGGTCTCCTGATCCGAGCACACGATGGGGTAGAGATGATGGTCAGTGGTACAGTGAAAGAAGCAGAAAGTTCAGTACAATGGATGTCCACTTCTCTGCCTTACTGTGACTCTTCCAGTCTCTCTGTATCTTTGTTGCAGCCTGCTGATGACTCTGACACTCCAAGCTCAGTGACCACTTCCATCTGAGAACATCCTGCTTGAAGCCTCGCACTGGTGAGGTATTGTTGATCAATTGTTAGGTATTGTCTTGGTCTCATGATGTCAAAATGTGAACAGCATGATGCAGAGGACTGTTTAATACCAATTCTAACTGAACTCCCACATTTATTTGCCGATTTATATTTCAAACACCTGATGTCAATTTTGCCATTAAGATGCTTGTTAGAGAAAATCAAGTTGTGCAAAAAGTACTGAAACATTGAAGTAGGCTATGTGTATTCAAAAGTTTATAGAAGGTCATATTAAGTTAACCTGAAAAGGTTAAAGTGCATTTTAGGTTTATCTTGAAATTTTTCCCCGAAATCCAAATATCCCCAACATTTTGTGAGTAGTGTATTTTATGGTTTTGCTGAATTTGATGTCTATAGTCTGACCTCTAAATAGCGGCTATATGACTACATATGTTATTGTAGCCATACAATAGGAATCACAATAAAATTCTTACGATGTTTTCATGTTTTCATTGACAAGTGTGTTTTTATAAGTGACCAATAAAGATTAAGTTTTAAGTACCATCTACTTTAATAATAATAACTTCATGATCCAATCCTCAGAACTAACTTAGGCATTATCTTTATTTTGTCTTGAATAGTTGACAGCCCTGGGTGTATCAACCTATAAACTGTATTAGTAATAGTAAAAAGGTCACAGAAACCACCATAATTCCTCCACCAGACTTAATTTCTTAACCCCTTCACGACTTGTGCCGTACATGTACAGCGCATGTCGTGTCTCTCCCTTTAATGTTAGCTCCGGAGGTGAGCCCACATCTTTTCCTGCACATGTCAGCTGTTTTGAACAGCTGACATGTGCCCCTAACAGCAGCAGGTGGAAACGCAATCCATCCACAGCTGTTATCCTGTTAAATGCCGCTGTCAATCTCTGACAGCAACATTTAATGTGATCACGCTAGAAACGCGCCACTAATCCAGCCCATAGGCACCCGTGTAACATGACTGCGGGTCGCCGATGGGTTGGCATGACAACCTGGGGTCTGCAGTAGACCCATGTGGTTGTCATTGCTGGATTGCTGTAAGTAATGCCCAAAGGTTGGCGCTCATAGCAAGTGAGCATTTCTGCTACACACAGGCGATCTGATCATCACCTGTGTGTAGCAGAGGCGATTGGATTATCACAGCTTCTAAGCTTCTAGTCTCACTTGGAGACTATTGAAGCAAATGAAAAGTAAAAAAAAAAAAATCAAAAAAATAAAAGTTCAAATCACTCCCTGTTCACCTCATTCAAAATAAGACAATTAAAAAAATGCACATATTTGGGCGATCAAAAGAGCGTATCCACGCCAACATGGTATCAATAAAAACTTCAGCTCGGCACGCAAAAAATAAACCCTCACCCGGCCCAAGATCACAGAAAATGGAGACGCTACGGGTCTTGGAAACTGGATTTTTTCACCACTTAAATAAAAAAGAACCTATACATATTTGGTGTCAATGAACTCATAATGACCTGGAGAATCATAATTGCAGGTCAGTTTTAGCATTTGGTGAACATGGTTAAAAAAATTAACAAAACAATTATGGAAATGCACTTTTTTTTTTGCAATTTCACCGCACTTGAAATTTTTTTCTTGTTTTCCAGTACACTATAAAAACCAGTAGTAAAACCAATTGTGTCATTCAAAAGTACAGCTCGTCCCGCAAAAAAAAAAGAAGAGAAATAAAAAGTTATGGCTCTATGAAGAAGGGGAGCAAAAAACAGAAATGCAAAAATGAAAAAAGGCTGCGGCATGAAGGGGTTAAAAGTGTTGGAGCATTTACTTTAATCAGGACACTGTTTTGCATTGTCTCTCTGTGAGCATAAATAGTCAAAGTATTGTTATGGTGAATAATAATAATCTTTATTTTTATATAGCGCTAACATATTCCACAGCGCTTTACAGTTTTGCACACATTATCATCGCTGTCCCCGATAGGGAATTTAGATTGTGAGCCCCATCAGTATGTCTTTGGAATGTGGGAGAAAACCGGAGTACCCGGAGGAAACCCACGCAAGAACATACAAACTCTTTGCAGATGTCCTTGGTGGGGTTTGAACCCAGGACTCCAGCGCTGCAAGGCTGCTGTGCTATCCACTGCGCCACTGTGCTGCCCATGTGAATACAATACAATACAGTACAATATTAGTGGTTATTATGTGGTTTATAATAATGAAAATGTAATGTGATGAACACATAAGTGTGCTAGGGATGTGTCTGTGGTATAATACATGATTGATGGGTGTTTGGGTCAAATCAGGCCCTTACAGCAACTTCCATAGCACTGGTCAATGCTGCACTATTCAGCACATTCTCTCTCTGTAGATTGATACTTGTCATAGCTGATAGACAGGAAGCTTTTTGGAATTAGCTGGTCTGGTGATGCCTGCTGCTTTGTTTGTGCAGGCAAGCAACATGTAGGATACAACTACTTGGGCGTAGGCAGTAGAGATTGCAGGAGACAACTATTCTTGTACCAACTTGAATAATTAAATATTATATTACCTTCAACATGATACAACTTAGTCCTATGTCTGTTGTGCGGAGAATTTTTCATGTTTTAGCAAAGTTTACAATGTATACACTTACGTTACTGTGACATAAATATTACAGTTGAATGTATACAGCAAGGGCACTTGTTTCTAATATGCTGTATTCCCTGATGTAACTTCTGGCTATTAACCACTGATGGTGAAATTAAATCAGTTGTTCCGTAGTCATTCTACATGCCTGCAGATTGCAGAATCCTGATTTGATACAATATGGACATTGTCAGGATTCTGCTCTATTGCCAGCTCTATGCTTAGCTGCAGTCAGGCTAGTTTCACATTTGCGTTTAAATCCGCAGCGTTTAATAAGCATCTGCAAGGGGTGGAAAAAATGCATATAAATGCGTACAAACGCGGCGTTTTTTAGATGCATGCAATACCACATGCGGTTAAAAAAACGCCGCGTTTGTACGCGTTTATATGCGTTTTTTCCTGCATTTGCGTTTTTTGTGCGCATGATGAGAATTTTCACAAGAGAAAAATCTAGATAACCAGACACCGCCAATGGGACTACAGAGGCCGTGTATTATGGGATTTCTTTACATAGACCCCTGAATAGCTGTAATCTTCAGATTTTGCTCCTGTATCCAGTGTCATGATGGATCTTCGCATGGAGAGCTTTTATTTCAACCTGGATTTAAGCATCAAGCGGTTTCTTGCCTGTGCTTTTGCTTGGGAGCAAGACTGAAATCGCGAAAGATGGAGAAGGAGACGTCGGCGTTTTTGGAGACACTCCATTATCGAACTACGTGAGAGCCATGGAGCCTATCACACGCTGCATGGCGAGCTTAATGCCAACCCGGAGAAATTCCATGAATATTCAAGGATGTCGCAAGACTCGTTCCGGGATTTGCTTGCTTGTGTCCAAGGAGTCATACGGAGACAAGACACCCAGCTCCGTAGAGCGATTCCACCAGAGGAACGTCTGCTGGTTACATTAAGGTACGTCCCAAATCTAAACCAATGACAGTCCAAATTTTGTGTTTTCTGACATGTATGTTTTGGGTATGTTCCTTTCTTTCTTTAGCGTAACCACACCATAACTAGAATAGTTTGTAATTTTGGGGGGGTTTCTTTTCTTACAGATTTCTGACAACCGGAGAGAGTTTATTATCCCTCCACTTCCAATACCGGCTTGGAATATCCACCCTGTCTGGAATAGTTGCGAACACCTGCCGGGCTTTGTGGAATGCTCTCCAGGATGAGTTTATAGCCCTACCCACTGTGGACATGTGGCTTGAAATTGCGGAAAAATTCTGGAGTGTGTGTGATTTCCCCAACTGTTTAGGAGCGGTGGATGGAAAGCACATCCGCATTATCAAACCTGCCAGAACAGGATCGGAGTATTTCAAGTATAAAAAATATTTTTCTGTTGTGCTCATGGCAATAGCTGATGCGAACTGTCGCTTCATCACCGTGGACATTGGAACTTTTGGCCGTGGCAACTATTCCCAGACTTTCAAGAACTCGGATATGGGCCGCCATGTGTATGGCAAAAATTTCAATTTTCCCCCACCACAGCCTCTCCCCAACACTCAAGGTCCACCGATGCCATTTGTTATGGTTGGGGATGAGGCCTTTCAGATTTGTGAAAACCTACTGAAGCCCTATTCCAGTCGGGACTTGAACCACACTAGAAGGATCTTTAACTACAGGCTCACCAGGGCCCGAAGAACAGTAGAGTGTTCCTTTGGCATTCTGGTCTCTAAATGGCGCATTCTTGCATCAGCCATAAATCTAAAAGTGGATACAGTCGACGAGGTGGTCAAAGCCTGTGTGGTTCTCCACAATTATATAATGGCTAAGGAGCAACCCAACATTGAACTGGATGAACCAGTTGCACACCCACTGCCTGATTTCCAGCATCATCTGCTGCGGTCTACTGCAGCAGTTGGTCACATGCGGGACCAATTTGCTGCCTTTTTTGATTCAGATATTGGACGTGTGTCATGGCAGGACAATGTGTAAATGTCCTGTTGTAATTAGATCTGTACCATTAATTTTCTGAAAGGATAATAACATTTCTTATTAATAAGCTTTAGTTTTGGTTGTGTTGACCGTGTCTCCTATGTTTTTCCTCTACAAACCAAGGCTAAACTAAATACTGCCTAAAACTAGCAGTATTTGGTCTGTATTTAATATCAGTATTTGTAATCCAAAAGCAAGAGTGGGTGATAAAGGCAGAGGTGCTAGTTATTATGTTAATATCATAATTTACCTCTAATTGTTCCACTCCTTGTTTTGGCTTACAAATACTGATATAAAACACTGACCACATACTGCTAGTGAGACGGCAGCCATGGTGCTTTAAGCTTGGTGACGTCATTGCGTCCTGATTCTGTTCTGCAGTATCCATTGGACACAGACTGAAGAGACAATGACTGTCACTTTAAAGAGATCTATACTCATCAAGTCAGGTGTCAGAAATAATGAATTCATGATGCACATATAACAGCCTCATGAATTCACTATTTCTGACACCTGTGCAGGTGAGCATAGATATGCCGTGTGTGACCACCATCGTCCCTTCAATTTGTGTGTAATAGATTATGTACACAGAAGAGAAAATGGAGGTTATACAAGGCAGTTCTCTACTCACCAGGTCATGTGTCCTAACTAATGAGTTTTTTGACACCTGACCTGTTCAGTAGAGTTCTGTACTGTATTTCCGCCATTTTCTCTTCAGACTGCAACACTAGTCACAGACTAAGCAGAAAGAAGAGATTATGGAGATAATACATCTATTTTTTGGGGGGCCACCTCATATCTTTATACTACAGACACACAAAGCTGCAGTCTTTTTTATAACTACTGGAGATATGATGTGGCTCAAAAATTAAGTGTGTGATGAAGTTTCTTATTTGGCGCACGGTGTGTGTTGCCGGCGGCGATAGACACAATAAACCAAACATAACTGGGGCAAAAAAATTTATTTAACTGCACCGGCTTGGGGTAGAATGATGTAAACGGGGGGTGTTAAGAACTGAGGCCTGGCTAACCGTGGATGACGCAGAGGTGACAGGAGAAGGGGCAATGAAACTAGTGGGGTCTGGTAGTTCGGGGATGGTGCTTGACACATGAGAGGCTTGAGACGCACTGGAAGGGTGACACAAACCTAACATTACAGACACATTGGGAGGTGAAGGGGGAGGAATGCTAAGAGTCCTCTGGGTTTTTTTGTGTTTTTTTTTTCTTTGCCGGGTTCTGGGAGGTCTTGGTGAGCTCATATGGCATGGCTTGGTGGTGGGTGACCTGTCAGGGTCCGGCTGCACTGTGTCAGAGTCCATAGTGCTCGTAGAGCGTGCAGCCATGCCAGAGTCCATAGTGCTCATAGAGCGTGCAGCCATGCCAGAGTCCATAGCGCTCATAGAGCGTGCAGCCATGCCAGAGTCCATAGCGCTTGTAGAGCAGAAGGCCATGCCAGGGTCCTGCTGCATCGTGATGGTGGCGGTACAGAAGGCCATGCCAGGGTCCTGTTGCATCCTGGTGGTGGTGGTACGGTAGGCCATGCCAGGGTCCTGCTGCATCGGGGTGGTGGCGGTACAGAAGGCCATGCCAGGGTCCTGCTGCATCGTGGTGGTGGTGGTGGTACGGAAGGCCATGCCAGGGTCCTGCTGCATCGTGGTGTCAGTGGAGGAGGTCCAAGCAGGAGCAGCGGTTGTCATGGTGGTGGCGGTGGGATGTCCAACTGCACTCGGCATGGTGCTGGCGCTGTAGTGGTGTCCGGCTGTGGAAGGAATTGAGGTGGCCGTGCAGTGGTATGCAGCAGAGGTCGGCATTGAGGTTAATTGTGACAGTGAAGGCACAGTTGGATATGCTGACACTGTCTGCTGGAAATACCGACTCTGCTGCATAGCCTGCACGTAAGCAGCATTGCAGGCCTGCATGACACTCAGCTGGAGATCAGGAGTAAGGTGTTCCGACATGCCCTGCTCAGTTTGGTTAAAAAAATGATATGCTGGCCTCTGGAGGTCGGCTTTCACTTGATCAAGGCTTTTGGTGACCTCCTGGATACGTGCATTCAAGAGGCTATGTGAAACATCCATTCGGTCACCCAAAGCCTTGATTGCTTCGTGTAAAACCGAGCTCAAGTGCAAAAACTCGGGCATGAGTAACCTGTCCAAAGCCCACTGCCGCGAGGAGCCCCCAAAAAAAGGGGCAGTGGAAGAGGACTGCAAAAGCGGAAGACCTGATGGACCAGCTCCCTGGTCTCCAGTTAGTGTGGAAGGCCCACTTGCTGCTGCGCTGCTGGATGGCTGGGATGGGTCCGCGGCTGTCGGATGAAGGACCGCTCCAGAACCTGGGCCAACAGTAGTGCTCCATGTGCTGTGAAAAAAGGAAAAACAAAATTAATACCAAAAAATAACCAGACGCAAAATCCTGTGGAATATAAAAATACAGATTATGGCAATACAATACAACCTAATGCACGTGATAAATACTTACGTTCTCTGGGCAAGGACCGGTCTTAAAAATGCCAGAAAATGATGGTATTTATATCTTCGGATCCTTGCTCCTGAACCACTGGGAACACTGCTCTCTTGACGCAAGTCCTTGTTGAAGCGGTCCTTCATCGAATGCCAACGTGTTTTGACTTTGGACACTGTTAAAAAAAAAAAAAAAAATATTTTGGTCAAAAAAATGACTTTTGGCTGTGCTCACACAACTGTGTGTGATGACAGAAACTCCAGAGAGTTTCTTTCATCACACACAGTCGAGTGAGCACGGCCAAGGTCTCTGCTGCTTCACACTGCAGTGCAATACTTACCAAATGCACTTCGGACCTGAGCCGGGGCGTTGTCCCAGCCATCCCACATCTCTTTGGCCACCTCATTCCATAGGCACCACATCGTGACGTTGTTTGAGTGCAGTGGATCCCGGGTGTCCCACAATGGGACTCGCCCCTGGACCAGGGAGATGAGGAGGTCATTCTCAATTAGATCATCCTCCCGTTGTGGAACCTAAAAATTAAATAAAGTCATTAAAGTTTGGTCAATTAACATAAGGAAAAGAAAGAAAAAAGATGCTGAGAAATGGCATGAATAGGAAAGTCAACATTCAAAAGGATTCCAGAAGAAAAAAGTAAAGAAATACGAATGGAAAGAAAGGAAGATTCACGAATATTACACTGAGGATACATAAAACAGTCAGCCTTGTATACGTACCCGCTGCCGTCTTTCAACCCGACCTTGACTCCGCTGCTCCTGCCCAGTCTCTGCCGCAGATGAAGAAGAGCTCTAAAAAAATGAAAAACAAAAATTGTCCCATGTGTGGTTGTGACAGTGAATACTTACCAATCGGATGAGGCAAGTACTGACCTCACTGACATGCTCGACTTCCGACGGCCCAGGAAGAAACTCCTCATGAGAAGAAGCCGAAGAAGAAGACATTCTGATGCATGTAGAAAGAAAGAAAGAAATGGCAGAAATTTGGACATGTAGAGACAGAAAATAGAAAATAAATGCATTGGCTAGGATATACTCACATTGTTCAGAGTCTGGTTTCCTCCAAGGTGCTTGTGTCTGTCTGCTCTGCTTCAGTGTCTGCTGAGTAGTGACCTGCAAATGTCCACTACCTCCCTTTATCACCTACTATGTGGGGGGTGGCTTATCAGTGTCTAGACATGTTTTTCTCTTGTGAAATGCATGCGTTCACGAACGCAACCAAACGCATGTGCTTCTGAACGCATGCGTTCATATTGACAGCAATGCATTTTTTTGTCGCAAACCTTGCGCAATCGACCGCGTGCGTTTCCAGGCGGCAAATTGACCCCTCTAAAAATTACTACATGTTGCATTTCCGCGCCAAGCTGCAAACGACGCATGTGTCGTCAAACGCGGCAAAACGTGAACAATCACAAACGCATGCATACCTAATGTTAAATATAGGAATACACAACGCATGCGGATATATGTAGAAACACTGCGGACACAACAAACGCTGCGGACACAAACACAAATGTGAAACCAGCCTCACATGTCAACAAGCTTCTCTCCATAGCATACTACAATCAGCAGGAAAAGTTATTAGAAGGCACGTGAGTGCAACCATGTAAGTCGAAGTCGCATATTTGTGGTTAAGAGATGGCCTCTTGAGCTGGTAGTTGGGCAGAATCTTGACTATGTGAATATTCGACACTGTCAGGATTTGGTAATCTGCAGTCAAGTACAGTGAGGACTGCAGAAATGTATACTTAGGCCAGGAAACCCCTTTAAAAAGCAGTGAAGTTCCAGAGTTACTATTTTTCTATTTGCTGCATGATAAACATGGTATGAATATGTCTCTTAGAAAATGTATGCATTTTAGTACTAACTTGTTTATATTAAATTCCCAAACTTAAAGTACTGCAGCTTGGAGTCAGACTTCTAATTAGTGATGATGATCAGCGAATAGCATTGTTGCTCGAGTATTTGTTAGTGCTTGGTTTTCGTCACCTCAGCTGCATGATTTACGGCTGCTGGACAGCCTGAATACAGTACATGTGGGAATTCCCTATCAAACAGGCGTTCCTCACATGTATTCAGCCTATACAGCAGCCATAAATCATGCAGCTGAGGCGACGAAAACTAAATCTCCGAGCACTAACAAATACTTGGAGATCACCCGAGCATGCTCTGGAAAACCAGAGCAACAATGATATTCGCTCATTACATTCTGTTACATTTAAAAAATTGTTATACTCCCCTGGTCTATAAAATATATCACATAATGTAATTAGAATATGTAATTTGAGATTAAACTTTGGTCTAGACTGTAGCCTGTTGGTAAGCACCTTTTTATTAGATTAAATAGAGCTCTGACCCCTGTAAGGAAATATCATCTTAATATATACTTTCCTTGTAATGTCTTCACATCCTGTTCTGTCCAGATGTGTCCGGATCCCAGAATTCCAAGCAGCGGAAGTTCACCGACCGCCATATTGGGACACCCAAGTGATGGGTGTCTCATTATGGAAACTGCAGGTGGTACCAGCCTCTTGCGCGGTACCACCAGCAGAACACCATCGCACCACACACACACACACACAGTATAGGCCGTACACACCACACACACGCTTTATATACTGTATATATTATGCACCACACACACTGTGTACGCCGTATGCAGCCTCTTGCGCGGTACCACCAGCGGAACACCATCACGAACACGCCGCCGCCGGATCAGCTGAATGATTCACTGACCGCCGCCATCTTTATAAAGGAGGAGCGCATGCGCAGTTTTAATGTGACCACCGCTATCAGTCTGCACAAAGATGGCGGCGGACTGATTTACTATGCCTATGTGAATTCCGCGCAGGTGCAGTGAATCATTCGGCTGATCGTGGCGGCAGATGCGCGATGTGTCTACAGACTGAGGAAGCTGGTTACATTAAAGGGGTTTTATCACGAACGAAAGTTCATTTTACAAATTGTCTGTGTCTGACCGTGTACGGAGCATACCACATCTCCTTGCCAGGGGAGGAAACAAAAGACAATACTGGCATTACAGCAGGGGATCTGTTATGAACAGGTAATTCAGAACCACAATGGACATTGAAGTTCAGAGCACACAAAGTGACCTGACAATTACCAAAAACAAAGGACGAGCTCTGAGACGTGGGAACTCTGCTGACCGCAATCCCTAATCCTAACACACCACACTAGAGGTAGCCGTGGATTGCGCCTAACGCTCCCTATGCAACTCGGCACAGCCTGAGAAACTAACTAGCCCTGAAGATAGAAAAATAAGCCTACCTTGCCTCAGAGAATTTCCCCAAAGGAAAAGGCAGCCCCCCACATATAATGACTGTGAGTAAGATGAAAATACAAACACAGAGATGAAATAGATTTAGCAAAGTGAGGCCCGACTTACTGAATAGACCGAGGATAGGAAAGATAGCTTTGCGGTCAACGCAAAAACCTACAAACAACCACGCAGAGGGGCAAAAAGACCCTCCGCACCGACTAACGGTACGGAGGTGCTCCCTCTGCGTCTCAGAGCTTCCAGCAAGCAAGAAAAACCAATAAAGCAAGCTGCACAGAAAAAATAGCAAGCAAAAAATAACACAAGCAAAACTTAGCTTATGCAGGAAAGACAGGCCACAGGAACGATCCAGGAGAAAGCAAGACCAATACTAGAACATTGACTGGAGGCCAGGATCAAAGCACCAGGTGGAGTTAAATAGAGCAGCACCTAACGACTTAACCTCATCACCTGAGGAAGGAAACTCAGAAGCCGCAGTACCACTCTCATCCACCAAAGGAAGCTCAGAGACAGAACCAGCCGAAGTACCACTCTCGACCACAGGAGGGAGTTTGGCCACAGAATTCACAACAGTACCCCCCCTTGAGGAGGGGTCACCGAACCCACACCAGAGCCCCCAGGCCGACCAGGATGAGCCACATGAAAGGCACGAACCAGATCAGCAGCATGGACATCAGAGGCAAAGACCCAGGAATTATCTTCCTGACCATAACCTTTCCACTTAACCAGATACTGGAGTTTCCGTCTCGAAACACGAGAATCCAAAATCTTCTCCACTATATACTCCAATTCCCCTTCAACCAAAACCGGAGCAGGAGGATCAATAGATGGAACCACAGGTGCCACGTATCTCCGCAACAATGACCTATGGAACACGTTATGGATGGAAAAAGAAGCTGGAAGAGTCAAACGAAAAGACACAGGATTAAGAACCTCAGAAATCCTATATGGACCAATGAAACGAGGCTTAAATTTAGGAGAGGAAACCTTCATAGGAATATAACGAGATGACAACCAAACCAAATCCCCAACACGAAGTCGGGGACCCACACAGCGCCTGCGGTTAGCGAAACGTTGAGCCTTCTCCTGGGACAAAGTCAGATTGTCCACTACATGAGTCCAAATCTGCTGCAACCTATCCACCACAGTATTATTAAGGGCGAACTCAGCCAAAGGCAAAAAGGACACCCAATCATCCTGATCAGCAGAAACAAAACATCTCAGATATGTTTCCAAGGTCTGATTGGTTTGTTCAGTCTGGCCATTTGTCTGAGGATGGAAAGCCGAGGAAAAAGACAAATCAATGCCCATCCTAGCACAAAAGGCTCGCCAAAACCTCGAAACAAACTGGGAACCTCTGTCATAAACGATGTTCTCTGGAATGCCATGTAAACGAACCACATGCTGGAAAAACAACGGCACCAAATCAGAGGAGGAAGGCAATTTAGACAAGGGCACCAAATGGACCATCTTAGAGAAGCGATCACAAACCACCCAAATGACCGACATTCTTTGAGAGACGGGGAGATCCGAAATAAAATCCATAGAGATATGTGTCCAAGGCCTCTTCGGGACTGGCAAGGGCAAAAGCAACCCACTGGCTCGAGAACAGCAGGGCTTAGCCCAAGCAAAAATCCCACAGGACTGCACAAAAGAACGCACATCCCGCGACAGAGACGGCCACCAAAAGGATCTTGCCACCAAATCTCTAGTACCAAAGATTCCAGGATGACCAGCCAACACTGAACAATGAACCTCAGAGATAACTTTATTCGTCCACCTATCAGGGACAAACAGTTTCTCCGCTGGGCAACGGTCAGGTCTATTAGCCTGAAATTTTTGCAGCACCCGCCGCAAATCAGGGGAGATGGCAGACAAAATTACCCCCTCTTTGAGAATACCCGCCGGCTCAGACAAACCCGGAGAATCGGGCACAAAACTCCTAGACAGGGCATCCGCCTTCACATTTTTAGAGCCCGGAAGGTACGAAACCACAAAGTCAAAACGGGAGAAAAACAGCGACCAACGAGCCTGTCTAGGATTCAACCGTTTGGCAGACTCGAGATAAGTCAAGTTTTTGTGATCAGTCAAGACCACCACGCGATGCTTAGCTCCTTCAAGCCAATGACGCCATTCCTCGAATGCCCACTTCATGGCTAGCAACTCTCGATTGCCAACATCATAATTTCGCTCAGCAGGCGAAAATTTCCTGGAAAAGAAGGCGCATGGTTTCATCACCGAGCAATCAGAACTTCTCTGCGACAAAACAGCCCCTGCTCCAATTTCGGAAGCATCAACCTCGACCTGGAACGGAAGCGAAACATCTGGTAGGCACAACACAGGGGCAGAAGAAAAACGACGCTTCAACTCCTGAAAAGCTTCCACAGCAGCAGAAGACAAATTGACCACATCAGCACCCTTCTTGGTTAAATCAGTCAACGGTTTAGCAATGCTAGAAAAATTAGCGATGAAGCGACGATAAAAATTAGCAAAGCCCAGGAACTTCTGCAGACTCTTCAGAGATGTTGGCTGAGTCCAATCATAAATGGCCTGAACTTTAACAGGGTCCATCTCGATACTAGAAGGAGAAAAAATGAACCCCAAAAATGAAATCTTCTGAACACCAAAGAGACACTTTGACCCCTTCACAAACAAAGAATTAGCACGCAGGACCTGGAACACCATTCTGACCTGCTTCACATGAGACTCCCAATCATCCGAGAAGACCAAAATATCATCCAAGTATACAATCAGGAATTTATCCAGGTACTCTCGGAAGATGTCATGCATAAAGGACTGAAACACTGATGGAGCATTAGAAAGTCCGAATGGCATAACCAGGTACTCAAAATGGCCTTCGGGCGTATTAAATGCTGTTTTCCATTCATTGCCCCGTTTAATACGCACAAGATTATACGCACCACGAAGATCTATCTTGGTGAACCAACTAGCCCCCTTAATCCGAGCAAACAAATCAGACAGCAGCGGCAAAGGGTACTGAAATTTGACCGTAATTTTATTTAGAAGGCGGTAATCAATACAAGGTCTCAGTGAACCATCCTTCTTGGCCACAAAAAAGAACCCCGCTCCCAATGGCGACGATGATGGGCGAATATGACCCTTCTCCCAAGACTCCTTCACGTAACTCCGCATAGCGGCGTGCTCAGGTACAGATAAATTAAACAGTCGACCCTTAGGAAACTTACTACCAGGAATCAAATCGATAGCACAATCACAATCCCTATGCGGAGGTAGGGCATTGGACTTGGGCTCATCGAATACATCCCGGTAATCAGACAAGAACTGTGGGACCTCAGAAGGGGTGAATGATGAGATAGACAGAGATGGAACATCACCATGTGCCCCCTGACAACCACAGCTGGACACAGACATTGATTTCCAATCTAATACTGGGTTATGGACTTGTAGCCATGGCAACCCCAACACGACCACATCATGCAGATTATGCAACACCAGAAAGCGAATATCCTCCTGGTGCGCAGGAGCCATGCACATGGTCAGCTGGGTCCAATACTGAGGCTTATTCTTGGCCAAAGGCGTAGCATCAATTCCTCTCAATGGAATAGGACACTGCAAGGGCTCCAAGACAAACCCACAGCGCCTAGTAAACTCCAAGTCCATCAAATTCAGGGCAGCGCCTGAATCCACAAATGCCATGACAGAATAGGAAGACAAAGAGCAGATCAAAGTAACGGACAAAAGAAATTTCGACTGTACCGTACCAATGGTGGCAGACCTAGCGAACCGCTTAGTGCGCTTAGGACAATCGGAGATAGCATGAGTGGAATCACCACAGTAGAAACACAGCCCATTCTGACGTCTGTGTTCTTGCCTTTCAGCTCTGGTCAAAGTCCTATCGCACTGCATAGGCTCAGGTTCATGCTTAGATAATACCGCCAAATAGTGCACAGATTTACGCTCGCGCAAGCGTCGACCGATCTGAATGGCCAAAGACATAGACTCATTCAGACCAGCAGGCATAGGAAATCCCACCATGACATCCTTAAGGGCTTCAGAGAGACCCTTTCTGAAAATAGCTGCCAGCGCACATTCATTCCATTGAGTGAGCACGGACCACTTTCTAAACTTCTGACAATAAATCTCTATCTCATCCTGACCCTGACACAGAGCCAGCAAATTTTTCTCTGCCTGATCCACTGAATTAGGTTCGTCATACAGCAATCCGAGTGCCAGAAAAAACGCATCAATATTACATAATGCAGGATCTCCTGGCGCAAGGGAAAATGCCCAGTCTTGAGGGTCGCCACGTAATAAAGAAATAATGATCTTAACTTGTTGTACTGGGTCACCAGAGGAGCGGGGTTTCAAAGCCAGAAATAGTTTACAATTATTTTTAAAATTCAAAAAATTTGCTCTATCTCCAGAAAATAACTCAGGAATAGGAATCTTAGGTTCTAACATAGGATTCTGAACCACTAAATCTTGAATATTCTGTACATTTATAGCGAGATTATCCATCAAAGAGAACAGACCTTGAATGTCCATGTCCACACCTGTGTTCTGAACCACCCTGATGTAAAGGGAAAAAGAAAGACAGAACACAGTGCAAAGAAAAAAAAATAGTCTCAGAACTTCTCTTTTCCCTCTATTAAGAAGCATTAGTACTTTGGGCCTCCAGTACTGTTATGAACAGGTAATTCAGAACCACAATGGACATTGAAGTTCAGAGCACACAAAGTGACCTGACAATTACCAAAAACAAAGGACGAGCTCTGAGACGTGGGAACTCTGCTGACCGCAATCCCTAATCCTAACACACCACACTAGAGGTAGCCGTGGATTGCGCCTAACGCTCCCTATGCAACTCGGCACAGCCTGAGAAACTAACTAGCCCTGAAGATAGAAAAATAAGCCTACCTTGCCTCAGAGAAATTCCCCAAAAGAAAAGGCAGCCCCCCACATATAATGACTGTGAGTAAGATGAAAATACAAACACAGAGATGAAATAGATTTAGCAAAGTGAGGCCCGACTTACTGAATAGACCGAGGATAGGAAAGATAGCTTTGCGGTCAACACAAAAACCTACAAACAACCACACAGAGGGGCAAAAAGACCCTCCGCACCGACTAACGGTACGGAGGTGCTCCCTCTGCGTCTCAGAGCTTCCAGCAAGCAAGAAAAACCAATAAAGCCAGCTGGACAGAAAAAATAGCAAGCAAAAAATAACACAAGCAAAACTTAGCTTATGCAGGAAAGACAGGCCACAGGAACGATCCAGGAGAAAGCAAGACCAATACTAGAACATTGACTGGAGGCCAGGATCAAAGCACCAGGTGGAGTTAAATAGAGCAGCACCTAACGACTTAACCTCATCACCTGAGGAAGGAAACTCAGAAGCCGCAGTACCACTCTCATCCACCAAAGGAAGCTCATAGACAGAACCAGCCGAAGTACCACTCTCGACCACAGGAGGGAGCTTGGCCACAGAATTCACAACAGGGATCACAGAGGATTCATTTTGTCAGGTAAAAGATTTCTCTTACTGTTTTTAAACAATATTTTACCTCACAAAATGTATCCGATGCAATCTCCTGCTGTAATATCAGTATTACACAGGTCAAAGAAGAGATGACATGAGAGGAAAAGACAGCAGATGGGGGAGAGAGAAAGCGCACAGGGGTGAGAGAGACAGAGCACAGGGGGAGACAGCTCAAATGGGACAGCACATGAGGGGACAGACAAGGGGGATAGCACATGGGGTAGGCAGGTCAAAGAAGAGAGCACAGATGGGAGAAGTCAGCACATGGGGAAAGAGAGAGTGGATAGGTGGGTGAGCACATGGGGGAGAGATTATCAACGCTGCAAAGCCTGCCCCCATCGTGACATTACTGCCCTCCCGATGCGATGGCAACGGGTCTTCATCTGGTGAAAGAATAATCACAAAGTTGTGTCCATATTCACATTGTAAGAAGTATGATATGACTTGTAAGGCTAGGTTCACACACACAGTACTAAGCACCACATAGGGGTTTCTGTCAGACTCCACAAACAGGATTTCAGCAGAATCCTCGGCAGAACCATTGACTTCAGTTAAGCCGATGGAACTGTAAGGGTGGTCCAGGCAGGTAATCGTGGCTGAGGACTTCCGCTCCATCACATCCTGGCCTTCCCTCACATACACTCCCAGGCTCCCAGTCAACATACCTGCTGCTCCTTTAGTAAGTGTGAGTCGCCCACCAGGCTGGGAAAATATTCAGAAAAGTTCCCACGCTCTAGGTCATATGAGGACATCCAGCAGAGGGCGCATCACCGCGAATGAAGGTAACTACAGGTCATTGACCTACTTTCCATTCATTCGCTGGGGTTTTACTGGCATGAGCACAGCTGCATTAGCAGAGCTCCTGCCTGTAAAATAATTTAACCCCTTCAGATGGATTTACATCGTGGGACGTGACAGATCATCAGAAGGTATGGGATATTGTTGGTTTATTATTTTTAATTTGTTACAGGTCGAGGGTCTTCAGGTGGATTGAGAGTACAATAAAATATTACAACAATCTGTGTGTTTATTTCATTAAAATACTTTGCAATATTGTGTGTGTATTTTTTAACCATTTCATACTATTGGATTAATAATGGATAGATGTCATAATTGACGCCTCTCCATTATTAATCTGGCTTAATGTCACCTTACAATAGCAAGGTGACATTAACCCTTCATTACCCCATATCCCACCACTACACGGGAGTGGGAAGAGAGTGGCCAATTGCCAGAATAGGCGCATCTTCCAGATATGTCTTTTCTGGGGTGGCTGGGGGCAGATGTTTTTAGCCAGGGGGGGCCAATAACCGTGGACCCTCTCTAGGCTATTAATATCTGCCCTCAGTCACTGGCTTTACCACTCTGGCGGAGAAAATTGCGCGGGAGCCCATGCCAATTTTTTCCCATGATTTAACCCTTAAATTTAATAGCTACAGCGCCCAAATTTTGCACATACACACTACTAACATTAGTAGTGTGTAATATGCAAAAAAAAAATGGGAATATGACATGGTTTACTGTATGTAAACCATGTCTCATATCATGACGGGTTTAGGAAGGAGAAATGAAAAACCGGCAATTGAATTACCGACTTTTCTGCTATATCGCGCTGAAGTAAATATAAATATATATATATATGTGTCTCACTGACATACATATATATATATATATATATAGACAGTACATATGTTTTTATGATTTTTTGAGCACATGGATCCATTGTATGTCCGTATGTCGGTTTTGCAAGCCTGCGAGAAAATCTCGCAGTACGGATTACATATTTCCCATTGACTTGCATTGGGTTTAGTGTTTCGGTCGATCCCTGACCCCGACTTTTTGTGATAATCGGCCGATTTCACTCGACTCAACTTTTGAGAAAGTCGGGTTTCGCAAAACCCGACTCGACCTTAAAAAAGTAAAAGTCGCTCAACCCTAGTAATCATACATTGCAACGGGTACCATAAATATGCACAATATGAATTATTTACAACAGCATAACAAGGAAGGCAAACATTCATATTTATGGACACCTCCTTGTGCCCCTTACATTTCCCCTTCCTTTAACAATGGTGGTCCCGGACGATTCACGGAACACATTTATTGGTAACAACAAATACTCCACGCAGGAAGATAACATGCTTGAACAAAGTCTCTTTTTCTTGCTCAGTAAGAGACACCAGATGCCACCTGCCGCCATCAGGGAACACCCTCCAATCACGTTAGCCGTGCTTGTCCCAGGATTGCTGTATCCTTCTGCGGTGTGCTCCACCACTACTGCATCAGGATTCAGCTCATTCCCAGCTTCCGGTCCAGGTTCCACAATAACGGGTGTCACTTCTGGTCTCTGCTGGATCGGCAACGTCGTCATCAGTGGTGCAGGCCTCCTCTTCCGGTGTTGCTGGACAGACTCGTCACTCGGCAATATCAGAGTCACTGGTGCAGGTCTCTTCTCCTGATATCTCTGGACAAGCTCATCACTCCTCCCTGGCTCTGGCAGCTGCCAGTCTGGTGCTTGGGGCAACTTCCTGGACAGGTAAGCTACAGCCTCTACACCCCCTCTCTTCTTTAGCCACACCCACCATGGGCAGGTCAGACACTGTCGGCAGTCAAATTGTTTTGCCCTGGTCCCAAGTATATCCATCCACTTCGCAAGCCGCCACATATTTAGATTGCGAGCCCCATCGGGGACAGTGGTGATAATGTGTGCAAAAACTGTAAAGCGCTGTGGAATATGTTAGCGCTATATAAAAATAAAGATTATTATTTTTTTTGAGTGACCTGTCCGTACTGCTTAGTTCTTTTCTAGCACCTACAGCCGAAGTCCCACTTATACTGCGCTGTCAGTGACCCTTTCAATACCTTCCTTCTTTCTCACATAGCCTTCCTGGCCCTGATGCTGCCTGACTGTATCTAGGGCTGCTGCAGAGCTGACTTCCCTGACAGGGCGCTCCTGCCCAACTGATTCAAATTTCCAGATGTTTCCCAGATTAACAGCAGTTTGCTCCTCCCTCTTCATTGACAAGATGAATAACTCTGCACCCCATCTAGTGGCCAAACTAGGGTACTATGCTTTCCCTACAACCATAACCATAATCATACATAGCAACGGGTGCAATAAATATGCACAACATGAATTATTTACAATAGCATAACAAGGAAGGCAAAAATTCATATTTACGGACACCTCCATGTGCCCCTTACAGAACCTCTTTCCACTCATTCTGACCTCTATTCTGGCTTTGTTTGAATTTTTAGAAGCAAGCACAAAAACATGTCTATTTTTTAGATACTCTGACCCAATCTTATATCTGTATGGGTTATAGACTAATAAACACAATATATTTATATCTTCCGACCCTTTGTTGAGGTCCGTGCACTTTGCATATCTATACCATAGCACAGAATATTGGAAATTACATTGAAACCTTGTGAGCAACCTTCATACAAAATCAGTTTTGTTGGGCAATAAGAACCGAAGATAACTAGGCCTGGCATCATAATTGCAGCATGATTTTATAGTGGACCTACTTTTCAGAAGATGTACTGGGATCCCAGCCGGTGTAAGAACCACTCTTGTGACTCCTGAAAAAATTTTTGCTTATACACTGCTCAAAAAAAATAAAAGGGAACACTTAAACAACAGAATATAACTCCAAGTAAATCAAACTTTTGTGAAATCAAACTGTCCACTTAGGAAGCAACACTGATTGACAATCAATTTCACATGCTGTTGTGCAAATGGAATAGACAACAGATGGAAATTATTGGCAATAAGACACACTCAATAAAAGAGTGGTTCTGCAGGTGGGGACCACATCTCAGTACCAATGCTTTCTGGCTGATGTTTTGGTCACTTTTGAATGTTGGTTGTGTTTTCACACTCGTGGTAGCATGAGACGGACTCTACAACCCACACAAGTGGCTCAGGTAGTGCAGCTCATCCAGGGTAGCACATCAATGCAAGCTGTGGCAAGAAGGTTTGCTGTGTCTGTCAGCATAGTGTCCAGAGGCTGGAGGCGCTACCAGGAGACAGGCCAGTACACCAGGAGACATGGAGGGGGCTGTAGGAGGGCAACAATCCAGCAGCAGAACCGCTATCTCCACCTTTGTGCAAGGAGACACAGGAGGAGCACTGCCAGAGCCCTGCAAAATGACCTCCAGCATGCAACAAATGTGCATTTGTCTGCACAAATGGTTAGAAACCGACTCTATGGGGATGGTCTGAGTGCCTGACGTCCACAGATGGGGGTTGTGCTCACAGCCCAACACCATGCAGGATGCTTGGCATTTGCCACAGAACACCAGGATTGGCAAATTCGCCACTGGCACCCTGTGCTCTTCACAGATGAAAGCAGACTCACACTGAGCACATGTGACAGAGTCTGGAGATGCCATGGAGAGCGATCTGCTCCCAGCAACATCCTTCAGCATGACCGGTTTGGCAGTGGGTCAGTAATGGTGTGGGGTGGCATTTCTTTGGAGGGCCGCACAGCCCTCCATGTGCTCACCAGAGGTAGCCCGACTGCCATTAGGTACCGAGATGAGATCCTCAGACCCTTTGTGAGACCACATGCTGGTGTGGTTGGCCCTGGGTTCCTCCTAATGTAGGACAACGCCAGACCTCATGTGGCTGGAGTGTCAGCAGTTCCTGCAAGATGAAGGCATTGAAGCTATGGACTGGCCCGCCTGTTCCCCAGACCTGAATCCGATTGAACACATCTGGGACATCATGTCTCGCTCCATCCACCAACGTCACGTTGCATCACAGACTGTCTGGAGGAGACACCTCAGGAGACCAACTGCCGCCTCATCAGGAGCATGCCCAGGCGTTGTACAGTAGGGATGTCATACAAGCATGAGTAGAACACACAACACTGAGCATCTTTTCCTTGTCGTGAGACATTTCCACTGAAGTTGAATCAGCCTGTAATTTGATTTTCCACTTTGATTTTGAGTATCTTTCCACATCCAGACCTCCATGGGGTATTCATTTTGATTTACATTGATAATCGTTATGTTTTATTGGTCTGAACACATTCCACTATGTAATGAATAAAAAATTGCAACTGGAATATTTCATTCAGAGATATCTAGGATGTGGTATTTTAGTGTTCCCTTTATTTTTTTGAGCAGTGTATATTATCCAACAAGGCTGTTAAGAAAACATTTGCACAAAATAAAATATGATAAATGTTGAATTAGTTAAAAATCAAAGATAAGAGTCTGCAGCTGTTAAAGAGATTTCTGGGCATTGCTTTAAACTTGTGGGAAAGTGTGACATCAGGAATCCTAACAGCTTGTAATATTTCACAGCTTGATCCATTGTCATGTGACCCACTCACATTCGATTTGGACACTTGCAGTCATATGCCGGCCATCTTCTCTTCTCTGAATGAAACACTGAGAAGTGGAAGAAAAGACGGTCAGCACATGATCACAAGTATGCATGCAGATCACATATGAGCAGTCACATGATGACTGCCAAAAAAGCTCATTCTAAGCAGTGTATATATTATACACAATTTGGACCCCGATGTTACACTCTCAGCATGTTTAATACAATTTTCTGATTTACTATAAAGTGTAATTGAACTGCAATGTATATATTCGGGTTGGTTCACATCTGTGCTCATTTTTTCATCTTTCCATTTGATTATAAGAATGGAAAAATAACACTAGTGCTTGATTCATTACATAATGAACACCAACAGCACCCAGGGACTGAAATGGGGTACATGGAAAGTTATATGGAAGATATCCAACCACTGCAAAAAAAAAAACTGGCTGGGGATCTTATCTTTCAATCTGGGAAACGGCCAATGGTCTCCTCTGTGCCCCGCTCCATGCCAGGATTATTCGGTTAGCTGAACTGGTGATCTGATGTGATCCTTTTTTTTCCTTTTGCTTATGTTTACACATGGAAAGCTGTACAAGTCCACTATACACCAAGCTTTATTGTTACACGTAAAACCCCAAATCCTTGTGATGTAGACAAAGAGCTCACAGTGGAGATAGGAGACTGAATTCAATCACCAGAACACAATAACCAGGGTAAGAGTTAAAGCTTGGTTTAAGGGTAAGAATAAAAAAAAATATCAAACCTCATAGAGATAGTGTCCATATTTTATTGAAGTGTGACAGGAAAACATTGTACATGCACTACATTGTGTACATTACTCTGTATACAAGAAATGAAGGTTCATGACTGTGAAACTGTGAAATGTAGAAAAGACAAATGGAATAGCTGCAGATACAAAGAAGTCATCGCAAATTTGATATATAAATTTATACATATTTCTGAATACAATTCTTTCCCATCCTGCATTACACACTTAGGAAATGACTCATAAAACAATTTACAGGTCTAAGAAGACTTTCCTTATAGAAAAATGTGAAACAAATGCTGACTGGATGTCTCAAGCTGTTTGAGAGGAAAGTACCTAAATACCCCATTAGGAAAATTATGGCATTTGTTTGGAAGTCGAAAATGTCACCATATTTAGATAACAACAGAGTGTAGTTTATCAATTTAATTGACCAACAGTACAAAAATACTGACCTGAAAAAAGGAAAGAAATATATATTGGTACCATGTTAGCCAGTAGATAGAAAAATATTTAGAATTGAGAGTCCTCAGTGGTTGTCTAACTGAAAAGATGGTAATAAATTGCAAGCTTTCCAGACTACTCAGGTCCCTTCCTCAGACATACATTTCAAAAAACCTGATCTGCACATCCAAACATAGACACAGTGTGAACAGGTGCTGAACCCAGAGTCGCCAACTCGTATATATTTAAGCAAATAGGGCAGCACACTGCTGCGCCAAAACATGCAAACTTGAAAACACAAAATCTGAACTGCACCACTGCACTGAAAATATGAAAAATGAGAGCTTTTAGCGCATAAAAATGGCCAATTTTATGTGTACCTCGTAGCCACGATAAGGCATCTCTCTTATACGAGGCCCTACGCTTGACCTACCTCTCTGAGAATAAACGTCTCCATCTGAATGGGTACATGTGAAACCTCTCCTTGGACTCAAATTCTCTCTCGCTGTGGAGGGGTATTGGACCTATTATAATTAAAACACCTGAAGCTAGGAGGCGGGGAGTGCACGATCAGAAGGCTAGAGAATACATTTCAAAAAACCTGATCTGCACATCCAAACATAGACACAGTGTGAACAGGTGCTGAACCCAGAGTCGCCAACTCGTATAAATTTAAGCAAATAGGGCAGCACACTGCAGCGCCAAAACATGCAAACTTGAAAACACAAAATCTGAACTGCACCACTGCACTGAAAATATGAAAAACTTCCTCAGACATAGACTAATACCAATTCTGAAGAATAAAATTTATGTACAATACAGCCTATACATAATGCCATAGATAAGACAGGTGACGTAAAGCAGAACTACCATTATGTGAGAGTGAATTAAGGAATTTGCTCCTCAGACCATGTGGGGGCATCTCAACATAGAACCAGACCCCAATCAGAGGACAATAAAACATTCACACTCCTTATCTGTGAACTGTTCCAATATTTATGGACACAACTGTTTATCACTCTCACATAATGGTAGTTCTGCTTCACGTCACCTGTCTTTATGGCATTATTTCTGGGCTGTATTGTGCATAAATATGTGATTCTTCAGAATTTGTATTAGTCTATGCCTGATGAAGGGACCTGCAAGCTTGCAATTTGTTACCATCTTTTCAGTTAGACATTATAAGGCATCAACCATTGAGGACTCTCAATTCTAAATATTTGACCTGAAAATGCTTCCAACTATAATTTAGGTGACAACTTTCAGCATTACCAGAAGCCGGTTAACAAGAAAGGAAAAAATTACGTCATACCACTCTTGCATCCAAAGAGTAGGCATCTAACTCTGTAGCTGCCCTTTTTATTTTTGTTAAAAAAAAAGATTTTCCATTGTAGAAATTCATTTCATATTGATTCCATGTTGGTCAGATATCTAACAGCAGTAACCCCTACTAATATTGAAGCTTCTTCAAAGGTTTTCTCTGCACAGAATTACCCCAGTCCACATATATTGCAAGGAATGTCAAGAACCTTTTCATTAATTTATAGGAACATGAATGAAGCTCTCTTCCCTTTCATAATCTGCGAGGGTCTTGCCCCTATTAGCAATGTAATTCCATGCATTACAAGGATTTACAGGAACCCTCTATTAATTTGAAGAAAATGCAGAAGAAATCCCACTCTTCATTTCCATGATCTGGGAAGATCCCCGAAGTCTTGCCCCTATTAGAATTACATTCATACAAGAAGAAATTGAGGTGATAGCCCATTATCTAGTAAGCTTGTTACAATGTGTTCAGTTTAGGGATATATATGATTTGTGCTCAAAGTCTCATATCTCAGGTCTTTATTCTCTTACAACTCCATAAGTTCTGCTTACCCCAGTGAAATAAAAAAAATTAACAGCAATTTCTTACAAAATAGCTGACAATCTCGGTGGATAGGTAGAAGCAGCAAGACTCGCAGATTTTCTCTTGGAATCCTAACAGTTTTTAAAGACGTTTTACAATGACTTTTCTGGAAATATTTTGTACAGGGAAGCTGGGCCACCGTAACAATCTAACCACAGTAAGATCTGCCCCAATCTAACCAATAATTCATTATATTTCAAAATTAAAGGGAACCTGTCACCTGAATTTGGCGGGACTGGTTTTGGGTCATATGGGTGGAGTTTTCGGGTGTTTGATTCACCCTTTCCTTACCCGCTGGCTGCATGCTGGCTGCAATATTGGATTGAAGTTCATTCTCTGTCCTCCGTAGTACATGCCTGCACAAGGCAAGATTGCTTTGCGCAGGCATGTACTATGGAGGACAGAGAATGAACTTCAATCCAATATTGCAGCCAGCATGCAGCCAGCGGGTAAGGAAAGGGTGAATCAAACACCCGAAAACTCCGCCCATATGACCCAAAACCAGTCCCGCCAAATTCAGGTGACAGAGTCCCTTTAAGACAAAACAGGTTATTTGAAAGGGGGGTGTCTCCTGTGACACTCAAGACATTGTTATGTCACGTGAGCCCTGCAGCCAACTAGCAACTGTTAATGGGCTGCTTCAATCTCACTTCAGTTAGACAAAACGGACACCCTGGGGAAGTGAAAAAACAGCAGTGGCTCTTGCTTCTTCCGGATGTCCGTTTTGCTGAAAGGGAGTGAGAGTGAAGAGACTCATTAATGGTTGCTGATTGACTGCAAAGCTCATGACATAATGTCATGCAAACCTAAGTGCAGGAGGTGAGTATAAGCTTTTTTTTTTTTTTAGCAATGAGCAACCCCTTTAAGAGGGCTGGATTTAATGACAACTTAAAATACTGATGGAACGGCCTGAAATACAAAGATAATACTCTCTCTGAAAACCTGTAGCCACATTGAAACAAAATGGACAGATGGTGGACATCTAGAGTTTTTAGTGTGGTGCAGTAAAAGATTTTAACTAGTTGACATCCATTATTCAACATACAGTAGGTCTTTTTCCTTACAACCCTTTAGATCCTGCTGCAAGGTTCTTTATATAGCCAGATCAGTATGGAGCAGAGTCTCTGGAAGTTTACTTCTGACCTCTATGTGCATTTTGTCAAGGTGGAATCTTAAATGTTGAAAATAAGCTGAATGGACATTATACATTAATACCATCTAAATCACAAAACCATTTCCTTTCTCTGACAATTTAGAGAATGGGGCTGCATAGTAAAACAGCAAAAGAAACTTGAAGTAAAGAAGTGAAAGTGTGAACAGAATTTTTACTATTTTGAATTTTAAAGTTAACATACTGTATATAATCATAATCTGTTTTATTCAATTACCAATCCAATCACGGATTACTACAATCATATAACTACAAGTTTTTTTATGTGACGGGATGGGATCACTTTCCTGCCGCAGCCCAAGCAGATCCCTACATGCAAAGCTCAGATCAACAGCCCTATAATTATGAATACATCTATAAAAACAATTGCCATTAACACAGCTTAACCTCTGAGGATAAGTTGCATATTATGGTTGTTCGGGGAAATAGAGTTAAGAAGAACTGTCATAAAAATAAACCAGTATGACTTTTATTGGAAACGTCTTTTTGTGATCCCAATGGTGAAAAGCTCCAGATTTCTAGGGCAGGGGTCCCCAACCTGTTTCTTGGGACGTAATTATGGTTTGTAGGCCTGTGATGTGAGGCTCGCAACTTTAAAGCTAACAGAATAATGTTCATAAAAGACCAGAAAAATAATTAAACGTTCACATCTTTAAGGTTTGTAAAAAAGATAATTAGATAATACAAACATGCTATGTTTTGCCATTTCATACTTTAAACAATGGGATATTTATTTTCATTGGTTTCTCATTAGATGTAACTTCAAATCTCAGAGAGACAGAAGAGTCTGGGAATATAAGCTGATGATGACGTTTGACACACTCAGTGCAGTAATCAATGTGTGGCATGGATTTATGTCTTTTTACATCAATTAAGGAATTTGCTCCTCAGACCATGTGGGGGCATCATAACATAGAACCAGACCCCAATCAGAGGACAATAAAACATTCACACTCCTTATCTATGAACTGTTCCAATATTTAAGGACATAGCTGTTTATCACTCACATAATGTTAGTTCTGCTTCATGTCACCTGTCTTATCTATGACATTATTTCTGTGCTCTGTTGTGCATAAATATGTGATTCTTCAGATTTTGTATTTGTCTATGCCTGAGGACGGGACCGGAGTAGTCTCGAAAGCTTGTTACCATCTTTTCAGTTAGCAATTAAAAGATATCAACCGCTGAGGACTCTCAATTCTAAATATTTTTCATTAGATTTAAACACTTTAATAAATGCACATATTTGCAAAACAGTTGTAAGGGGATTTTATATAAAAAAAAAAAATTGGTCCCTTTTCTTAAATATGTATTCTTCACTGACCCTTGCAAGAGGGTATGATGGTTTGTCTTAGGCTGCATGCCCACGATCAGGAACAGTAGAGTTTTGTACACAGTGCTCCATCCAAAAAGCTACATTATACATTAGAAGCACAGTGGATGGGATTTACAGAAATCCCATGCTCACTGTGCTTCTATTTACTGCTGGGAAAACTTGCCCACAATGCGGGTTTACTAGCCACGGCATGTCAGTTTCTATAGTGGAGATGCTAGCCACTGCAGATTTTGACCAATAGAATGTCATTACATGTGATAAATCCGCATGTACTATCAACTGCTGTAACTAGAAATACGTACGCTACTCACCTGGTAGCAGTGTTTTTTCAGGAGCCATGACAGCACAACGAGAGAGGGGATCCGCCCTTCAGGGACAGGAAACCTACAGACATAAAAAGGGCGGCACCTCTCTCCCACGTCAGTTGTTTCCAGAGCATGAGAGGACCACCTTGGTTAATAACACAGATGCAGTATATACATGAATACTTTTTATTATGCAAGTGAACATAAACTTTAACTCAAGATTAACAGGGTGTTGCATCATCCAAAAATATAGGGTAGGGAATCTAAGGGTGCTGTCATGGCTCCTGAAAAAACACTGCTACCAGGTGAGTAGCGTACGTATTTATTCAGTCGCCATGACAGCACAACGAGAGACTTTCAGAGACGAAAGATTTAGGGGGGGATAATAGCTTCTAGCACTCTTCTCCCAAACGTAAGGTCTGAGGAACTACCCAGATCTAATCTGTAATGTCTAAGAAAGGTAGAAGGGGAAGACCATGTGGCCGCCTTACATATGTCTTCGATTGACACTTCTGACCTCTCCGCCCAGGAAGATGCCATGGCTCGCGTGGAGTGTGCCTTTATACCATCTGGAACTTCGTTGCCACCTGCGGTATAAGCGAGAGAGATTGCCTCCCTAATCCATCTGGCTAGAGTGTTTTTAGATACTCTAAGACCTTTCCTTACCCCTTGATAGGCTACAAATAAAGAGTTATCTTTTTTCCAGGAATCTGAAACTGTAATATATCTAAGGAGGCATCTCCTCACATCCAAGCAATGGAATTTACGTTCTTTATCGTTAGTAGGATTGGAGCAAAAGGAGGGAAGGACTACCTCCTGAACCCTGTGAAATTTAGACGCAACTTTAGGCAGATATAGGGGGTCGGGTTTTAATATGACCCTATCCTCCCTAACTTGCATGTATGGTGGATGTCTGGAGAGTGCCTGCAGATCACTAACCCTCCTAGCAGATGTGAGAGCAACTAACAGGGCTGTTTTGATTGACAGGATCTTCACAGGAATAGTATCAATGGGCTCGAATGGGGCTTGCGTCAGGGCTGAGAGTACCAAATTCAGGTCCCATGGGACTAACCTTTGTTTAATAATTGGTCTAGACCTGGTGACTGCTTTAAAGAATCTAGCAATCCAGTGATTACTGGCTAAATTAAGATTATATAACGCTCCCAGTGCTGACACCTGAACTCTAAGAGTACTTGTGGCCAAGCCCATTTCCAGGCCTTTTTGTAAAAATTCAAGAACCTGGTTAATACATGGTTCTTGGTCAATTTGAGCCCCTGAAAAAGATAAAAATTTTCTCCATACTCTCACATAAATGCCCGTTGTAGATGGTTTTCTACTTTTAAGGAGAGTATTAACCAGATTCTGAGAGAATCCTTTCCCCCTCAGTAAGGACCTCTCAAGTTCCATGCCGCTAGGTGTAAGTTGGCTACTTGAGGATGGAGGATTGGTCCCTGGGAGAGCAGATCTGGTAGCTCTGGAAGAATCCATGGTTGGCAGACAGACATCTTTCTCAGCCAAGGAAACCAAGCCCTCTTGGGCCAAAATGGAGCTACCAAGATTACCCGGGCCTTGTCCTCCCGAATCTTCCTCAGGACTAGGGGAATTAGATTTAGAGGGGGAAAAGCATACGCGAGCCTGAAGTGCCAAGATATCAGCAGAGCGTCCACAGCGTATGGGTTGTCTTTTGGATTTAGGGAGCAGAATTGATGTAATTTTTTGTTCCCTCTGTTGGCAAAAAGGTCTATCTCCGGACAACCCCATAACTGGATGATCTGACTGAAAATGGCTGGATTTAACGACCACTCCCCCTGTCTGAGCATGTTGCGGCTTAGATAGTCGGCTTTGGTGTTGATACTTCCTTTTATATGAAGCGCCGTCAGGGAGAGAAGATGTACTTCGGCCACCTGAAAGATATGATTTGCGACCTCCATCAATGTACTGGATCGCGTGCCACCTTGACGATTAATGTAGGCCACAGTTACCCGATTGTCTGACAAAAGCCTGACGTGTCGACCCTGTAGGGGTACAAGGAATCTATTTAAGGCATGTTTTACTGCCAACAGTTCTTTCAAGTTGGAGGAAGAGTCCTGTTCAGACAGAGACCATAGTCCCTGAACCCAATCCTCCCCTAAGTGAGCCCCCCACCCTTTGGGGCTAGCGTCCGTAGTCAGCACCCTAGATATGTGATTTATCCAAGGGACCCCCCTGTGTAAATTCGAAGTGTGAGTCCACCAACCAAGCGAATGTACAGTCTCCGCAGAAAGTGTGAATTTACTGTCGAGGTGAGCATTTAGGCGACGGGAATTGTGTAACACGTCCCACTGTAAAGCCCTCGTGTGGAACTGTGCCCAGAGAACTGCCGGGATGCAGGACGTAAGAGAGCCCAAGATTGACATCGCACCCCTGACTGATACTAAGGGATTATTTATTGCCCTGGTGACCAAATGCTTAATCTTCGCAACTTTTGTGTCCGGCAGGCGACATTCCCGCTGACTAGAGTCTATAACATATCCCAGGAATTCTTGTACTTTTAGGGGCTGAAGGCGCGATTTTTTTATATTGATCATCCAGCCCAATTTGTGTAACGCATCCATAACTTTCTGTAGTTGGTCTGAGCAATGCGACTCAGAATGACCCACAATTAGCAAATCATCCAGGTACGGGACTATTAATATATCCTGTTCATGCAAGTGCGCCATAACCTCCACCATGATTTTTGTGAACACCCTGGGTGCAACTGCGACTCCGAACGGAAGTGCCTGATATTGAAAGTGTTCTACTGTGCCAGCTAGTGAGACCGCCACCCTAAGAAATCTCTGATGATCAATATGAATTGGTACATGGTAATAGGCGTCTTTGAGATCTAAGACAACCATAAAACAGTGGTGAAAGAGTAATTTTATTGCTGTCTTGACCGACTCCATTTTGAAGGAGGGTATGAACAGAAAATTATTCAGGCCTTTTAAATTAATAATGGTGCGATATGAACCATCAGGTTTTTTGACCAGGAACAGAGGGGAATAAAACCCCCTACCTTCCTCGCCTGCAGGAACTCTGACTAGAACATTCTTCTGTTGGAGCTCCCGGACCTCAGACTCTAGTGCCAACTGCTCTGTAGAGGAGGAACGAACAGGTGTTAACATAAATTTGTCCCGAGGAGTATGGTGGAAGTCTAAGGTTAGGCCTTTCTCCACAATGCCTAGAATCCATGGATTGTTTGTAATCTGCACCCAGGCTGGGTAGAAGGCCGAAAGCCTACCCCCCACCTGGTCCGCTAGTCATTGTGGTTTCTTAACCTCTCGTGAAGGATTAAACATAAATCCTCTACCCCTTCTTCTGCTGTTGTCATATCTAGTAGATTCTCTGTTGGAGTCTCTATATGGTCTTCTGCGGTTGGACCATCCTCTATTATAGTCCCGTCTGTAGAAGGGTCTTCCTAGGAAGGGAAAGCGTTTTTTACTATCCCCTGCTTTTTCCAATAGCTCGTCTAGAACTGGTCCGAACAAGTGAGCCCCTTCACAAGGAATGCTACATAATTTTGTTCTAGCTTGTAAGTCCCCTGGCCAGCATTTTATCCATAGTGCTCTCCTGGCTGCATTGGATAATGCCGAGGACCTGGCGGCCAACCTGACCGAATCTGCTGAAGCATCTGAGAGGAAGGCTGCGGCATCCTGGATTGTGGACATAGAGGACAATATTTCCGACCTAGGGACTTTATCTCTGAGCTGATCTTCGAGGTGACCCAACCAAACCATCAAGGATCGAGCGGTACAAGTGGCTGCAATGGCTGGCCTCAGAGACCCTGCTGAAGTCTCCCAAGCTCCCTTAAGGAAGATGTCGGCTTTCCTATCTAACGGGTCTTTCAAATTTCCCAAGTCGTCGAAGGGGAGAGACGACTTTTTGCATGCCTTAGCGACTGCCGCATCCAACTTCGGGACTTTATCCCATGAAGACGAAGCCGCTTCTTCAAAGGGATACCGTCTTTTAAAGGCTGGCGGAAGCGACCCCTTCCTTTCTGGTTTCTTCCATTCTTTTGAGATTAACGATTTGATCTTGTCAATCACTGGAAAGGCTCTTCGGGATTTTCGCTCAATACTCCTGAACATAACATCCTGAATGGAACATTCCGATTGGGTATCTTCTATCCCCATTGTGCTGTTAACTGCTTTGACCAGATGGTTAACCCTTTCTAGGGACAAACAGGCTCGAGCAGACTCCTGATCCTCAGAGGAGGAAGTGGACGGAAGAGACCCTGAGCTCAGCTCACCCGAATCCGAATCTACCTCAGATAAAGGGGATGACCTTTTAGCTTCTGCCCCCTGAGATTTGGATCTCTCGGCACCTTTAATTTCCTGTCTCACCATCTCTCTTATTGTAGAGGTTAGATCAGGCGCCTCCTCCTCCAGTAAACGTTGAATACATATTTTACATAACTTCCTCAAATGTCCATCTGGAAGCGGCTCTGCACATTCGGCACACTGCCTATGTTTGGCTTTGGACAAACTTTTCCTCCCCTGATAGAGGAAAAAAGACAAGGGGAACACAACCATCACTAAGTGGACTTTCACGAAGCTCACTTACCCCGTCCAGTAATGAGTGGTACCGTAGATGGGGGATCCTTCGAAGCCGGCAAATCTTTACGAGCTGAGGATTTTGGTATAGAGATCCGTGCCTCTTTAGCTCCACCAGCGCGGCTACTGCCACTAGACCGACGCTGGGAGCTTCTACGAGGCTTATCTGACAGCTGCTGCGGCTCCTGCTGCTGCTGGCTGGTAGTTCCTTCTGGCGACTCCATTATGGAATGGGTGAGGAACTCTGATTATCCCAGCTTGCCGCATTAAATACCCCCAAGGTACCGCCCCCGGATGGGGGCCAGCAGGGAATCCCAGGTGGCCATTAAACCGTCTGCCGCTGTGCTGCGCTACCCCTCCCTGAAGCCCAGACTGATCCCGCAGCTGGGCGCCGCCATTAGCCGGAGATGACGCTACTGCGCATGCCCAGCCGCGTCATCCGGCCGCGCCGCCCGCCGCGTCATCCGGACACGCCCCCTTCAGGACGCGGCGGCGGTGCCAAGCCGACACGCGGACCAGGACGCCAGCAAACCCCCCGGACCAATGCCGCGCCCCCGCCCGGATCAGCCATGACTCCCGGGACCCTGAGTAGCCAAGCACCTCCATAGGTATGTGCGGTTGCCTGAGAAGCTAGCCTATCAGAGGCTGCTTCCTCCTGCTGTCACCTACACCGCGCAGTGCCCCTGCCGTGTGGTGCTTCCTGCCCCCTGGACGGGCCGAGGTAGGGGACCCCCGCTACCTGTACCGGGCCGCCAGGAGTGGGGAGTCTTCTTACTTCGACCCTCTTGTCAGGGCCTGTCTGCAAGAGGTTCCGCTGTCAGGGACAGGAAACCAAACTGACGTGGGAGAGAGGTGCCGCCCTTTTTATGTCTGTAGGTTTCCTGTCCCTGAAGGGCGGATCCCCTCTCTCGTTGTGCTGTCATGGCGACTGAAAAAAACAGCGTTTTGCAGCAAAAATAAACTGCGTTCAAAATGCAGTATAGCATTCCTGATAGTGGGCACGTAGCCTTATAGAAGGGGGTATCATGCATCTAAAAGTAACAAGTATCTTACAGTTCAGTGGTGGGTCATTTAACCCCTTCCCGACCCATGACGCCACGTAGGCGTCATGAAAGTCGGTGCCAATCCGACCCATGACGCCTATGTGGCGTCATGGAAAGATCGCGTCCCTGCAGATCGGGTGAAAGGGTTAACTCCCATTTCACCCGATCTGCAGGGACAGGGGGAGTGGTAGTTTAGCCCAGGGGGGGTGGCTTCACCCCCTCGTGGCTACGATCGCTCTGATTGGCTGTTGAAAGTGAAACTGCCAATCAGAGCGATTTGTAATATTTCACCTATTATAACGGGTGAAATATTACAATCCAGCCATGGCCGATGCTGCAATATCATCGGCCATGGCTGGAAATACTAATGTGCCCCCACCCCACCCCATCGATCGCCCCCCAGCCCCCCAATCTGGCCGGTACACTGGTCCGGCTCCCCTCCGTCCAGTGCTCCGCTCCCCCCCGTGCTCTTGTCCGCTCCCCTCCGTCCAGTGCTCCGCTCCCCCCCGTGTTCTTGTCCGCTCCCCCCGTGCTCCAATCACCCCCCCGTGCTCCAATCACCCCCCCCTGCACTCCGATCCACCCCCCCCAGGTGCTCCGTTCCACCCCCCTGTGCTCCGTTCCAGCCCCCCCGTGCTCCGTTCCACGCCCCCGTGCTCCGTTCCACCCCTCCCGCGCTCCGATTCCCCCCCCCCGTGCTCCGATCCCCCCCCCCGTCCTCCGATCCCCCCCTCCGTGGTCCCCCCCCACCCCATCATACTTACCGATCCAGCCAGGGTCCCGTCCGTCTTCTCCCTGGGTGCCGCCATCTTCCAAAATGGCGGGCGCATGCGCAGTGCGCCCGCCGAATCTGCCGGCCGGCAGATTCGTTCCAAAGTGCATTTTGATCACTGAGATAGATTATATCTCAGTGATCAAAATAAAAAAAATAATAAATGACCCCCCCCCTTTGTCACCCCCATAGGTAGGGACAATAAAAAAATAAAGAAATTTTTTTTTTCCACTAATGTTAGAATAGGGTTAGGGGTAGGGTTAGGGTTAGGGGTAGGGTTAGGGGTAAGGGTAGGGTTAGGGTTTCGGTATGTGCACACGTATTCTGGTCCTCTGCGGATTTTTCCGCTGCGGATTTGATAAATCCGCAGTGCTAAACCGCTGCGGATTTATGGCGGATTTACCGCGTTTTTTTCTGCGCATTTCACTGCGGTTTTACAACTGCGATTTTCTATTGGAGCAGTTGTAATACCGCTGCGGAATCCGCACAAAGAAGTGACATGCTGCGGAATGTAAACCGCTGCGTTTCCGTGCAGTTTTTCTGCAGCATGTGTACAGCGATTTTTGTTTCCCGTAGGTTTACATTGAACTGTAAACTCATGGGAAACTGCTGCGGATCCGCAGCGTTTTCCGCAGAGTGTGCACATACCTTTAGAATTAGGCTATGTGCACACGGTGCTGATTTGGCTGCCGATCCGCAGCGGATTGGCCGCTGCGGATTCGCAGCAGTGTTCCATCAGGTTTACAGTACCATGTAAACATATGAAAAACCAAATCCGCTGTGCCCATGGTGCGGAAAATACCGCGCGGAAACGCTGCGTTGTATTTTCCGCAGCATGTCAATTCTTTGTGCGGATTCCGCAGCGTTTTACACCTGTTCCTCAATAGGAATCCGCAGGTGAAATCCGCACAAAAAACACTGGAAATCCGCAGAAAATCCGCAGGTAAAACGCAGTGCCTTTTACCCGCGGATTTTTCAAAAATGGTGCGGAAATATCTCACACGAATCCACAACGTGGGCACATAGCCTAAGGGTTAGGGTTGTGGTTAGGGTTGTGATTAGGGTTATGGCTACAGTTGGGATTAGGGTTAGGGGTGCGGGGGGGTTAGGGTTGGAATTAGGGTTATGGCTACAGTTGGGATTAGGGTTAGGGGTGTGGGGGGGGTTAGTGTTGGAGGTAGAATTGAGGGGTTTCCACTGTTTAGGCACATCAGGGGTCTCCAAACGCAACATGGCGCCACCATTGATTCCAGCCAATCTCGTATTCAAAAAGTCAAATGGTGCTCCCTCACTTCCGAGCCCTGACGTGTGCCCAAACAGTGATTTACCCCCACATATCGGGTACCAGCATACTCAGGACAAACTGCGCAACAGTTACTGGGGTCCAATTTCTCCTGTTACCCTTGTGAATCTAAAAAAATGCTTGCTAAAACATAATTTTTGAGGAAAGAAAAATGATTTTTTATTTTCACAGCTCTGCGTTGTAAACGTCTGTGAAGCACTTGGGGGTTCAAAGTGCTCACCACACATCTAGATAAGTTCCTTTGGGGGTCTAGTTTCCAAAATGGGGTCACTTGTGGGGGGTTTCTACTGTTAAGCCACATCAGGGGCACTGCAAACGCAACGTGACGCCCACAGAGCATTCCATCAAAGTCTGCATTTCAAAACGTCACTACTTCACTTCCGAGCCCCAGCATGTGCCCAAACAGTGATTTACCCCCACATATGGGGTATCAGCGTACTCAGGAGAAACTGGACAACAACTTTTGGGGTCAAATTTCTCCTGTTACCCTTGGGAAAATAAAAAATTGCAGGCTAAAAGATCATTTTTGAGAAAATAATTTTTTTTTTAATTTTCATGGCTCTGCGTTATAAACTTCTGTGAAGCACTTGGGGGTTCAAAGTCCTCACCACACATCTAGATTAGTTCCTTTGGGGGTCTAGTTTCCAAAATGGTGTCATTTCTGGGGGATCTCCAATGTTTAGGCACACAGGGGCTCTCCAAACGTGACATGGTGTCCGCTAATGATTGGAGCTAATTTTCCATTTAAAAAGCCAAATGGCGTGCCATCCCTTCCGAGCCCTACCGTGCGCCCAAACAGTGGTTTACCCCCACATATGTGGTATCAGCGTACTCAGGACAAACTGGACAACAATACTTGGGGTCCAATTTCTCCTATTATCCTTGGCAAAATAGGAAATTCCAGGCTAAAAAATCATTTTTGAGGAAAGAAAAATTATTTTTTATTTTCATGGCTCTGCGTTATAAACTTCTGTGAAGCACCTGGGGGTTTAAAGTGCTCAATATGCATCTAGATAAGTTCCTTGGGGGGTCTAGTTTCCAAAATGGGGTCACTTGTGGGGGAGCTCCAATGTTTAGGCACACAGGGGCTCTCCAAACGCGACATGGTGTCCGCTAACAATTGGAGCTAATTTTCCATTCAAAAAGTCAAATGGCGCGCCTTCCCTTCCGAGCCCTGCCGAGTGCCCAAACAGTGGTTTACCCCCACATATGAGGTATCGACGTACTCGGGAGAAATTGCCCAACAAATTTTATGATCCATTTTATCCTACTGCCCATGTGAAAATGAAAAAATTGAGGCGAAAATAATTTTTTTGTGAAAAAAAAGTACATTTTCATTTTTACAGATCAATTTGTAAAGCACCTGAGGGTTTAAAGTGCTCACTAGGCATCTAAATAAGTTCCTTGGAGGGTCTAGTTTCCAAAATGGGGTCACTTCTGGGGGAGCGCCAATGTTTAGGCACACAGGAGCTATCCAAACGCGACATGGTGTCCGCTAACTATGGAAATAATTTTTCATTCAAAAAGTCAAATGGCGCTCCTTCCCTTCCGAGCCTTACCATGTGCCCAAACAGTGGTTTACCCCCACATGTGAGGTATTGGTGTACTCAGGAGAAATTGCCCAACACATATTTTAGGATCCATTTTATCCTGTTGCCCATGTGAAAATGAAAAAATTGAGGCTAAAAGAATTTTTTTGTGAAAAAAAAGTACTTTTTCATTTTTACGGATCAATTTGTGAAGCACCTGGGGGTTCAAAGTGCTCACTATGCATCTAGATAAGTTCCTTGGAGGGTCTAGTTTCCAAAATGGGGTCACTTGTGGGGGAGCTCCAATTTTTAGGCACACGGGGGCTCTCCAAACGTGACATGGTGTCCGCTAAAGAGTGGAGCCAATTTTTGATTCAAAAAGTCAAATGGCGCTCCTTCCCTTCCAAGCCCTGCCGTGCGCCCAGTGGTTTACCCCCACATATGAGGTATCAGCGTACTCAGGACAAATTGGACAACAACTTTCGTGGTTCAGTTTCTCCTTTTACCATTGGGAAAATAAAAAAATTGTTGCTAAAAGATAATTTTTGTGACTAAAAAGTTAAATGTTCATTTTTTCCTTCCATGTTGCTTCTGCTGCTGTGAAGCACCTGAAGGGTTAATAAACTTCTTGAATGTGGTTTTGAGTACCTTGAGGGGTGCAGTTTTTAGAATGGTGTCACTTTTGGGTATTTTCAGCCATATAGACCCCTCAAACTGACTTCAAATGTGAGGTGGTCCCTAAAAAAAATGGTTTTGTAAATTTCGTTGTAAAAATGACAAATCGCTGGTCAAATTTTAACCCTTATAACTTCCTAACAAAAAAAAATTTTGTTTCCAAAATTGTGCTGATGTAAAGTAAACATGTGGGAAATGTTATTTATTAACTATTTTGTGTCACATATCTCTCTGGTTTAACAGAATAAAAATTCAAAATGTGAATATTGCGAAATTTTCAAAATTTTCGCCAAATTTCCGTTTTTATCACAAATAAACGCAGAATTTATTGACCTAAATTTACCACTAACATGAAGCCCAATATGTCACGAAAAAACAATCTCAGAACCGCTAGGATCCGTTGAAGCGTTCCTGAGTTATTACCTCATAAAGGGACACTGGTCAGAATTGCAAAAAACGGCAAGGTCTTTAAGGTCAAAATAGGCTGGGTCATGAAGGGGTTAAATAAGCCATTTTTGTTTAGATTTTTATATTTTGTCTCTGCATTGTGTATTGGTAGCTAATGAGCTATCTTTTGATAAATCCAAGAGGGTGTTATCACACAGTAAGTCACACAAGAAGTACACTCACTAGTGAAAAGTATCTATTAACACACACAATACTTTGAATGCTGATATCTCTGCAAAAGAGGTGAAATAATAAAAAGTTTTAGAGCTCTCTGCAGCCACTATTACATTGTGTGTCCAGATCAACGTGAAAAATTTGATAAAAGGTCCTCTGTAATTATACTGTACATTGTAATCAATAGTGATCTAAGTATCCAAAATAAAACGTTATTATGTGAAGTGAAAACTATGAATTAAAGAGTTTAGAAAACAATCTACTATATAATTGTCTAAGGGTCACTTTCGTCTGTCTGTCCTTCTGTCTATCACGGTTATTCATTTGCTGATTGGTCTCGGCAGCTGCCTGTCATGGTTGCCACGACCAATCAGCGACGGGCACAGTCCAGAAGAAAATGGCCGCTCTTTACTCCCCGCAGTCAGTGCCTGTCGCCCGCATACTCCCCTCTGGTCACCGCCAACACAGGGTTAATGCCGGTGGTAACGGACCTCGTTATGCCACGGGTAACGCACTCCGTTACCGCCGCTATTAACCCTGTGTGTCCCAACTTTTTACTATGGACGCTGCCTATGCGGCATCAATAGTAAAAAATGTAATGTTAAAAATAATAATAAAAAAACCTGCTATACTCACCCTCTGTAGTTGCTCGCACCGGCCACCATCTTCCGTTGCAGGTTCCGGTGGCAAAGATGGTATGGGAGAAGGACCTGCCATGACGTCATGGTCATGTGACCACGACATCATCACAGGTCCTGCGCTCATACCAACCCTGGGACCGGAAGCTGCCGTGGACTACAAGGGGCCCTCGGAAACTTGAGTATATGTTTATTTTTTATTTTTTAACCTGTGACAAACCTGGCTGGGCAATATACTACGTGACTGGCCAATATACTATGTGGCTCTGTGCTGTATACTACTTCGCTGTGCAATACTACATGGCTCTGTGCTGTATACTATGTCACTGGGCAATATACTACGTAAATGGCCAATATACTACATGGCTCTGTGCTGTATACTACGTCGCTGTGCAATATACTAGGTGGCTCTGTGCTGTATACGTCACTGGGCAATATACTACGTAACTGGGCAATATACTATATGGCTCTGTGCTGTATACTACGTCACTGGGCAATATACTACGTCACTAGGCAATATACTACGTAACTGGGCAATATACTACGTGGTTGGGCAATATACTACGTGGCTGGGCAAAATACAATGTGACTGTGCAATATACTACGTGGCTGGGCAATATACTACGTGGCTGGGCAATATACTACGTGACTGGGCAATATACTACGTGGCTGGGCAATATACTACGTGGCTGGGCAATATACTACGTGGCTGGGCAATATACTACGTGGCTGGGCAATATACTACGTGACTGGGCAATATACTACGTGGCTGGGCAATATACTACGTGGTTGGGCAATATACTACGTTGCTGGGCAATATACTACATTGCTGGGCAATATACTACGTCGCTGGGCAATATACTACGTGGCTGGGCAATATACTACATGACTGGGCAAGATACTACGTGGCTGGGCAAGATACTACGTGGGCTGTGCAATATACTACGTGGACATGCATATTCTAGAATACCCGATGCGTTAGAATCGGGCCACCATCTAGTATTATTTTATACATGTACATGTGATCATTTGTCAATGATTCAGTGTTCGGTGTAGAAAAAATGAAGATCACACGACTCCACTAAATAAAGTGCTTCTCCTCATTGTACAAAACATAAGGTTTTCGCGAACACAGCAGCAATTTTCAGTTGTATGTGGTGATTTAGGGAACAATTATCTGAACACTCCAGCTGAGATAAAGGAAAAATGAACACTTGATATATGTTTGGCCATGAAATGTGCCAATATATGTGGAATCAAACAGATTATGTGGTTCCACTAGAAGCAGAAAGTCACCATATTTTCCAAACCTCAATGTTGGCATTTACTCTCAGAAATGACTCATTTTTTCCACTTCCATTTCTCATTATACAGAAGAAGATTCTTTATTACAGTGTTTGATTACAATGACTCCTTCAGAAATTCAATTGACAGGCTTTATTTTTTTCCCATTTGAACAGATATCGGATTTTTTTTCTCAAACTATTATTATAACACATAAACCTTATATTGCTTCAATAAAAAAATAATAATTTAAAGGGGATTTTCATCCTGATTCACTTACACAACCTTTCACCCCTCTACATGGCTGAAAATAATAGATACTCACAGATGAAAGCAATTCTGTACTAACATAAGGAATATTGCAATTTCCACATTGCTATATTCAGTATGCACCAATATATTGATGGAATTCCGATACATTTCTTTTAGGTGTATTTGTGAAAGGGCCGAATGTGAATATGTAATTTATTACTTGAATTCTTTCAGAGTAGTGGTCTCTAGGTATAGTCAAGTATCTGCTTAATATATAGACTTACTCCAGCTTCTAGAGTTTCCTTTAATATAAGGGAGTGCATGTAGACATGCTTCATTAAGAAATGTAACCTTGCAGTGAATGCTGGGAGATTTCAGGCATGAAGTCTGAAGAATTGTGAAAAAAGCTCTCCGAGACAATAAAGGCTGTGATCCTTTATGTAGATTATATGGATTTTCTTTACATTAAAGTAAAGAAAATATTTTTTTTTTCTCATCAGCCACAATCGTTTCTTCGTGAACCAAGATGTATCTGGTCTTCAGCCGTGGGAAAAAAAACCTGTTTCCAGATGACAAATCTTTTGTTGGATTGTCTAAAGCATTAAGCATGTGAAAAATAAATGAATCAGCTTGTCCTTCACTATATGCAAAACATACATTAGGGTACTTGCACATTGCATTCTGGCACCCATTTGATGGCCCCATCGGGGTTTACGTCCGAACCCATAAGCGCCAACAGAGCCATAGACTGTAATGGTGTAGGCAGAGTAAGTGTGCGCTCTGACGTGCATCATTTTCAGGAGTGTACTCCTACCGGAGGTGGACACGTAGTGGACTGCTGGCACATTTGCAGTCAATGGCCCCATTGGTGCATATGTCCAGACCCCCGACAAAACGGGGCTACCGGACAAGTTCCGGAACGCAATCTGAAAGCGCCCTTAGAATGCAAGATAAGGATGCCATACACATTAGATAGAAGTAGGTTATTTTTGGACATCCATTAAACTAACAATTGTTATGCTGACATGGCCATATAGTTTAGGTTTATATTAGCTATTACAGTTGTACAAACTGCCCATATTCATTCAATGACTCCAAGCAAAGGACGAACCATCTTGCTGGAACTAACGATTATAAAATGAAAATTTTAAACACAGCAGACTTCTTTCCGCACAGTAAATTTGTGTCATCGTTTGGCTCAAAAGGTCTATAAAATTGTTCAAATTTACTTGACCAATGATTGTTATAGTTGAAATTATCCACTTTGATCAACTATAGACTAATGTATATTACGAAGGTAGGTAGATACAGTCACAATTAGTGACAAATTCTACAAAGAAAGTCAGATGGAGCCCAAACCACTGACTTTACAATTTATTAAATGCTTCATTAATGTATACAGCAACAACACTCTGTAAAATATGTGAAGTACAATTTAAAGTAAGATTTCTCTATAGACTACCCCCTTAAATCTACTTTCAACTGGCTTTAAAAATGCAGGTTTTTCATGACTTTGTAGCTACACAAATCTTTAGGTCCTTGGGAAAATATTTGGAAATCTTCAGGTATCAGTACACCTGCTGATGACTTGATGATCTGGATAATATACATTTTCAGGATCATTCTCAATATTCCACTAATCCGGGAGAATATAATTTACAGACTTTACATTTATCTAAATCTATACACTGTGTTATCATTACACAAAGACAACCCAAAATGCTGTACATCAAAAAAGTCATGAAGCATTTAAAGGTTTATATTCTCCTTATATTTTTTACATAGTTGTTGCAACAGACATAGTTTACCATAAAATTTGTATATGTTCTTATAATACCTCATATAAAATACTAAGACATTGCTGAAAAAATTACCCTGTACAAGATCACCCAGAAACAAGATAAGAGATAAGATCTATATTACAAGTGCTACTAATTTGGACAAGACCGGTAGCAAAATAATGAACATGTACAATAACACAAAAATACATATGCTTTCAAATTAAAACATTTGTTACTAGATACATTTACAAACTGCAGCAATGTTCTTTCATGATTTCCAAAAAAAAGTCTTGTACTGAGGGACAAATACACTAAACTTATCATCTGGAGTGAATTTATAAAGTAGAAAGAAATAAATCAAAATGTATCATTTACAGTATGTTTATTTATGATGGACATATTTCTTGCTGCTATAAAGCGAGGTCTGAGAGATGACATAGTAAGGAAGTGTAGTGCACCTGGTATACACAAGCATATCCAAAAAGCACGACTATGGGCTCGCCGTATATGCAGACCTCATTACGCGTAGCGTGGCTACAGACACAGATGTATAGAAAGTGTATGACTCCTGGACAGCACAGCAGTAAGAAGTGTTCAAAATAGATGTGCTTAAAAACAAAGAAAAATAAACTATAATAGGTTGGTTATTGCCCAGAAAATAATAGCCTTAGAGCTCCTGTAAACATCCATGGCATATGTTTATATGGTCAATCAGAGTGGGCTATTCTCCTAGGCATATTAGAATACTAGAGTTTTCATATAGTTTAGTGTTATTCGAATGTAAAATTGATACCCGAAGAACAGAACAGGTTCTTGTAAACAATGCTTACTTCAATGTGAACTGTAATTGCAGTACTCCTTCTTTCCATACACACTTTCCCACAATCTAGCAGAGCTTTGCTGTCCAGTAGTGATGATATAGAGATCAGACTAGTACTCTATACCATACAGTGAGGACCAAGTATCTAAGCGCCAATCGCAGCCCCTTCCAGGAGTACTGGATTATCAGGACACAGATGGAGTTGGTGAAATATGAGAAAAGAACTAGAGATTGTACATGTAAAGATTAGGCCTCTCCAGACATGAGACATTCCTTTCCAGTGACTAGGTTTGCATTCCTCTTCCTTCACCCTTTGTCCTCGGGGAATTTCTCTAGACATTGTGGGTGGGGCAATTCAGTCTGGCCATTGTACTTTCTTTGGGCACAATTAACTTAGGTGCATTTAACAAGACATACATATTTCAGGAGCAGCCTATCCTATCTTTGGGTGAAAAAATTGTAAAAGTTTATCTGCCCAGGCACGAAAAAAAATAAACCTGATCTACCAACTGATCATTTCCATAACAGAGCAAAATTATAGCTGTCTACAAGAGATATAAACCTTAAAAAGCTGGTGCAATTTGTTACCTTCAAGAACACAGTCTGTATTAATAATAAATATACAATTCTACTATTTTATCAAATTTTGAAAAGAATTTTGGGCACACCCCTTCATCGAAGAGGTTGCATTAAGGTCCCCTAAACCAATTTCCACTACGCTACCCCCTCACATCTCAAGAAAAATCAGTAGTGTGTTTCTACAGAAAATTGTCAATCTGTCTTTATCTTGTCAGCTGGCCAACCACTTTCAGAAGGGTCTTATTTTCCTGCTTTAGCTGTTTATTTTCATCTTCTATATCATCCAAATCCTTAGGAAAAAAGTGAAAAATTACAGTCAGTAAATTAATGTCATTTTGGAAAAACTGCATTAGACAGGCCAGCCTGATAAATACTTACTGCAAACAATCTAAAAATAAAAAATAATAAAGAGAGAGGAATAAATGGTTAAAATGATAATGCTAAATTAATACATTGTATAACAGAAAATACACAGATTACAAGCAAAAATAATATACAGTGGGGCAAAAAAGTATTTAGTCAGTCAGCAATAGTGCAAGTTCCACCACTTAAAAAGATGAGAGGCGTCTGTAATTTACATCATAGGTAGACCTCATGATGTAAATTACAGACGCCTCTCATCTTTTTAAGTGGTGGAACTTGCACTATTGCTGACTGACTAAATACTTTTTTGCCCCACTGTACATGCATGTAATACATTGAGAAATGCACCTAAAAGCCCATTTCTAATATTTTATATTTCACAACCTAACTCTAGGCTTTATATTTTTTTAGTGGGTCTCAAGAAGAGATTCCACGGACCACTACTGTGAGTCAGTCCTGATATTGGCATACACATGTCCAAACAAAACCTATGTACACACTGATGTGCCAAGGACATCCACACACTGTGATGTTTGGTCACAAATATGTAGTTACATGCAGAACCTTTAGAAGGATCTCTACAGAGATGGTAGCTTACGACTGAATACTAGGTTAAAAAGAACGACTTATTTGTAAAACTAGTAGACGCACCCATTATGGAGACAAAGTGCAATCATTAGTACAAATATGAAGAGGATATGAAGTCAACCAACAGTAGATAAAAAAGGGCTTGCAAAAAGCACGGTCATATAATGGGATTCGGCACAAACTCAAAAAAGTACACATCTATTTCTCTTTATAGAAATATTGGTGGATAAAAAAGTGAGAAAAAGAAAGGAAATGTTGGGAAAAAAAGGTAAATTCCTCAACCAATCATACTGATTTCTATTAGTGATGAGCGAATATACATAGTAACATAGTTATTAAGGTTGAAGGAAGACTATAAGTCCATCTAGTTCAACCCATAGCCTAACCTAACATGCCCTAACATGTTGATCCAGAGGAAGGCAAAAAAAAAACCACGTGGCAAAGAGTAAGCTCCACTTTAGGGAAAAAAATTCCTTCCCGATTCCACATACGGCAATCAGACTAGTTCCTTGGATCAACGCCCTATCAAGGAATCTAGTATATATACCCTGCAACATTATACTTTTCAAGAAAGGTATCCAATCCCCTCTTAAATTTAAGTAATGAATCACTCATTACAACATCATATGGCAGAGAGTTCCATAGTCTCACTGCTCTTACAGTAAAGAATCCGCGTCTGTTATTATGCCTAAACCTTCTTTCCCACAGACGTAGAGGATGGCCCCTTGTCCCTGTCTTAGGTCTACGATTAAAAAGATCATCAGAAAGGTCTTTGTACTGTCCCCTCATATAGTTATACATTAAAATAAGATTGGAGTTAGAAAATGTGCATAAAAATTATGATATGGTCAAAATACTTACTATGCTGCCTAATAATTGTGCACTCAGTGTAAGTACAATATAGTGTTTATTAGTAGCGAACAAACTTACCCTATTTAGTAAATCAATTTCTTCCTTCATTTTTAAAATTAACTCTTCTTTGTCTTGCATCATCTTCACTAGTCTTAGATTTTCTTGCCTCTCCTTTGCTAGCTCCTGTCAATCATACATGGTTTATATATTAATTGCATTTTAAGTGAGTTTATTTTATTGAACGGAGATAAAGCAAAATTTTACCTTTTCAAGCTCCTCAATCTTTTTTTCTAATGAACCTCCCTGGCTAGAGGTTGCATCCTTATTGAAGCGACTACAAGTTGCCCTGTCACTTCGGGAGTGGCGATTTAAAATGTCATCATCCGGAGCACTATTTACACTGGGAAACAAAGCAAAAATATATTATATTCAAAATATCTTTTCATGTAAAACAAAACATTACAGATTCAGGCTTCACATTTTGCAGACTACCGTATTTACTTAACATATTCATAAAAAGTATAATAGTTTATAGAGAAGAAATGGGAAAAAAATGACCCTACTTTTCAGATTCAGAATGGCTTGACATGAGATTTAATATGTAGCTTTAGGTTTATCATTTCTAACAAAAAGGTTTAAACAGGTATAAAACAGTGGTGTAAATAGTGATATAGTATATAATGAATAATTTGGACATTACCAATTATTTACTATACGACACATATTAGGCTTCTAATACACAGTAACCCGTTTGTGATTGTGTCCTCTCTTCTGAGAATTCTTTTTACCAGATCTTTCATAAATTCTCCACTTGAATTTTTCATTTTTGACCTTTTGCCAATTTATTTTTGACCAGTCATGGCAAGCTAATTTCTTTTTTTCAAACAATAATGTTTGTAGCTGTAATTCTAGAGCCCCAACTAATAAATAGTTAAAGGTGGACTAAATAAAATTTTCTAGATGTTTGCACTATTCCTTATTACTTTGATCACAACTCTAAAACAAGGCTTTAAAACAAGGGCAGTAGATAAGCCCCTGATGCTGGTGGGCTTAGCTCATCTTCGATTTTGGGGTGACAGGTAGGGTTGAGCGACTTTTACTTTTATAGGATCGGGTCGTGTTTCACGAAACACGACTTTTTCAAAAGTCGGGTTGAGTGAAATCGTCCGATCCTATAAAAAAGTCGGGGTCGGCCGAAACACGAAACCCAATGCAGTGCATTGGGTTTCCAATGGTTCCCAGGGATTGAAGGAGAGGAAACTCTCCATCAGGCCCTGGGATCCATATTTAAGTGTAAAATAAAGAACTAAAATAAAAAATATTGCTATACTCACCCTCTGACGCGCCCTGATACTAACCGGCAGCCTTCCTTCCTTATAATCAGCGCGTGAAGGGCCTTAGATGACGTCACGGCTTGTGATTGGTCGCGCGAGCGGTCACATGGGCGGTCGCGCGACCAATCACAAGCCGCGACGTCATCTAAGGCCCTTCACGCGCTGATTCTAAGGAAGGAAGGCTGCCGGTTAGTACCAGGGCGCGTAAGAGGGTGAGTATAGCAATATTTTTTATTTTAATTCTTTATTTTACACTTAAATATGGATTCCGATACCGATTTCCGATATTGCAAACATATCGGAACTCGGTATCGGAATTCCGATACCAGATTCAGAAGATCGCCGACCTCATGGCCGACCCCACACAGGGGTCGGGTTTCATGAAACCCGACTTTGCCAAAAGTCGTCGACTTCTGAAAATGGCCGACTTTTTTCGCTCAACCCTAGTGACAGGTTCCCTTTAATACAAAAATCTAACAAAAGATAATTTCCTGATTACACATTACCTTTTAATATGCCTGCTATACGCAAGTTGATTATTTTTAAATATCATGACATATACAGATATAAAATGCAACATTTCTGCCACAAACAGCCTAAAACCAGGCTTTTTTTGTTATGCATTGCCAACAATGGCTTTCAAAAGTATTTACTCCTCTTGGCTGCTTACCTAGTTTGCTACATTACAACCTGTGCTTAAATATTTTTGCAATCCGATTTGTGTGTGATGCATCAGCCCTAAATAGTCTAAGGTGGTGAAGTGTAGTGAGATAAATACAGGCATATATATAGGCATAAATTAAATTTAGGTAACAAAACTAGAAATTGGCATGTGCATATATTCACCCCTTTTGCTATGAAGCCCCTAAAAATTTCTGCTGCAAGCAATTCCCTTCATAAATCACATGCTTAATGAAAGGAAGTCCCCTTGTGTGCAATCTAAGTGTCGCATGGTCTGTCAGTATATACACACCTTTAACCCCTTAACGCCTTTCTGACCTCAGACGGGATAGTACGTCCGAGGTCAGAACCCTCACTTTGATGTGGGCTCAGGCGGTGAGCCCGCATCAAAGCCGGGACATGTCAGCTGTTTTGTACAGCTGACGTGCTCGCAACAGCGGCGGGTGGAATCGCGATCCACCTGCCGCAATTAACTAGTTAAATGCCGCTGTCAAACGCTGACAGCAGCATTTAACTAGCGCTTCCAGTCATCGAGCCGGAAATGCGTGCATTGCTAACCCCCGTCACGTGATCGGGGGTCAGCAATGCATCGCCAGCTATTGAAGACCTGAATGGTTGTTGATTCCGGATTGCATCTCCCCCATTCTAAATAAAACAATAAAAAAAAAACATACACATACTTGGAATATGAATTATGTTTTTTGGTCGCTGCGACATTGAATTAAAATGCAATAACGGGCGATCAAGAACATATCTGCACCACAATCGTATCATTGCATCATTAAAAACGTCAGCTCGGCGCGCAAAAAATAAGCCCTCGCCAAACCTGAGATCACAAAAATGGAGACACTACAGGTATCGGAAAATTGCGCGATTTTTTTTTTTTTTTTTTTAGCAGCAAAGTTTGGAATTTTTTTTACCACTTAGATAAAAAATAACCTAGACATGTTTGGTGTCTATGAACTCGTAATGACCTGCTCATAATGACAGGTCAGTTTTAGCATTTAATAAACCTAGCAAAAAAGCCAAACAAAAAACAAGTGTGGGATTGCCCTTTTGTTTGCAATTTCACCGCACTTGGAATTTTTTTTCCGTTTTCTAGTACAAGACATGCTAAAACCAATGATGTCGTTCAAAAGTACAACTCGTCCCGCAAAAATTAAGCCCTCACAAGGTCATATTGATGGAAAAATAAAAAAGTTATGGCTCTGGGAAGGAGGGGAGCGAAAAATGAAAATGCAACCCCAAAAAAAGCTGGGGTCATGAAGGGGTTAAGAACCAAGCCACTTTGTAAGGTAATGAATTGGCCTAATTTTTAAATCTGACCACTGTCACTTTATGTGGCAATAACTCTGGAACTCTTTAACAGATCCCACTGATACTGAGATTGTTTTTTTTCTGACATATTGTACTTTATGGTAGTAGCAAAATTTGTTCGATATGACTTGCGTTTATTTGTTAAAATATTGGAAACTTAGTAAAAATTTAGAAAATGTAACAATTTTCAAATTTTTCATTCTCATGCCATTAACCCCATTGTAACCAAGGCAATTTTTACCATTTTGACCATTGTCACTTTCTGTGGTAAAAACTCTGAAATTTTCAACAGATCCCCTGATTTGTAGAATGTTTTTTTCATGACATATTGTACTTCATGTTAGTGGTAAAATTTATTCGATATGACTTGGGTTTATTTATGAAAAACGTAACTTTGGCAGAAATTTAGAACATTTTTGCAATTTTCAAACATTTAATTTTTGTGCCCTTAAATAAGAGTTTTGTCACACAAAATAGTTCATAAATAACATTTTCCACATGTCTACTTTGCATCAGCATTATTTTGGAAACAATTTTCTTTTGTTCAGAAGTTAGAAGGGTTAAAAGTTGACCAACAATTTCTCATCTTTCCAACAAAATGTACAAAACCATTTTGTTCAGGGACCACATCACATTTGAATTGACTTTGAGGGGCCTATATGACGGAAAATACCCCAAATCACATTCAAAAGGTTTATTAAGCCCCTCAGTTGCTTCACGAGAACTAAAACAATGTGGAAATAAAAAATTAACATTTAATCTTTTTCACCAAAAATTTATTTTAGACATAAACTTTTTATTTTCATGAGGGTAACAAGAGAAAATGGACCAAAAAATGTGTTGTACAATTTCTGCTGAACATGACGATACCTTATTTGTGGGGGAAATCTACTGTTTGGGCACACGGCAGGGCTCGGAGGGGCAGGAGCACCATTTTACTTTTTGAACACAAAACAGACTGTAATCGCTATGTCACGTTTGGAGAGCCCCTGATGTGCCAAACAATGGAAAAAAACCATAAGTGACCCCATTTTGGAAACCACACCCCTCAAGGATTTTATCCAGGGGTATAATGAGCATTTTGAACCCAGAGGTACAACACAAAATTTGGTAACATTAGATTGTCATATTGAATATGTCATCATTAGTGTTGAGCGCAAGTACTTGCTACTCCAGTTTGCATTTGGTGCTTTGGGTATGCACCAAATATCGCGGGTGCTCGAGTGACATGCTCGAGTACCTGCCCCGTATGTTTTGCCGCTGAGGTAATATAATTTAACTTATGCACAGAGCAAAGATGTCATAGAAGCGAATATAGAAGCTGGGAGAAAAGATGTGACGTTATGCAGGACTGAGCCCTCAAGTTGGGATAGTCCCACCGTTTGGAAGTGACAGTATGACCAAAGAGTATCAGCACAAACTGGGGATTTCATCACTTTTGTCAACAATGTCTATACAACTAATGCCAATATATAGGTTGATTATTTCATGTCCCCTCCTCTTTGAACCAAAACATTCTGAAATACAGGAGACCACCCTTGCATTACACTGGACAGACATTCATTTTAATGAGCACCATGCAATTTTTGCAGGGAAAAAAATGCTCTGAGTGACTTTGACAATCCCTTTCAGGTTGACTGATAATAGAAACTTGAACCAGAAAACATGAAGAAAAAGTACATGCATATAGCAGGGATCACCCAAACCGATAAGAGTGTCAAAAACAGGGATTTTTGTGTTACTCACCGTAAAATCCTTTTCTCCGAGACATTCATTGGGGGACACAGGACTGTGGGGTGTATGCTATTGCCGCCAGGAGGCTGACACTAAGTAGACAAAAAAAAAGTTAGCTCCTCCTCCATAGTATACACCTTGCCACTGGCCCTGACAGCTCCAGTTTGGTGCACAAGCAGTAGGAGATAGAGAAAAAACAAAACAGCATTAGAGCAAAGACAACATGTCTAGAATAATACTACAGTCTGAACAACCCCGTAGAAAAATAACAAGATGAAATAGAGAGGGAGCTGTGTCCCCCAATGAATGACTCGGAGAAAAGGATTTTACGGTGAGTAACACAAAAATCCCTGTTTCTCCATCGTCTCATTGGGGGACACAGGACTGTGGGATGTCCCAAAGCAGTCTCAGGGTGGGAAAAAAGACTTACTGGAACAAACCCTTAGGCACTTACCGCCTATAGGTGCGATACCGCAGCCTGAAGAATTTTTCTTCCCAAACTTGCATCAGCAGAGGCCTGAGTGTGGACATTATAATGCTTAGAGAAAGTGTGCAGGCTGGACCAAGTTGCCGCCTTGCAAACCTGTTCTGCTGAAGCTTGGTGCCGAAGTGCCCAGGAAGCCCCTACCGCTCGAGTAGAGTGCGCCCTAATCCCAGCCGGGATGGCTGCACCCTTGACGCGGTAGGCCTCCTGAATGGTGGCTCGTATCCATCTGGCTAAGGTCGACCTAGAGGCTGCGAATCCCTTCCTGTGACCCACAGGAAGAACGAACAGAACATCCGTCTGTCGAAAAGAAGCGGTCCGAGAAACATATCTCCTCAGAGCTCTCACCAGGTCCAGAGTATGGAGAGCTTTTTCCACACGGTGAGAAGGTGCAGGACAAAAAGAAGGCAAGACTATGTCCTCATTGATGTGAAACGAGGAAACTACTTTAGGCAAAAAAGAAGGAACTGTCCTTAATACTACCTTACCCTGATGAAATTGCAGAAACGGCGACTGGCAGGACAAGGCCGCCAATTCCGACACCCGCCTAATGGAGGTTATAGCTACCAAAAACAAAACCTTCCAAGAAAGATACATTAAAGAAACTTCTTGGAGAGGCTCAAATGGAGCCTCCTGAAGAGCGCTCAAGACCAGATTAAGGTCCCAAGCCTCTAGCGGAGCTCTGTAAGGGGAGACCATGTGAGAGACTCCCTGCAAAAAAGTCTTGACCTGTGAAATGATAGCAATCCTGCGCTGGAAAAGAACCGATAAGGCTGATATTTGCCTCCTAAGGGTACTTAGAGCGAGACCTGAGTCTAAACCAGCTTGGAGAAAAGCTAAAATATTAGGAACGGAGAACCGCAAAGGAGGAAGACCCTTCTTCCTGCACCACGAGAGAAAAACTTTCCAGGTGTGGTGGTAAATGCGCGCAGAAACCGTCTTTCGAGCATTAATCATAGTGGAAGCTACCTTCTGAGAAAAACCAGCCTGGGTCAGAATCCAAGATTCAACGGCCAAGCCGTCAAACGAAGGGCCCCTAAGTTCTGGTGGAATATCGGCCCCTGCGACAGAAGATCCGGCCGCATTGGAAGCTGCCAAGGAACCCCGGCGATCAGCTGAACGAGGTCCGCGTACCAAGACCTCCGAGGCCAATCTGGGGCGACTAGAATTGCCGGAACTCCCTCTAACTTGATCTTCCTGACTACCCTTGGAAGGAGCGCTAGAGGAGGAAACAGATACGGAAGACGAAACTGGTTCCAAGGAAGGACCAGTGCATCTACTGCGAGAGCTCTTGGATCTCGATAACGAGCTACGAATCTGGGGACCTTGGCATTCCACTCGGTTGCCATTAGATCCACGTCCGGGATACCCCAGCATTGGCAAATCTGCCGAAAAACGTCGGGGTGAAGAGACCATTCCCCGGACGCCAGACCCTGACGGCTCAGAAAGTCTGCTGCCCAGTTCTCCTTGCCCAGGATGTAAACTGCCGAGATCACGGAGTGGTTGCTCTCGGCCCAACTGAGGATTTTCCCTACCTCGCGCATGGTTGACCTGCTGCGGGTGCCCCCCTGATGATTTACGTAAGCCACAGCCGTGGCATTGTCCGATTGGATTCGGACCGGGAGACCCGCCAGAAGATGGTGAAAGTGCTGCAGAGCAAGCCAAATTACTCTTATCTCCAACAGATTGATTGGAAGAGATGATTCCCCTGGGGACCAAAAACCCTGTGCTGTGTGTTGATGAAACACTGCCCCTCAACCGAGAAGACTGGCGTCTGTAGAAACTACCAGCCAATGGACTGGGGAAAAGGCTTTCCCCTGCAGCAGAGAGGAGCTCCTCATCCACCAGATGAGAGATTGCCTGACCCGGGGAGACAGACGGCACCGGAGATTGAGAGAAGCATGACTCCTGTTCCAAGCTGACAAAATTGCCTGCTGGAGAGGGCGAAGATGAAATTGGGCGAATGGTACTGCTTCTATGGCCGCCACCATCCTGCCCAAGACCCTCATGCAAAACCGGATTGAGAGAAAATTCGGTTGCTGAAGAATTTTTACCTCCTGCCGAAGGCAGAGAACCTTGCTCGGGGGTAGGATAGTCAGACCCAGAGAAGTATCGAAGATCATTCCTAAAAAAGAAATCTTTCGAGATGGGACTAGAGATGACTTTTTCAAATTGACCAGCCACCCTAGACGAGACAGAGTGTCTAAAGTGATACTGACGTTCTCTTTGCATGCTTGAAAAGTTGGCCCCTTGACCAAAAGATCGTCCAGGTATAGCAAAATAACTATGCCCCGGGAGTGCAGGATGGACACGACTGTAGACATCACCTTTGTGAACACCCTGGGAGCAGAGGCGAGACCGAAAGGTAATGCTGTGAATTGGAAGTGACGTTCACCTATGGAAAACCGTAGAAATCTTTGATGCGGAGGAAATATGGGAACATGCAGATAGGCATCTTGGATATCTATGGAAGCAAGGAATTCTCCCTTTTCCATAGCCGCAATAACCGAGCGGAGCGACTCCATACGGAAGCGACGAGTGCTGACGAACTTGTTCAAACACTTTAGGTCCAGAATGGGTCTTACCGACCCGTCCTTTTTGGGGACCGTAAACAGATTGGAATAGAAACCTTGGAACCTTTCTACCCCTGGAACGGGGACAATGACCCCGTTGGACTGAAGACTCGACAGCTTTGAATAAAGCCCTTAGACGGGACTTTGCACTGGGAAGACTGGACGGAAAGAACCGACTTGGAGGGAGAGAGAGAAACTCGATTTTGTACCCTGAAACCACCAGTTCTCTCACCCATTTGTCGGAAACGACTGATAGCCAGGACTGATGGAACAGAAGTAGACGACCGCCTACCCTGTTGAAAACGACATGAGGGTGCCTCCAGTCATTTTGCCGAGGACCGCGGATATCTAGATCCCCTAGATCTTGATGGCTGATATCGCATTCTTGTCAATGGATTGGCTCTATATGATACCTGGTGTTCCCTGTCTTGGTTAGGCCGACTTGGAGGACCTGAGCTTGGTGCTGCAGACCACCGGGTGTTACGAAAGGATCTAAACATTGCTTGAAAATGGCGACGAAAAGGTTGCCTAACCTTTTGTTGCGGAAGGAAATTACTCTTTCCCCCTGTGGTATCAGATATAAGATGATCCAACTTTGCGCCAAAGAGTCGACCACCCTGATAAGGGAGGGAAGTAACGGACTTTTTAGAAGTAGAGTCCGCCCGCCAATTTCTCAGCCATAGCACCCTTCTGATAGCGATAGCATTAGCAGCTGCCAATGCTGAACAATTTGCCGCATCCAAAGATACATTGATCAGATAATTCCCAGCCAAGGATATCTGATTAGACATCTCTATCACTTCTACAGGAAACTCTCTATCCTGAAGAACCTTAGTGACGGACTCTGACCAAGCTATCATAGCCTTGGCGACCCAAGTCGCCGCAAAAGACGGCACGAGGGCTGACCCTGAAGCCTCAAACACTGACCGAGCCAGACTCTCTAAGAGCCGATCAGTTGGATCTTTAATAGCGGATCCATTAGGAAGAGACAGCAGTGTGTTAGAGGCCAAACGGGACACGGGAGGATCTACAGAAGGAGATTCTGCCCATTTTTTACAAATCTCGGGCGCGAAAGGATACCTGGTACCCAGAGCCTTCTGGCCTAAGAAACGTTTGTCCGGTCTCTCCATGTGACGTTGAACTAAATCCTCAAATTCAGGATGAGAGGAAAACACCTTATGAGGTTGCTTGAATCTTTTAAAAGACACCTTATGACTCGAAGGTAAGGTGGCTACATCCTCTACTCCCAAAGACTGGTTAACGGCCTCAATGAGACTGTCAACTGATTCCTGATAATCAGGAGCTTCTAAATCAAAAGATCCTTCAGAGTCAAGGTCCGAACCATGCTCACTCACTCCCACAGGAGAAGGAGACCGAGAGACGGAATTCACAGATGCAGATGCACCCGACGGACCGGGAGACGCTGTATGGGTACGCTTCCCCCGCGTCTGCCTAGAGGGAGTACGGCCCCTGCAGGCCGGAGGGTCCTGAGAATCCGAGGATCTTTCCGGAATAGATGAATGAACGTCCCTGACAGGGGTTTGAAGGGACTCAACCGTCTTTGTTAGAGACGCCATAGACTGCGTTAAGGATACGACCCACTCAGGGGGAGATGCCGCAGTCTCAGATACAGGCATACCCGGCAGAATAACAGGCGGGGTAACGGGCGGGGTAGCAGGTGGGGGCTCCTGAGCGCGTTCGGGATTGCAAGCTTCACAGATCTGGCTAGTCTGCGCATGCGGAAAAACAGCCTGGCAAGTAAAGCATGATGTATACAGGACCGTGTGAGACTTAGTCCTTCTAGACATGATGACTATTGCTGCAGAAGCTGCTATGAAAAAAACCAAACTATGAGCTACTGAGTCTAGAACAAAAAACTGCTGTCAGGCTGAGGGAAGTAGCACTTACCCCAGTCCTGTGTCCCCGTCCGTTCTGAGCACCACACTAAACCGAGCCTCCTTTATAAAGATCATGATCGGATGAAAGGTGGGAGGAGCCGCCATAAAGAACATGCCACAGGCCAAAACAGGGATCTTGCTTTCCCCACCTGCGCTCTCCTAGGAACGCTGGGAGCGCGAAACCGGAAGTACGCGCCGCCGGAAGGGGCGGAACTTCCGCCCACGACCCCTCAGTAAACTACAGCGACCATAATGCAACTGGTCGCCGGAAACAGTTGCTAGGGGCGGAGCTACCGCCCATGAGGGAAACTACAGGGACCATGATGCCGTGGGCCGCCGGAAGGAAGTGCTAGGGGCGGAACTTCCCGTGCTTTGGAAATGGAGAGTCATCCTGACACCGGCACCGCACGAAGTACGCGCCGTCTGCAGTATGCGATAAAACACGCGCGCAAAGAAGCAGGAGCCCCCCCCGCAGCCTCTGACAACACGCCAGGTTAAAGAGGCATAAATAAAAAGCCACATATATATATATATATATATATATATATATATATATATATATATATATATATATATATATATATATATAAAAATATACATATGGGAAAAAGACGGTGCAGGCACCCTAACTCCTTCACCCTTCAGAAGGTGAGGAGAGGGACCGTCTGCCTCCTTAAGCACCGCAGATCAAAACATTGGTGATTGAAGTGGAGGCTGCACGAACAATGCATAAATGCCTGTACAACCTAGGGTTTCCTTACCTCAGGGTGGTCAGGTTTTAGTCCCACGACGCGGGAAAGTATACGTGGAGGCGACACTCACACGTGCTCGCCCGTTGTTGGTTTGGGGAGATCGGACCCCTTCAAAAAGGTCCGTCGCCCCTATCTTATCCTCAAGATAACGGAATCTGGGGAAAAAAAAAACAGAGATGTGCCTCCTACAGACACTAAGCATAAACTGGAGCTGTCAGGGCCAGTGGCAAGGTGTATACTATGGAGGAGGAGCTAACTTTTTTTTTGTCTACTTAGTGTCAGCCTCCTGGCGGCAGTAGCATACACCCCACAGTCCTGTGTCCCCTAATGAGACGATGGAGAAAAGCTTTATTATAGAACAACAAGGAGCACACATAAAAACAATTAAAAATCCTCAAAGGATAATACACATGAATGCAGATCCATAGATAAAGGGTAAAGTTCCCAAAAGAAGGGGTAATCCTGAGCTGGAAGTGACAAATGTAACAATTTCACAGATTACAGCGACAAAGCATACATAAATGCCAACAAATACTACTGAATGCTGAATCACAGCATAAAGGCCGCAGCAATCTAAGCTAAATGTGTGTAAACAATGAGTAGATGCTGTCACTCCTAAAGGTACCGTCACACTGGACGATATCGCTAGCGATCCGTGACGTTGCAGCGTCCTGGCTAGCGATATCGTCCAGTGTGACAGGCAGCAGCGATCAGGCCCCTGCTGTGATATCGCTGGTCGGGGCAGAAAGGCCAGAACTTTATTTAGTCGCTGGCTCTCCCGCTGATATCGCTGAATCGGCGTGTGATGCCGATTCAGCGATGTCTTCGCTGGTAACCAGGGCAAACATCGGGTTACTAAGCGCAGGGCCGCGCTTAGTAACCCGATGTTTACCCTGGTTACCATCGTTAAAGTAAAAAAAACAACCACTACATACTTACCTACCGCTGTCTGTCCATGGTGCTGTGCTTCTCTGCTCTGGCTGTGAGCGCCGGGCAGCCGGAAAGCAGAGCGGTGACGTCACCGCTCTGCTTTCCGGCCGCTGTGCTCACAGCCAGTACAGAGAAGCACAGCGCCGGGGACAGACAGCGGTAGGTAAGTATGTAGTGGTTTTTTTTTACTTTAACGATGGTAACCAGGGTAAACATCGGGTTACTAAGCGCGGCCCTGCGCTTAGTAACCCGATGTTTACCCTGGTTACCGACATCGTTGGTCGCTGGAGAGCTGTCTGTGTGACAGCTCTCCAGCGACCAAACAGCAACGGTGCAGCGATCCGGATCGTTGTCGGTATCGCTGCAGCGTCGCTTAGTGTGACGGTACCTTAAGCCTGTGTGTGTGGACACTGAAACATCTTCAATGGCTTAAGGAGAGTGACAGACAATACGGGGAGTCCCCCACACACATGCCCTGGCTATGAACACCCAGGGATAAGTTTGGGTGAGGCGATAAACAATACTTAAACCTGGCTCAAATACAGTCAGAGAGTCGCCCCAAATTTTGATTTTGCCTTGAGAAAGACACCACGAGTGTCGGAACGCGTGGGTCCGGGTATCCTAGAGGCTGGACTTCTGACTGGGTCGACTCTCTGACTGTATTTGAGCCAGGTTTAAGTATTGTTCATCGCCTCACCCAAACTTATCCCTGGGTGTTTATAGACAGGGCATGTGTGTGTGGGACTCCCCGTATTGTCTGTCACTCTACTTAAGGTACCTTCACACTAAACGATATCGCTAGCAATCCGTGACGTTGCAGCGTCGTCGCTAGCGATATCGTTTAGTTTGACACACAGCAGCGATCAGAATCCTGCTGTGGTGTCGTTGGTCGGGGCTAGAGGGCCAGACCTTTCTTTGGTCGCTGGCTCTCCCGCTGACATCGCTGAATCGGCGTGTGTGACACCGATTCAGCGATGTCTTCGCTGGTAACCAGGGTAAACATCGGGTAACTAAGCGCAGGGCCGCGCTTAGTACCCCGATGTTTACCCTGGTTACCATCCTAAAAGTAAAAAAAACAAACAGTACATACTTACCTAACGCTGTCTGTCCTCCAGCGCTGTGCTCTGCACTCCTCCTGTACTGGCTGTGAGCGTCGGTCAGCCGGAAAGCAGAGCGGTGACGTCACCGCTCTGCTTTCCGGCCGCTGTGCTCACAGCCAGTACAGGAGGAGTGCAGAGCACAGCGCTGGAGGACAGACAGCGTTAGGTAAGTATGTACTGTTTGTTTTTTTTACTTTTAGGATGGTAACCAGGGTAAACATCGGGTTACTAAGCGCGGCCCTGCGCTTAGTTACCCGATGTTTACCCTGGTTACCTGCATCGTTGGTCACTGGAGAGCTGTCTGTGTGACAGCTCTCCAGCGACCAAACAGCGACGCTGCAGCGATCCGGATCGTTGTCGGTATCGCTGCAGCGTCGCTTAATGTGAAGGGGCCTTTAAGCCATTGAAGATGTTTCAGTGTCCACACACACAGGCTTAGGAGTGACAGCATCTACTCATTGTTTACACACAGTTAGTTTAGATTGCTGCGGCCTTGATGCTGTGATTCGGCATTCAGTAGTATTTGCTGGCATTTATGTATGCTTTGTCGCTGTAATCTGTGAAATTGTTACATTTGTCACTTCCAGCTCAGGATTACCCCTTCTTTTGGGTACTTTACCCTTTATCTATGGATCTGCATTCATGTGTATTATCCTTTGAGGATTTTTAATTGTTTTTATGTGTGCTCCTTGTTGTTCTATAATAAAGCTTTTTTGACACTCTTATCGGTTTGGGTGATCCCTGCTATATGCATGTACTTTTTCTTCATGTTTTCTGGTTCGTGTTTCCCGACATGCATTAGGTGATCCCCAGGATATATATTAGAACCATATCATTTAGTATTGTTGGTGGATGGTGCCCGCCTATTTGTCTATTTTGATGCTAATAATAGAAATTCTTATAATACTACAGTAAAAATATTACAATGTTCCAAATACAGTTACTAAAATAATTTGGTTTAACACTTGAATGCTTCCATAGATAGACATGTTCTGTTTTTCTCAATTCAAACCAAAATCCAAATTCAAGTATGTTTTGAAACAAATCAATATTATTCTTGGGCAAATATCTAAAACAACGTGATTGAATATTGTCTGATATTTACTGGCAGTGACGCATGTATTCAGCATAACTTGTTTGGCTTACTGATCAGTAAATTAGATTTCTTCCTAATTTCACTATGTAAATAAATGCGCTAATATGATTACTACAGAATGAAAAACAACCATTGTGCACTGCTTGAAGTCATTGTAACCTAAACAGAAGTGATGACTATTGTTAATGTAACTATGCCAACTGGCAAAACAGTTTGTCTTAAAGTAACATGGAAGACAGGGTGTTCAAGACATCAGTCAGAACATTTGTCTTCTACAAAGCAGATGAGTGATCATAATTGGGGCAATGAGATATAACCGCTGGCTTGTGCCTGGCAAAAATAGGACAGCTGTGCCAAGGAAAACAATTAGAAAGCCATACTGGACAATTAACATTTATCTTTGTAAATTCCCATTCGGGACACTGTGGATTGTCTTATCCTATTATGCCTGGAACATTTTATTTTTAGAAGTGATATCAGGCCAAACAAGCTGTAAAAAGTATCTGGTTTGGAAAAGAAAAACAGATAATATTTCCCACAATGTTTCTCAGCTCATTATGCAGAGCTGTCACGTAGTCTGTGAAGCTGTGATTTTAAAGATTTTAGCAATGAAAATCAAGAAAAACAGTTTCCATTGTGTTCTTGGTCCTAGGTCCATAGCACTAACATAAAAAGGGGACGTCTTCCAGCAGCTTTTTCAGTGTATGAACACTCTGAATTTTCATTCACATGGCTTTGTCACGGCTGTGCTATGATGGTATGCCACAGCCCAGCCATATGACATGATTTCTTTTGGATTGTGAGCCCTCGCGGGCAGGGTCCTCTCTCCTCCTGTACCAGTTGTGACTTGTATTGTTTAACATTATTGTACTTGTTTTTATCATGCATACCCCCCCTCACATGTAAAGCGCCATGGAATAAATGGCGTTAAAATAATAAATAATAATAATTTATAAATGGACAATAAGGGTCAAATTCATTAAAGGGGTTGTCCACTACTGGGACAACCCCTTCTTGATCTGAATGGCCGCTCACTTACTCTTGATTACTTATACATTCAAAGGTGTGGACAGTGATGCCAGAGCTAACTGGGCACAGGGTTCAAATGTCATAACAACTGCACGTGTGCCCTCAGAACACGAGTGCTGACACAGCTGGAACGATGCCTGCACAGGAAGTGAGCATGAGCGTTTTTATTTTCACAGCGCCAAACATTTAGAACCAAAAGTGGTTGTCCTAGTGGTGGACAACTCCTTTAAGACTGGCATTGTACACATTAGGCTCAATGAAAGGACATGATGGTGTAAAATGCACTTAATTCATTAGGAGGCACATGCCACTTAATGACTCAAGTGACTTATGTGACTCAGTACGCCTTGGCAGAAATCTTACTCCGGTTGGGGACTGGAGTAATAAGATTTCTGGTTTAAGGTACACAACTAATCATTTGTATGGGAGGGCGATACCATTTGTGACCTGTTCCAACCACTTTGGTAGAGATGGCTGAATATTACACTAAATGTTTGTGACTTTTCAAGGTATTTTACAGTAAAGTCCTTAAATAATTGTGGCCGTAGTCATTATCAAAAAGATAAGGGAAGGGTGAACATGAGAAAGTGGATATTAAATCAATAAGTTTACTAGACAAAAGTATATTGAATTGACTTCATACACTACAAAACAACACAACAGTAAGGTTTCCAGGAATGCCAAAGTTATTAAATGGTATCATCTTTTCTAGACAATTTAAATTCTGTAAGTAAAACTATTACTTTTTCTCTAGCCTAAAGAAACAAAAATATGCTTCTAATGAAAAACATACTTTGGCAAGCAACTGTGTATATAAATACTGCTTCACAGCAATAAATGTGAGGTTTCCAAACATATTAACATAACTGGAATTTAGTACAAATCATTTTACCATATTTAGGATTGTTCTTTTCTTTTTAGATATTTTAAATATAGGTTACATCTAGGCAGAAGCAAGTGCCAAAGCGGGCAGACATTTACAGGAATTTTCTAAATAACAGAAAGGCTTTAGACAACGCACATAAACGCTCTGATTTACAATGATGCTTGAAAAAAAGACATAAATCTTTCATGATTTTTCATATTTTTTGCATAAACTTGATCTAGCACTACATCAGATTTTCACACACGTCCTCAAAGTAAATAGAGAACCAAATAAAATAAATGACTCGAAAAATATTAGACTTTGAAAATCTCTAAATAAAAAAAATTATACAATATCACATGCCTGGGTGGCAAAAGTATGTGAACCTTTAAGATTAGCCAATAATTTGAAGGGGAAATTAGACTCTGGTGTTTTCAATCAATGGGATGACAACCAGGTGTTAGATGTTCCTCAGATAATTCTTCAGTACAAAAAAAAAAATCACTGATCCATTCAAATAAAGTACATATCACTTACAGAGTCAAGTGAAGGAACATTGAAGGAACATTATGATTGAAATGTCTACAAATATATCAAACATTTATTGGAATTCATAAAATATATACAAAGACAGCAAAAAAAAACTTATCATAAAATCAGTACATAACATTGACCGTAACACACACACAAAAAAAAGCAGAGGCTGTTACAGATCCATATGTTGAGGCAGGTAGTATATATAGGGTCATGTATAGTTTGTCAAAGATTTATAACAAATTCTCACCCATATGAACCAGCAAACAGGAAATATTTATGATCGCTATAAAAGCCACAAAGATATCTATAGCTCACGTACCACTGTGGGACCACATGGATTATATCATAATGAAAAAAGTCTCTGCAAATATTGGAAAAAGTAAATACCTATTGCTGTCAATGTTATGTACTGATTTTATGCTGACTTTGTATATATTCTATGAATTCCAATAAATGTTTGAGATATTTGTAGACATTAAGATCATAATGGCTCTGTAGGTGATATATACAGGTGTTAGAGGATAACCTGTTTTATTTAAAGAACATACATTTACTCCACATTTGTGGAATTGTATCACGTAACAAACAAAGGAGAATTCTTAGGACCTCAGAAGAAGAGTTGTTGATGCTCATCAGGCTAGAAAATCTTATGAAACCACCAAAGACTTTGGATTCCACCAATTAACAGTTAGATTATATCCAGATCCAGTAAACATGGAAGAAATTCAGTATCATTATCTCCTGCAACAAGAGGGACTAACTAACAAAGATCACTCTAAGAGCAAGGCATATAATAGACTGCGAGGTCATACATGAACCCAAGGTAACCTCTAAAGATTTAAAGGGTTCTCTCACATTAACTAATGATTGTTCATGAATCCACCATCAAGAGGATGTAGGGGATGTGAAATGCTTGTTGTTCCCTCTTCTCCCCAACCACTTTAAGTGTGTATATTGTGTGTTATTAATGTGCCCGTACACGGTGGTACTGCTGCACATAAAGTGTATTACCACCGTGTACAAGAGCATTGCTATACCTTCTGTATATTGCTCTGTATATTTACGTATGCCTTTACATGCACAGTTGTTTGCACACTTTTTATAGGGAAAATAAGTCCCCGGGCCCAGTATAGTGATAGGGGTGTAGTGTCCATTGTCGGCCATAAGAGGGAGGCACTGTAGTATATAGCTATAGGAGGGGCCCAGTGGCATAAGAATAGTTAGGCTTCCTGGTTTTAGTCAGTCAGGGCCTGGGCGCCCGTGCAGCTCACTGGGCTGCCTAGCCAGGAGTCGCTATGCCCCACAACGTTACAAGAGAGGGGCCCAGCATAGAACAGCTTGCACAGGATGGTTCCTCTAGAAGAAAGAAGTGTGGCGGTGCTGCAGACGCAGCTAAAGGAATCTGTCCCCATAGAGAAAGATAGAAGTTTTTTCAGCCAGGCAGCACAAGCAAGATGTGGCAGGTCTTTGTCTGGGCGGCAGTTCTTAGAACCGAAGCAAAGTGGTGTAGGACTCCCCCATGGGAGGCAAGAATTCCAGATGGAATAGATTCTGCGGGACCGGAAGATATGGTCATACCTGGTGCTGAATATAGAGGAGAGGACAGAGGAGATGACAGAGCAGGGACAGAGAAGGTACTGTCTGTGATACCTGGAGTGGCTGTATTGCAGAAAGTGGTGCTGAGTAAACAAGTTCATATTGAAGTTAAGCCGAAGTGTGTCTCCTTTATTTCGGAACAGTCTGTGAGGAATACATCCCCGTACTGAGCAAGTCCAGATGGCACAGAGAGTCAGCACAGAGGTAACGCAGCAGAGAAATGTGAACTTATGCAGGAGGGGGTCCAGGGAGTAATACAGGGATTGCTGTCGGTGATGGCTACCTCCCTGGCTTTCCCCTACACTTGGTGTAGTCGGCAGGATCTCACTGCCCCATATTGCGGTGAAGCCAAAGTGGAGAAGAAAGAGAGAATGACTGTGATTGATGTGACTAACACCGCAACTTCAGGAGGAACGGATGCCCTGGAGATGGTGGAAAACCTGGAAATGACCTTAAATGTACTAAGGACTGACAGCAAAGATGGCGACCAAGATGGCGGTGAGTGGCACCAAAAAGGACTATTGCTATAATTGTACACTCCGTGGGGTGTCTGCGCTAAAATGGCACAAAGATCCTTTGAGCGACGCCTCCGGAGGATGCACCAGAGAAATTTACCGCCACGCCCACTGAAGCGACTTGAAAAGAAATGGGAGGAGCGACACCACCATGGAATGGGTGGGGCCCAGAAAAGGATCTTGTATGCAGCTGTGGAAGCCTAGGCTACATTGGAAGGAGGTGGCGGCAGGAAAACGTAAGAACCCGGCTCGCCAAACAGTGGGAAGAAATCGCAGAGCACCCCACTTACCAACGTTCGGAGAGTTCTTCAACACAGAGTTGGCAGCCGGCAAAGTCCACATCGTCCCGCAGGCCAGAGACATCATGAGCCGAGCAGTCATCTTCACGTTCATTGGAGCTGAAACATCTTGCGGAGCCAGTGTTACGGTGCCAGGAGGAGGAACCTTGTCGTCCGGAACCAAAGTTGTTAATTCAGAGGGGACCGGAAACAATGACCACCTCGGAGGAGCCAGTGCCGGAAGTGAAGACCAGGCCAGTACTTTGTCATCGGGAGCCGGAGTGCGCAGCGGCATGCGTGTAGGGATCCACCATTCACAGGATGGGTGCGGCAGGACCACCAAGATCCACAGCGGTGAGTCAAACATGGTCTTTGACCCCAAAAGACTGTTCAGCGCTGAGGCTCACTACTTCACCCAACCGGACTGTCCTTTGGTCCCCTGTCCCCGTGACCAAGCCTCCTGACCCCTCCTGTGGCCATTGGGAACAGGAGGAGGGCACCAATGATAAAGTATACTTCAACGCTGCCTCTGTGAATTTCAGGAGACCCCATGCGCGAGGGGGACGCGAGGGGGATTGGGTCTTTTTCTGCAAGGAGGACTGTCCTCGGGGCTATTATGCAATGGCAGTGGCCTTGTTACCGAGAATGACAGCACAGAGCGGAGTCCGGGGCCGAGACAAGAATCAGTGATATCCTGTGCTTCTTTTGCCCCTACTGATGGTTCTGCCCCTGCTGCATCATGGCAGTCCGCAGGCTCTGCAGCTGCAGAGTCCCAATCGGTCCATCCATGGGAGTGTGACGGATCTAACAGAGTGGCACAAGACGCGTGCCAGTGAAAGCAAAGGAGAAGAGTGGACAGACTTGTGTTTATTTTGTTGTGCCCGTTGCACAGGAGCTCAACTTAAAGGACTGTTCTGCGTCCTTAAGGGCATGGAGAGGCCCCTTAGTACCTTCCCAAGGAAAGGAAAGATGGTGCTGAAAAAAACTGTATATATATTACCATTCTGCTGGAGAAGTAGGACTCTCCAGTGAAACTATGCTTTCCGGGATATGAGTACCATATTTAAAGGAAGGGGGTTATCTCACCTTTGAAGATATAATGGACATGACTCGAATGAGTCCTTTCTATTGTTTATAATGTTGCATTTATATATTTAAAGGTTGCCATGGTTGAGGACAACCATCTTTAAAGAAAGGGGGAAATGTAGGGGATGTGAAATCTGTTGTTCCCTCTTCTCCCCAACCCCCTTAATTGTATTACCACCATGTACAAGAGCATTGCTATACCTTCCAAATATTGCTCTGTATATTTATGTATGCCTTTACATGCACAGTTGTTTGCACACTTTTGATAAGTAAATCCCCAGGGCCAGTATAGTGATAGGGGCGTAGTGTCTATAGTTGGTCATAAGAGGGGGGCACTGTAATATATAGTTAGAATAGGAGTGGTACAGTGGCATAAGAATAGTTAGGCTTCCTGGTTTTAGTCAGTCAGGGCCTGCGCGCCCGTGCAGCTCACTGAGCTGCCTAACCAGGAGTTGCTGTGCCCCCCAACATTACAAGAGAGGGGCCCAGCATAGAACAGCTTGCACAGGAAGGTTCCTCTAGGAGCAAGAAGTGCAGTGGTGCTGCGGACGCAGCTAAAGGAATCTGTGCCCATAGAGAAAGATAGAAGTTTGTTCAGCTGGACAGCACAAGCAAGATGTGGCAGGTCTTTTCCTGGGCGGCAGTTCCTAGAACCGAGGCAAAGCGGTGAGGAATACATCCCCGTACTGGGCAAGTCCAGATGGCACAGAAAGTCTGCGCAGAGTTAACGCAACAGAGAAATGTGAACTTATGCAGGAGGGGGTCCAGGGAGTAATACAGAGATTGCTGTCGGCCATGGCTACCTCCCTGGCTCCCCCCACCTGCAAGGACACTGGACAACAATGGTGTGGATGGCAATATTGCAAGGAGAAAGTCATTGATCTTCAACAAGAACAATGTTGCCTGTCTGCAGTTTGCTACAGATCAAACCTGAACAAGCCAAATGGCTAATGGAACAATGTATTATGAACTAATGAGATCAAAATAGAAAATTTTGGGTTTAAATAAGTGTTATGTTTGGGTAAAATAAAAACACTATTACAGCTTAAAAACCTCATACCATCTGTGAAACAGGGTGGTGGTAGTATCACTGTTTTGGCTTATCTTGCTACATTTGTTTGCCATTATTAATGGAACAATAAATTCTAGATTATAACAGCAAATTATACAAGTAAATTTTAAAGAAAAAAGTCAATACATTTATCCATGAGCGGAATCTCAGAAGAATGTTGGTTATGCAGTAAGGCAATACGCAAAAGCACACAAGTCATTATGCAACAGAATTGATGAAGAAAAATTAAACTAAAGTTTTGAAATGGCCAAATCAAAGTTCTGAATTTAATCTTATAGAAGTTATGTGGAAGGACAGGAAGAGAACAGTTCATGAAAGACAACCGGATGTAACTGAGTTGAAGCTGTTTTGTAGGTAAGAATGGGCTAAAATTTCACTTTTGCGATGAGCAGGGCAAATCACAAATAAAATCATACTATTGCTTCATCCATACTTGTCTAAGAAGAGAAGTCCATATGTTTACATTTCCCTTCAGTAAACATTTTAGTTTTTTAATAATTTTGTTTTAATAATGAACATGATTTCTAAGTAATGTAAACCATAAATAATTGTGTGTGTACTGGGTTAAATACCAATACTAACACCACAGCAGCTTGAATAATTAAGCAGTCTTGTCAAATGCGTTAACTTGCCAAGTTATTACTGCTTGTTTCAATTTATCTCTGAAGTTGACAGTTTGTAACTTAGTGTTCATTATGACTTTCAATGATATAAGCTTTCAAACCTTACAAAACTATTCCATTTTATTATGAATTAAAGTTAAGAGAACCATGTCAAGTAATCTAGAATTCATCTTTAGCGTTAATTGACTGCCCGCCATGTTATACTGTCCATGGTGCTGACATAGGACCTACCAATGCTAACTGTACTTGTAATGCATTATGAAGTACAGAATATATTTAAATATATACATATAGATATCCAAAAATCCGGCTTTATTGTTATTCTGTACAATTCAATAGGAAAACAAAAATCTTTATGAGAGGAAAAATGAAAAGCTAAAATAATGTGGTTTCATAAACATGCAAAACCTTAAAACTAATACTTTGTTGAGGTACCCTTTGAATTCATGACAGCAGTTTGCCTTTTGGGGTAGGAGTCTATGAGCATATAACATCAAGAATTGGCAATCTCTGCCCACTCTTCCTTGCAGCAGCGCTCCAAATATCCCCTGTACAGTGACTGTAATAGAAAATGCATCCACTTAAGTTCTTGTAGCAGGACAATGACTACAATCTACAGTACCTTGAAAAAGTATTCCCACCCTATGAACTTTTCGACATTTGTCCACATGCATACACTTAAATGTATTTTATTGGCATTTTATGTGCTATTCCAATACAAATTAACAAGTATTTGTGACAAGTAAAGGAAATGATACATGGTTTTCTAATTATTTTAAAAACATAAATCTGAAATTTGTATTCAGTCCCCCTGAAGTCAATATTTTGCTGGACCACCGTTTGCTGCAATTACTACTGCAAGCCTTTTGGGGCTTGTCTCTTCCAACTTTGCACATCTAGAGGAATAACTTTTTGCTTAAACTTCTTTACACACTAGCTCTAGCTCAGTGAGACTGGATGGAGAGTGTCTGTGAAATGCCATAAATTCTCAATGGGATTTAGGTTCGGACCTTGACTGGGCAATTCAAACAAATGAATATGTTTTGATCTAAACCATTCCATTGAATCTCTAGCAGTTCATCCAGTCTGAATTCTTTTGTAACCTTTAAAAGGTTTTCCTCCAGAATTGCCCTGTGTTTTGCTAAATCCATCTTCCTATCAACACTGACCAGCTTCACTGTCTCTGCTGAACAAAAGAATGTGTCTGGGTCATTCTTTCAATTAAAGCACTTTATTCTGGGTGTGTGTGTTTTTATACAATATGGCTATGGGGTTAGTAATGGGGCGTCTTTTATACGTTTTTAGACCCTGTAGATTGTGAGCCCTCACGGGCAGGGTCCTCTGTACTTGTCTGTGCCTTGTATTGCTTATGTTTATTGTACTTGTCTATGTATGGCCCTTTTTCACATGTAAAGCGCCATGGAAGAAATGGCGCTATAAAAATGAACAATAATAATAATAACGGTCCTCAAGATTGATCATGGACCTGTTATATCCATAATCCAGTAATAGTCTAGCATGGGATAACATGCAATACTACCTTAGTTAAATTTAACTTCAAACCCATAAAAAATATAAGGGAATATACAGACCATAATATGCAAATATAAAAACTAGTTATTGAATATACATTAATATTGAAAATTAAAAAATAGTACAACAATACAGAGAGAATGAATGGGCTTCAATAGGAAAAAAAATCTCCTGGATACAGAAAAAGAAATCCCCACAGCACATGCTAATGGAGATTTGTTTATCTGTATGGGAATTTAACCCCTTTCTGACATCAGACGTACTATCCCGTCGAGGTGGGGTGGGCCCCTATGACCACCGACGGGATAGTACGTCATATGCGATCGGCCGCGCTCACGGGGGGAGCGCGGCCGATCGCGGCCGCGTGTCAGCTGCCTATCGCAGCTGACATCCGGCACTATGTGCCAGGAGCGGTCACGGACCGCTCCCGGCACATTAACCCCCGGCAAACTGCGATCAAACATGATCGCGATGTGCCGGCGGTACAGGGAAGCATCGCGCAGGGAGGGGGCTCCCTGCGGGCTTCCCTGAGCCCCCCGCAGCAACGCAATGTGATCGCGTTGCTGCGAGGGTCTCCGTACCTCCCTCCCTGCTCCAAGCCCGGATCCAAGATGGCCGCGGAATCCGGGTCCTGCAAAGAGGGAGGTGGCTTCACAGAGCCTGCTCAGAGCAGGCACTGTGAAGCCTGCAGTGCTGTAAGTCAGATCGGTGATCTGACAGAGTGCTGTGCAAACTGTCAGATCACCGATCTGTGATGTCCCCCCATGGGACAAAGTAAAAAAAAATTTTCCAAATGTGTAAAAAAAAAATAAAAAAATATTCCTAAATAAAGAAAAAAAAATATTATTCCCATGAATACATTTCTTTATCTAAATAAAAAAAAAAAACAATAAAAGTACACATATTTAGTATCACCGTGTCCGTAACGGCCCGACCTATAAAACGGGCCCACTAGTTAACCCCTTCAGTAAACACCGTAAGAAAAAAAAAAAAGAGGCAAAAAACAACGCTTTATTATCATACCGCCAAACAAAAAGTGGAATAACACGCGATCAAAAAGACAGATATAAATAAACATGGTACCGCTGAAAGCGTCACCTTGTCCCGCAAAAAACGAGCCACCATACAGCATCATCAGCAAAAAAATAAAAAAGTTATAGTCCTGAGAATAAAGCGATGCAAAAATAATTATTTTTTCAATAAAATAGTTTTTATCGTATAAAAGCGCCAAAACATAAAAAAAGATATAAATGAGGTATCGCTGTAATCATACTGACCCGAAGAATAAAACTGCTTTATCAATTTTACCAAACACAGAACGGTATAAACGCCTCCCCCCAAAGAAATTCATGAATAGCTGGTTTTTGGTCATTCTGCCTCACAAAAATCGGAATAAAAAGCGATAAAAAAAGTCACGTGCCCGAAAATGTTACCAATAAAAACGTCAACTCGTCCCGCAAAAAACAAGACCTCACATGACTCTGTGGACCAAAATGTGGAAAAATTATAGCTCTCAAAATGTGGTAACGCAAAAAATATTTTTTGCAATAAAAAGCGTCTTTCAGCGTCTTTCATCACCCCCTTAGTTAGGGAAAAATTTAAAAAATGTATTTATTTCCATTTTCTCATTAGGGTTAGGGCTAGGGTTAGGGTTAAGGCTAGGGTTAGGGCTAGGGTTAGGGCTACAGTTAGGGTTGGGGCTAAAGTTAGGGCCAAAGTTACGGTTAGGGTTTAGATTACATTTACAGTTGGGAATAGGGTTAGGGGTGTGGTTAGGGTTACTGTTGGGATTAGGGTTAGGGGTGTGTTTGGATTAGGGTTTCAGTTATAATTGGGGGGGTTTCCACTGTTTAGGCACATCAGGGACATGGCGTCCGATCTCAATTCCAGGCAATTCCGCGTTGAAAAAGTAAAACAGTGCTTCTTCCCTTCCGAGCTTTCCCGTGCGCCCAAACAGGGGTTTACCCCAACATATGCAGTATCAGCGTACTCAGGACAAATAGGACAACAACTTTTGGGGTTGAATTTCTCCTCTTACCCCCGGGAAAATACAAAATTGGGGGCTAAAAAATAATTTGGGGGGGAAAGTATTTTTTTTATTATTTTCACGGCTCTGCGTTACAAACTGTAGTGAAACATTTGAGGGTTCAAAGCTCTCACAACACATGTAGATAAGTTCCTTAGGGGGTCTAGTTTCCAAAATTGTGTCACTTGTGGGGGTTTCTACTATTTAGGTACATTAGGGGCTCTGCAAATGCAATGTGACACCTGCAGACCATTCCATCTAAGTCTGCATTCCAAATGGAGCTCCTTCCATTCCGAGCCCTCCCATGCGCCCAAACGGTGGTTCCCCCCCACATATGGGGTATCCGCGCACTCAGGACAAATTAGACAACAAATTTTGGGGTCCAATTTCTCCTGTTACCCTCGGGAAAATACAAAACTGGGGGCTAAAAAATAATTTTTGTGGGAAAATTTTTTTTTTTTATTTTTACGGCTCTGCATTATAAACTTCTGTGAAGCCCTTGGTGGGTCAAAGCGCTCAACACACATCTAGATAAGTTCCTTAGGGGGTCTACTTTCCAAAATGGTGTCACTTGTGGGGGGGTTCTACTGTTTAGGTACATTAGTGGCTCTGCAAACGCAATGTGACACCTGCAGACCATTCCATCTAAGTCTGCATTCCAAATGGAGCTCCTTCCCTTCCGAGCCCTCCCATGCGCACAAACGGTGGTTCCCCCCCACATATGGGGTATCCGCGCACTCAGGACAAATTAGACAACAAATTTTGGGGTCCAATTTCTCCTGTTACCCTCGGGAAAATACAAAACTGGGGGCTAAAAAATAATTTTTGTGGGAAAAAAATTTTTGTTTTATTTTTACGGCTCTGCATTATAAACTTCTGTGAAGCCCTTGGTGGGTCAAAGTGCTCACCACACCTCTAGATAAGTTCCTTAGGGGGTCTACTTTCCAAAATGGTGTCACTTGTGGGGGGTTTCAATGTTTAGGCACATCAGTGGCTCTCCAAACGCAACATGGCGTCCCATCTCAATTCCAGTCAATTTGGCATTGAAAAGTCAAACGGCACTCCTTCCCTTCCGAGCTCTCCCACGCGTCCAAACAGTGGTTTACCCCCACATATGGGGTATCAGCATAATCAGGACAAATTGTACAACTTTTGGGGTCCAATTTCTACTCTTACCCTTGGGAAAATAAAAAATTGGGGGCGAAAAGATAATTTTTGTGAAAAAATATGATTTTTTATTTTTACGGTTCTGCATTATAAACTTATGTGAAGCACTTGGAGGGTCAAAGTGCTCACCACACCTCTAGATAAGTTCCTTAGGGGGTCTACATTCCAAAATGGTGTCACTTGTGGGGGGTTTCAATGTTTAGGCACATCAGGGGCTCTCCAAACGCAGCATGGTGTCCCATCTCGATTCCAGTCAATTTTGCATTGAAAAGTCAAATGGCGCTCCTTCGCTTCCGAGCTCTGTCATGTGCCCAAACAGTGGTTTACCCCCACATATGGGGTATCGGTGTACTCAGGACCAATTTTAGAACAACTTTTGGGGTCCATTTTCTCCTGTTACCCTTGGTAAAATAAAACAAATTGGAGCTGAAGTAAATTTTTTGTGAAAAAAAGTTAAATGTTCATTTTTATTTAAACATTCCAAAAATTCCTGTGAAGCACCAGAATGGTTAATAAACTACTTGAATATGGTTTTGAGCACCTTGAGGGGTGCAGTTTTTAGAATGGTGTCACACTTGGGTATTTTCTATCATATAGACCCCTCAAAATGACTTCAAATGAGATGTGGTCCCTAAAAAAAAATGGTGTTGTAAAAACGAGAAATTGCTGGTCAACTTTTAACCCTTATAACTCCCTAACAAAAAAAAATGTTGGTTCCAAAATTGTGCTGATGTAAAGTAGACATGTGGGAAATGTTACTTGTTAAGTATTTTGTGTGACATATCTCTGTGATTTAATTGCATAAAAATTCAAAGTTGGAAAATTGGAAAATTTTCATAATTTTCCCCAAATTTCCGTTTTTTTCACAAATAAACGCAGGAACTATCAAAGAATTTTTACCACTATCATGAAGTACAATTTGTCGTGAGAAAACAATGTCAGAATCACTGGGATCCGTTGAAGCGTTCCAGAGTTATAACCTCATAAAGGGACCGTGGTCAGAATTGTAAAAATTGGCCCGGTCATTAACGTGCAAACCACCCTTGGGGGTAAAGGGGTTAATACATCTAAGCCACTATAAAGTAGACTATTGTACAAAAAATGATTATAGTTTAAGTAGGCTCAAATTTGTAAAAAAGTATGAAAAGTGGACAGTGGAAAATTGGAAACGGTAATTTGGAGTCAATAGACTAAGCTCTGATGGGTGCAAATGGGTCTGGAAGAAACAAGAGAAAAAAAAGGGCTAACGGACTGAGAAATTGAAGGATCTGTTAAGTTCAGCAGAGGAAGCCTGATGATATGGGGGTGTTTCACAGCCTAAGGCATTTGATACTTGACCAGGATAGATGGTGGTCTCAATGTTGAGCTATGAGTATCCTACAAGATGAGTTACTTCGTACACTTAAGTACTATGGGTATGAAAAGGATGACAGTGTTCCAGCAGGACTATGACCCAAAACATATGTGAAGATTGGCGAAAAAATGTTTCAATGACAATGCAATGAAGTAGAAGTACTGGATTGTCCCCCACAGTTCCCAGACACTAGTGGGTAGAGTTGAAAAAACAAGATATATACCGTATATACTCGAGTATAAGCCGAGAATTTCAGCCCATTTTTTTAGGCTGAAATTGCCCCTCTCTGCTTATACTCGAGTCATACCCAGGGGTCGGCAGGGGAGGGGGAGCAGCAGCTGTGTAATTATACTCATCTGCTCCTGGCGCAGGTGAGTATGATTCTTTCTTTTTAAAAAAGAGCGCCGTCATCAGTGGGTGGAGCTGCCGGGATTGCGGCGTCCCTGCGGCCTACAGCAGGCCGGACCCGGAAAATGATTTGCCGGAAGGGGCGGGGCTTCTGCCCGCAGCCTACCCCGGTCAGAAGCCGGGGAGCAAATTTAATGATTGCCCCAGAAGTGATGCTGGGATACCAGCCCATGGCGCAGCACTAGTAAGACCGCTGCGCCGCCCGCAGCAGACAGGCCGCAGCGCTGACAGTAGGTGAAAGTCTGCGGCACTGCTGGTCGTAACTGCCGCAAGCTGCAGAGAATGCGGCGCCCGCAGAGCTGTCCTGTCCTTCAGACGCCAGGTAAGATGCGCTGCCACAGGAGCCCCCCTCTGGATGCTAAGGTTAGAGGGGGGTTGTAAAAAAGACAGTGCAGGCACACTAACTCCATCTTCCCTTCATAGGATGAGGAGACGGACCGTCCGCCACCCTTCCATCACCGCTGTCTGAGCATTGGTGATGCAGTGGGGGCCGCACGGACAATCCACGTGCACCTGTACAGCCTATGGTTCTGTTACCTTAGGGTGGTCAGGGCTAAGTCTGGCAAGTAATCCCACATTGCGGGAAAGGTTACATGGAGGAATACTCACACGTGCTCGCCCGTTGATGGTTTGGGGAGATCATACCCCTTCAAAAGGATCCGTCGCCCCTGTCTCACTTCCAAGATGTAGAGAAAAAAAGGGTCCAAAAGGTCTGGGACCCAGACGTGTGCCTCCTTCAGACACTAAGCATGAACTGGGTTCGCCGGTGGCCAGTGTCAGGGTGTATACGACGGAGGAGGAGCTAAACTTTTCTTCATGTTTACTTAGTGTCAGCCTCCTGGCGGCAGTAGCATACACCCACAGTCCTGTGTCCCCCAATGAGGCGAAGGAGAAAATTAAAATTTCGATTGTCCGGAGCAAAACAAGCACAATGCAGTGACATGACAAGAATTTGCATGACTAATCATATGGTACCTAGTTGCAAGTCAAATTTACAGTGGGTAAGGAAAGCATTCATATCCCTTTACATTTTTCATTCTTTGTTTCATAGCAGCCATTTGGTAAATTCAAAAAAGTTTTTTTTCCTCATTAACCCCTTTACTCCCAAGGGTGTTTTGCATGTTAATGATCAGGACAATTTTTACAATTCTGACCACTGTCCATTTATGAGGTTATAACTCTCAAACGCTTCAACGGATCCCAGTGATTCTGACATTGTTTTCTCGTGACATATTGTACTGCACATTAGTGGTAAAATTTCTTTGATAGGAATTTTCATGCCCTTAAATCAGTCATTTATGTCACAAAAAATACTTAATAAGTAACATTTCCTACATGTCTACTTTACATCAGCACAATTCTGGAACCAAAAATTTTTTTTGTTAGGGAGTTATAAGGGTTAAAATTTGACCAGCGATTTCTCATTTTTACACCACCATTTTTTTTATTTTTTTTTACGGACCACAACACATTTGAAGTCATTTTGAGGGGTCTATATGATAAAAAAATACCCAAAAGTGACACCACTGTAAAAAGTGCATCCCTTAAGTGCATCCCTTAAGGTGCGCAAAACCACATTCAAGAAGTTTATTAACCCTTCTGGTGCTTCACAGGAATTTTTGGAATGTTTAAAAAAAAAAACATTTAACTTTTTTTCACAAATAAAATTACTTCAGATCCCAATTTTTTTATTTTCCCAAGGATAACAGGAGAAATTGGACCCCAAAAGTTATTGTGTAATTTGTCCTGAGTACGCTGGGAGAACCCCTGTTTGGGCGCATGGCATAGCTCGGAAGGGAAGGAGCGCCATTTGACTTTTTCAGCACAAACTTGGTTGGAATTTAGATCAGATGCCATGTCGCGTTTGGATAAGCCCCTGATCTGTGGAAACCCCCCACAAGTGACACCATTTTGGAAACTAGACCCCCCAAGGAACTTATCTAGATGTGTGGCGAGAACTTTGAACCCCCCCAAGGGCTTCACAGAAGTTTATAACGTAGAGCCGTAAAAAATAAAAATCAGATTTGTTCCACAACAATGATCTTTTCACCCCCAATTTTAATTTTCGCATGGGTAACAGGACCCCAAAAGTAATTGTGCACATTGTCCTGAGTACACTGATAACCCATATGTGGGGGTAAACCACTGTTTTGGCGCATGGCAGAGCTTGGATGCGAAGGAGCGCCATTTGACTTTCAACGCAGCAAAATTGTCTGCAATTGAGATCAGATGCCATGTCACGTTTGGAGAGCCCCTGCTGTGCCTAAACAGTGGAAACCCTCCCACAAATAACCCCATTTTGGAAACTAGACCCCCCAAGGAACTTATCTAGATGTGTGGTGAGAACTTTGAACCCCCAAATGTTTCACTACAGATTATAATGCAGAGCCGTGAAAATAAAAAATATATATTTTTTCCACAAACATTATCTTTTAGTAGCCAATGTTTATTTTTCCAAGGGTAACAGGAGAAATTGGACCCCAAAAGTTATTGTGCAATTTGTCCTGAGTACGCTGATACCCCATATATGGGGGTGCATGGCAGAGCTCGGAAGGGAAGGAGCATCGTGTGACTTTTCCAACTCAGAATTAGCTGGAATTGAGATCAGACGCCATGCCGTGTTTGGAGAGCCCCTGGTGTGCCTAAACAGTGGAAACCCCCCAATTCTAACTCCAACACACCTCTAACTCTAATCCCAACCGTAATCGTAATCCTAACTTTAGACCCAACCCTAATGGGAAAATGTAAATAAACACTTTTTTTTTTTTAATTATTTTTCACTAACTAAGGGGGTGTTAAAGGGGGGTTTGATTTACTATTTACAGCGGGTTTTCATAGCGGATTTTTATGATTGGCAGCTGTCATACAGTAAAATTAAGTAAATAAGGCAGCACACTGCAGCGCTAAAACATGCAAACTTGAAAACACAAAATTTGAACTGCATTACTGCACTAGAAATATGAAAAATGAGAGCTTTTAGCGCATAAAAATGGCCAATTTTATGTGTACCTGGTAGCCTCTTTACGGCATCTCTCTTATACCAGGTCCTACGCTTGCCTTACCTCGCTGAGAATAAACGTCTCCATCTGAATGGGTGCATGTGAAACCTCTTCTTAGACTAAAATTCTCTCTCTCTGTGGAGGGGTATTGGACCTGCTGTAATTAAAACACCTGAAGCTAGGAGGCGGAGTGCACGATCAGAAGGCTAGAGAATACATTTCAAAAACCTGACCTGCACATCCAAACATAGACTCAGTGTGAACAGGTGCTGAACCTAGAGTCGCCAACTCGTATATAGTTAAGTAAATAAGGCAGCACACTGCAGCGCTAAAACATGCAAACTTGAAAACACGAAATTTGAACTGCATTACTGCACTAGAAATATGAAAAATGAGAGCTTTTAGCGCATGAAAATGGCCAATTTTATGTGTACCTGGTAGCCTCTTTACGGCATCTCTCTTATACCAGGTCCTACGCTTGCCTTACCTCGCTGAGAATAAACGTCTCCATCTGAATGGGTGCATGTGAAACCTCTTCTTAGACTAAAATTCTCTCTCTCTGTGGAGGGGTATTGGACCTGCTGTAATTAAAACACCTGAAGCTAGGAGGCGGAGTGCACGATCAGAAGGCTAGAGAATACATTTCAAAAACCTGACCTGCACATCCAAACATAGACTCAGTGTGAACAGGTGCTGAACCTAGAGTCGCCAACTCGTATATAGTTAAGTAAATAAGGCAGCACACTGCAGCGCTAAAACATGCAAACTTGAAAACACGAAATTTGAACTGCATTACTGCAGGTGTTTTAATTACAGCAGGTCCAATACCCCTCCACAGAGAGAGAGAATTTTAGTCTAAGAAGAGGTTTCACATGCACCCATTCAGATGGAGACGTTTATTCTCAACGAGGTAAGGCAAGCGTAGGACCTGGTATAAGAGAGATGCTGTAAAGAGGCTACCAGGTACACATAAAATTGGCCATTTTCATGCGCTAAAAGCTCTCATTTTTCATATTTCTAGTGCAGTAATGCAGTTCAAATTTCGTGTTTTCAAGTTTGCATGTTTTAGCGCTGCAGTGTGCTGCCTTATTTACTTAACTATATACGAGTTGGCGACTCTAGGTTCAGCACCTGTTCACACTGAGTCTATGTTTGGATGTGCAGGTCAGGTTTTTGAAATGTATTCTCTAGCCTTCTGATCGTGCACTCCGCCTCCTAGCTTCAGGTGTTTTAATTACAGCAGGTCCAATACCCCTCCACAGAGAGAGAGAATTTTAGTTTAAGAAGAGGTTTCACATGCACCCATTCAGATGGAGACGTTTATTCTCAGCGAGGTAAGGCAAGCGTAGGACCTGGTATAAGATAGATGCCGTAAAGAGGCTACCAGGTACACATAAAATTGGCCATTTTTATGCGCTAAAAGCTCTCATTTTTCATATTTCTAGTGCAGTAATGCAGTTCAAATTTCATGTTTTCAAGTTTGCATGTTTTAGCGCTGCAGTGTGCTGCCTTATTTACTTAACTATATACGAGTTGACGACTCTAGGTTCAGCACCTGTTCACACTGAGTATGTTTGGATGTGCAGGTCAGGTTTTTGAAATGTCATACAGTAAAAGACGCTTTTTACTGAAAAAAATAGTTTTTGAGAGCTATAATTTTTCCATATTTTGGTCCACAGAGTCATGTGAGGTCTTGTTTTTTGCGGGACAAGTTGACATTTTTATTGGTACCATTTTCAGGCACTTGACATTTTTTGATCGCTTTTTATTCCGATTTTTGTGAGGTAGAATGAACAGAAAGCCGGATTACTTACCGGTAATGCTCTTTTAATGAGTCCACGACAGCACCCACATGAGAGAGGGGATCCGCCCATAGGAACAGGAAACCTACAGAATAAAAGGAGGCAGTCCCCCTCTCTTCCTTAGTTTAGTTTTCAGAGTACGAGAGGAACCGCAAGGTTTTAGTTCAATTCAACTCCAATAATGTAAATGCCTTAAAAATACTCTACACAGTGATTTATCAGTCAGTTTTAAAAGGAAGAAACCGTGTATGACTAGGGAAGGTAGTGAATGGGTGCTGTCATGGAGACATTAAAAGAGCATTACCGGAAAGTAATCCGGCTTTTTACCCTTCGCCACGACAGCACCCACATGAGAGACTTTCAGAGAACCGTCACCTGGGTGGGATTACTGTGCTAAGGACAGCTCTACCAAAGGCTAAGTCAGAAGATGTGGATAGATCGAGTTTATAATGGTTGTAAAAAGTAGGAGGTGTCGACCAGGTTATGGCCTTACATATTAAATCAATTGGCACGTCTGTTTTCTCCACCCAAGAGAATGCCATGGCTCGCGCAGAATGTGCTTTTATGCCGTCCGGAGGAACTTCGCCCTTTGACGAGTAAGCCAAGCAAATAGCTTCTTTGATCCACCAGGATAAGGTAGCTTTTGTGACCCCACGTCCTTTCCTGTGGCCCTGGAAGGACACAAACAGAGCCCTACTCTGCCTCCAGGCCTAAGACCTTTCTATATAGGTTAAGATGGCTCTTTTAACATCTAATGTATGAAACTTTTGTTGTTCTGGAGTTACTGGAGCCTCAAAGAAGGAAGGAAGAAATATTTCTTGTGACCTATGATAGCTAGATACGACTTTAGGAAGGTATGAGGGGTCTCGTTTAAGGATTACCCGATCTTGGAATACTAACAGGAAGGGTGGGTCTATGGAGAGGGCCTGGATATCACTGACTCTTCTGGCTGATGTTAAAGCTACCAACAGTGCCACCTTATATGTCAAAATATTTAAGGGAATAGAATCTAACGGTTCAAATGGGGAATTAGTTAAGGCATTGAGGACTAAGTTCAAATCCCATGGAGGTAAATGTGGAATGTGGACCGGGTTACTTCGCTCACATGCCCTAATGAATCTTGCAACCCATCTATCTCGTGCTATATTGAACTCATACAGGGCCCCTAAGGCTGAAACCTGTACTCCTGAGGTGTTTACTGATAACCCCAGTTCTCGTCCTTTCTGTAAAAATTCTAGGATGGCCAAGACTGGAGCCTGTCTGGTGTAAGATTCCGTATGAAAATGTAAGAATTTTTTCCACACTCTGCTGTATATTAATGTAGTAGATTTTTTCCTACTTAATAACAGAGTGTTTACAAGGTCCTCAGAGAATCCTCTTAAACTTAATAACTGCCTCTCAAATTCCACGCCGTCAAGTGTAGTCCCTTCACCTGAGGGTGGAAGAATGGGCCTTGAGATAGCAGTTTCGGGTCTGATGGAAGAATCCAGGGGTCGCATAGTGACATGGCTTGAAAACAAGAGAACCACGGTCTCTTCGCCTAAAAGGGTGTGATAAGGATCATCCTGGCTTTCTCCCTCCTGATCTTCCTGAGCACTAGGGGAATTAGAGTCATCGGAGGAAAAGCATAAGCTAGATCAAACTTCCAGGGGTACTGAAGCAAGTCCAACATGTCCGGGTGGTCTAGTTTGTTCAGGGAGGCAAATCTTTGTACTTGTCTGTTCTCCCTGGTGGCGAACAAATCTATTTGTGGAGTACCCCATAATTTTACTATTTTTTTGACTATTTAAGTGTTGAGAGTTCACTCTCCCTGGCATAGCATGTTTCAACTGAGAAAGTCTGCTCTTGTGTTCTCTATCCCTTTGATATGAAGAGCTGTTAGGGATGAAAGATGGCTTTCTGCTAGTTGAAAGATATCTGCTGATATGGACATTAGATTTTCTGGCCGTGTTCCCCCTTGACGGTTCACGTATGCCACTGTGGTGGAATTGTCCAACAAGATTCTTACATGTGTTCCCTGAATCTGTGGAAGAAAATGATTCAAAGCATGATCAACGGCTTTTACCTCTTTCCAATTTGAAGAATAGAGTAACTCTGCAGGATTCCAGAGATCCTGTGCTGAATTATCCCCCATGTGGGCACCCCATCCCGACGGGCTAGCGTCAGTGGTGATTACTCTGGAAGGCTCTATTATCCAGGGTACTCCCCTGGAAAGGTGGTCTGTATCTAACCACCAGGCCAGGGATTCTATTACACTTTGGGAAAGAGTTAGTTTCCTTTCCAGATGACCCTGCGAGATCTCTTGAATATGTAGGATTTCATGTTGTAAGGAGCTAATGTGATACTGGGCCCATGGAACTGCTGGAATACATGAGGTTAGGGAACCCAGTAAAGACATAGCTTCCCTTAGTGACATATTAGGGTTTTTCCTTGCTAGTGTCACCTTTGATATTATAGTGAATTTTTTTGACTCTGGAAGAAAACACCTCTGACTTACGGAGTCTAGATGTAGTCCCAGGAAGGACTGGAAGGTTTCTGGATCCAATCTGGATTTTTTTAAATTGACGATCCATTCTAACTCCTGCAGGGATGAAATTGTATTAGACAGACAGTTCTCACACTGAGAGACAGATCTTCCCACCACTAGAAAATCATCTATGTAGGGTACAATTAAAGCATCTTGTTGGCGCAAGTAAGCCATCACCTCTAGCATTACTTTTGTGAATACACGAGGAGCCATCGACAAACCAAAAGGCATTGCTGTATATTGGAAGTGACGAATTTGTCCTGCCAGGTTGACTGCCACTCTCAGGTACCGTTGGTGCTTGGTGTATATGGGAAGATGGTAATAGGCATATTTTAAAGTCTATTCCTGCCATCACACATCTAGGAAATAAAAGTTTGATAGTAGAACCAATGGACTCCATCTTAAAGGTACGGTTATATAAAAAGGAATTTAATTTTTTTAGATTAATAATAGTTCGGAATGAACCGTCCGGTTTATTGATCAAAAACAAAAGGGCAATATAACACCTTTCCTTCTTGATCTTTGGGAACTTCTATCAAAACTTTTTTAGACAGTAAAGACAGGATCTGTAATTCAAGAGCCTTTTGTTGTTCCGGTCTTCTGGGAGATGTTACTATAAATGAATCCCGAGGGATTCGTTCAAATTCTAATTTTAACCCGAACTCTATGATGTCAAGAATCCACTGGCTTGATGTTATAAGCTTCCATTTGTGGAAAAAATGTTTTAGTCTACCATTGACTTGAATATTAGCGGAATTTGTTACGTCTTGCGTTATAGGATCCACTAAACAATGCACCTTTGTGTTTTGTGCCCTTCATTTCCCAAAGATCTCTTTGGGTTTTGAACGTTTTATTCCTGATAAAGGGACGTCATCTGAAGGTCTCCTGTAAGAAGGAAGAGATTGATTAGGAAATCCTCTCTTCCTCTCTGCTGCCTTGGTTAGAAGATCATCCAACGTCTTTCCAAAAAGAAACTCACCCTGGCATGGGATCGTACAAAGCTTTGCTTTTGTCTGTGCATCCCCTTTCCAGCTCTTTAACCAAAGTGCTCGCCGGGCTGTGTTCACTAAGCCGGCTGACCTGGCCACTAAACGTAGTGAGTCTGCTGATGCATCTGCTAGAAACGCTACAGCTTCCTTAATTAGAGGGATCATTGGCAGAATTTTTTCTCTGGGTGTTTTACCTCTAATCGGTTCCTCCAACTGATCCACCCACACTAGTAATGACCTGGCGGTACATGTACTAGAAATGGTGGGTTTGAATGCCCCCGTGTCTCGCATGTTAAAACCAAGCTCTGGCGCCGACACTTCAGAGCGGAGCGTGAGGTTGCATAGCAACACATGGAGCTGCACGCTCTGCTCCTGAGTGCCGGCGCCAGAGCTTGGTTTTAACATGCGAGACTCGCACGTATTTCTCGCAAGTGAAAAGGAGCCCTTATGGTCTAGAGGGTCTGGTAAGACTCCTGAATCTTCCACTGGCAGCACGGACTGCTTTGATGTGGACGCTACCGCGGCATCCACTTTGGACCAGGAATTTAGTTCTTCATCACTAAAAGGGTAGCGCCTTTTAGACGATGATGGTAAGAAACCTCGCAGGTTTCTGACCCAATCTAGCAAACATTATGTCTTGTGCAGATTTGGAGCCTTTTGTATCAGGGCATCCCATCGTATTCCTGATGGATTTAATTAAATTATCTATGTTATTACCTGAGAGACAAAGACCACCTTCATTCTCAGATGAACTTGATTGGGATTGACTTGAGGATTTTTCCTGCACGTCATCTGAATCTGAGTCTACTGGTGAGTGAAATCTACTCGGAAGCTGTGTAGTTGAACCACTGGTGTGCCCTAAACCCTGCATTTCTTCCCGAATCATAGCTCTTACATCCGCTGGTGTCATTACCCTTTCTTCCTGTAAGGTTAGACTGATGCAGTCGGGGCATAATCTTTTAATGTATGATTCCGGGAGAAGTTGTGTGCATAGGGCACATTCTTTACGTTTGGATTTGTGTGTCCGTTTCTTAGTCTAAAAGGAGAGGGGAACATAGGAGGAATAAATCAGCATATAGGAAGAGGATTTTTACACTCACCCAGTGAAGCTGAAAAGGTACCGGTTCTGGAGGCGGAGTCTTAGGTATATCATCCTTTACACTCCTGTGTCTGGCTGTGGAACGCTTTTCTGTAGGGCGACCACCGCTTTTTGTGCTGCTCCTTGCACTTCCCTACTAGCTGGGAGGACGTTGCTCTGCTGCAGGTAGGTGCGCTTCGTCGGCTAGTGAAGGCATACTAACACACACCAGCTTTTGCCTCCCCGGACCCAACCCGGAAGCACTCGGCCACTTCCGGGTTAGACGCGCCGCTCTCCTCACCGTGCAGCGGCTGCTGTAATGAAAAGCCGGCGGCTGCAGCGTGCGCGTCCTCATGGAGTCGGGCGGTGCACCCCTGACCCGGACCATGGATCGGTGGACAAACGAGTGGAGAGGCTGCAAGCAGGGGCTCCCCCATCTCTGCATCTGGTGCCGCAGCCCCTGCTGTTCCCACGGACACCACACAGGGAGATGCATCTGGCCCAGGAATCCTCTTCTTGCTACAGGTATCTTGAGATTCCTATAGGAACAGGAAACCTAAACTGGAGAGGGGGACCGCCCCCTTTTATTCTGTAGGTTTCCTGTTCCTATGGGCGGATCCCCTCTCTCATGTGGGTGCTGTCGTGGTGAAGGGTAAAAACCAGCAATTTATGAATTTCTTTTGAGGGGAGTTTATACCATTCTGCTTGTGGTAAAATTGATCAAGCAGTTTTATTCTTCAGGTTAGTACGATGACAGCGATACCTCACTTACATCATTTTTTATGTTTTGGCGCTTTTTAAACAATAAAAACTATTTTATATAAAAAATAATTATTTTTGCATCTCTTTACTCTGAGAGCTATAACTGCTATTTTTCCGGTGATGGAGCTATGTGGCGGCTTGTTTTTTGTAGGACAAGACGATGTTTTCAGTGGCACCAAGTTTATTTATATCCGTCTTTTTGATTGCGTGTTATTCCACTTTTTGTTCGGTGGTATGATGATAAAGCATTGTTTTTTTGCCTTTTTTTTTAAATGGTGCTCACTAAAGGGGTTAACTAGAGAGACAGTTTTATAGGTTGGGTCATTACAGACGCGGCAATACTAAATATGTGTGCTTCTATTGCTTAGATTTTTTTATTCAAATATTTATTTATGGATGGAATAAAAATTAATTTTTTATTACTATTCTTTCAAATGTTTTTACAATTATTATTTTTTAATTTTTTTTTTAAATTCATTCTTACTTTTACACTTTGTCCCATTTTCGGACACTCATTTTGTGCAGATCTGCATGCTATGGAAGCTGTCAGCGCTGCATGTATTTTACACTGACCTGAGAGACTAAGGATACTTTCACACTAGTGTCGTGTGACGGACGTCGCAATGCGTCATTCCCCAGTTATTACTGAAGTGATAATTGGACCCTCTTTTAAAAATTCAGCTTTATGGAAATGCAACGGCTTCCTCTTGGGCATTCCAGACTACAAAAAAGAAATTAGTACCTCACTACTACATTATTTTAAAGAAAACGACAATGGGGAAACCGATCCGTTTGTGGTCTGGAATGCTCATAAAGCAATCATAAGGGGGAAATTAATCCAAATCTCAGCCAGGCACAACGCAAAAAAAAGGGAAAAAATAAAGAATATCCAAGAACAAATTCGCGCAAAAGAAAAGAGCTTTGATGATTCAAACACTAAATCTTAAGAAACTTACTTAGAAATACTAGGTCTAAGACAATTACTAAATAAAGCAATTACGGAAGACTTTGAAAAAATCATCAAGGCATCTAAATTTAAAAATTATTCTGAAACTAATAAACCAACAAAATTTATGTTAGCCAAACTCAAAAAAGAAAGAATCCGTAACAGAATAAATAAAATAAAAAATAATTCTGGAGAAATTAAATATCATCCAACAGATATAGTGGAGGAATTTGCCAAGTTTTACCATAAACTATATAACTTAAAAGACAATCCCTCATTATCTAAACCAGATCCCCCAAAAATAAAGTACTTTCTCAAAAAATTACAACTTCCCAAAATAGAATCTTCAAAATTAGCCAAGCTTACAACTACTATTACTGTATCCGAAGTTATAGAAACAATTAAAAATCTCAAATCACAAAAATCACCGGGACCCGATGGGCTAATAAATGAATACTATATGACTTTCTCTGAAAATCTTGCTCCCCATATGACAAAAATTTTTAATCTGGCCTCAAACTCTGGGTTTTTTCCTAAAGAAATGCTCGAAGCTATCTTAATCATGATCCCAAAACCCCAAAGCGATCTGGATGAAATAAAAAATTACAGACCAATATCACTTATAAATACAGATCTTAAAATCTATTCAAAAATTTTGGCCACCAGACTAAAAAAAATTCTACCAAAAATAATAAATACTGATCAATCTGGATTTATCGAGGGAAGACAAACTTCTGATGCCACCAGAAGACTCCTTAACATTTTGAGCAAAATTAATTCTAATAATACTCCTTCTATCTTTCTGGCGCTTGACGTCGAAAAAGCATTTGACCGGATTAATTGGCAATATCTGAGAATAGTTATGGAGAATTTTGGCTTCAAGGAGGAGTGGCTGACATTGGTGTTTGCCCTTTACTCGACCCCAAGTGCAAAAATATATGTTAATAATAACCTATCAAAGGCATTTCCAATAAGCAATGGAACAAGACAGGGCTGCCCGCTCTCTCCCCTTCTATTCGCCCTGGCTATCGAGCCCCTAGCGGAAACAATCCGCATAAACAAAAATATCTTGGGAATTGATATAGGACATAAACAATATAAAGTAAGCTTATTCGCAGACGACATGATATTAACTCTTACAGATCCCCTCAATTCTATTAAAAATCTTCTAGAAATATTGGCCGAATTCTCTCTGATTTCTCTATTCAAAATAAATAACTCCAAATCAAAAATTCTCCAATTTAACCTACCTGAAGAAAATATTAACTCATTAAAAAAACTAGTAGATTTTACTTGGGAAAAAGACCAGATCCCATATCTAGGTATCCTATTTACAAAGAAAATACATACATTAGCCAATACTAACGGGGAACATATCCTATCTGCAATAACAAAAGACCTCCATTCATGGGGCAAAATCAGCCTCTCATGGATGGGCAAAGTATTGGCAATCAAATCAATTATCCTCCCAAAAATATTATATATTTTCAGAGCTCTGCCATTGAAATTTCCTCCTGATTTCTTTAAAAACTGTCACAAAAAAATATTATATTTCATTTGGAATGGGGAAAAAGCGAGGATTTCCAAGGACATTTTTTATAAAAGTAAAAGTAATGGGGGGTTGGGTCTTCCAAATCTATTTGCATATCATAATGCAAATCTAATAAAGCAAAGCCAAAACTGGTTAAATAGAAAAGAGAACGCAGTATGGCTGGAAATGGAAACATCCCTCCTTAAATCAATTTCTTTGGAAAACCTTCTTCTCAAACATATCTTTAACTTAAACAAATATAAATCTAATCATCCAATAATTTCAGCTATCGTTCAAACATGGGACCAATTGGCTAATCCCTCTGGAAAAAAGGATAAACATGCATTTGGAGAAAACATTCCAATTTCACTAATAGCCTCAATGTTCGGACATCAAATACCAGACTTATGGGAACAAAAAGGCATAAAAAAATTAGGAGATCTGCTTGCAAATAACAAATTATTAAATTTTTCAGAAATCAAACAAAAATATAACATTCCTTCATCAGAATTCATACATTATTATATTATTAAAGAGTGTCTTCAAGATTTTGTCTCTAAGGTTCCCTCCAAAACAGAATCAACTTATTTACTAATTAAAAATACTAATCACAAGGTATTTTGGAGTACAAAGTATCTATACAATATCTTTAATAAAGACTACAAATTTCAAAAAAACAAATATATGATAAAATGGGGGAAATCATTAAAACTAAATATAAGCAAGGACCAATGGGAAGATGCAATAAAAAAACACCTAGTCCTCTAACATTTCCCTACAATTACACGAAACATATTATAAACTACTAACAAGGTGGTACCTTACACCGAACAGAATTTCTCACTTCGGAGGAAACTCCTCGCCTTTGTGTTGGAGGGGATGTGGAATTAAAGGAGACTTGTTTCATATCTTTTGGTCCTGCCCAAAAATTACAAATCTGTGGAACCAAGTATCCAGATACATAGGCACACTTCTAAACAGGGACTATGTCCTTACACCTCAAACAGCACTCCTTTCCATAGATACTGAAAAACTGCATTATTCAATAAGGTTTGTTATAATTCACCTCTTGTTGATAGTTAAGAACAAAATCGCAGCTATGTGGAAGAGATCAGAAGTTCCGAGTTTCTCTAGCATTGTGGACAATCTAAATTTACACAATTCATTAGACTTTAAATTCGCAATAGCGAATGGATATTTACACAAATACAATAAAAAATGGAACAAATGGAACATTAACTTCCAAAACCAACAGAATAATCAATAGACTGCAGGAGCTGTTGACGACTTAAATAACTTGATAAATATTAGTTTATAATCACAGTTAAGTACATTTTTGGGGGCTCTCAATTATTTAATCTTTTTTACATATTTAGGTCAGTGGCCCAAAATTCAAGGTTTAAATTTATGGTTTATTCTAGGTATGGTATTTACATACCTATTTTTCTCTTCCTCTCCCAGCACCTCTTCCTCACCCCTCCCTTCCTATTCCCTCCCCAATTTTCCTCAGATATGAAGCATATTACAATCTACTGAAAAATGCTTTGTTAAAGAATTTCAAAATGTTAATAAAATATTTGGAAAACTAGTGTCGTGTGACGGACGTCACAATGCGTCGTTTTGGAGAAAAAATGCATCCTGCAAAGTTGCCCGCAGGATGCGTTTTTTCTCCATAGACTTGCATTAGCGACGCATTGCGACGTATGGCCACACATCGCATCCGTCGTGCGACGGATGCGTCGTGTTTTTGGTGCTGCAACGCAAAAATTACGTTTAATGTAACGTTTTTTTGTGCGTCGGGTTCGAAATTTTGGACCGCGCATGCGTGGCCGAAACTCTGCCCCCTCCTCCCCGGAACTCACAATGGGCAGCGGATGCTTTGTGAAACTGCATCCGCTGCCCACGTTGTGCTACATTAACACACTCTCTGTCGGTACGTCGGGCCGACAGTTTGCGACGGCCCGTACCGACGGACTAGTGTGAAAGTAGCCTTACTGGTCATCACTGCGCATGACAGGAAGTCTCTCAGGTCTGGAGACCTGGACGTCGTCATGAACGCTGCAATCATGTTTGATTCCAGTGTTTCAGGGGTTAACGTGCCAGGAGTAGTCCGTAATCACTCCTGGCTCTTTGTGCTGGGTGTCAGCTGTGAGAATCAGCTGAAACCCGGGCCGCAATGAGGCGCGCTCCCCCTGTGACGTACTATTTCGTCTATGGGAATAAAGTCACAGGTCATATGGATGGAATAGTACGTTTAATGCCAGAAAGGGGTTAATGTACACTCTGCACCCTATCTTGAAAAACAGAAATGTAGAAATCCATATAAATGAAAGAAAAAAGTACATCCGCACCACTGCTATTAGTTAGACCCTTATGACACTCCTCTAGTGCACCATATTGCCGTACATAGCCTATAAGGCAAAAAAATCACTTGCCGGGGTGCTGCTTATGTGACAGTTCATGCACATACCATAAAATAAGAAAAAAGAGAAGCGCACTCACCGGTGATGATTCATCAGATTTATTTGGACATAAACATTAAAATGCAGGGAGGGTAGTGAACACACACGTTTATGTCCGAATAAATCTGATGAATCATCACCGGTGAGTGCGCTTCTCTTTTTTCTTATTTTTTAGAAATGTAGAAATGTTTGCATATTTATAAAAAAAGAAAAACTGACATATCACATGGTCATAAGTATTCAGACCCTATGCTCAGACACTCATATTTAAGGCTACGTTCACATTTGCGTTGTTCTGTGTTGCGTCGGCGACGCAATGCACAACGCATGCAAAAATGCATGCAAAAACGCATTGTTTTGTGATGCATGCATCCATTTTTGGCTTGATTTTGGACGCAAAAAATGCAACTTGCTGCGTCCTCTGCGCCCTGACGCTTGCGCCAAAAATGACACATGCGTCACAAAACGCAAGACAACACATGTCCATGCGCCCCCATGTTAAATATAGGAGCGCATGACGCATGCGTCGCCGCGGCTGCGCCCGACGCAACGCTAATGTGAACGTAGCCTAAGTCACATGCTGTCCATTTCCTTATGATCCTCCTTGAGAAGGTTCTACTCCTTCATTGGAAAAACGAAATAGCAACAGTAGAGTTAAATATATATAAAAAGTGATAAATAATAAAAAATGTATACCTATATATATATATATATATACACATATACATACACACATATACATACATACACACACACATATAACCACTACTCACTAGTTGCTAAAAAGTAAAAAGAGTGGCAGACCACCCGGGTATAATATAAAGATATCAAAAACCAAAAAAGGGGCTCCAAATAAATGAATTATATATGTGTATACATAAAAGAAAATTCTTACATATGTAAAAAGGCCACAAAAAGATAAATCAGATAAAAAGCCTTTATTTATAATATGGCAACATAAGCACAAAAGTGCAAGTGCTTGGGGGATAAATACACACAGGTAGACAGGTACAATATACAATATAAAAAAATATATATATATGGAAACGGTCCCACAATCTAATTATGCGTGCATGTAAAAAAATTATTATGTTTTTTGTGCGTACAGAGGAGATAATATTGCACGTGCAAAAAAAGTGCTGAGTGCAAAAAATAAAAATAAATATAAATATGGTAAATAACTAATTGAAAAATGTCCTCAATAGCAAAATGTGCAAATACATATAATCATAAGTATCATCTGTGCAAAAAAATGCATAAAAAAGGCAAAAAACAAACAAATGTGTGCCTTATGTCCTCCGCTGCACTATCCAAACAAATACATGCGCGCCAATATCCGCTGTAGGATGTATGGGAATAGACGTAATCCTAAAAGTATATATACCTGTCGATCCTGCGGGCCCAAGCACAGAGCACCTCCTTCATTGGAGGCCAGCTGTGTTTAATTAAACTGATAGGACTTGATTTGGAAAGGTACACACCTGTCTATATAAGGTCTCACAGCTCAAAGTGCATGTCAGACGAAATGAGAATCATGAGGTCAAAGGAACTGGCCAAGGAGCTCAGAGACAGAATTGTGGCAAGGCACAGATCTGGCCAAGGTCACATCAGAATTTATGCAGTACTCAAGGTTCCTAAGAGCACAGTGGCCTCCATAATCTTTAAGTGGAAGAATTCCAGCCAGAATTCTTGCTGATTTGTAGGTGATCAAATACTTATTTCATGCAATAAAATGCTAATTAATTAAGTAAAAATGATGCAATGTGATTTTCTGCTTTTTATTTTTAGATTCTGTCTCATAGTTGAAGTGTATCTATGATAAAAATTACAGGCCCCGTCATTCTTTGTAGGTGGGAAAAGTTGCAAAATCGGCAGTGTATCGAACACTTATTTTCTCCACTGTATGTATAAAAATATATATATATATATATATATTATATATATATATATATAATAAATGAGAAATAGGGATTTTTGTGTTACTCACCGTAAAATCCTTTTCTCCGAGACGCTCATTGGGGGACACAGGACTGTGGGTGTATGCTTCTGCCGCCAGGAGGCTGACACTAAGTAAACTTGAAAAAAAGTTAGCTCCTCCTCCATCGTATACACCCTGACACCGGCTACCAGAGACTCCAGTTTGGTGCAAAAAGCAGTAGGAGAACAAAACACAAAAAAATAATGTAACACCATAAATACAGAAACTTTATGTCTAGAAAAGATCCTACTGACTAATGTAATCAGATATAACCAAAGCAGCCATAAGGCTACCAGGGAGGGAGCTGTGTCCCCCAATGAGCGTCTCGGAGAAAAGGATTTTACGGTGAGTAACACAAAAATCCCTATTTCTCCTTCGCCTCATTGGGGGACACAGGACTGTGGGATGTCCTAAAGCAGTCCCTGGGTGGGAAAAATAACTCACCAGTCAAAGACATCCAGATGATGGTTGTCTATAAATGCGCCACTGCCGCTTGAAGAATCCTTCTACCCAGACTTGCATCTGCAGAGGTCTGGGAGTGGACATTATAATGTTTGACAAACGTATGCAGACTAGACCAGGTCGCAGCTTTGCAAACCTGTTCTGCTGAGGCCTGGTGCCGAACGGCCCAGGAAGCCCCCACCGCTCTTGTTGAATGAGCCTTGATTCCGGCCGGAACCGTCATGCACATGGTGCGATAAGCCTCCTGAATGGTCGCCCTTATCCACCTGGCCAGGGTAGATTTTGAAGCAGCGCATCCCCTCCTGCGACCCTGCGGAAGGACAAATAGAGCATCTGTCTGGCGAAAAGGAGCCGTACGGGAAATATACCTCCTCAGAGCCCTCACCAGATCCAACGTATGGAGAGCTTTTTCTACACGGTGCGTAGGTGCCAGACAAAAAGAGGGCAGAACAATATCTTCATTGATGTGAAAAGATGAAACAACCTTTGGCAAAAAGGACGGTGCCGGTCTGAGAACTACCTTGTCCTGATGAAATTGCAGAAAAGGGGGACGACAAGAAAGAGCTGCCAGCTCCGATACCCGTCTAATGGATGTTATAGCCACTAAAAATACAACTTTCCAGGAAAGAAACATCAAAGAAACATCTTGCAGGGGCTCAAAAGGAGCGTTCTGTAAAGCCCTTAAGACCAGATTAAGGTCCCAAGCTTCCAAAGGAGTCTTATAAGGAGGGACCTTATGAGCGACTCCCTGGAAAAAAATCCTGACCTGACGATTAGTAGCAATCTTGCGCTGAAAAAGGACAGATAAAGCCGAAATCTGCCTTTTAAGGGTACTTGGAGCAAGCCCAGAATCAAGGCCTGCTTGAAGGAAGGCTAGAATGTTAGGAATGGAAAAACGCAGAGGAGGCAGCCTGCGCACTCTACACCAGGAAAGGAAAACCTTCCAAGTGTGATAGTAAATCCTGGCCGAGACGGGCTTACGTGCACTGATCATGGTATCAGCTACTTTTTGAGAAAACCCTGCCTGAGTTAAAACCCAAGATTCAACGGCCAGGCCGTCAAACGTAGGACCCCTGAGTTCTGGTGGGAGATCGGCCCTTGAGATAGAAGATCCGGCCGATCGGGGAGCCGCCATGGAACCCCGGCGAGAAGTTGTACCAGGTCTGCATACCAGATCCGTCGTGGCCAATCCGGAGCGATCAGGATGGCCGGCACTCTCTCCGATTTGATCTTCTTGATTACCCTCGGGAGCAGTGCCAGAGGAGGGAACAGATAAGAGAGATGAAATTGGTTCCAAGACAGTACCAGCGCATCCACGGCGATAGCCTGGGGATCTCGGTACCGAGAGAAAAAACTGGGCACCTTGGCATTCACCTTGGACGCCATTAGATCCACGTCTGGAGTTCCCCAAAGATGGCATATCTGCAAAAAAACCTCGGGATGGAGAGACCATTCCCCGGAGGCTAGACCCTGACGGCTTAGGAAATCTGCCGCCCAGTTTTCTTCACCCGGAATGTGGACCGCTGAGATCACAGAGTGATTTCTCTCCGCCCAGAGTAGAATCTGTTTTACCTCCTGCATGGCTGCCTTGCTGCGGGTGCCCCCCTGGTGATTTATGTAAGCTATCGCTGTGGCGTTGTCCGATTGAATTCGGACAGGGCGACCCGCCAGAAGATGGTGAAAACATAACAAGGCTAGCCGTACTGCTCGAATCTCTAAGATATTGATGGGGAGATCTGATTCCCGAGGAGACCAGCGTCCCTGAGCTGTGTGATGGAAGAACACTGCTCCCCAACCCAGGAGACTGGCATCTGTTGTGACCACTAGCCAATTGGTTGGAGGAAAGGGCTTCCCCCTGAGTAGAGATGGGCTGTTTAGCCACCAAGAGAGAGCCTGCTTGATCTGGAAAGACAACCGAAATCTGCGGTTGAGAGAGAGAGGATTTCTGTTCCACACTGACAGGATTGCTCGTTGGAGGGGTCGACGATGAAGCTGTGCAAACGGAACTGCCTCTATGGTTGCAACCATCTTTCCTAACACCCTCATCCCGGACCGAATCGTATGAGGGTATGGTTGTAGAAGATTCGTCACTTCCCGCCGAAGGGCTAGGACCTTGTCCTGGGGAAGGATTGATAGGGCTTGAGAGGTGTCGAAAATCATGCCTAAAAAAGAGATTTTCCGAGACGGCTGTAGGGATCTTCCGACTCGTAGTCAGTCTCAATTTCCCCGCTTTCTGCAGGGGAAGGAGAGCGGGATGGGGAACTCCAGGATGCGGAAGCACCTGAGTGCCTGGGCGACCCTTTGCGATTCCGCTTTCCATGCGTCTGTCGAGTGAGAGCGCGGCCCCTGCAGGCCAAAGACTCCTGAGACCCCGAGGCCCTCTCTGAGACAGGTGGATTACCGGTACCGACCGCCGGGGTCTGCAGAGATTTGATCGCTTCAGTAAGGGACGCCATGGATTGTGACAAGGACGTGACCCATTCCGGTGGAGCTACCCCAGCATCTGCTTGAGGGACCGGAGCCAGAGAGACTACTGGAGAACTGGCAGGGGGGGGCTCCTGGACGCGTTCAGAGTCACAGGCCTCGCAGAGGCGATTACTTTGGGCGTGCGGAAAAAGGGCACTACAAGATACACAACTGGTAAAAAGAACCGTGTGAGTCTTAACCCTTCTAGACATAACGATCCGTAATGCTATACCCAGGGCCAGAGACAGGGAAATAAGGAATGCTTCAGCCAGATGGAGGGAGAAGCACTTACCCCAGTCCTGTGTCCCCACGAGTACCGTGATGGATCCTGAAAGCACGATGCGGAGCCCAAAAGCGCTGTCTTATATGCACAGCAGGCCTTAGGGGGGAGGGACCGCCAAACGATGCTGCGGCCTGGAGCAGGCCCAAAGCCGGGGCCTCAATTTTTCCCCCCTTAGAGCGAGGAGAGCCGGAACCGAAAGTGACGCGCCGGAGGGGGCGGAGCCTCACAGCGCGGTCCGATGGCCGGAAGTCCCGGCTCCAGGAAGCTGCTCCACGCCCGAAGCGGCCAGGCAGGGCCGAAGCCTCTGGGGGGACAGCGGCGCTGATCATACCCGCAGCGCCGCTCCTAACGCCGCGCGCCGCCGGACCACGCTGCAGCGTAGCTGCGCCACAGCGTCGCCGACATAACGCCACAGCGCCGGACAACGCTGCAGCGCCGCCGACCCAACGCCGCAGCGCCGGATCACGCTGCAGCGCAGCAGTCCTAACGCTGCAGCGCCGGATCACGCCGCAGCACTGCTGTCCCAACGCCGCAGCGCCAGACCATGCCACAGCGCCGCCACACCAAGACGCCGGCCTCAGCATCGCTGAAAAAAGGCACCGCACTCCCGGAGCGCAGGTAATGCCAGGAGCCCCCCTTGTCATACCGCACTATCGAGGGGTAGAACCAATGACGGTGCAGGAACCCTATCTCCATTATCCCCAGGATAAGGAGAGGGACCGTCCACCACCCCAGCTAACACCGCAGGGGTGTAGAAATCAGGGGGGAACACACGGACATCTTATGGGCACCTGTACAGCCTGGAGTCTAGCTACCTCAGGGTGGTCAGGGCTAGTCCGGTGAAGAATCCCACGTAGCGGGGAAGGATACGTGGAGAAACATCGCACGTACTTGCCCGTTGATGGTTTGGGGAGATCGGACCCTCAAAAAGGTCCATCGCCCCTTCAATCCAAAGATGTTGAAAAAAATCGGGTCCAACGATCCAGGACCCAGAGATGTGCCTCCTTGAGACACTAAGCATAAACTGGAGTCTCTGGTAGCCGGTGTCAGGGTGTATACGATGGAGGAGGAGCTAACTTTTTTTCAAGTTTACTTAGTGTCAGCCTCCTGGCGGCAGAAGCATACACCCACAGTCCTGTGTCCCCCAATGAGGCGAAGGAGAAAGCTCATGGTGATAGTATGTAGGTTATATGTTAGCATTAGCACTTAATTATACCCATATATCCTAGATTAAAGAGGGTACAGTAAATAAAGATTAAAACAGTATTTTATGGTTACCATAATGTGTAATAGTAATTTTTACCATTTAGGCATAAAGAGAAAAGCACAATTTGAAAAATTAAAACACTTATGTTTCAACCCAATTTCACAGTAGCAAGAAATTCAATTTCAACATAATGCCAAGACACTAATGGAAAAATTAAATCTACTATAACCTGTCTAATTTTATAGGTTGCGCTATTTCTGCTGCATCTATCATAGTATGAGAATTAAAGAGATATTCTAATGTTATTAAGTTGCTTTACTTAAACAACATGAAAATAAGCAAGTTTGCAACCAACTTGCTTTTTCTATCTGCTGTCATTCTTCTGTATGTGCCCTTTCATCTTTCACAGTGTGTAGCTGGTTTCCATGGAGCCAACTCCTAACATACAAACCATTTACCTTGAGCCAATTGATTTCTATACAGCAGTTAGATGCTCACCTCCCTCCTCCTTCCTCTCGGCTACTGAGAGCTCTTACTAGTCCTGCAGAATCACAAAACAGCTTGCAACTAGCAGAACTTCCATGTTATCTCTATACAAAAATATAGTGTATTAAAATAACAGTGTAGAACAAGCACTTCCAGACCATTAATATGTTGCAGGAGTAGCAGAAGAATGAAGCTGCTCACCAGAACTGTAACTCAAGGAGGACCACCCACCCCTCAAAAAACCAAGAAGTAAGGTGAGACTGCAAAGCTCTAAGCTGCTCAAGAGACAACTTATGAAAACCCCTGTAAGCAATAATATAAGGTACAATGTGTTCCAACTTCCCTTTTTACTAATGTTCTGCAGCTACAAAATTTAGATCTGCTCATAAAATAATCTGCTGCTTAATTTTTTAAGCAAACTGAAGAATACTGCTGAAGCAGCAGACTATTTTATGAGCAGATTGGTAACTGGTCGGCTTATACTCGAGTATATACGGTATGTATAGGTTCTTTTTTATTTAAGTGATGAAAAAATCCAGTTTCCAAGACCCGTAGCGTCTCTATTTTCTGTGATCTTGGGCCGGGTGAGGGTTTATTTTTTGCGTGCCGAGTACTCGAGTATATACGGTGTCTGCAAAATCAATAATTATTTACCCCTACAGGAAACCCACATGTAACAATTCCATACTGGAAGCCCATTCATGTCATGCACCCCATTTTATTAATAACATCCCAATAGGAGAGAACTAATAAGGAATTGTTCTTCACAGGAAACATATAAAAAGAATTGAAGGTGGTTTTAACAGACTTGAACAAAGGGGCTATGCACATTGGTCCCAGAAAAGAGTGGAATCCATCCTGGATAATATTAAGAGAGAAAAACTACTGACAGAAAAGAAAAAAGTAAGAAAATCAATAGAAACCCAAATAAAACATTTATTACCTTTTCAACACAGTATAGCCCTTAATACCAGAATACAGGTCCTTCTCAAAAAATTAGCATATAGTGTTAAATTTCATTATTTACCATAATGTAATGATTACAATTAAACTTTCATATATTATAGATTCATTATCCACCAACTGAAATTTGTCACGTCTTTTATTGTTTTAATACTGATGATTTTGGCATACAACTCCTGATAACCCAAAAAACCTGTCTCAATAAATTAGCATATTTCACCCATCCAATCAAATAAAAGTGTTTTTTAATAACAAACAAAAAAACCATCAAATAATAATGTTCAGCTATGCACTCAATACTTGGTCGGGAATCCTTTGGCAGAAATGACTGCTTCAATGCGGCGTGGCATGGAGGCAATCAGCCTGTGACACTGCTGAGATGTTATGGAGGCCCAGGATGCTTCAATAGTGGCCTTAAGCTCATCCAGAGTGTTGGGTCTTGCGTCTCTCAACTTTCTCTTCACAATATCCCACAGATTCTCTATGGGGTTCAGGTCAGGAGAGTTGGCAGGCCAATTGAGCACAGTAATACCATGGTCAGTAAACCATTTACCAGTGGTTTTGGCACTGTGAGCAGGTGCCAGGTCGTGCTGAAAAATGAAATCTTCATCTCCATAAAGCATTTCAGCCGATGGAAGCATGAAGTGCTCCAAAATCTCCTGATAGCTAGCTGCATTGACCCTGCCCTTGATGAAACACAGTGGACCAACACCAGCAGCTGACATGGCACCCCACACCATCACTGACTGTGGGTACTTGACACTGGACTTCAGGCATTTTGGCATTTCCTTCTCCCCAGTCTTCCTCCAGACTCTGGCACCTTGATTTCCGAATGACATGCAAAATTTGCTTTCATCAGAAAAAAAGTACTTGGGACCACTTAGCAACAGTCCAGTGCTGCTTCTCTGTAGCCCATTTCGGCACCTGTAGCCCATTTCCTGCACACGCCTGTGCACGGTGGCTCTGGATGTTTCCACACCAGACTCAGTCCACTGCTTCCTCAGGTTCCCCAAGGTCTGGAATCGGTCCTTCTCCACAATCTTCCTCAGGGTCCGGTCTCCTCTTCTCGTTGTACAGCGTTTTCTGCCACATTGTTTCCTTCCAACAGACTTACCATTGAGGTGCCTTGATACAGCACTCTGGGAACAGCCTATTTGTTGAGAAATTTCTTTCTGGGTCTTACCCTCTTGCTTGAGGGTGTCAATGATGGCCTTCTTGACATCTGTCAGGTCGCTAGTCTTACCCATGATGGGGGTTTTGAGTAATGAACCAGGCAGGGAGTTTATAAAAGCCTCAGGTATCTTTTGCATGTGTTTAGAGTTAATTAGTTGATTCAGAAGATTAGGGTAATAGGTCGTTTAGAGAACCTTTTCTTGATATGCTAATTTATTGAGACAGGTTTTTTGGGTTATCAGGAGTTGTATGCCAAAATCATCAGTATTAAAACAATAAAAGACGTGACAAATTTCAGTTGGTGGATAATGAATCTATAATATATGAAAGTTTAATTGTAATCATTACATTATGGTAAATAATGAAATTTAACACTATATGCTAATTTTTTGAGAAGGACCTGTATAGTAGCAATCATAAAAAAATACCTTCCAATCCTCAACCAAGACAAAAAACTTGAAGATATTTTTTTTAAATTAGATATTTGATTTGTGGCAAAACAAATAGTCTACTTTGTGATCAATCTGGTCAACTAGTGTTTTTTTTAAGAGTGAAATAATACAGGCAAAGTTTCTTGGCTTCCTTATAAAGGTTTCTTTAAATGTGGACACATACCATGCAAAGACTTCAACCATGTAAATAAAACCACAAATTTTGTGTGTAATACTACAGGAGAACACTATACAATACACAATTTTATTAATTGCAACATGACAGGGGTAATATATATGATAGAATGTATAGAACGTAAAATACAATACGTCGCATGTTCATCGGGTCCCCTTATAAAATGCATCAGGAGACATCTTTCAGATGCAACTTATCCCACAGCAGTAAATATATCTGTGGTTGGGAGACATTTTTTACAAACACATAAAGAGGATACCAGATCCCTTAGGTCTCCAGGAATTGCAAAGATGTTCAGACCATTCAGAGGAGGTGATTTAAAAAGAAATATCCTAAACCGAGAATCATATTGGATTTTCAAGTTGCACACAAGAGTTCCACATACATAAGACAGGACTTCATTTTGCAATATAATTAATATATTTATTACTGATTACCAGGGTTTTTTATTCTTTGCATGTTGTATTTCAATTATATCTTTCCATCTCCTGCACAACACAGGATTAATTGTATACACACAGCACCAATTGATTAACGAATTCCCAGGTGTGTGGCAGGGGGCAGGTATAAAAGTAGCACTAGCACTCCTATGTAATAGTCCAGGATTCAGACTGTTTAAGTCGAAATGCGTCGGTCAGTCGATTGGATTACTATTGGTATGCCTGTATGAAACTTTTATGAAGAACAAATATATGTGAACTTTAAGTTATATATCCAATGCTGGAGAATTTCCTGTTTTCCTAGTTTCTTACTCAGTACAATAGCAGGTACAATACATATGTACATTTGTCCATGATCTTGTAAAATACTCAAATAGTGGGAGTGGGTTGAAAGTGATCATTACCTTATCCACCTTCGCAGCGGAAAAACGTCTCTCGTACTTCAGATGTGATTATTTGTATTAGATTTAGGACATTTTTAGTTCAACAATGCAATACACTAGGTACATTACAAATTAGCATTCAACATTATTAGGGTTTCTCCCATTCTTACCTCTTGTATCTGTTTGGCACATTTCTTTCCTAAACAAAAACAAACATAAATTAATAGTAAATAATTCAATATCAAATGTTGGATATTTTTCTGTGGAACACAGCAGTATTTGGAATTATGCACATATGGGTTTGAAGAAGTAAAAAGCCAATATTCCTTTGCCAAAATCCAAAGATTTTTGCATCAGCATAAAAGAAGGAAAATTTGACTGTCCTACAACTTATCTCATGTACAGAAAATGTAACTTGTATTTATATGTGACTTGCTGAATCAAGTCTGCACTGACCACTTAAGATCCATGAATGAAACCACAGATAGATGCAATCCAACTGTAGAACTTTTACAGAGTACACTAATTATAGGGAAAAGTTCTTGTATCTGTGAGGACCAATGAATATTCTGATGTCAGCACACCAGGCTACTTGGTCAAATACCGAGGTTCATAGTAACGTTATTATTTTTGGTTAATTAATGGTTGTCTGAAGAAAGGTTCTGCCACACTGAATGCACTTGGGCATGCAAATCATCCAGATCCACGGATGACGCCTACCTTTACAAATGCCAATCAATGACGCCCAAGATATGCTCAACAGGAATCAAGTCTGGAGACACTGATGGCAATAGTAGCATGTTTAAGTCATGCAGGCAACATGCCCTCAAGATGGCTTTCTTATAACATTGCCCATGTAATCTTCAGACCAATTGCTGGCTGTCATAACATCAAATACAAAAGCAAGTCTCATCCTGGAAGAGACCTCTATTGCTAGTAACCTACAATATTTCTCCACCAAATAATTACTAAACTCCCCTGACAAAACAAAACATATCACCGAAAGATTGTCTAATAGAGGAAATATCAATATACTAGAAAAACAATTCTAATAATGAAAGACAAAGAGGATAACCAAAATAATATGCAATAAACAATTTATTGAATAGTTATCAAAAAATACATATACATAGAAAAAGGTCTGTTTTTAGATAGGCATTTTTTTTTGACTAACAGACCTCTATTACCGCCTGCATTGCCATCTTGCTCTACAGCAGTGTTCCCCAACTCCGGTCCTCAAGAGCCACCAACAAGTCATTGCATCACCTGCACAGGCAATAATTAAATCACCTGTGCAATACAAAGGAAATCCTGAAAACATGACCTGTTGGTGGCTCTTGAGGACCGGAGTTGGGGAACACTGCTCTACAGGATGATAGCCTTTGAGAGCAGTGGTGTGAGGTCAATCATGGTTTTTGCAGACATTATTTGGTGTCTTAGGCTTGGTATGTGACATATACGACAAGCCTACAACCTGCAGTAACCACCGATCAACCAAACCGCTGCATGACCAGCTCTATCTTCACCTACTGTATCCTCACCCATCCCTTGTAGATTGTGAGCCTTCGCGGCCAGGGTCCTCACTCCTCCTGTACCAGTTATGACTTGTGTTGTTTAAGATTATTGTACTTGTTTTTATTATGTATACCCCTCCTCACATGTAAAGCGCCTTAGAATAAATGGCGCTATAACAATAAATAATATTAATACCGGTAATTTTAATTGTATTACAGTATGGATCACTACTCGTGATTTTTCAAAGCCCACGTAGGTAACGCTTTGAAGAGACCTTTAGGATGGAATGCCAAATCGGTCATACTCCAGGGATGATGTGAGGTAGTTAGATTTTCCAGTCTTCATTGGAGGTACAGTAACAGCTCGGCGTTATATTAACCCCTTCATGACCCAGCCTATTTTGACCTTAATGACCTGGCCGTTTTTTGCAATTCTGACCAGTGTCCCTTTATGAGGTAATAACTCAGGAACGCTTCAACGAATCCTAGCGGTTCTGAGATTGTTTTTTCGTGACATATTGGGCTTCATGTTAGTGGTAAATTTAGGTCGATAATTTTTGTGTTTATTTGTTAGAAAAAAAATGGAAATTTGGCTAAAATTTTGAAAATTTCGCAATTTTCAAATTTTGAATTTTTATTCTGTTAAACGAGAGAGATATGTGACACAAAATAGTTAATAAATAACATTACCCACTTGTCTACCTTAAATCAGCGCAATTTTGGAAACAAATTTTCTTTTTGCTAGGAAGTTATAAGGGTTAAAAGTTGACCAGCGATTTCTCATTTTTACAGAAAAATTTACAAAACCATTTTTTTTAGGGACCACCTCACATTTGAAGTCAGTTTGAGGGGTCTATATGGCTGAAAATACCCAAAAGTGACACCATTCTAAAAACTGCACCCCTCAAGGTGCTCAAAACCACATTCAAGAAGTTTATTAACCCTTCAGGTGCTTCACAGCAGCAGAAGCAACATGGAAGGAAAAAATGAACATTTAACTTTTTAGTCACAAAAATGATTTTTTAGCAACAATTTTTTTATTTTCCCAAGGGTAAAAAGAGAAACTGGACACCAAAAGTTATTGTACAATTTGTCCTGAGTACGCCGATACCCCATATGTGTGGGGGAGGGGGGGGGGGGGCTACTGTTTGGGTGCACGACAGGGCTCGGAAGGGAAGGAGCGCCATTTGACTTTTTCAATGAAAAATTGGCTCCAATCTTTAGCGGACACCATGTCGTGTTTGGAGAGCCCCTGTGTGCCTAAACTTTGGAGCTCCCCCACAAGTGACCCCATTGTGGAAACTAGACCCCCCCAAGGAACTTATCTAGATACATAGTGAGCACTTTGAACCCCCAGGTGCTTCACAAATTGATCCGTAAAAATGAAAAAGTACTTTTATTTCACAAAACATTTCTTTTAGCCTCAATTTGTTCATTTCCACATGGGCAACAGGATAAAATGGATCCTAAAATGTGTTGGGAAATTTCTCCTGAGTACACCGATACCTCATATGTGGTCACAAACCACTGTTTGGGCACACGGCAAGGCTCGGAAGGGAAGGAGCGCCATTTGACTTTTGAATGAAAAATTAGCTCCAATCGTTAGCGGACACCATGTCGCGTTTGGAGAGCCTCTGTGTGCCTAAACATTTGAGCTCCCCCACATGTGACCCCATTTTGGAAACTAGACCTCCCATGGAACTAACCTAGATGTGCATTGACCACTTTAAACCCCCAAGTGCGTCACAGAAGTTTATAACGCAGAGCCGTGAAAATAAAAAATCGTTTTTCTTTCCTCAAAAATTATTTTTTAGCCCGCAATTTTTTATTTTCACAAGAGTAACAGGAGAAATTGGACCCCAAAAGTTGTTGTCCAGTTTCTCCTGTGTGGGGGGGGGAAGCACTGTTTGGGCACACGTTGGGGCTCAGAAGGGAAGTAGTGACATTTTGGAATGCAGACTTTGATGGAATGGTCTGCGGGCATCATGTTACGTTTGGAGAGTCACTGATGTGCCTAAACAGTAGAAACCCCCCACAAGTGACCCCATTTTGAAAACTAGACCCCCCAATGAACTTATCTAGATATGTGGTGAGCACTTTGATCCCCCAAGTGCTTCACAGAAGTTTACAACGCAGAGCAGTGAAAATAAAAAAAGAATTTTTCCTTCCTCAAAATGATTTTTTAGCAAGCAATTTTTTTTTCACAAGGGTAACAGGAGAAATTGGACCCCAATAATTGTTGCCCAGTTTGTCCTGAGTACGCTGATACCCCATATGAGGGGGTAAACTACTGATTGGGCACACGTCGGGGCTCGGAAGGGAAGTAGTGGCGGTTTGAAATGCAGACTTTGATGGAATGGTCTGCGGGCGTCACGTTGCATTTGCAGAGCCCCTGATGTGCCTAAACAGTAAAACCCCCCCACAAGTAACCCTATTTTGGAAAGTAGACCCCCAAAGGAACTTATCTAGATATGTGGTGAGCACTTTGAACCCCCAAGTGCTTCACAGAAGTTGATAACGCAGAGCCGTGAAAATAAAAAAATAATTTTTCTTTCCTCAAAAATGATGTTTTAGCAAGCAGTTTTTTATTTTCACAAGGGTAGCAGGAGAAATTGGACCCCAATAGTTGTTGCCCAGTTTGTCCCGAGTATGCTGGTACCCCATATGTTGGGGTAAACCACTGTCTTGGCGCATGTCGGGGCTCGGAAGGGAGGGAGCACCATTTGACTTTTTGAACGCAAAATTGGCTGGAATCAATGGTGGCGCCATGTTGCGTTTGGAGACCCCTGATGTGCCTAAACAGTGGAAACCCCTCAATTCTAACTCCAACACTAACCCCAACACACCCCTAACCCTAATCTCAACTCTAGCCATAACCCTAATCACAACCCTAACCCCAACACACCCCTAACCACAGCCCTAACCCCAACACACCCCTAACCCTAATCCCAACCCTAACCCTAATCCAAACCCTAACCCCAACACACCCCTAACCACAACCCTAACCCCAACACATCCCTAACCATAACCCTAACCACAAGCTTAATCTTAACGCTATTTCAAACCCTAGCCCTAATTCCAACCCTAACCCTAAGGCTATGTGACCACGTTGCGGATTCGTGTGAGATTTTTCCGTACCATTTTTGAAAAATCCGCGGGTAAAAGGCACTGCGTTTTACCTGCGGATTTACCGTGGATTTCCAGTGTTTTTTGTGCAGATTTCACCTGCAGATTCCTATTGAGGACCAGGTGTAAAACGCTGTGGAATCCGCAAAAAGAATTGACATGCTGCGGAAAATACAACACAGCTTTCCCGCGCGGTATTTTCCGCACCATGGGCACAGCGGATTTGGTTTTCCATAGGTTTACATGGAACTGTAAAGCTGATGGAAAACTGCTACGAATCCACAGCGGCCAATCCGCTGCGGATCCGCAGCCAAATCCGCTGTGGATCCGCAGCCAAATCTGCACCGTGTGCACATAGCCTAATTCTAAGGGTATGTGCTCACGATGCGGAAAACGCTGCGGATCCACAGCGTTTCCGCCGCTGCGGGTCCGCAGCAGTTTCCCATGAGTTTACAAAAAACGCTGCGCACATGCTGCGGAAAAAACTGCGCGGAAACACATTTCACTTCTTTCTGTGGATTCTGCAGCGGTTTTACAACTGCTCCAATAGAAAACCGCAGTGAAATCACCAGAAAAACCACGGTAAATCCACAGCGGTTTTGCACTGTGGATTTTTAAAAACCGCTGCGGAAAAATAAGCACAGGACCAGAATATGTGTGCACATTCCCTAACCCTAGTTCTAACTGTAGTGGGAAAAAAAAAAATTCTTTATTTTATTATTGTCCCTACCTATGGGGGTGATAAAGGGGGGTTCATTTACTTTTTTTTTTTATTTTGATCACTGTGATAGGTTTAATCACAGTGATCAAAATGTACATGGAACGAATCTGCCGGCCGGCAGATTCGGCGGGCGCACTGCGGATGCGCCCGCCATTTTGGAAGATGGCGGCGCCCATGGAGAAGACGGACGGACACCGGGAGCCTCGGTAAGTATAAGGGGGGGGAGATCGGGGCATGGGGGGGGCGTCGGAGCACGGGGGGGGTGGCATAGGAGCATGGGGGAGCGGACAGGAGGATGGGGGAGCGGAGCACAGGACGGAGGGGAGCGGACCGCAGATCGAAGGACTGGGGGGGGGGGGAGATCAGTGGGGTGGGGGGGCACATCAGTGTTCCCCCTGTCCCTGCAGATCGGGTGAAATTGGAGTTAACCCTTTCACCCGATCTGCAGGGACGCGATCTTTCCATGACGCCACATAGGCGTCATGGGTCGGATTGGCACCGACTTTCATGACGCCTACGTGGTGTCATGGGTCGGGAAGGGGTTAAATTGGTTGTGGCACAGCAATTTCTCCAAATTGTCCTAAGTGCCATTTTCAACAGAACTACGTCAAGCCACATTGTTGCTGCTATGAGCAGCCTGTGTGATCTAATCTAAATAAATCAATGTGCTTTCAACATTTTGATTCCATTTTTCATCATTTGCATATCATTGACATGTCCATCAATCCTGTGTTTTTCATAATTCCACAGCTTTAAAATTTTGGTGCTGCAATTTCAATGTTGAGGATGGTATTTCTGTTATATAGCTTTTGATACATGTGCCCTAGTTTGCTTGGTTTCCTGCCATGCAAAGGGACCAGCAAAGTTTCTCAGCACCCCATCACCATTACATAATTAGTAGGGATAAGCGAATATCTTTGGATATCTCCTTATGTGAATAGCTATAGCGCTTACTGAATAGCTGCATTGGTAACCTGGATACCTGGAGTGCTCCCAATAATCAGCTGTTCGGAGCATAACAGCTGATTATCAGGAGCACTCCAGGTATCCAGGTTCCTGAGGCAGCTACTCCAGACCTGGGCAAAGTGCGACCCACGGGCCACATCTGGCCCTCTGGCTGTCTGAGTCCAGCCTACAGACCGAGACAGCCATGGGACTGAAAATCTGAGGTCCGCACCGTGCCTGCCCACTCTCTCCCGCAGTTAGCATTAGTGGAGGAGGGGCCTTCGGCCACTTCCTCCACCAATCAGCGTGTAAAAGAGGTGATGCGATGATGTCATGTCATTGCGTCAGCTGTGTACTGCCGGAGAGTCAGCGCATCGGAAACAGCAGCAGTAGACGGGAACGGGACCAAGGTAATTGGTGTTTTTTTTTTTTTTTCATTTGTATGAACATTAGGATTCTATGGGGTGAACACAGGGATTCTATGGGGTGAATATAGGGATTCAATGGGAGTGAACATGGGGATTCTATGGGAGTGAACATGGGGATTCTATAGGGTAAATGTGGGAATTCTATGGGGGTGACATGAAGCACATGGGGAGGCTATGGGGGTGACATGAAGCACATGGGGAGGCTATGGGGGTAACATGCCGCACATGGGGAGGCTATGGGGTGCTGCACACATGGAGGCTATGGGGTTGTCATGCTGCACACGGGGAGGCTATGAGGGTGTCATGCTGCACACGGGGAGGCTATGGGGGTGTCATGCTGCACACGGGGAGGCTATGGGGGTGCCATGCTGCACACGGGGAGGCTATGGGGGTCACATGCCGCACACGGGGAGGCTATGGGGTTGTCATGCTGCACACGGGGAGGCTATGGGGGTATCATGCTGCACATGGGGAGACTATGGGGGTGACATGCTGCATATGGTGAGGCTATGGGAAGACTGTATACTGTCATGCAATATATGGGGAGGCTGTGGGGGCCTCATGCAGTATATGGGAGGCTGTGTGGGGCCTAATTCCGTATGTGGAGAGACTGTGGGGCTCATGCTGTATATAAGAAGACTGTGTGGGGATCATGCAGTTTATGGGGAGGCTGTGTGGGGCCTCATGTAGTATATGGGGAAACTGGGGCTCATGAAGTACATGGGGAGGCTGTGTGGGGCTCATGCTGTACATGGGGAGGTTGTGTGGGGCTCATGCTGTACATGGGGAGGCTGTGTGGGGGTCATGCTGTACATGTGGAGGCTGTGTGGGGCTCATGCTGTACATAGAGAGGCATTGTGGGGCTCATGCTGAACATGGGGAGGCATTATGGGGCTCATGCTGGACATGGGGAGGCTGTGTGGGGCTCATACTGTACATGGGGAGGCTGTGTGGGGATCATGCTGTACATGGGGAGGCTCATGCTGTACAAGGGCAGACTGTGTGGAGCTCATGCCATATATAGGGAGGATGTGGGGCTCATGCCGTATATAGAGAGGCTGTGTGGGGCTCATGCTGTATATAGGGAGGCTGTGTGGGGATCATGCCGTATATAGGGAGGCTGTGTGGGGATCATGCTGTATATAGGGAGGTTGTGTGGGGATTATGCTGTATATAGAGAGGGTGTGTGGGGATCATGCTGTATATAGGGAGGCTGTGTGGGGATCATGCTGTATATAGGGAGGCTGTGTGGGGCTTATGCTGTATATAGGGAGGCTGTGTGGGGCTCATGCCGTATAAAGGGAGCCTGGGTGGGGCTCATGCCGTATAAAGGGAGCCTGGGTGGGGCTCATGCCGTATATGTAGTAGGCTGTGAGGTTCATGCTGAATATAAGGGGCTGTGAGAGGATTCAAAAATATATAGGGGGGAGTCAGCATACTTACCGTATTTTTCTGACGATAATACGCACTTTTTCCCCAAAATTTGGGAGAAAATGTGGGGTGCATCTTATGGTACGTGGGGAGGGGACAGCGGTGAGTGGGATCGCACTTGTAGGAGGCAGGAAAATGTCCCCGCTGCAGGAATCCGGAACTGGGAAAACCATGTGGTCCCGATACTTAACCCCTTAGTGACAGAGCCAATTTGGTACTTAATGACCAGGCCAATTTTTGCAATTCTGACCACTGTCACTTTATGAGGTTATAACTCTGGAACGCTTCAATGGATCCCGCTGATTCTGAGATTGTTTTTCGTGACATATTGTACTTCATGTTAGTGGTAACATTTCTTCGATATTACTTGCGATTATTTATGAAAAAAACGGAAATATGGCGAAAATTTTTAAAATTTTGCAATTTTCAAACTTTGTATTTTTATGCCCTTAAATCAGAGACATATGTCACGAAAAATAGTTAATAAATAACATTTCCCACATGTCTACTTTACATCAGCACAATTTTGGAAACAAAATTTTTTTTTGTTAGGGAGTTATAAGGGTTAAAAGTTGACCAGCAATTTCTCATTTTTACAACACCATTTTTTTTAGGGACCACATCACATTTGAAGTCATTTTGAGGGGTCTATATGATAGAAAATAATGAAGTGTGACACCATTCTAAAAACTACACCCCTCAAGGTTCTCAAAACCACATTCAAAAAGTTTATTAACCCTTTACGTGCTTCACAGGAACTGAAACAATGTGGAAGGAAAAAATGAACATTTAACTTTTTTTTGCAAACATCTTAATTCAGAACCATTTTTTTTAGTTTCACAAGTGTAAAAACAGAAATGTAACCATAAATTTTGTTATGCAATTTCTCCTGAATACGCCAATACCCCATATGTCATATGTGGGGGTAAACCACTGTTAGGGCGCACCGCAGAACTTAGCAGTGAAGGAGCGCCGTTTGACTTTTTCAATGCAGAATTGGCTGGAATTGAGATCGGACGCCATGTCACATTTAGAGAGCCCCTGATGTGCCTAAACAGTGGAAACTCCCCACAAGTGACACCATTTTGGAAACTAGACCCCTTAAGGAACTTATCTAGATGTGTGGTGAGCACTTTGAACCCCCAAGTGCTTCACAGAAGTTTATAACGTAGAGCCGTGAAAATAAAAAATCGCTTTTGTTTACACAAAAATGATCTTTTCGCCCACAAATTTTTATTTTCACAAGGGTAACAGGAGAAATTAGACCACAAAAGTTGTTGTGCAATTTCTCCTGAGTACGCTGATACCCAATATGTGGGGGTAAACCACTGTTAGGGCGCACCGCAGAGCTTGGAAGAGAAGGAGTGCCGTTTTACTTTTTCAATGTAGAATTGGCTGGAATTGAGATCGGACGCCATGTCGCGTTTGGAGAGCCCCTGATGTGCCTAAACAGTGGAAACCCCCCACAAGTGACACCATTTTGGAAACTAGACCCCTTAAGGAACTTATCTAGATGTGTGGCGAGCACTTTGAACCCCCATGTGCTTCACAGAAGTTTATAACGTAGAGCCGTGAAAAAAAAAATAGCATTTTTTCTACAAAAATGATCTTTTTGCCCACAAATTTTTATTTTCACAAGGGTAACAGGAGAAATTAGACCACTAAAGTTGTTGTGCAATTTCTCCTGAGTACGTCGATACCCAATATGTGGGGGTAAACCACTGTTTGGGCGCACCGCAGAGCTTGGAAGAGAAAGAGTGCCGTTTTACTTTTTCAATGTAGAATTGGCTGGAATTGAGATCGGACGCCATGTCGCGTTTGGAGAGCCCCTGATGTGCCTAAACAGTAGAAATCCCCCACAAGTGACCCCATTTTGGAAACTAGACCCCCCATGGAACTTATCTAGATGTGTGGTGAGAACCTTGAATGCCCAAGTGCTTCACAGAAGTTTATAATGCAGAGCCGTGAAAATAAAAAATATTTTTTTTTTCCACAAAAAAGATTTTTTAGCCCCCAAGTTTTTATTTTCACAAGGGTAACAGGAGAAATTGGACTGCAATAGTTGTTGTCCAATTTATCCCGAGTACGCTGATGTGCCATATGTGGGGGTAAACCACTGTTTGGGCGCACGGCAGAGCTCGGAAGGGAAGGAGCGCCTTTTTGGAATGCAGACTTTGATAGAATGGTCTGTGGGCATTATGTTGCGATTGCAGAGCCCCTGATATACCTAAACTGTAGTAACCCCCCACAAGTGACCCCATTTTGGAAAATAGACCCCCCAAGGAACTTATCTAGATGTGTGGTGAGAACTTTGAATGCCCAAGTGCTTCACAGAAGTTTAGAATGCAGAGTCGTGAAAATAAAAAATATTTTTTTTTCACAAAAAAGATATTGTAGCCCCCAAGTTTTTATTTTCATAAGGGTAACAGGAGAAATTGGACCCCAGAAGTTGTTGTCCAATTTATCCCGAGTACGCTGATGCCCCATATGTGGGGGTAACCCACTGTTTGGGCGCACGGCAGAGCTCAGAAGGGAGGGAGCACCATTTGACTTTTTGAGCGCAAAATTGGCTGTCGTGTTTGGAGACCCCCTGATGTACCTAAACAGTGGAAACCCCCCAATTCTAGCTCCAACCCTAACCCCAACACACCCCTAACCCTAATCCCAACCTGATCCATAGTCCTAATCACTAACCCTAACCATAATCACAACCCTTACCCCAAAACAACCCTAATGTCAACCCTAACCATAACCCTAATCAAAACCCTAAATCCAACACACCCCTAATCCTAATCTCAACTCTAACCTCAAACCTAACCCTAATCCCAATACACCCCTAATCACAACCCTAACCTTAACCCTAATCCCAAACCTAACCCTAATCCCAAGCGTAACCCTAATGCCAACCCTAACCCTAATACCAACCCTAATCCAAACCTTAACCCTAATCCCAGCTCTAACCCTAACTTTAGCCCCAACCCTAGCCCTAACTTTAGCCCCAACCCTAACCCTAAGGCTACTTTCACACTTGCGTCGTTTCGCATTCCGTCGCAATCCGTCGTTTTGGACAAGAAACGGATCCTGCAAATGTGCCCGCAGGATGCGTTTTTTGCCCATAGACTTGTATTGCCGATGGATCGTGACGTTTGGCCAAACGTCGCGTCCGTCGTGCACTGGATCAGTTGTGTTTTGGCGGAGCGTCGGCACAAAAAAAGTTCAATGAAACGTTTTTTTGTACGTCGCATCTACCATTTCTGACCGCGCATGCGTGGCCGTAACTCCGCCCCCTCCTCCCCAGGACATAGATTGGGCAGCGGATGCGTTGAAAAACTACAGCTGCTGCCCAATTTTCACAACGTGCGTCGGTATGTCGGGCCGACGCATTGCGACGGCCCCGTACCGACGTAAGTGTAAAAGAAGCCTAACCCTAAATTTAGCCCCAACCCTAACCCTAAATTTAGCCCCAACCCTAACCCTAAATTTAGCCCCAACCCTAACCCTAAATTTAGCCCCAACCCTAGCCCTAACCCTATCCCTACCCCTAACCCTACCCCTACCCCTAACCCTAATTTTAGCCCCAACTGCTGTTCTCCTGCCGGCCGGCAGATGGAGACAGATGGCGGGCGCACTGGGCATGCGCCCGCCATTTTCTTCTGCCGGCGGCCAGGAGGAGCAGCAAGAGGATCCAAGGACCTAGGTGAGTATGCTAGGGTCCCCGAATCCCCCTATTTCTCTGTCCTCTGATGTGCGATCGCAAAACAGGGGTCGGTAATACCGACCCCGATCATGCTCTTTGGGGTCTCGGCTACCCCCGGCAGCCGAGACCCCAAAGATTCTCCCGGTGCCGGCCAGCGGGCGCACTGCGCATGCGCCCGCCATTTTGAAGATGGCGGCGCCCACCGGGAGACACGAGGAGCACCGGGGGAGCTAGGTGAGTATTGGGGGGCCACCTGGGACCCCTTTTCTCTGTCCTCCGATGAGCGATCACATCGGAGGACAGAGAAATTAAAAAGAGATCGCGTTTTTTTTTTTTGTTTTTTTTTTTTGCGATCGCCGGTAAACGGTTAATTACCGGCGATCGCAAATGCGGGGTGGGTTAAAAACCCCCCGAATCATGTTCTCTGGGGTCTCGGCTACCCCCGGCAGCCGAGACCCCGGAGAAAATCGGCCTCTGGGGGGCGCTATTGACTTTTTCCACAGCGCCGTTAATTAACGGCGCTGTGGTTTAAGTACCCTTAGCGGCCGCCGTTAAAAGGCGTATCGGCGGTCGCTAAGGGGTTAAAGTGAGATGAATATTCATTAGCAGCTTCCCCGCCCCTGTCAGCACCGACAAGTGAGCGGCAAATGAATAGTCCTTCACTTTAACAGACATACATGGTTTCCCCAGCGCCGAATTCCTGCAGCGGCTGGGGGGGGGGGGGGGGAGGTGGGGAATCTGTGTGTCTGGAGGAGGAGGGAGCAGGAGCAGGGTGCCAGAGGAGACAAGATCGCTGCATACCTGGCAACACAGCCCCTGCCAGGGCTGTGCTGGATGCTGAGTGCTGCGGCATAAGGACCTGTGTGAGGTCATGAAGAGGGCGGGTTGGAGCATCACATGAAAGCACAGAGCCCCCCCTCTTAATGTCGTCATCACAGGTCCTTTGGACATGACTCTACAACCCCTGGCTAAAATTGCGTAATCACTGGCCTCGGAGGATGTTCATTCAGTTGTTTAATTTTGTAGAAAAAAGCAGATCACAGACATGGCACAAAACTAAAGTCATTTCAAATGGCAACTTCCTGGCTTTAAGAAACACTAAAAGAAATCAAGAACCAAAAATGTGGTAGTCAGTTATGGTTACTTTTTTTAACCAAGCATAGGGGAAAAATTATGGAATCACTCAATTCTGAGGAAAAAAATTATGAAATCACCCTGTAAATTTTCATACCCAAAAATAACACCTGCATCAAATTAGATCTGCTCATTAGTCTGCATCTAAAAAGGAGCAATCACACCTTGGAGAGCTGTTGCACCAAGTGGTCTGACCTGAATCATGGTTCCAACACGAGAGATGTCAATTGAAACAAAGGAGAGGATTATCAAACTCTTAAGGCTGTGTGCATACGATGCGGAATTAGTGCGGATCCGCAGCATATTTTTCCACGCAGAAACGCTGCAGTTCTGCAAAGTGATTTACAGTACAATGTAAATCAATAGAAAAAAAAAAGCTGTGCTAATGGTGGGGAAAAATCCACATGATAACCGCTGCGGATCAAAAGAAGTAGCATGATACTTTTGTGCGGAACTGCAGTGTTTCTGACCCCTTCCATTATAGAAATCTGCAGGGGTAAAAACCGCAGAAAATCCGCACAAAATCAGCACCAATTCTGCAACAAAAACACACAAAATCCATGGCAAATCCGCACCTGCGTTTTCGGGAAGGAAATGCAGATTTTGTGTGGAAAATTCTGCACCCCAATCCGCAACGTGTGCACATAGCCTAAAAGAGGGTAAATCATAACGCAATGTTGCAAAATATGTTGGTTGTTCACAGTTAGCTGTGTCTAAAATCTGGACCAAATTCAAACAACATGGGGGTTGTTAAAGGCAAACATACTGGTAGACCAAAGAAAACATCAAAATGTCAAGACCGAAAACTTAAAGCAATATGTCTCCAAAACAGGGAATGTACAACAAAATAAATGAGGAACAAATGGGTGGAAACTGGAGTCAACGTCTGTGACTAAACTGGAAGAAACCGCCTAAAGGAAATTGGATTTACATACCGAAAAGCTAAACGAAAGCCATCATTAACAGCTAAATAGAAAAAAAACAAGCTTACAATGGGCTAAGGAAAAGCATTCATGCACTGTGGATGACTGGATGAAAGTCATATTCAGTGATGAATCACGAATCTGCATTGGGCAAGGTGATCATGCTGGAACTTTAGCTTGGTGCCGTTCCAATGAGATTTATAAAGATGACTGCCTGAAGAGAACATACAAATTTCCACAGTAATTGATGATATGGGGCTGCATGTCAGGTAAAGGCACTGGGGAGATGGCTGTCATTACATCTTCAATAAATGCACAAGTTTACGGTGATATTTTGGACACTTTTCTTATCCAATCAATTGAAAGGATGTTTGGGGATGATGAAATCATTTTTCAAGATGATAATGCATCCTGCCATAGAGCAAAAACTGTGAAAACATTCCTAGAAAAAAAGACACATAAGGTCAATGTCATGGCCTGCAAATAGTCCGGATCCCAATCCAATTGAAAATCTTTGGTGGAAGTTGAAGAAAATGGTCCATGACAAGGCTCCAACCTGCAAAGCTGATCTGGCAACAACAATCAGAGAAAGTTGGAGCCAGATTGATGAAGTGTACTGTTTGACACTCATTAAGTCCATGCCTCAGAGACTGCAAGCGGTTATAAAAGCCAGAGGTGGTGCAACAAAATACTAGTGATGTGTTGGAGTGTTTTTTTTGTTTGTTTGTTTGTTTTTCATGATTCCATAATTTTTTTCCCTATGCTTGGTTAAAAAAAGTAACCATTACTGACTACCACATTGTTTGTTCTTGATTTCTTTTAGTGTTTCTTAAAGCCAGAAAGTTGCCATTTGAAACGACTTTAGTTTTGTGCCATATCTGTGATCTGCTTTTTTTCTACAAAATTAAACAACTGAATGAACATCCTCCAAGGTCAGTGATTCCATAATTTTTGCCAGTTGTAGAATCTGCAAGATTCCTCTTACGACCTGTGGAGAGGCAACAAGAGGGAAGGCTCTGTGCGGTCATGGGATGCTCCAGCCCTTCTTTACCTCACCACAGTGTGGCTGGTGCTGGCTGCAGGACCTGCACAGCCTGAACTACCACCATATTTTTCGGACCATAAGACGCACTTTTTTCCTCCAAATTTGGGAGGAAAGTGTGGGTGCGTCTTATGGTCGGAATGTAGCATGTGGGGAGGGGGCAGCGGCAGAATGAGATCGCAGGAGGCAGGAAAATGTCTCCGCTGCTGGATTTCGGTGCTGGGGAAACCACATGGTCCCGATACTTAAAGTGAATATTCATTAGCCGCTTCCCCGCCCACCTGTCAGCGCCGAGCAGTGAATGTGGAGCAGCAAAGGAATATTCCTTCACTTAAACAGCAGAAACACATGGTTTCCCCAGAGCTGGATTCCTGCAGCAGCTGGGGAGATTTGTGTGTGTGGTGGAGGAGGGGGCAAGAACAGGGTGCCAGAGGAGAGAGGGATGCAGCATACCTAACAGCGCTGATGCATTGCTGAATGCTCTGTGGAGGACCTGTGTTGAGGTCATGAAGAGGGCGGGCTGGAGCATCACATGACTGCACAAAGCCCTGCCTCTTGATGATGTCATCACAGGTCCTGCAGACAGCTTGCTACAAACAGCGTAGCTTCCTCTTACATGATCTGTGGTGAGGTCATAATAGGGAGGGCACTGTGCATTCATGGGTGGCTGCAGGACCTGCACTGAGCACAGCCTATACAAGAAACAATTTATGAAAAGGTTAGTGACTACAGCACATAAATCAAGCACTCTGCCACTCCTGTGGTGAACTAAAATTCCCAGCATGCCATAGGATCTGCAGGACATGCTGGGAGTCATAATAGTATGTTATTTATGTTATTAAATATTTTACCACATTTTTTGCTTCAAATATATTTTTCCCTATTTTCCACCTCTAAAACCTAGGTGCATCTTATAGTCCGGTGCATCTTACAGTCTAAAAAAAAATCGGTAAGAATTAATTAATAAGTTAGTCACTACAACACACAAAAAAGCACTATGCCACTCCTGTGGTGAACTAGAACTCCCAGCATGCCATAGCATCTGCAGGACATGCTGAGAGTTATAGTTCTCACATGGGATCTTAAAGCAGCACTCCAGTGTTATTTCTCAGTGCTGGAGTGGTGCTTTAAATATAAGCCCTGTGCCCCCATTCTTATACTCACCCTCCAGCAGATTCGCATAGTACTTTACAGACACCACACTGGTCCCGCAGCACCATCTTCTACCCGTAGCTGCCAACATAATAACATACTATTATATATAATAACACCACATATAATAGTATGTTATTTATGTTATTAAATATTTTACCACTTTTTTTGCTTCATATATTTTTTTACCTATTTTCCACCTCTAAAACCTAGGTGCGTCTTATAGTCCGATACGTCTTATAGTCTGAAAGATACGGCAATTATGCTCAATATGAAGTGATACAATATTAATAAATTAATATTTAGTAGAATTTCAAGCTATTACTTCGACCCTCCACAAATTGAATAGTCTCCCTGTGGCCCCTAGGGAAAATTAATTGCCCACACCTGAGCTATTCGGTAAGCGCTATAGCTATTCAGATAAGGACTTATGCGAAGCTATTCGCTTATCCCTGATAATTAGGCTTGGCCTTATTTACAAACCTATGCCATTAGTAGGCTGTGATGTTAAAGATGACTTGTCACTCCTACTGTCTCTATAAAATAACTATTCTAGATCATATTTTCTTCTAACATGCCTCATAAATGTTTGAAAATAATTTGACAACTGGCCATTAATATTTTTATTGGTAAAAGGGTGCGCTCTAAAAGAGTTCAATAGCTGTCAATTTTTCATAAATCTCTAGTAGGAATAACAGAGGAAAGGTACAGGAAGTATACGAGTATTTACTAAAACAGACCTGTTCGGAACGCAGGACTGATGGCCTAGTTACAGCAAATTACGTTAAATTTTGCCAGATACTATTAAAGGGAACCTGTCAGCAGATTTTGACACTATAACTCTATGTGCAGATTTTTCGGCACAAAAACGCTGCAGATCCGCACTGTGATGTACAATGCAATGTTATTCAATGTTAAAAAAAAAAAGCTGTGCAGATGGTGCGGAATTACTGCGGATTTCAAAGAAGTGCATGTTACTTCTTTTGTGCGGATCTACAGCGTTTCTGTTAAAAATCCGCAGTGGCAAAATCCGCAGAAAATCCGCATCAATTCTGCATAAAAACCACTGCAAATCTAGGGCTGCAGATTGTGCCAGGAGATGCGGATATTGTGCAGAAAATTCTGCACCTCTTTTCCTACGTGTGCACATAGCCTAAGGTGCGGCCACTGCCTTTCAGGGCATATCTACATCATTCTATAATGCTGTATATAAGCCCCGGACCGACCTGCAAGTGAAGAAAAATAAGTTATATTATACTCACCCGGGGGGCGGTCCAGTCTGATGAGTGTCGCAGGTCCAGGTCTGGCGCCTCCCTCCTGCTTCATCGCTCCCCATCATCGGCGCTCCTGCGCAGGCATACTTCTCTGGCCTGTTGAGTGCAGAGCAAAGTACTGCAGTGCGCAGGCACCAAGCCTCTCCGACCTTTGCCAGCGCTTGCGCACTGCAGTACTTTACTCTGCACTCAACAGGGCAGAGAAGTATGCCTGCGTAGGCGCGCCAATGCCAGGGAGCGATGAAGAAGCAGGAGGGCAGCGTCGCAAGAAAATAGGAGGCGTCAGACCTGGACCTGCGACACCCATCGGACTGGACCACACCGGACGCCCCTTTCCCTCCCCCCCCCCCCCCCCCCCCCGGGTGACTATAACAAAACTTATTTTTCTTCACTTGCAGTTCGGACAGGGGGCTTATCTACAGCATTGCAGAATGCTGTAGATAAGCCCTGAAAGGCGGTGGCTGTATATTGTATCGGCCAAAACTGCGGACAGGTTTTTTTTCTTTAAATAGTAGTGAATAATATTATAAAATAGCCATTCAGGTTTATGACAAGCCTAAACATGACAGAAACATTTTAAACACACTGTGTGCAGAATTATTAGGCAAGTTGTATTTTGATCACATGATACTTTTTATACATGTTGTCCTACTCCAAGCTGTTCAGGCTTGAGAGCCAACTACCAATAGAGTAAATTAGGTGATGTGCATCTCTGTAATGAGGAGGGGTGTTGTCTAATGACATCAAAACCCTATATAAGGTGTGCTTAATTATTAGGCAACTTCCTTTCCTTTGGTAAAATGGGTCAGAAGAGAGATTTGATGGGTTCTGAAAAGTCCAAAATTGTGAGATGTCTTGCAGAGGGATGCAGCAGTCTTGAAATTGCCAAACTTTTGAAGCGTGATCACTGAACAATCAAGTGTTTCATGGCAAATAGCCAACAGGGTCACAAGAAGCGTGTTGGGCAAAAAAGGCGCAAAATAACTGCCCATGAATTGAGGAAAATCAAGCGTGAAGCTGCCAAGATGCTATTTGCCACCACTTTTGCCATATATCAGAGCTGCAACTCACAGACCTACTGCCAGTTTTTGGAAGAAAACTTCTTCAAGCAGTGGTACATGAAGAAGTCGGTATCGTTCAAGAAAAACATGATTTTCATGCAGGACAATGCTCCATCACCAGCCTCCAACTACTTCACAGTGTGGCTGGCCAGTAAAGGTCTCAAGGAAGAAAAAATAATGACATGGCCCCCTTGTCCACCTTATCTGAACCCGATAGAGAACCTGTGGACCCTCATAAAATGTGAGATCTACAGGGAGGGAAAACAGTACACCTCTCAGAACAGTGCCTGGGAGGCTGTGGTGGCTGCTGCACGCAATGTTGATCATAAACAGATCAAGCAACTGACAGAATCTATGGATGGAAGGCTGCTGAGTGTCATCATAAAGAAAGGTGGCTATATTGGTCACTCATTTTGGGGGGGGCTTGTTATTGCATATCAGAAATGTTTGTTTCTAAATTTTGTGCAGTTATATTGGTTTACGTGGTGAAAACAAACAAGTGAGATGGGAATATATTTGGTTTTTATTAAGCTGCCTAATAATTCTGTACAGTAATAGTTTCCTGCACAAACAGATATCCTCCTAAGATCGCCAAATCTAAAAAAAAACAGTCCAACTTCCAAAAATATTAAGCTTTATAGATAGCTTCTCATACTTCACATTAGCTTCCATTAATAAAAACCTACAAGCACGAGTTTTTTTTATATTGAAGTTTATCTCCAATGACGCTTTTCATGTAATCATTCTGCAGCAGTTTTTGCTACTGTTTTTTTCCAATGCAAAAAACGGATTGGTTTAAAACAGAAAAAAAACTAATGCCACTGTAAACCTAGCCTAAGCCTTACTCTAAAGACTGGGATAGTCTGAAAAGCTAAAGATGCAGCACGGTCGTAGTGTCCTGACACTATCAGGACAGTGGAACATAAAAATACTACGAAAGTGCTTATTCAGCATTACATGCCTTTCCAGACCATTTACCCACAATACCCACAGTCACTAGCAATCTCGTCTAGGCTTTCCTGCTTTTCGGTTTATTACGGACATCTGGTCTTAAGGCAAGAAAGCCATACTATTATTTTTTAATGACAGAGAAGGCTGAATGTCGGTCAAGTATGCACATTCTTCTTAATCTATTTAAAGAAGAGAGGAAACTTAAGCGCTGCGTCTCCACACGAGCCTGTATTTTTGCATTTCATGTGAATTAAGTACAATTGCCCACCACATCCTGTATACTCTCTCTAAGTAGCAGCTAGTCTCCTGGATCATATGACTGAAGTATTTAGCCGACTTACGACAAATGACAAAGTACAGCTGTACTAAACCACTCACAACTACTATCAAAGTATCTTTGTGGGAGAAGCATATATACACACATTTAAGTTTAAACCTTAAAGGGGTTGTGACAACATAATGACCCCTTTTTAAAATGTCCCCATTCCAGCGAGAAGTTAACCTTCAGAAGTCCAGTCAGCAACTGATAATGTGAGGAGCGGCGAGAGGCCACATATCTTGCCATGAAAAACCGCTATAGATTAAATTATTAGAAGACAGCCCACTACAATCAAGCAGGAACAGTGCCGAGCTGGAGAACCCCCTATGATGTCTATAAACCCTCCTAAGGAATGTGGAGAAGTGCTGTCCTCTTGACAAGGGAAAAAGGTGAACTTTTTATGTTGTCATCTGTTTCTAGGCAGAAGAACAGAAACTGCTCAACATATCCAAAATGGTTTTAAATAAAAAAATATATAAGTATTTAGTAACTCAGACAATCAGGAGAGTGGATGGGCATTCCCTTTAGCGGAAGCATAGTATGACTACAGGTCCACATAACTAATGTGTTGCATTATTATTTCTCATGAAATATTGGCCAGGATTAGGGTCTAAGGGGTAAGGTTTCTCCTTGTGGAGAGTGACATGCCAGCTCTGGCTTGTCAAGGTAAGGAGGCTTATTCGCCATGCAATGCTCCTCTGGGAAATTTAATATGCAAATTGCCTCTTCAGAGAAAAAGAGGACTAGCGCCACCTAGCCAAATTAGTTCTCTTGCTTCGCACTGACGAGGGCCAACAGCCCGAAACACCGTGTCTGCGAAATGAGATACTGATTTGGCTTTTATCCTAAGTCATATTGCACGACTCGTTAAAGGGTTGATTATGACTTGTATGATCGCTACAACAGGTGGTGCTACAGAGTTTAAGTCTTCTTTTTCTCTGAACAGGTAATTTGCATATAGGTCCAGGATTATACATCCAAAGTATTCATTAGTATAGAAATTGAACACCTCTAGCCTCATGGCTTAACTTGATGGACACGTCTGTATGTGAGCTTGTAAGGAGGTGGCGGAAAGCCTCATTGCTTCTCTCTCTCCCATGTGCTGGGCCTGTACATCTTATGTGGTACCCAGACGGTGTACCTGTTTAGTATTGTCAGTATTTCTTATGCCTTGTGTATTAATGTATTACCCTTTTATTCCTATGCTGTGATCAATGCTAACTTGTAATGTAATGTATGTGTTGTGTTTGTAATGTCTGATAATGTTCACTATGGTTATTGCATGTTTGTTAGAGACAGGGACAGAAGGAGTTAACCAAGGGGGTTTGGTTAACAGCCCCAAAAGGAGCAGGAAGTCCCTGCTCCTCAGTTGGAGCAGAGGCAGGATTGCCTACGGCAGGAAGCTCTCCTGCTGGGTGCTGGCAAAAACCTCAAGAGGGGGTAGAGACTGCTGCCCAGGACCATGGCAGTGAAGCAGGCACTGGGACCATGTGGTGCTCCGCTGAAGGGACTTCAAGCGTCCAGATTCCGGCATAAGGACTACCTCCTCTTTCGGCCGCCATGGCTGCGGTGGGTACAGCCGTGAATGTCGTTAAGGAGAGATTGATTTGGTGCAATTACATTCTTTTTCCTTCTTCTACTTAATACTCCCTCATCTACGTGTTAAATAAAAAGTTATTCCTGTTGGATTTTAATTGAGTCCCTGGATCCTGTTTGCCTGTGCACTAACAACTGCGGAGAAGTGGTAAATTCATCTGGGTTATATCTATCCTGTCCGTTTCATGTGCAAGGGGCCGCAGTACTCGCTGACTGAATGCTCAGTGGACTCTGGTCGTGGACTGCAGCTTTAAAGGGAACCTGTCACCCCGTTTTTTCAGATTGAGATAAAAATACTGTTAAATAGGGCCTGCGCTGTGCGTTACAATAGTGTATGTAGTGTACCCTGATTCCCCACCTATGCTGCGAAATACATTACCAAAGTCGCCGTTTTCGCCTGTCAATCAGGCTGGTCAGGTCAGGTGGGCGTGGTGACATCGCTCTTTCTTCCCCAGCTTTCCGTTGGTAGCGTAGTGGTGTGCGCATGTCCAAGTGCCGAATCCACTGCACGCATGTGAAGAAACAGCGCGCGATCTGCGCTATTAGCCTTGTCATCGGTGGGGGCGGCCATCTTCCTGGGGCCGCGCATGCGCAGATGGAGTGCTCTGCTGCACGGGGCTTCAGGAAAATGGCCGCGGGTTGCCGCGCGTGCGCAGATGGAGATCGCGGCGGCTATTTTCCCAAAGCCGAGTTTGCATCTTGGCTTCAGGAAAATGGCCGTCACAGGTTAAGTGACTTGGCTGGGACTACCACCTCGTGCCACCTTGTTACAAGCTCACAAGAAGGCAAAAGACGTGAAGTCCCTAAGGGTCCGTTTACACAGACCAACCACTAAACGTCACTAAACTTGCTGATTGATGGTCATTTAGTAGCCTGTTTACACAGACCTGAAAAGATGAGCACTGGGCGATCTGTAATAGAATGTTGATTGTGTCTAGGCCGCCATTGTTTTAGGCACAGCAGGATGACGAACAGCCAAGAAGAATGATATTTTGCACTTTGCTTATTCATTGGGAGATCGTCAGCCTGTTTTACTGAACGATTATTGTGAACAAGGTTTCTTAACAGTGCTCAATCATGATAATTTTTCAGTGTAAATGCAGCTTAACTATAGGAGCTTAAAATCTAAATCTCAAGAGACCTGTACTTATAATAGGTTGTCCTTGATTACAAATATCTGCTTTAAAAAGCCATTTGACAAGGAATTAATGATACAATGGTCTTATATACGGTAGAAGAAACGGGGCTCTTCCTCTTCTCAAACGGCTATTTCAGAGGAAAAGCAGCAATGAAGTTAGGGAAACATATACACATAGAGGGGTTGAGTATTGTTTGCAAAGTAATTCCCCATGACATTCTGCATAGCCAGGCTTGACATCAAGGCTAATATGACAAATAATGGAGGCCCAAGAAATGAAATGTAAATCTATTCACATGTTTCAATAATATACACAGGAAGTGGGACTAATGTAGTTTGCCTGGAAATGGTTTAGTTTCTTTACATTCTTGGCAATAATAAAGAAGCTACGGAGCATGTACTACACCAGATCTCCACAATCTTCAAATATCTTTCACTCACAATTAAAAACACACCTAAATTTCTAAATCTGACTTAGCAGACAATTTAGTTAACATTTAAATACCCCAAATTTTAAGAGAGATAAATGCTAAAAAAGCCAGCAACTACCTACTGCATGACTACTTTATTCAAAGTCTATGACACTTAATGGAATGGTGTTATGAACTGGTGATTCAGAAACACAATGGACCTGATGGTTAAGAGCACACAAAGTGACCTGATAGTTACTAATAACATAGGACGAGCTCTGAGACGTGGGAACTCTGCTGACCGCAATCCCTAATCCTATCACACCACACTAGAGGTAGCCGTGGAGCGCTCCTGACCAGACCTAGGCGCCTCGGGCACAGCCTGAGAAACTAGCTAGCCCTGAAGATAGAAAAATAAGCCTACCTTGCCTCAGAGGAATTCCCCAAAGGAAAAGGCAGCCCCCCACATATAATGACTGTGAGTAAAGATGAAAATACAAACACAGAGATGAAATAGGTTTTAGCAAAGTGAGGCCCGACTTACTGAATAGACCGAGGATAGTAAAGATAGCTTTGCGGTCAGCACAAAAACCTACAAACAACCACGCAGAGGGCGCAAAAAGACCCCTCCGTACCGATTAACGGCACGGAGGTGCTCCCTCTGCGTCCCAGAGCTTCCAGCAAGCAAGAAAAACCAATATAGCAAGCTGGACAGAAAAAATAGCAAACAAAAGTAACACAAGCAGAACTTAGCTTATGCAGGGCAGACAGGCCACAAGACGATCCAGGAGAGAGCAAGGCCAATACTGGAACATTGACTGGAGGCCAGGGACAAAGAACTAGGTGGAGTTAAATAGAGCAGCACCTAACGACTTAACTTCGTCACCTGAGGAAGGGAACACAGAAGCCGCAGCCCCACTCACATCCACCAGAGGAAGCTCATAGACAGAACCAGCCGAAGTACCACTCATGACCACAGGAGGGAGCTTGACCACAGAATTCACAACAGAATGGCCAATCACAGTGCATGGCTATATCTGTAATCCCAATAGACTTTGAATGGAATGGAAGCACTCATTGCTTGACTGTCACTCCACTGAAACTGGGGATGAGGGACCCCTATTCTTGTGATGGAAGGGGTCCTTCAGCGATACGGCACATGCATAAAATTAGTGATAGTCTATGTTTCTGGGTGTATCCCTGTAATTGAGTGACAATTTTAGTCATAACAATAGATTTCGTCAACATACATTCCACTAAAATGATATTGATGACCTATTCTTAGGATAAGGCAAAATCAGTTTGGTGGTTCTGACAACTGACACCCCATTGATCAGTTATTAGCAGCTCCACCATGGGCCGAATAAAAACAGTACAGTAGTAGAGGAACATCACAACTCTGTCTACTAGATGAATAGGATCTGAACTGCAGAATATAGGAGAGGCAAATCCTCAATAGCAGTCTCCTCTGGTTTATTGTATACGGCGAGACAGGATGTGGTCCTTCCCTGACAAAACAGGGGAAACATAATTTATACGGCATACATTAGATCACCACAAAAGAATAGGAATGTGGATTCAGCAAAAAGGGGATAGACTAGACAGAGAAAGTGAGACAGTAGGGGTCAATGAGGATTTAGGGGGGCTAGTACATGCAAGGAACATACAGTGGGTAGAGAAAGTATTCAGACCTCTATATATTTCACTCTGTTTCATTGCAGCCATTCGCTCAACTCAAAAAAGTTTATTTATTTCTTATTAATGTACACTCTGCACCCCATCTTGACTGAAAAAAACAAATGTAGAAATTTTTGCATATTTATTAACACAGAAAAACTGAAATATCACATGGTCATAAGTATTCAGACCCATTGCTCAGTACTGAGTAGAAGCACCCTTTGGAGCTAGTACAGCCATGAGTCTTCTTGGGAATGATGCAGCAAGTTTTTCACACCTGGATTTGGGGATCCTCTGCCATTCTTCCTTGCAGATCCTCTCCAGTTCCATCAGTATGGATGGTGAACGTTGGTGGACAGCCATTTTCAGATCTTTCCAGGGATGCTCAATTGGATTTAGGTCAGGACTCTGGCTGGGCCAGTCAAGAATGGTCACAGAGTTGTTCTGAAGCCAATCCTTTGTTATTATTTTAGCTGTGCGCTTAGGGTCATTGTCTTGTTGGAAGGTGAAGCTTCGGTGAAGTCTGTTGGGATTGTATTGAGAAGGTGATGAGTAGTGCCTGATTTTCTCTACACATACCGCTTAGAATTATCATCAAAAAGGTCTATCTTCGTCTCATCAGACCAGAGAATCTTATTTCTCATAGTCGGGGAGTCCTTCATGTGTTTTTTAGCAAACTCTATGCAAACTCTATGCAGGCTTTCTCCCATCTCCCTACTGCATCTCTGGAGCTCAGCCACAGTAATCTTGGGGTTCTTCTTTACCTCTCTCACCAAGGCTCTTCTCGCACAATTGCTCAGTTTGGCTGGATGGCCAGGTCCAGGAAGACTTCTGGTGGTCCCAAACTTCTTCCATTTAAGGATTATAGAGACCACTGTGATCTTAGGAACCTTGAGTACTGCAGAAATTCTGTTGTAACCTTGGCCAGATCTGTGCCTTGCCACAATTCTGTCTCTGAGCTCCTTGGCCAGTTCCTTTGACCTCACGATTCTCAATTGGTCTGACATGCACTCTGAGCTGTGAGGTCTTATATAGACAGGTGTGTGTCTTTCCAAATCAAGTCCTATCAGTTTAATTAAACACAGCTGGACTCCAATGAAGGAGTAGAACCATCTCAAGGGGGATCACAAGGAAATGGACAGCATGTGACTTAAATATGAGTGTCTGAGCAAAGGGTCTGAATACTTATGACCATGTGATATGTAAGTTTTTATTTTTTTTTATTAAATTTGCAAAAATTTCTACATTCCTGTTTTTTTCCAGTCAAGATGGGGTGCAAATGAACTTTTTTGAATTTACCAAATGGCTGCAATGAAACAAAGAGTGAAAAATTTAATGGGGTCTGAGTACTTTCCGTACCCAATGTAGGAAGGTGAGGAGGAGTAATAAGTGTGCTAATAGTATTAACCCCTTAGTGACAGAGTCAAGTTGGTACTTAATGACCAAGCCGGTACTTAATGACCAAGCCAATTTTTACAATTCTGACCACTGTCACTTTATGAGGTTATAGATCTGAAACGCTTCAACAGATCCCACTGATTCTGAGACTGTTTATTTGTGACATACTGCATTTCATGTTAGTGGCAACATTTAAAACTTTTAAAATTTGTACACTTACATCAGAGAGTGGAGTCACACAAAAGTTAATAAATAACATTTCCCACATGTCTACTATACATCAGCACAATTTTGGAAACATAATTTTTTTTGTTAGGACGTTATAAGGGTTAAAAGTTGACCATGGAGTTCTCACTTTTCCCTCAAAATTTACAAAACCATTTTTTTTCTTTCTTTAGAGACCACTTCACATTTGAAGTGAGTTTGGTGGGTCAATAAAACTGGAAGTGACACCATTCTAAAAACTGCACCCCTCAAAGTGCGCAAAACCACATTCAAGAAAAGGATTAATCTTTTAGGTGCTTCACAAGAACTAAAGCAAAGTGGAAGGAAAAAATTTACATTTTACTTTTTTCACAAAAAAAAAATTTTTTAAAATTTTTGCCAAATTTCCGTTTTTTTAATAAATATATGCAAGTTAGATAGAAGAAATTTTAGAGGAAATGCTGCAACAAATTAAAAAGGCAGCAAATAATAATAATAGGGTCCTATCTACAGGGGATTTTAACTTTCCAGTCATTCAATGGGACATAGAATCTTCTGGTTGTGCTTAACCCCTTAAGCCCCGAGGGTGGTTTGCACGTTAATGACCGGGCCAATTTTTACAATTCTGACCACTGTCCCTTTATGAGGTTATAACTCTGGAACGCTTCAACGGATCTTGGCGATTCTGACATTGTTTTCTCGTGACATATTGTACTTCATTTTAGTAGTAACATTTATTCGATATAACTTGCGTTTATTTGTGAAAAAAACGGAAATTTGGCGAAAATTTTGAAAATTTCGCAATTTTCCAACTTTAAATTTTTATGCCCTTAAATCACAGAGATATGTCACGCAAAATACTTAATAAGTAACATTTCCCACATGTCTCCTTTACATCAGCACAATTTTGGAACCAAAATTTTTTTTTGTTAGGGAGTTATAAGGGTTCAAAGTTGACCAGCAATTTCTCATTTTTACAACACCATTTTTTTTTAGGGACCACATCTCATTTGATGTCATTTTGAGGGGTCTATATGATAGAAAATACCCAAGTGTGACACCATTCTAAAAACTGCACCCCTCAAGGTGCTCAAAACCACATTCAAGAAGTTTATTAACCCTTCAGGGGTTTCACAGGAATTTTTGGAATGTTTAAATAAAAATGAATATTTAACTTTTTTTCACACAAAATTTATTTCAGCTCCAATTTGTTTTATTTTACCAAGGGTAACAGGATAAAATGGACCCCAAACATTGTTGTACAATCTGTACTGAGTACGCTGATACCCCATATGTGGGGGTAAACCACTGTTTGGGCGCATGGCAGAGCTCGGAAGGGAAGGAGCGCCATTTGACTTTTAAATGCAAAATTGACAGGAATTGAGATGGGACACCATGTTGCGTTTGGAGAGCCACTGATGTGCCTAAACATTGAAACCCCCCACAAGTGACACCATTTTGGAAAGTAGACACCCTAAGGAACTTATCTAGATGTGTGGTGACCACTTTGACCCACCAATTGCTTCACAGAAGTTTATAATGCAGAGCCGTAAAAATAAAAAATCATATTTTTTCACAAAAATGATCTTTTCGCCCCCAATTTTTTATTTTCCCAAGAGTAAGAGAAGAAATTGAACCTCAAAAATTGTTGGCCAATTTGTCCTGAGTACGCGGATACCCCGTATATGGGTGTAAACCATTGTTTGGGCGTATGGCAGAGCTCGGAAGGGAAGGAGCGCCATTTTACTTTTCAATGCAAAATTGACTGGAATTGAGATGGGATGCCATGTTGCGTTTGGAGAGCCCCTGATGTGCCTAAACATTGAAATCCCCACAAGTGACACCATTTTGGAAAGTAGACCCCTTAAGGAACTTATCTAGAGGTGTGGTGAGCACTTTGACCCAACAAGTGCTTCACAGAAGTTTATAATGCAGAGCCGTAAAAATAAAAAATCATATTTTTTCACAAAAATAATCTTTTCGCCACCAATTTTTTATTTTCCCAAGGGTAAGAGAAGAAATTAGACCACAAAAGTTGTTGTGCAATTTGTCCTGAGTGCGACGATACCCCATATGTGGGGGTAAACCACTGTTTGGGCGCATGGCAGAGCTCGGAAGGAAAGGAGCGCCATTTGACTTTTCAATGCAAAATTGACTGGAATTGAGATGGGACGCCATGTTGCGTTTGGAGAGCCCCTGATGTGCCTAAACATTGGAACCCCTCACAAGTGACACCATTTTGAAAAGTAGACCCCTTAAGGAACTTATCTAGATGTGTGGTGAGCACTTTGACCCAACAAGTGCTTCACAGAAGTTTATAATGCAGAGCCGTAAAAATAAAAAATCTTATTTTTTCACAAAAATGATCTTTTCGCCCCCAATTTTTTATTTTCCCAAGGGTAAGAGAAGAAATTAGACCACAAAAGTTGTTGTGCAATTTGTCCTGAGTGCGACGATACCCCATATGTGGGGGTAAACCACTTTTTGGGTGCATAGCAGAGCTCGGAAGGGAAGGAGCGCCATTTGACTTTTCAATGCAAAATTGACTGGAATTAAGATGGGACGCCATGTTGGTTTGGAGAGCCCCTGATGTGCCTAAACATTAAAAACCCCCACAAGTGACACCATTTTGGAAACTAGACCCTCTAAGGAACTTATCTAGATGTGTTTTGAGAGCTTTGAACCCCCAAGTGTTTCACTACAGTTTATAACGCAGAGCCGTTAAAATAAATTTATTTTTTTTTCGCAAAAATTTTTTAGGCCCCAGTTTTGTATTTTCACAAGGGTAACATAATAAATTGGACCCCAAAAGTTGTTGTCCAATTTGTCCTGAGTACGCTGATACCCCATATGTGGGGGGGAACCACTGTTTGGGCGCATGGCAGAGCTCGGAAGGGAAGGAGCGCCATTTGGAATGCAGACTTAGATGGATTGGTCTGCAGGAGTCACGTTGCATTTGCAGAGCCCCTGATGTACCCAAACAGTACAAACCCCCCACAAGTGACCCCATATTAGAAACTAGACCTCACATGGAACTTATCTAGATGTGTTGTGAGAACTTTGAACCCCTAAGTGTTTCACTACAGTTTATAACGCAGACCCGTGAAAATAAAAATTCTTTTTTTTTTCACAAAAATGATTTTTTAGCCCCCAGCTTTGTATTTTTACAAGGGTAACAGAATAAATTGGACCCCAAAAGTTGTTGTTCAATTTGTCCTGAGTACGCTGATACCCCATATGTGGGGGGGAACCACTGTTTGGGCTCATGGCAGAGCTCGGAAGGGAAGGAGCGCCATTTGGAATGCAGACTTAGATGGATTGGTCTGCAGGCGTCACGTTGCATTTGCAGAGCCCCTGATGTACCCAAACAGTAGAAACCACCCACAAGTGACCCCATATTGGAAACTAGACCTCCCATGGAACTTATCTAGATGTGTTGTGAGAACTTTGAACCCCCAAGTGTTTCACTACAGTTTACAACGCAGAGCCGTGAAAATAAAAATCCTTTTTTTTCCCACAAAAATGATTTTTAGCCCCCCAAATTTTTATTTTCCCAAGGATAACAAGAGAACTTGGACCCAAAAAGTTGTTGTCCAATTTGTCTCGAGTACGCTGATACCCCATATGTTGGGGTAAACCCCTGTTTGGGCGCACGGGAGAGCTCGGAAGTGAAGGAGCACTGTTTTACTTTTTCAATGCAGAATTGGCTGGAATTGAGATCGGACGCCATGTCGCGTTTGGAGAGCCCCTGATGTGTCTAAACAGTGGAAACCCCCCAATTATAAATGAAACCCTAATCCAAACGCACCACTAACCCTAATCCCAACTGTAACCCTAACCACACACCTAACCCAGACACACCCCTAATTCTAATCCCAACCCTAATCCCAACCGTAAATGTAATCCAAATCCTAACCCTAGCCCCAACCCTAGCCCTAACCCTAACCGGAAAATGGAAATAAATACATTTTTTTTTAATTTTATTATTTTTCCCTAAGGCTAGGTTCACATTGCGTTAGGGAAATCCGTTTAGCACTAGCGGATTGCGCTAACACAATGTCTTTTTAGGTGTCGTGTTTAGTGGTCGCGTTAACGTCCCCGCTCTGGAAGATCGGGGATCGGACCTCGGGCGCGCCGCGGACGCTGCAAGCAGCGTCTGAGGCGCGCCACAAAAGAATGGCACCTTGCTAGCGCGAGCCGAAAATGGCACGCTCTAGCGATGCGCTACACCTGAAAATCACATTGCTGTCAATGGTTGTGCTAACGGACCCGTTGCACGGCGTTAATTGTGACATTTTCGCCGTGCAACGCTGTCCGTTAGCGTTAACCCATTAACGCAATGTGAACCTAGCCTAACTAACTAAGGGGGTGATGAAGGGGGGTTTGATTTACTTTTATAGCGAGTTTTTTAGCGGATTTTTATGATTGGCAGCCGTCACACACTAAAAGACGCTTTTTATAGCAAAAAAGTTTTTGCGTCTCCACATTTTGAGACCTATAATTTTTCCATATTTTGGTCCACAGAGTCATGTGAGGTCTTGTTTTTTGCGGGACGAGTTGACGTTTTTATCGGTTACATTTTCGGACACGTGACAGTTTTTGATCGCTTTTTATTCCGATTTTTTTGTGAGGCAGAATGACCAAAAACCAGCTATTCATGAATTTCTTTTGGGGGAGGCGTTTATACCGTTCCGCATTTAGTAAAATTGATGAAGCAGTTTTATTCTTCGGGTCAGTACGATTACAGCGATACCTCATTTATATCATTTTTTTTATGTTTTGGTGCTTTTATACGATAAAAGCTATTTTATAGAAAAAATAATTATTTTGGCATCGCTTTATTCTGCGGACTATAACTTTTTTATTTTTTTGGTTATGATGCTATATGGTGGCTCGTTTTTTGCGGGACAAGATGACGTTTTCAGAGGTACCATGGTTATTTATATCCGTCTTTTTGATCGCGTGTTATTCCACTTTTTGTTCAGCGTTATGATAATAAAGCGTTGTTTTTTGGCTCGTTTTTTTTTTTTCCTTACGGTGTTCACTGAAGGGGTTAACTAGTGGGCCAGTTTTATAGGTCGGGTCGTTACGGACGCGGCGATACTAAATATGTGTACTTTTATTGTTTTTTTGTTTTTTTTTTATGTAAAGAAATGTATTTATGGGAATAATATTTTTTTTTTTCTGCTTTATTTAGGAATTTTTTTTTTATTTTTTTTTTTACAAGTGTGGAAATTTTTTTTTTTACTTTTTCACTTTGTCCCAGGGGGGGACATCACAGATCACCGATCTGACAGTGTGCACAGCACTCTATCAGATCGGTGATCTGACATATAGCCGGGCAGGATTAGAGCTGCAGCTGCAGCCTGCTCCTGACCCGGAAGTACTCCCTGCAGGACCCGGATGCAGCCCGGCGGCCATTTTGGATCCGGGGACTGCAGGGAGAAGACGCTCGGTACACGGTGAGCACATCACCGTGTACCGATCGTCTCAGGGAAGCCCGCAGGGAGCCCCCTCCCTGCGCGATGCTTCCCTGCACCGCCGGCACACCGCGATCATCTTTGATCGCGGTGTGCCGGGGGTTAATGTGCCGGGAGCGGTCCGTGACCGCTCCTGGCACATAGTGCCGGATGTCAGCTGCGATAGGCAGCTGACACCCGGCCGCGATCGGCCGCGCTCCCCCCGTGAGCGCGGCCGATCGCATATGACGTACTATCCCGTCCATGGGAATTAAGTCCCAGGTCACCTGGACGGGATAGTACGTCATATGGGATTAAGGGGTTAAGGTACCGTCACACATAACGATCCCGCTAACAATCTCGTTATGTGTGACAGCGACCAACGATCAGGCCCCTGCTGGGAGATCGTTGGGGAATGATCAGGACCATTTTTTGGTCGCTGATCACCCGCTGTCATCGCTGGATCGGCGTGTGTGACGCCGATCCATCGATGTGTTCACTTGTAACCAGGGTAAATATCGGGTTACTAAGCGCAGGGCCGCGCTTAATAACCCAATATTTACCCTGGTTACCATTGTAAAAGTTAAAAAAAAAAAAAAAAAACACTACATACATTCTGATGTCTGTCACGTCCCCCGGCGTCCACTGTGTCAGCGCCGGCCGTAAAGCAGAGCACAGCGGTGACGTCACCGCTGTTACTGCCGGCGCTGACACAGTCAGTGCAGGGAAACTCTCGGCAGCAGCGCGTGCATTAGCAGCGCTCCTGCTGAAAGCAGTTTTAACCCTGTGGACACCGGCGGGGGACGTGACGGACATCAGAATGTGAGTATGTAGTGTTTTGGTTTTTTTTACTTTTACAATGGTAACCAGGGTAAATATCGGGTTACTAAGCGCGGCCCTGCACTTAGTAACCCGATGTTTATCCTGGTTACCCGGGTGCTGCAGGGGGACTTCGGCATCGTTGAAGACAGTTTCAATGATGCCGAAGTCGTTCCCCTGATCGTTGGTCGCTGGAGAGAGCTGTCTGTGTGACAGCTCCCCAGCGACCACACAACAACTTACCAACGATCACGGCCAGGTCATATCACTGGTCGTGATCGTTGGTAAGTCGTTCAGTGTAAAGGTACCTTTAAAGCTACAAGTTATTGTCTGCAATTGAGGACAATACCCTCTCTCAGCTGGTAGATGAAGCAACCAGGGAAGATAATCTGCTGTATCTGGTTCTGTCAAACAGACCAGATACAATTTCAGATCTACAGGTCAGGGAGCTTTCGGTATGCAGTGATCATAACATGGTAAGTTTCAATGTAATTTTCAATCAAGCATTCAAAAGGGGAAATGCAAAAACCTGAAAGTTAAGGAAAGCTGATTTCAACAAATTAAGGGAAGAGCTTAATTGTGTAGACTGGGACCATGTCCCACCAACTATAAATGGGGAATCTTTAAGGATACACTACTAGAGTCCTGTAGAAAACGTATACCCTCTGGCAATAAAACATCCAGGAATTTAAAAATAAACCATTATGGATAAATAAGACAGTACAAAGTTTAATAAGACTAAAATAAAGGGCATTCAAAATCTTGAAGGCCAAGAATACAGAAATTGCATTTCAGAAGTATAAAGATCTCAATAAGAAATGTTAAAACGAAATCAAGCAAAGTTATCTACAGAGAAATAAATTGCAGGTGACATTAAAATAAATAACCAAATTTTGTATAAATACATCAATGTCAAAAAGAAAAAATAGATGGTATAGGCCCCTTAAAAGATGATAAGATAATTATAAAGGATAAAGAAAAGGCTGAGCTATTAAACAGGCACTTTTCATCTGTGTTCACCTATGAACTGACTATTCCAGGGGTCATTCAACAATGCAAAAATGAAAGTTCACCTCACAACCTATTATAATTAGTTTAACACAAGAAGTATGCATGTGTCTGGACAAATGAAACATTGACAAATCCCTTGACCCAGATGGCATTCATCCACGGATACTGAGGGAATTGAGCACAGTAATTGACAGACCTCTGTATCTTATATTCTTAGACTCTCTTGTACCAGGGGCGGTGCCACAGGATTGGAGGATGGCTCGCATGGTACGGAAATATAAGAAAGGTAAGAAGGTGGATCTGGGCAATTACCGTCTGGTAAGCCTGACATCAGTAATGTGCAGAGTTTTTGAGGGCATTATAAGATATGATATTGCAGAGAATAATATAATAGACAACCAGTACGGATTAATGAAAGATAAATCATGTCTAACTAACATGTTGGGTTTCTATGAGGAGGTGAGTGCAAATCTGGATGTAGGTAATGCAGCTGATGTAACATAGTAACATAGTTACATAGTTAGTAAGGCCGAAAAAAGACATTTGTCCATCCAGTTCAGCCTATATTCCATCATAATAAATACCCAGATCTACGTCCTTCTACAGAACCTAATAATTGTATGATACAATATTGTTCTGCTCCAGGAAGACATCCAGGCCTCTCTTGAACCCCTCAACTGAGTTCGCCATCACCACCTCCTCAGGCAAGCAATTCCAGATTCTCACTGCCCTAACAGTAAAGAATCCTCTTCTATGTTGGTGGAAAAACCTTCTCTCCTCCAGACGCAAAGAATGCCCCCTTGTGCCCGTCACCTTCCTTGGTATAAACAGATCCTCAGCGAGATATTTGTATTGTCCCCTTATATACTTATACATGGTTATTAGATCGCCCCTCAGTCGTCTTTTTTCTAGACTAAATAATCCTAATTTCGCTAATCTATCTGGGTATTGTAGTTCTCCCATCCCCTTTATTAATTTTGTTGCCCTCCTTTGTACTCTCTCTAGTTCCATTATATCCTTCCTGAGCACCGGTGCCCAAAACTGGACACAGTACTCCATGTGCGGTCTAACTAGGGATTTGTACAGAGGCAGTATAATGCTCTCATCATGTGTATCCAGACCTCTTTTAATGCACCCCATGATCCTGTTTGCCTTGGCAGCTGCTGCCTGGCACTGGCTGCTCCAGGTAAGTTTATCATTAACTAGGATCCCCAAGTCCTTCTCCCTGTCAGATTTACCCAGTGGTTTCCCGTTCAGTGTGTAATGGTGATATTGATTCCCTCTTCCCATGTGTATAACCTTACATTTATCATTGTTAAACCTCATCTGCCACCTTTCAGCCCAAGTTTCCAACTTATCCAGATCCATCTGTAGCAGAATACTATCTTCTCTTGTATTAACTGCTTTACATAGTTTTGTATCATCTGCAAATATCGATATTTTACTGTGTAAACCTTTTACCAGATCATTAATGAATATGTTGAAGAGAACAGGTCCCAATACTGACCCCTGCGGTACCCCACTGGTCACAGCGACCCAGTTAGAGACTATACCATTTATAACCACCCTCTGCTTTCTATCACTAAGCCAGTTACTAACCCATTTACACACATGTTCCCCCAGACCAAGCATTCTCATTTTGTGTACCAACCTCTTGTGCGGCACGGTATCAAACGCTTTGGAAAAATCGAGATATACCACGTCCAATGACTCACCGTGGTCCAGCCTATAGCTTACCTCTTCATAAAAACTGATTAGATTGGTTTGACAGGAGCGATTTCTCATAAACCCATGCTGATATGGAGTTAAACAGTTATTCTCATTGAGATAATCCAGAATAACATCCCTCAGAAACCCTTCAAATATTTTACCAACAATAGAGGTTAGACTTACTGGCCTATAATTTCCAGGTTCACTTTTAGAGCCCTTTTTGAATATTGGCACCACATTTGCTATGCGCCAGTCCTGCGGAACAGACCCTGTCGCTATAGAGTCACTAAAAATAAGAAATAATGGTTTATCTATAACATTACTTAGTTCTCTTAGTACTCGTGGGTGTATGCCATCCGGACCCGGAGATTTATCTATTTTAATCTTATTTAGCCGGTTTCGCACCTCTTCTTGGGTTAGATTGGTGACCCTTAATATAGGGTTTTCATTGTTTCTTGGGATTTCACCTAGCATTTCATTTTCCACCGTGAATACCGTGGAGAAGAAGGTGTTTAATATGTTAGCTTTTTCCTCGTCATCTACAACCATTCTTTCCTCACTATTTTTTAAGGGGCCTACATTTTCAGTTTTTATTCTTTTACTATTGATATAGTTGAAGAACAGTTTGGGATTAGTTTTACTCTCCTTAGCAATGTGCTTCTCTGTTTCCTTTTTGGCAGCTTTAATTAGTTTTTTAGATAAAGTATTTTTCTCCCTATACTTTTTTAGAGCTTCAATGGTACCATCCTGCTTTAGTAGTGCAAATGCTTTCTTTTTACTGTTAATTGCCTGTCTTACTTCTTTGTTTAGCCACATTGGGTTTTTCCTATTTCTAGTCCTTTTATTCCCACAAGGTATAAACCGCTTACACTGCCTATTTAGGATGTTCTTAAACATTTCCCATTTATTATCTGTATTCTTATTTCTGAGGATATTGTCCCAGTCTACCAGATTAAGGGCATCTCTAAGCTGTTCAAACTTTGCCTTCCTAAAGTTCAATGTTTTTGTGACTCCCTGACAAGTCCCCCTAGTGAAAGACAGGTGAAACTGCACAATATTGTGGTCGCTATTTCCTAAATGCCCGACCACCTGCAGATTTGTTATTCTGTCAGGTCTATTAGATAGTATTAGGTCTAAAAGTGCTGCTCCTCTGGTTGGATTCTGCACCAATTGTGAAAGATAATTTTTCTTGGTTATTAGCAGAAACCTGTTGCCTTTATGGGTTTCACAGGTTTCTGTTTCCCAGTTAATATCCGGGTAGTTAAAGTCCCCCATAACCAGGACCTCATTATGGGTTGCAGCTTCATCTATCTGCTTTAGAAGTAGACTTTCCATGGTTTCTGTTATATTTGGGGGTTTGTAACAGACCCCAATGAGAATTTTGTTACCATTTTTCCCTCCATGAATTTCAACCCATATGGACTCGACATCCTCATTCCCTTCGCTAATATCCTCCCTTAAAGTGGACTTTAGACAAGACTTTACATAGAGACAAACCCCTCCTCCTCTCCGATTTTTACGATCCTTTCTAAACAGACTGTAACCCTGTAAGTTGACTGCCCAGTCATAGCTTTCATCTAACCATGTCTCGGTTATTCCCACTATGTCAAAGTTACCTGTAGATATTTCTGCTTCTAGTTCTTCCATCTTGTTTGTCAGGCTTCTGGCGTTTGCGAGCATGCAGTTTAGAGGATTTTGTTTTGTTCCAATCTCCTCACTGTGGATTGTTTTAGAAATGTTCTTACCTCCCTTCAGAGTATGTTTTCCTGGGTCGTCTTTGTTCGAGTCTAATGTTTTTCTTCCCGTCCCCTCTTCTTCTAGTTTAACGCCCTCCTGATGAGTGTAGCGAGTCTTCTGGCGAATGTGTGTTTCCCAGGTTTGTTGAGGTGTAGTCCGTCTCTGGCGAGGAGTCCATCATACCAGTAATTCACACCGTGGTCCAGGAATCCAAATCCTTGTTGTCTGCACCATCGTCTTAGCCAGTTGTTTGCATCAAGGATCCTGTTCCATCTCCTGGTGCCATGCCCGTCTACTGGAAGGATAGAAGAAAAAACTACCTGTGCATCCAGTTCCTTTACTTTCTTCCCCAACTCTTCAAAGTCCTTGCAGATTGTCGGTAGGTCCTTCCTTGCCGTGTCATTGGTGCCAACATGTATCAGAAGAAATGGGTGGACGTCCTTGGAGCTGAAGAGCTTTGGTATCCTATCGGTCACATCCTTGATCATCGCACCTGGAAGGCAGCATACTTCTCTTGCAGTTATGTCCGGTCTGCAGATGGCTGCTTCTGTGCCTCTCAGTAGTGAGTCTCCCACCACCACCACTCTTCGTTGCTTCTTGGCTGTACTTTTTGCTGTCACTTGTTGCTGTGTGCCCTTTTCTTTTTTGCTTGCTGGTATTGCTTCATTCTTAGGTGTGCCATCTTCATCCTCTACAAAGATTTGATATCGGTTCTTCAGTTGTGTGGTTGGTGATTTCTCCATGGTCTTCTTGCTTCTTTTGGTCACATGCTTCCACTCATCTGCTTTTGGAGGTTCTCTGACACTTTTTTCACCTTCTGTGACCAGTAGAGATGCTTCTGTTCTGTCTAGAAAGTCTTCATTCTCTTTGATGAGTTTCAAAGTTGCTATTCTTTCTTCCAGACCCCGCACCTTTTCTTCTAAAAGGGCCACTAGTCTACACTTCTGACAGGTGAAATTGGATTCTTCTTCTGGTCGATCTGTGAACATGTAGCACATGCTGCAGCTCACCATGTAGGTTGTCACATCTGCCATGTTGCTCCTAGATCCTGCTGACTTGCTGTGTGTTTTCCTTCTTGTGTAATCTACTCAGCCAAGCTCTCTTGCAATAATGTCCTACAGGCAAAAATTCGCGCGCGGTTTGGTGATGCTTTCGAAGCAGCTGGTCCCGGCTGTACCCAACGATCTTCTAGCTTAGGGAGACTTCGCTTCTCCCAGAAGGCACCTGGAATATGCAAATTAGCCTCCTGAAGCTTGAATCCCTGGTTTGGTGATGCTTTCGAAGCAGCTGGTCCCGGCTGTACCCAACGATCTGATTTATTATTATTATTATTATTATTATACATTTTTATAGCGCCATTTATTCCATGGCGCTTTACATGTGAATACGGGGCAAATATAGACAAATACATTAAACATGAGCAGATAACAAGGCACACGAGTACATAAGGAGGGAGGACCCTGCCCGCGAGGGCTCACAGTCTGCAGGGGGTGGGTGAGGATACACTAGGAGAGGGAAGAGCTGGCTGTACGGCTGTTCAGTAGGTTGAGGATCACTGCAGGCTGTAGGCTTGTCGGAAGAGATGAGTCTTCAGGTTCTTTTTGAATGTTTCTATGGTAGGCGCAAGTCTGATGTGTTGGGGTAGAGAGTTCCAGAGTATGGGGGAAGCACGGGAGAAGTCTTGGATGCGGTTATGGGAAGAAGAGATGAGAGGGGAGTAGAGAAGGAGGTCTTGGGAGGATCGGAGGTCGCGTGTAGGTAGGTACCGGGAGACCATGTCACAGATGTATGGAGGAGACAGGTTGTGGATGGCTTTGTATGTCAGTGTGAGGGTTTTGAACTGGAGTCTCTGGGCGATAGGAAGCCAGTGAAGGGCTTGACACAGGGGAGAGGCTGGGGAATAGCGGGGGGACAGGTGGATTAGTCGGGCAGCAGAGTGTAGGATGGATTGGAGTGGTGCCAGAGTGCTAGAGGGGAGTCCAGAGAGTAGGAGGTTGCAGTAGTCGAGGCGGGAGATGATAAGGGCAAATCTGGACTTTATCTGGACTTTGCAAAGGCATTTGATACAGTACCACATAACAGCCTTATACTGAAGCTACAGAAGCAAGAACTGTGGGGAAACTGTAAGCAGATGGGTAAGGAACTGGCTACATGACAGGAAACAAAGAGTCATCATAAATGGTGCGTTCTCTAAATGGGATATAGTCAGTAGTCGGGACCGCAGGGATCTGTACTGGGAGCAGTGGGGACCGCAGGGATCTGTGCTAGGACTGGTTCTTTTTAACCTCTTAGTGACCTTATGGATAAGATTGAGAGTAAAGTGTCAGTCTTTGCTGACGACACCAAATTATGTAGGATACTAAAATCTGACCTTGACATTACAATAATGCAAAACAATCTGGATAAGATGTTTGAATGGGCAAACACTTGGGAAATGAGATTTAATGTTTTTCTGCTGATGACACTCAGATCTACCTTTCTGGCCCAGACGTCACCTCTCTGCTGTTCAGAATCCCAGAGTGTCTATCAGCCATATCCTCCTTCTCTCCCTTCAAACCGCACATCCAAGCTCTTTCCACCTCTTGTCGCCTCCAGCTCAAAAATATCTCCAGAATCCGTCTTTTCCAAAACTGTCAATCTACTAAAATGATTGTGCATGCCCTCATCATCTCTTGCCTCGACTACTGTAACATCCTTTTCTGTGGTCTCCATGCTAACACCCTTGCACCTCTCCAGTACATCCTTAACTCTGCTGCCCGACTAATTTATCTCTCTCCTTGCTACTCCTCCGCTTCCCCCTCTACAAATCTCTTCACTGGCTCCCATTCCCTCAGCGTATCCAGTTCAAATTACTAATGCTGACCTACAAAGCCATCCATAACCTGTCCCCTCCATATTTCTCTGACCTAATCTCCCGATATCTTCCCTCACGTAATCTCCAGTCCTCCCAAGACCTCCTTCTCTCCTCCACACTTATTCGCTCCTCACCCAACCGCCTCCAAGACTTCTCCCGCATATCCCCCATCCTCTGGAATTCTTTTCCCCAACACGTCCCACTATCAACCACATTCGGATCCTTCAGACGGAACCTGAAAACCCACCTCTTCAGGAAACCCTACAGCCCGCTGCCTCCTAATCACTACCGAAGCTACCGCCTCGCCAACACCAGAGCTCCTGCAACCCTCAACCTACTGTCTCCTTCCCCACCATCCTGTAGAATTAAGCTGTAAGGGCTGAGTCCCCGCCCCTCTGTATCAGTCTGTAATTGTTATTTTGCTTACTGTAAGTGATATCTGTAATTTGTATGTAACCCCTTCTCATGTACAGCACCATGGAATCAATGGTGCTATATAAATAATAATAATAATAATAATAATAATAATAAATGTAGAGTAATGCACTTAGGACGGAGTAATCCTATTGTTGCATATACATTAAATGGGAGTATACTCGGGACGGCAGATCAAGAGAAGAATTTGGGCATTCTGGTTACAAGTAAGCTGAGCAGCAGTACTCAATGTCAAGCAGCAGCCGCAAAAGCAAAAGGATTTTAGTGTGTATAAAAAGAGAAATAAAGTCCTGGGATCCCAACGTATCGTTACCCATTTATAAATCATTGGTGAGGCCACATCTAGAATATGGGATCCAGTTTTGGGCTCCACATTTAAAAAAGGATATTCAGAAATTAGAGGCAGTACAAAGGTGGGCAACTAGATTATTACCAGGGATGGAGGCCTCTCATATGATGAAAGGCTGGAAAAGTTGTGCTTGTTAATCTTAGAAAAAAGACGCCTCAGAGGAGATCTCATTTACATGTATAAATATATGTGTGGTGAGTGCAATGGACTTTACCATGACTTATTCCTTCCAAAGACCATACTAAGGACCAGGGGGCCCACTCATTACAGGTGGAAGAAAGGCGATTCCGACAGCTAAATAGGAAAGGGTTCATTACAGTTAGAGCAGTCAGACTGTAGAATGCCCTATCAAAAGCGGTAGTAATGGCCGACACTAGAACGGCTTTTAAAAAAGGACTGGAATATTTCCTCAGTACACATAACATTGAGGATCATAGTTAATTTAGTGAAAAACTGCACAATTGGCGGGGAAAGGTTGAAACTGATGGAGCCAGGTCTTTTTTCAACTTATGTAACTATGTAAGAAGGGAGAATGACTTAGGACAAGTTTCCACTGGCACTTAAAGGAAATCGGTCATCTTGTTTTTGCCACCTAAACTGAGATTGGCATGTTGTTGGGCAGAGACCCTGATTCTAGTGATGTATCACTTACTTGGCTGCTTGCTGTAGTTTTGATAAAATCCCTGTTTTATCAGCAGGGTATTATCAGTAGAGGACTACTAAACCTGTTGCTATTTAGTTCTCTATATTCTTGAGCTCTTTATAACTCAGCCCCTATCACAGATTGGCAGCTTTCTGCCTTTGCACAGTGTACACAGAACACTTACAATCAAAAGGTTTCGGGGATGGGGGGGGATAAAGAGCTTAGCATTCAGAAAACTAATAGATCTGTGGCATATAAACATCAAAACTACATAAAGGACCCCAGTGGATGACATCACTGGAATAAGGGTCTCTGCCCCTACATCATGCTGCTCTCAGGTGGAGCAGCCAAAACCGGATGACAGACTCCCTTCAAGTGTAAAATCATCTCAATATGCAAGTACAATAAATATAATACATTTTCAACTAATCATTTTAGTGGCAAAATTGTATTCTTTCAATAGTTGTACATTTAATATTTTTACTTTGGGTACAACCACTTACGGTAATTCTTACCGACTGCAAGTAGTCACTTGGGTCTATACTTAATGATTCATTCTGGAGGGTATTTTGCTGGGTAACAGAATCTTCTTTCTTCCTTTCTTTTTGTCCAGATTCGTCATCTTCATCTTCAGGGCTCTGCATAAGTAAAACAAAGAAATGAACAGGTCTATACAATGTGATCATAAACACTGTAATAAAATTGTATTCAAGTTACAGCAGGATAATTGGTTTAATATATCATTGTGAGTACAGAGAATAATCGGGTGCACAAATACGGTACTTATTCCTACAAGATCACTAAATTTAAACATATGCAATACATAGGAAACTCACAAAATAGACATATAAAGACACAAGTATTGAGATAAGCGACAAGGGAAAGTGTCTTAACTCTGCAATTAAACAAAGAACCTTTCACTGTAGAACATTCTCACACAGAGCTAAAGTAAGACTGCAGCAGCTCCAGAGGCTACACAGAATGTTCTGGGCTACTAATAGCTAATCTCAATCGGAGCGTCAATGTCACTATGTAACAATGGCCGTCCATAGATATTGTCCAACAAGTCTGCGCACAGTACAGCATCTGCCTGGAGGAATGGGACAAAATCATTGGATATGAAATCCTGACTCACTGCCTCGGCATTCACCAAACACAAAGAGGGATATAATTTGTCTAGTGGAGTGGAAGAGAATAATTAGACTTTAAAAACGTGAGACGGTGTCCATCAACAGACTACACAGGCAGCACAGTCTCTGTAAACATGTACAGACACGCTGCAGTTTCTCAAGTCACTGACACGAGAGGTCACATGGGTTACCGGCTTTATGCTGAGAAAATGCAACATTCCTCGTTGTGCCAATGCAAATTTTCCACAGATTTCTTTTCTCTCAGTCTGGGCTGGGACAAGGAGTGCGGGCACACAGGGGAGCAGTGTCAGTCACTGACACTTCTCACCACTCTCTTTGTCTTCCCCACGCCGTCTCTCGCTCGTATTTGCGGCTATAAGATGCAAATGCAATTGCTGTGAGTGCCGCCGCCACACGAGCAGAAGAGCTGTAATCAGCTCCCTGCTCCGCTGGGTACTCCATCAGAATGCAGGCCACTTCCGGCCAGCGCTCTGTTGGAGATGGAGCACGCAGGAGATGTTGGATGGCGCAGTGACGTCATTGCAATATCCGGCGCCCACTGCTGTGGATGGATCAGGTGAGTATAAGCTTACTTTTATTTTTCTGCTATTATGCCATCATCACAAGAGGCGCTGTTGGTGGGCCATCCCAAGAGGGGCTGTTGGTGGGCCATCCCAAGAGGGGCTGTTGGTGGGCCATCCCAAGAGGGGCTGTTGGTGGGCCATCCCAAGAGGGGCTGTTGGTGGGCCATCCCAAGAGGGGCTGTTGGTGGGCCATCCCAAGAGGGGCTGTTGGTGGGCCATCCCAAGAGGGGCTGTTGGTGGGCCATCCCAAGAGGGGCTGTTGGTGGGCCATCACAAGAGGGGCTATTCCAGTTCTTCCAGCTATGGGGCATATGCTGCTTGGAAGATAACTTAGCTCCTCGCTTAATTTTCCTATATTTCTACTCCCCTATTTTCACTGTGTCCTGTGACGTCAGGTACATGGCTGTAAATCCCGCGACTGCTCATTCTGCCTGCTGTCACTCCTCTACACTGTTCCACCATTCTATGGCCATTGGCTTCACTTTTGTTCTACGCAGTTGCCGGAGTCACTGTGAATTCCGGTCCTAGTGTTCTACTTAACATAAAGAGATAAAAGATGATTTTTACAGAACAAGGCATTATCCATGAGGCATACTGGTATCACTAGTTTCAGCTGTCTACAACCCATATTAATAGCTCACATAGGGTGATATTCGTTTCCATGATTGTCCTTGGGTCTGACATTTAAAATATAGGAAGTCAGGGATGAATACTCACCCCTTGTTTTATGTAATGGTCTGCAAACAATGAACGATTTCATATCGAATTGTGAAATTACACTCCCTGTTTGGCTTCACTACTAAAAGTTCACCACTTTTTTTCCTGGTATTTTTTTGTGAAAAAGGTAACAAATCTAATGGAAGTGGTCACCAGAGCTTGTTACTTGACCCATTGGGAGGGGTGTGTTAGGGTCCTGTTATCTTAGTCTTAGACCCATTGCTTGCTTGGGGGTTCATCGAAGGGAGCTGTGGGATCGCCATCGGCTTCATCTGCCTAATGCACCAGAATACCTTGCCCTGACCCGCCGTATAGTGTAAGTACAATTGTATCACAGTTTGGCTGGATTTTTTGTCACCAAGGAAATGGAACTTAAATATGAAAAAATAAATTACAGCAGGACCACCATAAAAGAAATCTATATAAAAAGCTACATAATCACCATACTAGTAACAATCGAAAGGGACATGAAGATGAAATGAAAACACGAATCTTATACATAAATACGCACGCACGCACACAGCCGTAAAGGGCCAAGCTTCTCCCTTCATTGCTGATCCAATGTGGCATTCATATACATTAGTGCATCCACAGAAAGCAGCTCCTCAATGGATTCATACACTCATTTAGCCAGCCCTCAGCCTTTTTAACCAAAAGGTGGTACTAATGTTTGCTCTATTCCGGGCACATGTAATCATGAAAGGTTCTACAGTGAGATCCGACTGTCTCTCATTACATGTCTCACACAGGAGAAAGCATGCCTAAGCTATTGTGGGGGCATACTTGTATTTTTCTGTATTTTTTTCTGCATTTCTGTATATTGTTATGCTTGGTGAACCGGGTGAAGAAGTGCAAACAAAAAATAAACAAGCTCACCACGTCAATATACGGTAGTTCGGGATACAGAAGAAAGTTGATGTATAGGTGCCAATTCCTGCTGGTGAAGCTCAGCTATTGTAGAACCGAAGAAGAAAAAATGATTTTCTGTCACTTCCATCCCTAAAATCAATCTTTTTATTACAAAAAATTAATTATCAAATATTCCTATCACTAAGGACGTAGTGTATGCCAGAAACGTTTAAGGTTCTATCCACATGATGGATCCTCATGTGGATAAAAATATGAATTTTATTGATGGAAGTGCTGGAAAATCTTTTTTTTTTTCTAGGGTATTTGTACATGCCCCCTGCACAGTAAAAAAAATCTCTGAGTAAAGCACCATTGAATTTAACAACAATAATAACCTAAACTTTACAGGCCAATATCTCTGCAAGAGAGAGGAGAAATTAAAAAATAAAATCAACGTGTTAATGTGTTACTCAACTCCGCAGCCAGTATTTCATTATGGGACCACTTTAAGATGCTGAAACTGGTGAAAAGTCCTGTTTAAAAATGAACTGCTAATTTATGGACGCAGGAGAAAAATCAAATATGCTTCATACTCATTATGCGTGTTTGCTGAATCTTTCACCCATTCGTCCCTCAAGAGACATATGTAGTTAATTAAATGTGTTGCAGCAGCAGTACAATAAAAGTAAATGATAATAAATGTAGCAAAGCACTTATGAATGCTGAAATGCAAAGCATCTGTTGGTATTATATGGCCGATTTTGGGAAGTGAAAAAAAAAACATTCCTTGAATATCTATTGGAAAGAATGTTCCTCAGATCTGGGGAAGCAGTCTCCTTATAAGGCTGCAGCTTTATACTCAGAGCTCACAATAATGTTCTTATCTACATCAAGAGATTTTCCACTGCATTCACCTCTAGCCATATAGGATTACTGGTATTATTTTTACCAAACTAGCAAGAAAAAGTACACAGGAAATGCAATTTTGCACAAATCTCTAAAAATTTAAATATTCAGTGCCCTATATATATGTGTATGATATATATATGGAATTCACATTACACCTACAGGGCTATAGCCACACCATAGATACTAGCCAATACAGTCACTATTTAGAAAACAACATACAATCATTATATAATACACACAGGCTAGAGCAGAGGTCCCCAACCGCCGGTCCGCGGACCGGGCCGTTGAGGTTTTTCAGCCGGTCCGCGGCGCCACTGACAGCTAGCTTCGCGGCCCTGCGCCTGGTCAGAGCACGCTCTGTGACAGCTCGCAGCTCCCGGCAGAGAACATTATGCAGGACGGGGCGGGGCGTCAGGCGGGTCTTAGTGACGCAGCCCTCCTGCGCAGCATGGTGTGTTCCTGATGGGGTGGGGCGGCAGGCTCTCCTCACTGACACGCCCAGTGGCGTATCTAGGGGGGGGAGCAGCCGGGGCATTTGCCCCGGGCGCAGCCGGCAGGGAAGGGCGCAGTCGGCAGGGAAGGGCGCAGTCGGGCGGTCCGGCGGTCCGCAGTGTCTCCCCCGGCGGCTGCATTCTGCCGCCCCCGGTCAGGGAATCAGCTGTTCTCTGTGCCGACTGTCAAGCTGACAGCCGGCACAGAGAAGCTGCAGAGCGCCGGCTCCCAATGTGTGCAGAGGTGGAGGGGTGGCTGCGACGGGCAGGGAGAAATCCCCGCAGCTCCGCTGCCCAGCGATCTGTCTTCCTGCTTCCTCTCACACAGACGCGCCGCTGGATGACGTCATCATTCAGCGGCCGGCTGTGTCAGAGGAAGGCAATGAGATGCTGTGGTAGAGTGCGAGGAGAGGTGAGAGGGGTGTGTGAATGTGTGTGTGAGAATGTGTGCGAGAATGTGTGTGTGTGAGAATGTGTGTGTGTGAATGTGTGTGTGTGTGTGAATGTGTGTGTGTGAGAATGTGTGTGTGTGTGAGAATGTGAATGTGTGTGTGTGAATGTGTGTGTGTGAATGTGTGTGAGAATGTGTGTGTGAGAATGTGTGTGTGTGTGTGTGTGTGTGTGTGTGAATGTGTGTGTGTGAATGTGTGTGTGTGAATGTGTGTGTGAGAATGTGTGTGTGTGAATGTGTGAATAACATTCTCATTATAAATGTCATAATTACATGATAAGTATGCACTAAGCTCCACCCCTCCATAACCCCACCCCCATATGACCAGAGCCCCACCCCTGCCCCACCCCCACCCCACCGGGCCATGGAAAACTGGTCTTGCTTAAAGCCGGTCCCTGGTGCAAAAAAGGTTGGGGACCTCTGGGCTAGAGGTCATAGTAATTTTACCTTGCCCATGACAATAATCAGCCGCTTCCATTTTCCAAAAAGCAATTGAAAAATAGAATCTGATTAGTTGATACATAGAGCTAGATTCTTGTTTGCCCAGCATTTATGCACTGGAGATGGAAGTGGTATAAACTGCAGCCACTGCGACGTTGACGGAATGGGAGATGGATTAGCTTTGTAGATGAAGCTAGCAGATGAAAAGTTTGGGTTTGCTGAACATAATGTTTATGCTTGCTTCAGCGTTGGATGATGTGTAACTAGATGGTCTTTCACAAAAGCACTTGGAGAGCAATTTGTAAAACTCAGATCATTTGGCAGAATAGATCTCTGAATATTTTCAGCATCACTTAGGCTATGCATAGCATTTTTCTCTGGCGGTACCTTTGACAAGGTTCGAACACACAAACCTGCACTTCACTCTGCTCTCGCAAATCTGTAGCCCCATTCTCAGGATTACTGAATATCTCACCTGTTGAACCACCCTGGACAAACGGGGGGACCCACTCGCCTTCAGCAGGGGCGTAACTGCTGTGGTCACCGCTGAGACCAACACCAGCAAATACTTCAGCTGGATTTCCGTCCTCGGATGCACATTTAGCTGACGTGTATTGAAGCAAACAAACCCATCAGGTCCGTGCGGGGCAATACACGCTGCCGGCCAATGAAAGGCCTGCAGCTAACGTCGGCATGCACATGACCGAGGGCATATGGCAGTGACCTCATGTGCATCGGTCTCTTGCACACTGAGGTAAGCTGCCAGCTTCAGAAGAGGACACTTCGTGGCGGGGGAGCAGATGGGAGGTGAGTATTTTTTTTTTTTTTTAAATCAGTGAGTACACGGTGACCCATACTACTACATGTGCATTATACTGTATGAAGGACTATAGGCTGTGCAATTTACTACATGGATGACTACGGGCTGTGCATTATACTACATGTATCACTATGGGCTGCGCATTTTACTGTATGAAAGACTATAGGCTGTGCATTATACTACATGGATGACTATGGGCCGTGCATTATACTGTATGGAGGACTATGGGCTGTGCATTATACTCTATGAAAGACTATAGGCTGTGCATTATACTACATGGATGACTATGGGCTGTGCATTATACTATATGGAGGACTATGGGCTGTGCATTATACTGTATGGAGGACTATGGGCTGTGCATTATACTACATGGATGACTATGGGCCGTGCATTATACTGTATGGAGGACTATGGGCTGTGCATTATACTCTATGAAAGACTATGGGCTATGCATTATACTACATGGATGACTATGGGCCGTGCATTATACTGTATGGAGGACTATGGGCTGTGCATTATACTGTATGGAGGACTATGGGCTGTGCATTATACTACATATATATATATACTACATATAATTGCAAACATGCTATGTTGTTACATAGTGAGGGAAGCATCCTCTTCAAACCAGTTATCCCCCAATCAGAGGGGCACAGATTTCAGCCCAATATATATGACATCCAAACACGTTAAATCTACAAGTGAACAAGCACTCATACCAATACAGTGCTAGCAATATGGCTGGACTGTAAAACAAGCACAGAGGACTACTGGAGTTAGTGGTATTGAATATTTATTGCTGGACTAAGCACATATGGTCTCACATACAATGAAGGAAAGAATAGCAAATAAATAAGAAGTACCAATACAATCTGATAAGGTATATCCAGTGTACTGCGATATATATAGATGTACACTTTGCAAACTGTACAAAATGTAGGTGTGGGGAAAAAAAGAGTAAGAGTTAGAATGTAAATGCTTCCTACATTGCACAAGAAACGTCCAAACCTTGCATTGTATATCAGGATCTTACTCAAGCCATAATGATGGAGTTTGTTAAAGAGAAGGCTGAGTGAGCAACTAAGGCTAAAGAGGAATGTTTTCACAAACACAATCAGTGCACATTCTTCCTTACAAGGAGACAAAATACTCTGGAATGAAAGGAAACGAGAGCTTGACATTGGAGATTCACTGGAAGCAGACAAACACTTGTGATTCTTCCCCATCCGTCATAATCTGTAGAAACCAGTGGCAGATGCTTTTCTATGGTAAAATCTTCCATCAGTCATTTAATTGTATATGGTTAATCATCATCTGGCCCAAGAAAATCACATGCAGAATCTGTTTGTATTTTCTCTGCAAATCTGATGGCTAATTTTACAGCTTAGCCTTTGTACTCTCACTCATAACTTACTAAGTCTCATCCAGATAAAATGTTTATGACTTACAGACAAGGGAACCCGGTCACAGTCTCCACAATCATTGAGTTATTGCAGCAACTGATAAAAGTTAGTTTCTAGTCAATCTTATGGAGTGTTTCAATGTTTTATTGGTTTGGATATTGTGTTAATAAAAGGCTCCCATACACATGATAGCTGACAGCAAGTGCTCACTCGGCTGTGCGCGATCTCTCCTGAAAGCCCCATACACATGAACGGTCAGCTTGGCCAAACGTTCATGCGTTTTTAAAGGGGAGAATAGTGAAACCTGCCACCAGACAGCCTAGCAGGGACAAAAGAGCCTTAAAGAGTAACCGTCCTGTGAATTTTAATTTCAGAAATCAATAGAACATGTGAAAATAAGAAATTCTGTAACACATTATCAAAGAAATTTCCTCCAGAGCGGATCAGTCATTTTCATAATGCTCAATTCTTGGGTAAAGTCTGTATTCAGTGAAGCCAGATGTTTACATACTGAGATAAGAGATGAGGGCTGCTACTGAGAAGATTCTATACAGAGGGATGAAGAAGGAGGGAGGAGATGGAGGTAGAGCTCCCCTTGCCAATCCTACACAGAATCTCATGAGGAGCAATTCCCATCTCCAATCTCAGTAATGTAATGATCTCTATACACTGAATATAGAATTTACCTAAGAATTAATACGTTTGATAATGACTAATCAATCCAGGAGTAGAAAGAAGCAGATTTCAATGATAAGATAGATTACAAAATGTGTTATTTTGTCATTTTCTTACTGAAGCAATGACTACTCTAACCGGAATCTTGAATAGAAGCTTATGATGTATTGTCCGCCTTTGCTGTAGGTGATGATGATAATGATGATGATGATGATGATGAATATACTTACACAGCATGGCTTCAAAAGATGATGTTATTCAGTATTGTATGGTCAAATTCATATTATGTGGCAGTATTTGGACACTGGACAGTAAATAATGCAATGGCATCATTGTATAGAAGTGTTATAGTAGTAGTGTTTGCATGTATAAAAGTGGACACAGCTGCCAAAACCATTATGATCACATCATAAACATGTAATCACATCATAAGTACAGAATGCAGAAAAACATGTTTGTGACCGGACACACAGGCTGTCAGCTTTCCACATAGCCAAACCGATATATCGGACAGATATACACATAAATAGATTATATTAGATATAACTAAGAAAAATATAAACTTACATTACTTTAAAAATGAGACTACTTTGAATTTTAGTATATAAAAATGTGATTTCTTACAGTAGTAGACATTCACATGTTATATGTGGACGACGTACCCCCATTTTAGTGAATTCTGGCAATGCTGATGCTTGCAAGTGTAGTGATGTAGAAATGTGGATTAGACCTGCTAGTGATGAGGGAAAGTTCACAAAGTTATCTGATTTTTGGTTTCCTAAGCCAGGCTCCCATCTCCACTGTAGAAACTCAATAGAGAGAAGAAGCCAAAAGAAAGGTACTTAATATGGGTTTACCTTACTGACACACAAATCACCTTTAGGCTGCTTTCACACATCAGGTTTTTTGTTTCAGGCGAATTCCGGCTCTTCCGACAAAAAACGGAATAGAAAACCGGAGAAGCCGGATCCGGCATTTCCCCCATTGAATATTATTGGTGCCGGATGGCGCCTGATAGCCCAGCGTTCCTTCCGGTTTGATGCCGGATCCGGCGTCAAGTCGATTCCGGCGTCTGGAAAAAACGTGTACTGTAACGTTTTTTGTCTCCGGCGAAAAAGCCGGAAAGGCCGGATCCGGTCTTTCCGGCTTTTTACAACAATGCATGTCTATGGATGCCGGAAAGCGCCGGATCCGGAAAAAACCGGATCCGGCGGCCGTATCCGGCTTTTTACACTGAGCATGCTCAAAAAACTTTGATCAGCCCCCTGGACTATATATAAAGCAGGGCCATGAGGCCTTCAGCCATTTCCAGCCCAAAAGCAGAAGAGCCAACACCCTGACAAGACGGAAGGAGCCAGAGAGCCTGCCACAGAGCTGGGAGCCTGCCACAGAGCTAGAGCCTGCCACAGAGCTGAGAGCCTGCCACAGAGCCGAGAGACTTCCACAGAGCTGAGAGCCTGCCACAGAGCCGGGAGCCGAGAGCCTGCCACAGAGCTGAGAGCCTGCCACAGAGCCGGGAGCCTTCCACAGAGCCGGGAGCCGAGAGACTTCCACAGAGCTGAGAGCCTGCCACAGAGCCGGGAGCCGAGAGCCTGCCACAGAGCTGAGAGCCTGCCACAGAGCCGAGAGCCTGCCACAGAGCCGAGAGCCTGCCACAGAGCTGAGAGCCTGCCACAGAGCCGGGAGCTTTCCACAGAGCCGGGAGCCGAGAGACTTCCACAGAGCTGAGAGCCTGCCACAAAGCCGGGAGCCGAGAGACTTCCACAGAGCTGAGAGCCTGCCACAGAGCCGGGAGCCGAGAGCCTGCCACAGAGCCGAGAGCCTGCCACAGAGCCGAGAGCCTGCCACAGAGCCGAGAGCCTGCCACAGAGCTGAGAGCCTGCCACAGAGCTGAGAGCCTGCCACAGAGCTGAGAGCCTGCCACAGAGCCGGGAGCCGAGAGCCTGCCACAAAGCCGAGAGCCTGCCACAGAGCCGAGAGACTTCCACAGAGCTGAGAGCCATGTCTCCGGGGAGGCCTCCTCCTCCTCGCCGTCCACGCACAGAGGTTAGTATGAACCAAAGGTGTGTGTGTGTGTGTTTGTATCATCTATTCTTTTATGTTTCATCGTAGGAAGCTGATGAGGCTGAGTCCCCCGGAGAAGAGGTGGTCCCCGAAGATGAGGGAAGGGGTGGAGAAACCCACGGAGAGGGCTCACAATTGGTATGTATCTGTGATGTATTGCGGAAACACACCCTACACTACACACAAAACATAACACTTACAACAAAATACATAGAAACTGATACTTTCAAACCACACACAACACATACAAAACATATATATCACATGGCACACAACACATAGAATGGCTACCAACAACCCCATAATTTTTTATTTTTGTATTCTAGAGTTCTGAATCTGGTGCCCAAGCAATAGGTCCTTCCAGTGGCTCCCGGGGTCGTCGGCGACATTCACGTGGCGGCCGTCGTCATGTAGGTTTTTTGTTATTTTTTGGGTGCAGGTTAGCAATGTTTCAAATTTGGTGTTAATTTTTTCCCCCTTTTCAAACAGGTTTCACAGCGTGCTCCAGATTCGGACGGTGAGGAGGTCGGCCTTGATATTGACCTCCTCATCGATCTTGTCAGAGACAGGGAGCCGTTGTGGAATATGGGTGACCGCCGCCATGCTGATCTCTCAGTGACCCGTCGACTCTGGGAGCAAATCTGCTGTGAACTGATTCCGAGGTGGGAGGACCTAGATGTTCAGGCCCAGATTCAAGAACGTAAGTATCCTCAGTTCAGTTTTGGTGATGCATTCTAAAATGCTGTTTCTAACCAAGTTGTCTTTCTCCTATTTTAACAGGTGAGCGGATTGTGAAAAGGTGGCGGTCGATCAGGGATCGCTTTAAGAAGGAGTTCAATAAAGAGATGCAGGCCCGGAGTGGATCTGGAGGACGCAGGAGCACGTACAAATACGCAAGGGCCCTGTCGTTCCTCAGGTCAACGATGGTCACCCGAAGGTAAATATTACCCACCACATGCACTAATGTTTTACATGTCTAACCTCTTTTGCTCTTTCAGCCAGGGCCATGCAATGACAGTATATTAATTGTTTGTTTCTCTCTTTTTCCACAGAACCGTTGGGAGCACTCTGGAGCCTGCAGCACAATTGAACACTTCTGGGGCGATCCCTCAAGAGGCCGCCACCGAGGGACACTTTGACAGTGAGGAACCCTCTGCACCTTCCCACTCTGCACCTTCCCACTCTGCACCTTCCCACTCTGCACCTTCCCACTCTGCACCTTCCCACTCTACCGATCCCTCTTTCCCATCCACGAGCACTGGAGCATCCTGGCCGGTTCCATTGCATGTAGCTGCTGGTGAGAACATAGCGTTTCCTGTACCCCACCCTTCTGCTGCAGCCACCTCTAGTACACCTGTAGCATCGGGGCGGTTTCGCCAGAGGGGTCAGATACATAGTTATGCTCCCGAGTTCTTGCACCTGAACGCATCGTTCCAGAACTGTCTGAAAGTTTTGTCCGAGCAAATGGCTGCAGGATTCAATTTCATAAATAAAAGTATGCTCGAGATGCATACACTTCTGGTAACGATGCGTTCAGAGGCAAAACAGTCCCCGAACAACACTTTTTTTCAGTCGGTGCTTGAGCAAATGGAGACGCTATCTACTTCTCAGCAGATGCAAGTAATGGAATCCTGCCAGTCTACTCTAGCGCTAATTGCCTCTAGAGCAGATAGTTCTTCCAACCATCCTCCAACTTGCCCCCCTTCCTCCACTGTCCACCACTACAGCCAGTACCATCCTCCTGACCCGTATCGCCAAACAGACATTGCCCCATCACGCCCAACTCGCCATCATCCACATCGTGCCCCGTCCCACCAGCCACACCACCAGCCCCGTGCCCCTTCCCACCATCCACACTATCAGCATCCCTCCCGTGCCACTTCACACCCATATGATGATCCAGACCCATACAACTTCCCATCTACTTCATCCTCACCTCCTCTCCCTGCCCACTTCCAACAGACTGTATCACCCTCTTCCCAAACATCTTCTACACACATCACTCATTCTGCCACCCAGTCCTCCCAAAACATTTCGTACACCCCTCCACCCTACCAAATTTCTAACCCCAATCCCACTTTCTTGTCCACCCGCTCAATAGCTTTCTCCACTCCTTCACCCCTAACCGGTGAACATTCTCCACCACCATCACATTCCTCTCTCCACACTCCCACTGTCGAAGTGTCCCTATCAGACAGTGCCTCCGATAGTATCTCCACCCCGACGTATGAAAACATTTAGTACCCCATTTTTTTGTGTGTTACATTGTTAATAAAAGTTTTTGGTTGAAAAATCTCTTGTATTTATTCATTAGGAACAAATAACACTTTTGTAAAAAAAAAGGTTTATTGGTAACAGTAGAACTTTGGGTATGCACATCTTGATTTAAAAATAAACTCAAACAGGTACCCAACATGGTTAAAAGGTAAACCCAAACAGGTACGCAACATGAGGGTAAAAACCAAACTGGCATACAACATGGGTAAGGTAAAAACAACAGGTACGCAACATGGGTAAAGTTTAAAGTTATTACTAGGTATACACAAAGTGTTTAAACTATATCATCCTGCCAGTGTATTCTTCCTTGGGGTGAAATAAAATATTCTGCAAAGTGATCCCGTATTCTGGACACTGTGGCAGAACTTCTGTATGTATGGATGCTGTAATCCATCAAGGTGGTTTCGGCAGAATGGTCCTCAATGGAAAGCTGTTCCTTGGATATAACATAATTGTGGAGGACAACACACGCTTTCACCACCTCATCCACAGTGTTTGTGTTTAAGTTTATGGATGTCAAGAGAACTCTTCATTTGGCGGTTAGGATCCCAAACGCACACTCCACCATTCTCCTTGCACGTGTGAGTCTGTAGTTGAAAATTTTTTTGGTATTGGTTAAACCACGGCTGGAGTAGGGTTTCAAAAGATGCTCTGAAAGCTGAAAAGCTTCATCCCCAACACATACAAATGGCATTGGTGGATCGGAAGTTTGAGGCAGTGGTCTTGGGGGGGGAAATTGAAAGGTTTTTCCATATAAATGCCGCCCCATAGAAGACAGTTTGAAAACTTGCGAATCATTAGAACGACCATACGCCCCAATGTCCACCGCTACAAATTTGTAATCCGCATCGGCGATGGCCATCAGCACGATGGAAAAGTACTTCTTGTAGTTGAAATACGGAGATCCAGAACCAGCCGGTTTCACGATACGGATGTGTTTCCCGTCCACCGCACCCAAGCAATTGGGAAACTGGCACACTTCCAGGAATCTGTCAGCTACTTCCAACCATGTCTGCATTGTGGGATGTGGAATGTATTCTTCATGCAAACAGTCCCACAGTGCACGGCAAGTGTGCCTCACTATTCCTGATATTGTGGAAATGCCCAGTCTGAATTGAAAATGTAGGGAAGACCGGGATTCACTGGTTGCTAGGAATCTGTGAAGAAAAGGAAGGAAGAAATTACTACAAATTCAAAATATCAAATAAAGAGTCCACAACAAAAGTTGATGCAAAAAGAATGCTTACCGAAGAGTCACCATCAGACGCTCAGCTGGGGTAATGGAGAATCGGCAATAGGTATCACTCCTTCTTATCAGATGTTGAACCCGCTCCACCAATATATCAAAGTTCTCCGCTTTCATCCGAACATAGCAGAAAAACTTTTCAGGGTCACCTCGAAGCTCCATATACAACGTTGAAAAGACTCCCCGGGTCATTCTCTGTGCCGTGATGGGGTGGATCCACAAACGGCGTCGTCGCAGACGCATGACACGCTGTCTCTCTTCCTCTTTCTCAATCACAATAGCTTTTAATCGATTCGCCTCTGTGATGAAATCCACGTTGTTCTGCAGAATCTTTGCAATAATGCCCTCCATCTTGCTCTGCAGCTTGCTCCTCTCCAACTCGTCACAGATGTTAAGAACACTGTATATATAGTTTTCAGCCGGCCAATCACCTTTTTAGCCTTTCAGGGGGCGTTTTTTAAAGCCGGATCCGTAAAAAACCGGAAAATAAAACGGACGAAACGGATGCGACCGGACAAGCCGGATCAGGTTTTTTGCCGGATCCGGACAACGGATCTGGCTAAAAAACCGGATCCGGCTCGTCCGGTTGCATCCGGTTTCTTTAAAAAAAAAACGGATCCGGTGATGCGGCGCGACGCCGCATCCGGCAAAAAACCTGATGTGTGAAAGCAGCCTTATTTACAAAGTGGTGCCAAGTGTTAGCTGAAATAAACCTCCATCTCTCATAATGGCACCTCATGGAAAAGGCATCCAAAGTCTTTATTTACTAAAGGCCACGAAGAATATTTTCATTTCTAGATTCTTTCACACCAGAATTACAAGTCCTACTATATCTGCATTTAAGGCCTTTGATCTCAAAGTTCTAACATCTTCTGGCTGTTCTACACTTCACACGGGGAAGAGAACAGTGAGAGCTGAGGAATTAGATTTCATTATGCTGGGTGACATTTTCATCTCTAAAGAGCAGATCACAGCATTTCCAGGCATTGCTGACTAAAGAAATAGCTGAGCAAACATGCTGCGGTAATTAAATAGCTTTACCAATATAACAGACATTAATGTACGGTGTGTGAAAGCAAAGGAATAAATTAGGATTGCAAAGACAAAACTAAGATTTCATTTAACAAGATGTACACACAAAAAAAATTTCCAGTAAAAATGCTGTGATTTACTGTGGTTAAAATGAAATACAGACGTGTACCTCAAATAAGAATAAACACACACAAAATCCCCCCAAAAATAAAATACATATAAATATATTTTATTTGTAATGTTTGGAGGGCTTTTGTGTATGTGTTTATTCTTTATAAATTTATAAATATTGTGTGTGTGTTTATTCTTATTCGAAGACTATTTAGTGGACGATTTGTGCATATACAGTATATTCAGTATATATATATACACACACACACACATGTACACACACATAAATATACGGTATGCACATTTATAGTCCACTAAATCAACTTCATTTTTCAGCTTTTGCTTTTACCATCAACAGTCATTTAAGGGCCAGATTTTTGTGCCCAGTTGCCATTTCTAAATTCACAATGGCTTGACATATAAAATATTGAGGCACAGGGGGAAAAAACTATTTTGCGTGGTAAATGGTTAAGAAAACAGAGAAATAGTTTTCATGGTATTCGCTTTGTTGTAAAAATCACATATTCACTTAAAGGGAATCTGTCACCTACTTTTTCGTATATGAGCTGCGGCCACCGCCTGTAGGGGCTTATCTACAGCATTCTGAAATGCTGTAGATAAGCCCCCCCCCCCCGATGTAACCTGAAAGATAAGAAAAACAAGTTACATCATACTGACCTTTCCCGGCACCTGCGCACTGCAGTACTTTGCTCTGCCCTCAACAGGGCAGATAAAATACGCCTGCGCCGAAGCAACAACAGGAAGCAAGGAAGAGGACATCATCGCATGAAGATGGGAGGCGCCGGACCGTGACACCCATTGGACCCGACCGCCCCTCCAGGTGAGTATGCTGTAGATAAGCCCCTAATGGCGGTGGCCGCAGCATATATACGAAAAAGTAGGCGACAGATTCCGTTTAATTCTGTAAGTGAAATTACGCAATAGCAAAGTTATATATTTTTAAATATAGTTTTATTATTAGTTTATTGCTACAAAATGAAAATAAAAACTTTAGGTGTTGTCTCCATATTCTTTATTGTTGATGGAGCAGCTGTTGGCTTGTTTTTTTTCTTACGTGGGTCGAGAAATATAACTTATCACCTTTTATTACCGTAGTTTTCTTTCAGTGGAGGAGAGGTGATGCAAAAAAAAAACAAAACATCTATTCCATTTTCTTTGACCATGTAGGAGAAAGAACTAAAGTTGAGCTACAAAAAAAAACAGGACTCTAGTCCAGTGGCACATCAGTAAGCCATGGCTGTCAGACAAGAACCCCGAGAAATTCCCTCATCACCAGTGCCTCTTCTGATTAGTTTGCCTGGTTTTACATCAGGTCTAGATGAACATAGGATGCCAGAAGGTAGGAAGAGGTTCACAGAGCTCTGGACTAGCAGTCAAGAACCACCAAGGTGAACAGAGGACCAGCATCATGGGCATTTTTTTCTCAAATGTGATACGTTATAAGTATGGAATTTTACAGACACAGTAATGATAATTATGTTTATTTATTCCCATGATGCATGTAAAAAGAGGGTGACTGAACATTATATTTTAAGGGTTTTTTTTTATACATTTTTTAATCACTTAATAATAGACATGAGTGAATCAATTTGCAGGATGAGGACCTGCAGCCACATCAATATTCTGTGACTTCCACATAGAAGCACTGCAAACCGCTTACTACCTGCCGGCATCTCCAGCTCCTCTTTTGATTAGACATCCCGATTCAATGTCATGGGTGCATTATGCTACACCCAGCAGTCTGATCAAAAAAGGAGTCGGGAATGTCGGCAGATCGGTGGTAGTTTGTAGGATTCCCATCTGACAGTCACAAAATATTTATGTGTCTGCTGGAACAATGTCCTGCACATTTTTTTGCTCAATTTATTTATTTTTACGTCACACTAGGAGATTTACACATACGATCACTTGATTGTCATACACTGCAATACTTAAGCATTAGCATTGTGGTTTATCATCCTGCTTGCCCAATAGGAGCACTCTCAATGAAGATAAAGTGCTTTATTAGGTCACTATTGACTGTGCCAGAAGTTACAAGCAGGTGTTAGCTAGAAAATACAGCCAATACCCGTCGTGCTCAAGCCCACTACGTAAAATGCAGTCTAACTTCTGCAACTTCTCTCAATTCCGCACTGGGTGCTAAAACACGTTGCTGCAAGTGGGGTGGGACAGCTGCCAACACAACTGTTGAACTCCTGGAAAACATTGGGCACACTTCAATTAATTAGAATAGGACACACGCACAATACCTTTATTCATTTGGTTAGCGGCTGTAGCTCAACATTTAAAAATCAATTAGTAGTGCTGCAAAAATTCTCAGTGTAGCTGTTGAAAAAATAATTATATTCTACGTATGTATCCTGGGGTCAAGGTGTGACTTATTACTGGAAGTCACCTTTCCTGTATAATACCTTCACCGATTAACAACGTCATGGCAAAAGTTATTTCGTGATTTATACACAGGTATTGATTCTGCTGAATCTGATTATTAAGGGAGCCTAGTCTCCAGAAACACGTTGAGATTCTTACCCATATGGTTGTGCTGAAGTCTGTATCCTCCATGTTTAAAGTTTGTGAATAAAGAAAACGCTTTTTTACGGACTCGGTGAAGCTGGACATTCCTTTCTTTTTTTGGATGTTGTACGCCTGGACACAGCGGGTCCGTGCTCCCGAGGTTTGGTTGTTGAATCACGGGTGAGCTGGTTTATGTTCCTTCTTACTGAATCTGATTATACAGTCTGATGATCCTTAACTACTGTACATTTCAGGAAGTCCAACATAAACGCAATGTTACAAAAATAAAACTAACCAGCACCTCCAAACAGAATAAAGCAGATGTGAACATATGCAAGCTGCTACAACTGCATAATATTCAAACAAAAGAATACAGCAACCTCCGTAAGTGCGAAGATATTCTACAGCCTGCAGTGATCCTCAACCTACTGAACCGCCGCACAACCAGCTCTACCCTCTCCTAGTGTATCCTCACCCATCCCCTGCAGACTGTGAACCCTCACCTGCAGGGTCCTCCCTCCTTATGTACCTGTGTGCCTTGTTTTTGGCTCATGTTCAATTGTATTTGTCTATATTTGCCCCCTTTTCACATGAAAAGCGTCATGGAATAAGTGGCGCTATAAAAATGTATAATAATAATAATATATGCAAACATTGAACATATGAAATTTGAATTGCTTCACTGCAGTATGGAATATAGTAATAAAAATGAAGATACTTAGGGCATAAATTGGCCAACTTACGAGGGCCCATCAACCATAGCAGGGCAACTTCTCCCTCTCTGAGATGGAACCTCAAACCACCTAATATCTTTCAAACATGCCTCTCCCGGGCCAAAAGCCTACAAATCTAAAGAGCAGGCAGGATCCAGCACCAACTGAAAACAACCAGGCTGATGAGAGGAGAGCTCAGTCAGAAAAAAAAAGGCATTCAACACGTCCAATAGTATGCTGCAAAAAATATAATGTGGTTCAGTTTTTTTGTTTTTGTAGTATACTATTGGAAGTGTTGACTTCTTTTTCTGACTGAGCACAAACATACTGCCAATAATGTTGACCCAATAGTAGAGCTGAACTATATCAGTGTTGATCGCTGAGTGACTCCAGTCTTTAATACAAAGGTGTTAGCGCACACAATGAGGTCTTCAGTAGAGCGTTCTGAAAATTATATAACCCGGTGTAATGCATAGTACAATGTTGATATCATAGTGTACTAATGATTACTTGGTGGTTTGCCGGCTATAACAATCTATATCATATGCATTAATAATACAATTCTTTGAATTATACATAAGGAACAGAACATTTAGGATTTTGTTACTTATAGCAATTCACCTTTCCACTGCTCTTTTACACTCAACTCTCAATTACCCCTTGTGCCTGATAATAATAAGACATGGGGGCAAAGTGATGTTTTGACAGACAAATAGGATATAAATTAAGGGGACTTTGTCTATCATCCCTCAGACAATTCAATATAATTTGGTCTGCACCGTTTAAGTCAGGACACAGTAGAACCATAGTTGTGCATACAATAGCTGTCTAATTAGCTGTCATTTACCGCCCCCCAGGGTCATCAACCACCTTCCTTAAACACTTCACTACCTGACTTCCTCATTTCCTTTCCACTGACATCCGCACTATCATCATGGGTGACGTCAAATTCCCCATTCAAAGAATAAACAATTCACAGCACCTCATGGCAAATAAAGGGTTAACTATTACCCACAAGAGAGGCGCATGTCAATTCCAGAGAGTCCTTCCCGGAAAACATCCAAACATTCTTTTTCAAGACTGAATAAGATCATGTAGATCGAAACGTCGCCACAGAGGGCAGAATAAAGGAACTGCGATTTTTCACCAACGCATGAGGCGCTGTCTTCATTTTTTATTTGAATGTCAAATTCCCCATTGACACAGCCCATTCAGCTGTCTCTAAGCTTCTATCTCTTGCTTCCTCCTTCAGCCTTGCTCAATGGTCTTCCGCAGCCACTCACAAAGAAGGCCACACACTGGACCTCAGCTTCACCTCTGTTCCCTATCTAACCACTCTAAATCACCTCCCCATCTGTCTGACTACAATCTACTCACATGCTCTTCCCTCTCCTCTCTAGATGCACAATCTCCACTCGACAAACTTGCACACCCTCACGGAAATCTCAAACACCTCGACCTACATTCACTTTCTGAATCACTTTCCCTCTTACAGACAAAAGTTCCTTAGACAAATGTTGATGCTGCTGACGCTTCATATAATACAACAGCTGCAGCTCTCGAATTGGTAGCAGCCCTCACACATACCAGCGAGATGGAAAAATGCCACGGCAAGAGGAGTTAGGCCGAGCCACGGCAAGTGAGGCCGAGCTGTGGCATGAGGCATTATGCCAAGCAGCCGCAAAGGGCGTGAGGCTGGGACAGGAGGCTGCAAAACAATCTCAGCCAATATACATGGGGTATTACGCTAGTCCAAGCCAAGAGGCATTAGGGTGAGCCAAGAGGCTCTAGGCCGAGTCATCAGCCATGAGGCATTATATCGAACCAACAAGAATGAGGCATTAGACTGAGGCAACAGGCATGAGGCATTAGGCCAAGTCGAGGCAACAGTCATGCGGCATTAGGCCAAACTGAGGCAACAAAATTGAAGCATCGACCTAAGCAATGCTATCAGGGATAAAACATTAGGCCAAGCTGAGGTAACATGTATGAGGAATTAAGAGAAAAAGGAATCACTTATTCTGATTTTCTCATTTCTGTGGTGAATAACTAAATGTACATGTAATAAATATGGGCACTTTTTGCAACCAAATACGCATTTGAGTGTGGCTGATTGCTTTTTCTCTTGATACATTGGTTTTCTCTAGTTCGGGCGGCACCTCCTGGACAAATGTGTGCAGATCTTTTTTTTTCTATGTATGAGGAATTAGGCAAAGCCTAGCCAACGGGCATGAAGTATTAGCCCAAGCTGAGCCAACCGGTATGGCTCACAGAGTCAAGTCAAGAGGTATCCATCTGAGAGAATAAACACAAGGCAGCACACCAAGTCAAGAGGCTTGAGGCAGTAGGCTGAGCCAAGCCAAAAGGCAGTGTGTGGAGCCAAAATGCATAAGGCTACAGGTGAGAGCTATGAGCCTTGAGGAGGTAGGCCTAGCCAAGAGGCGTGAGGCAGCAGGCCTACCCAAGAGGCTTGAGGCAACAGGTAGATCTAAGACAAAAGGTATGAGAAGCAGCAGGCTGAGCTGAGCCAAGAGCCGTGAAACAGCAGGCCAGGTTGAGCCAAGATGCATGAAGCAGCTGGCTGAACTGAGCCAAAAAGCAAGTGGCAGCATGCCAATCCAAGATGAAGAAGGGATACCCAAACAGCTGGACTGCTCCTAGTGGAGAGTTAGATTCCTGAGGCTACCCCAAATGACATATTGGCTACAGTTCCTGTTGGAGACGGCTAAATCTACTATATAATTGTGTAAGGGTCACTTCCGTCTGTCTGTCCTTCTGTCTGTCACGGTTATTCATTCGCTGATTGGTCTCGGCAGCTGCCTGTCATGGCTGCCGCGACCAATCAGCAACGGGCACAGTCCAGAAGAAAATGGCCGCTCCTTACTCCCCACAGTCAGTGCCTGTCGCCCGCATACTCCCTTCCGGTCACCGCTAACACAGGGTTAATGCCGGCGGTAACGGACCGCGTTATGCCGCGGGTAACGCACTTCGTTACCGCCGCTATTAACCCTGTGTATCCCCAACTTTTTACTATTGATGCTGCGTATGCAGCGTCAATAGTAAAAGGATCTAATGTTAAAAATAATAATAAAAAAAAAACCTTATTCTCACCTTCCGCCGTCGCATCCTCTCCTCGGCACTGCAAGCGGCAGGTTCTGCTTCCAAAGAGGCTATGGGAGAAGGACCTTCCATGACGACACGGTCATGTGACTGCGACGTCACGGTCATGTGACCGCAACGTCATGGAAGGTCCTGCGCTCATACCAATCCTGGGACCGGACACTGCTCACAAGCACCGGAACTACAACGGGCTCTTCGGGTGAGTATGTTTATTTTTTATTTAACCTGTTACATACGTGACTGGGCAATATACTACCTGGCTGGGCAATATACTACGTGTCTGTGCTGTATAATACGTGACTGGGCAATATACTACGTGGCTCTGTGCTGTATACGTCGTGACTGGGCAATATACTACGTGGCTCTGTGCTGTATACTAAGTTGCTGTGCAATATACTGCGTGGCTGGGCAATATACTACGTAGCTTTGTGCTGTATATTACGTGACTGGGCAATATACTACATGGCTGGGCAATATACTACGTGACTGGGCAATATACTACGTGACTGGGCAATATACTACGTGGCTGGGCAATATACTACGTGGCTCTGTGCTGTATATTACGTGGCTGTGCAATATACTACGTGACTGGGCAATATACTACGTGACTGGGCAATATACTACGTGGCTGGACAATATTCTACGTGGCTGGACAATATTCTACGTGGCTCTGTGCTGTATATTTTGTGGCTGTGCAATATACTACGTGGCTGGTCAATATACTACGTGACTGGGCAATATACTACGTGACTAGGCAATATACTACGTGACTAGGCAATATACTACGTGGCTGGGCAATATACTACGTGGCTGGGCAATATACTACGTGACTGGGCAATATACTACGTGGCTGGGCAATATTCTACGTGGCTGGGCAATATACTACGTGTCTGGGCAATATACTTCGTGTCTGGGCAATATACTACGTGGCTGGGCAATATACTACGTGGCTGGGCAATATTCTACGTGGCTGGGCAATATTCTACGTGGCTGGGCAATATTCTACGTGGCTGGGCAATATACTACGTGGCTGGGCAATATACTACGTGGCTGGGCAATATACTACGTGGCTGGGCAATATACTTCGTGACTGGGCAATATACTACGTGGCTCTGTGCTGTATACTACGTGGCTGGGCAATATACTACGTGACTGGGCAATATACTACGTGACTGGGCAATATACTACGTAACTGGGCAATATACTACGTGGCTGGGCAATATACTACGTGGCTGGGCAATATACTACGTGGCTGGGCAATATACTACGTGACTGGGCAATATACTACGTAACTGGGCAATATACTACGTGGCTGGGCAATATACTACGTGGCTGGGCAATATACTACGTGACTGGGCAATATACTACGTGACTGGGCAATATGCTACGTGGCTGGGCAATATACTACGTGGCTGGGCAATATACTACGTGGCTGGGCAATATACTACATGGCTGGGCAATATTCTACGTGGCTGGGCAACATACTATGTGGCTGGACAACATACTACGTGGCTGGGCAATATACTACGTGGCTCTGTGCTGTATACTACGTGACTCGGCAATATACTACGTGGCTCTGTGCTGTATACTACGTCGCTGGCCAATATACTACGTAGCTGGCCAATATACTACGTGGCTGGGCAATACAGCACGTGGCTGGGCAATATAGCACGTGGCTGGGCAATACAGTACGTGGCTGGGCAATATAGTACGTGGCTGGGCAATATAGTACGTGGCTGGGCAATATAGTACGTGGCTGGGCAATATAGTACGTGGCTGGGCAATATACTATGTGACTGGGCAATATACTACGTGGACATGCATATTCTAAAATACCCGATGCGTTAGAATCGGGCCACCATCTAGTCTACCATAAAGATGTTCCATAGTCACTGCTCTCAAGCTGCATGATCCAGGCTCCTCTGCCCAAAAGAAAACCACTGAAAGAAGAAATGGGTGATTTTTTTTTTTCAATGTATCTAGTCTAGTTGTGGGGCAGGATATTCTCAATGATGCTGTCATGGATGAAAGGTAAGAAAATGGTATAGACTTTTTATTTTATCTGCTTCTGTACCAAGGTGAAACAAAATCTTCATTGTGAATCTTCACTGCTAATCATTGTTCATTTTGTATATATGGACATGCTCTACAACCAACTTTATCATAGAGAAGTTTGTTGTAGCTGATTGCTTGAGTCTTTTTTTTTTCTTTTAAAATATTATGACAAAAAAACAGTGAAACTGGATGTTCTATAATGACTTAATTGCTAACAACCTAAAAGGGTAACTGCTAGTAGTGCAAACTGAACCTTGTGTCTTTTGTATTGGGAAGGCACAGTTCTGGATCGGGTTTTCCAGGTGCAATCTAAATAATGTCAGCACCGCCCTACCTCCTATTCAGAAGGTTTCTACAACACATGTAATTGTCACGTCTAATCAACACTTAAGACATTTTAACTCTTGCATCACAGTTTATTCACATGTGCCAGACAAAATTTCAGTAGACTAAAGAAACTGAGCATAGAAAGAAAAAAAAAATTGACGGTTTTAAAAAACCAAGTCCATTTTGGCCACATAAAACAGGGACATGTAAAAACGCCCTTATTCTATGCCTACTTGATGATAGTTTTGGTCTGAATGCTATCTGTGAAAAAAAAATTATATTTCAAGTGCAGCATTAGGACCAAGGTTACTCAATTGGACTGTTCAGATTATGCATTTTTTTACATGGACAATGTCCATGAGAATAAAAATGAAGTGTGTGCTAATTTCTTCCATTTTTTGCGTGAGACTCACCTATTCAAGTTTATTGGTAAGAAAAACATGGATCACATAAGGAACAAATGTACAGCATCTGATTTTTATGGTTACATTGCCATTATTAACATAGGGAACAGTTTTTGATCTTGTAAATTTAATTAACTGCTGATGTACAATGACGATTGCCACACAGATGCCATACGGACTACAAATGGATGAGGATGCGGATGAAAAATCATAATTTTTTTTCTGGATCAAAATCAAAAATGTTTTATGTGCTTGTGTGGACCTAGCCTTAGGTTGCATTCACACATCCCCATGAGCGTTACCATCCAAGAGAAATTAACTGATTGTCTTCTTAAGTATCATCGTAGTTACATGCATCCATTTTATTCTCATCTCTTTTTTTTCACTAAAGCAGGGAGGTTGAACTATTTTTTTATCCATTAACTCTCTGCAATGGGTCAGTTAAAAACGGATTATTGGAACATGGAACTACCAAGTACAGTTGTGGCCAAACGTATTGACACCCCTGCAATTCTGTCAGATAATCAGTTTCTTCCTGAAAATGATTGCAATCACAAATTCTTTGGCATTATTATCTTCATTTAATTTGTCTTAAATGAAAAAAACACAAAAGAGAATGAAGCAAAAAGCAAAACATTGATCGTTTCACACAAAACTCCAAAAATGGGCCAGACAAAAGTATTGGCACCATCAGCCTAATACTTGGTTGCACAACTTTTAGCCAAAATAACTGCGACCAACCACTTCCGGTAACCATCAATGAGTTTCTTACAATGCTCTGCTGGAATTTTAGACCATTCTTCTTTGGCAAACTGCTCCAGGTCCCTGATATTTGAAGGGTGCCTTCTCCAAACTGCCATTTTTAGATCTCTCCACAGGTGTTCTATGGGATTCAGGTCTGGACTCTTTACTGGCCACCTTAGAAGTCTCCAGTGCTTTCTCTCAAACCATTTTCTAGTGCTTTTTGAAGTGTGTTTTGGGTCATTGTCCTGCTGGAAGACCCATGACCTCTGAGGGAGACCCAGCTTTCTCACACTTGGCCCTACATTATGCTGCAAAATTTGTTGGTAGTCTCCAGACTTCATAATGCCATGCACACGGTCAAGCAGTCCAGTGCCAGAGGCAGCAAAGCAACACCAAAACATCAGGGAACCTCCGCCATGTTTGACTGTAGGGACCGTGTTCTTTTCTTTGAATGCCTCTTTTTTTCTCCTGTAAACTCTATGTTGATGCCTTTGCCCAAAAAGCTCTACTTTTGTCTCATTTGACCAGAGAACATTCTTCCAAAACGTTTTAGGCTTTTTCAGGTAAGTTTTGGCAAACTCCAGCCTGGCTTTTTTATGTCTCAGGGTAAGAAGTGGGGTCTTCCTGGGTCTCCTACCATACAGTCCCTTTTCATTCAGAAGCCGACAGATTGTACGGGTTGACACTGTTGTACCATCGGACTGCAGGGCAGCTTGAACTTGTTTGGATGTTAGTCGAGGTTCTTTATCCAACATCCGCACAATCTTGCATTGAAATCTCTTGTCAATTTTTCTTTTCCATCCACATCTAGGGAGGTTAGCCACAGTGCCATGGGCTTTAAACTACTTGATGACACTGCGCACGGTAGACACAGGAAAATTCAGGTCTTTGGAGATGGACTTGTAGCCTTGAGATTGCTCATGCTTCCTCGCAATTTGGTTTCTCAAGTCCTCAGACAGTTCTTTGGTCTTCTTTCTTTTCTCCATGCTCAATGTGGTACACACAAGGACACAGGACAGAGGTTGAGTCAACTTTAATCCATGTCAACTGGCTGCAAGTGTGATTTAGTTATTGCCAACACATGTTGTTAGGTGCCACAGGTAAGTTACAGGTGCTGTTAATTACACAAATTAGAGAAGCATCACATGATTTTTCGAACAGTGCCAATACTTTTGTCCACCCCCTTTTTATGTTTGGTGTGGAATTATATCCAATTTGGCTTTAGGACAATTCTTTTTGTGTTTTTTCATTTAAGACAAATTAAATGAAGATAATACCAAATAATTTGTGTTTGCAATCATTTTCAGGAAGAAACTGGGTATTATCTCACAGAATTGCAGGGGTGTCAATACTTTTGGCCACAACTGTATGTCTTTTGTGTTAACTCCAATTTATACGGATCCCCATAGACTTTAATGACAAAGTCCGAACTGGAAAATCGGATGAGAATTACACATGCTCTGAGTCACAAGGCTCCTACTGTCAGAACTGTGATTTTAATGGACAAGTGAGCACATACAGCAGGTGAAAAAAGTACTGAACACGTCACAAATCTTTTAAGTAAATAGATGTCTAAAGCTGCTATTGGCATGAAATTCTCACCAAATGTGGGTAGAAACCCATCCAAATTCAATACCTTTTCCCTGTAATTTCTCATTATTACACATAACTTAATTTATGGACATCTTTGGTTTGATTTATTTGCCTTTGTGGATTGGATGGCTTGTTACTGACATCTGGTGACAATTTCGTGTCAACACCTTTAGATATATATTTTCTTACAAAATTGGTGACGTTTTCAATACTTATTTCACCTGCTGTACATTCTAATCTGTGTTCTAATGCTGACAAGACATGAGCGAACATCGTTGGCTCCCTCCTTATTGGGCAAGCTATAGTGCTTACTGAAGGAGCTGCATCGGGAACCCGGCTACCTGTAGCGCTCCCGAGATTCAGCTGTTCGGCATCGTAGATGAATGTGTCACGTCTGTGTGACAGTCACAGCACATGCATGTGTTGACCAGCGCTGACCAATAAAAAAAAATAAAAAAATCAGACAGCACTAGGATGTGTCACACTATGTGTGAATGCAGCGTTATGCCATCAGTGATTTTTCTTGTACATCAACAGCGAACAGACGTTCATCAATATTTGGTCAGTGTGTCAGTTTTTACTATCTGTTTTATTTAAAAAAAAAAAATTGAACAGCTTCTCTCACCCATCTTAATGTTTAAAATAATGGGCCTGATCTTGATCGATGACTCGAATAACAACTTGGACATGCCTCAGTTTTATTTCGTGGACCAACTGGTCTGCAAAAAACAGACATGTTAACAGCCACGTAGACAATAATGGGTATGCGTCTAATCTACGAAAAACATGGAAAGAAGAACCTTTATGGGAAAATAATTGTAGATGCTGGATGTAGAGTGAGGCTCAACTTGTCTCTTCAGAATTCCCCAGAGGTGTTCAATTGGGTTCAGATCAGGAGAGATACTTATCCACTGAATCACTTTCACCCTGTTCTTCTTTAGAAATGCAACAGATGTGAGTTTTGGATCATTGTCATGCTGGAAAAGTGCACGTCTACCAAGGGCACGTAGTGATGGTAGCACCTTGTCTTTCAATATAGAGCAGTACATTTGTCAGCCACATTGTCCAGGCTACTGAAAATATATCGGGCCTCATTCTTGTACACATGAAAAATTTCCAATTTCCACCGATTTTTTGGGATTTGATTTTCTTAAGTACCGTACTTGGTTTGTGTTTCAGTTTAAACCAAGAGTGTTCCATGAGTGATTTTATCATAGAAAAAAATTGCAAAGCTTCTACTACCCATTGCAATGTTAATCATGGTTTGAACACATATCAATCGGTGCCGTCACTGATTTTTCAAGAATTCATAGACTTGTATGGGCAATAATTTGTGACATGTCTCAAGGACATGTGAATAGCACCAAAGACTTTAATGGATATGTGTTCTAACTGTGAAAGACTTGCTTAAAGTGAACCTGTCATCAGGTTTGGCCAATAAGAAATACGGCTATCACCTTTCAGGGCTGATATACAGCATTCTATAATGCTGTATTATCTGCCCCCAACCCGACCTGCAAGAGAAGAAAAAGAACTTTTATTATACTCACCTGTGGGGTGGTCCGGTCTGAAGCCTCCCATCTTCTTATGATCCCCATCCTCCTGCTTGCTTCGTGTGGATGACGCGTCCCTTCGTCATCCACACAGTCTCCTCGGCATGTATCAGGGATCTTTGACCTTTCCCGGCACCTGTGCACTGTAGTACTTTGCTCTGCCCTCAACAGGGCAGAGAAGTAAGCCTGCGCAGGAGCGCGATGCCGAGGAGGGCGGCATCGCAAAAAGAAGGGAGGCGACGGACCAAGAAGAGCGACACCCATCGACCAGACCACCCCCCTGTTGAGTATAATAAAAGTTTTATAGAATGCTGTATATCAGCCCTGAAAGGTGATGGCCGTATCTCTTACCGGCCAAACTTGGCGACAGGTCACCTTTAAAGTATAAAATTTGTATTGCACAATTCTTGTAATGTTGGGTCAATAACACTTATCCTTTTTAAAAGGGTCATTTTTGTCTGCCACTTTTTTTTTTGGGGGGGGGTGGAGGGATATAACAATTAACTAAGAAAAAGGCTCAATATAAGGTTTACAAATTGAGAGAACTGAAATGTTCTCTGAAGACTACATTTTAAGCATACTAAGGATTAAAAGTCAATTTAAGTGTTCATTTTTTAGCCTCCTGGTGTTAAACAAGCTGAACTAATCATGTTCGATCATGGAGAATCTAAACTATGGCTCCCAGTAAAGGTACCTTCACACATAACGATATTGTTAACGATATCGTTGCTATTTGTGACGTAGCAACGATATCGTTAATGAAATCGTTCTGTGTGACAGCGACCAACGATCAGGCCCCTGCTGTTCTGAACAAAGTCCAGAACTTTATTTAGTCGCTGGACTCCCTGGAGACATCGCTGGATCGGCGTGTGTGACACCGATCCAGCGATGTCTTCACTGGTAACCAGGGTAAACATCGGGTAACTAAGCGCAGGGCCGCGCTTAGTAACCCGATGTTTACCCTGGTTACCATGCTAAAAGTAAAAAAAAAAAAAACACTAGATACTTACCTACCGCTGTCTGTCCTCCAGCGCTGTGCTCTGCTCTCCTCCTGCACTGGCTGTGAGCCGGAAAGCAGAGCGGTGACGTCACCGCTCTGCTTTCCGGCTCACAGACAGTACAGGAGGAGAGCAGAGAAGCAGAGCGCAGCGCTGGAGGACAGACAGCGGTAGGTAAGTATCTAGTGTTTGTTTTTTTTTACTTTTAGCATGGTATCCAGGGTAAACATCGGGTTACTAAGCGCGGCCCTGCGCTTAGTTACCCGATGTTTACCCTGGTTACCGGCATCGTTGGTCGCTGGAGAGCGGTCTGTGTGACAGCTCTCCAGCGACGCTGCAGCGATCCGAATCGTTGTCGGTATCGCTGCAGCGTCGCTTAGTGTGAAGGGGCCTTAAGAAACAATGAACTAACAATTCCAGAGACAAGGCTGGCATTCACCGAGCGTTTATTATTCTACTCCTGTACCATGTGTGCACAGTATGAAAATGCAAAACCAAGGGAGTGGATGAGGAAAGTCTAAGACCTTTGTTTCATGGAAATTCTTATGTCCCACTAAACAGCACAGTGTCAGACATCTCAGTCACCAGACAATCCATTGTAAAATGGGATAAGCAGCAAAACAGACTGCACTCACTTGAAGGAAAGAAGCACTGTAAAAGAAAAAAATATTTTATCAATGTTTAATCTCACTTAAATTGGTTTTCTAGGCTGAAAAGAAAAGTCTGTAGTTTCTCTACATGACTAAGGGACGGACATATTAGCTGCTGCATCTGCGCCGGGGTATGGAGGTGGAGGGGGCTCTGGCAGGGCGGTAATAATGAGGGCCTCATCATATGCGATGTGGCAAGCAGGGAGTGATCCTGCAGCTCTGCTGCCTACAGGAGAAAATGGCAGTGGAGTTACAGGGTCCCGTCCTCAGCTTCCTGCCAGGCGGTTTCTCAGTAACACAGGCTCGCGCGGATGGAGAGATGAGTGGTTTTTTTTTTTATATATGTTAGTGCACTGGTAAAAAGAAAACAAGAGGAATCAGACGTAGGGGAGAGGACAATGATGGTGTGTGGCTGAGAGGAAAATGATGGTATGTGGGGGATAGGACAAGGATGGTATATGGGGGGAGAGGACAATGATGGTATGTGGGGGGAGAGGACAACGATGGTATATGGGGTAGAGGACAATGATGATATGTGAAGGAGAGGACAATGATGGGATGTAGTGGAGGACAATGATGGGGGTGGGAAAGGAGACAATGATGATATGTGGGAGAGAGGATAATGATGGGATGTGGGGGAGAGGACAATGATGGGATGTGCAAGAGAACAATGATGAGATGTGAAGGAGAGGACAATGATGGGATGTAGTGGAGGACAATGATGGGGGTGGGAAAGGAGACAATGATGCGGGTGGGGAAGAGGACAATGATGGATGTGGGGGAGAGGACAATGAGGGATGGGGTGGGGGAGAGGACAATGAGGGATGTGGGGGACTGGGATGGGAGTAAAAGGAGCTTATAATGGACTTATGAACTGGGGGAAGAAGACAATAGATATGGAGGTAAAATTAATTGGGTAGTGGAGGATGGTGCCAAGTCCCCGATAGCATCCCCCTCCATCCCACAATTCATTATGAAGCTATCAGGGACTTAAAGGGAACCTGTCACCCCCAAAACCGAAAGTAAGCTAAGCCCACCGGCATCAGGGGCTTATCTACAGCATTCTGTAATGCTGTAGATAAGCCCCCGATGTATCCTGAAAGATGAGAAAAAGAGGTTACCGTATATACTCGAGTATAAGCTGACCCCCCTAATTTTGACACAAAAAACTGGGAAAACTTAATGATTCGAGTATAAGCCTAGGGTGGAAAATGCAGCAGCTACCGGTAAATTATAAAAATAGGTACCAATAAAAGTAAAATTAATTGAGATATATCAGTAGGTTAAGTTTTTGAATATCCATATTGAATCAGGAGCCCCATATAATGCTCCATACAGTTCATGATGGGCCCCATAAGATGCTCCATATTAAATAAGCCCCATATTATGCTGCACAAAGGTTAATAATGGCCCGATAAGATGCTCCATAGACACATTTGCCCCATACAGTACTGCATAAAGGTTAATAAGGGCCCCATAATATGCTCCATAGAGATATTTTGCCCCATACAATGCAGCACAAGTGTTGATTATGGCCCCATAAGATTCTCCATAGAGATATTTGCCTCATATGCTGTTGCTGCGATTAAAAAAAAAATAACATACTCACCTCTCGCAATAGTCACCTGTCCTCGTTCCGGCGTCGCTGTGTCTTCCGCGTCCTCTGCACTAACGTTCAGGCAGAGGGCGCGGACTAACCACGCCATCGCGCCCTCTGACCTGAGCGTCACTGCAGAGGACGCGGAATACACAGTGGCGCCGGAACCAGGAGAAGTGACTATCGCGCAATGCTCTCCCTCCCCATTATATTGACCTGCTCCTGGCGCGGACACTGCATTTCCGGTCGCCGACAGATTCTTCCAGTGTTGAGCGGTCACCGTTACCGCTCATTACAGTAATGAATATGCGGCTCCACCCCTATGGGAGTGGAGTCGGGTCCATATTCATTACTGTAGTGAGTGGTACATGTGACCGCTCAATGCTGGAAGAAGCTGTCAGCGCCCGGAGACAACAGATGCAGGGACCTCGCCAGGAGCAGGTGAGTATGTCACAGCCGCCGCTCCCCCTCCCCCGCGCACCCCCCAGGGACAATGACTTGAGTATAAGCCGAGAGGAGCACTTTCAGCCTAAAAAAAGGGCTGAAAATCTTGGCTTATACTCGAGTATATACGGTAGATTATACCCACCCAGGGGCAGTCTCGGTTCTGTTCTGGTCAGATGGGCACAGTGCGCAGGCGCCGGGCCTCTCTGACCTTTCCCGGCACCTGCGCACTGCAGTACTTTGCTCTGCCCTCAACAGTGCAAACAAAGTATGCCTGCACCAGAGCCGCAGCCTGAAGACAAGAAGAGGATGTCATCGTAAGAAGATGGGAGGCCCCGGACCGCGACGCCCATCGGACCAGAACAGAACTGGGACAGCCCCTGGATGAGCATAACCTAACCTTTACAGCATGCTGTAGATAAGCCCCTGATGCCTGAGGGCTTAGCTCATCTTCAATTTTGGGGGTGACAGGTTCCCTTTAAAATTTACTGGGGAGTGGGAGAGGGAGGGGTAAGGAGCATAGGACACTTTGAAATGAAATGAAAGGTGGGAAAGAACGCTGTTAGGAACTTGTAATGAATTAAAAAGTGGCAGAGGATGTTAAGTACTTGATAATGTCTTTTCCCACACCCAAATACATTATGATGCTATCAAGGACTTATAATGAATGGGGGGACACAGTTCAGGTACTAAGGCTTTGTGCACATGTTCAGGAATTGCAGCAGAATGTGTTGGGAGGAAAAATGCTGCGTAAAATAATTATTTTGATACATTGTTGACATGCTTTTGGTGCATATTTCCCCACTCATTAGTATGCGTGAAATATGTTGCAAGAATTGACATTATGCAGATTTTAATCTGCGGCAAATCTGCAAGGAAAAAATAAGCAACATGTGCATGAGAATTTAGAAATCTTATTCACTTTGTTTGTACTGTAAAACCTTGCATATTTTCCGCAACAAAAATGGAGTGTGTGCACATAGCCTTAAAGATAATTGGGGAGAGTCACAGAGACTGAATATTTTATATTTATCAGGTGGTGGAGATTAAAATTAATGGGGGGCACATCACTACCTATCACTTGATATTCTGATTGGTGCATGGCTAATAGGATATTAATGGTGGGGTATCTGTAGTCAGGCGCGCAGTGCAAGGGAGATGCACGTACATATACAATATATGTCCCATGGATTCCAGTACCACCTCTATGCTGATGACACTCAGATCTACCTCTCTGGCCCAGACGTCACCGTTCTGCTGTCCAGAATCCCAGAGTGCCTATCAGCCATATCCTCCTTCTCCTCTCGCTTCCTCAAACTCAATGTGGACAAATCTGAACTCATCATCTTTCCTCCATCCCACAAATCTTCCTTACCTGACCTATCTATCGCAGTCAATGACATCATGCTTTCCCCTGTACCCGAAGTCCGCTGCCTCGGAGTAACCCTCGACTCTGCCCTGTCCTTCAAACCACACATCCAAGCTCTTTCCACCTCCTGTCGCCTCCAGCTCAAAAATATCTCCAGGATCCGTCCTTTCCTCAACCCCCAATCTACTAAAATGCTTGTGCACGCCCTCATCATTTCCCGCCTTGACTACTGCAACATCCTTTTCTGTGGCCTCCCTGCTAACACCCTTGCACCTCTCCAGTCCATCCTTAAGGTACCTTCACACTAAACGACGCTGCAGCGATCCAGACAACGATCCGGATCGCTGCAGCGTCGCTGTTTGGTCTCTGGAGAGCTGTCACACAGACCGCTCTCCAGCGACCAACGATGCCGGTAACCAGGGTAAACATCGGGTTACTAAGCGCAGGGCCGCGCTTAGTAACCCGATGTTTACCCTGGTTACCATCCTAAAAGTAAAAAAAACAAACGCTACATACTTACCTACCGCTGTCTGTTCCCGGCGCTTTGCTTCTCTGCTCTGGCTGTGAGCGCCGGGCAGCCGGAAAGCACAGCTGTGACGTCACCGCTCTGCTTTCCGGCCGCTGTGCTCACAGCCAGAGCAGAGAAGCAAAGCGCCGGGGACAGACAGCGGTAGGTAAGTATGTAGTGTTTGTTTTTTTTACTTTTAGGATGGTAACCAGGGTAAACATCGGGTTACTAAGCGCGGCCCTGCGCTTAGTAACCCGATGTTTACCCTGGTTACCAGCTAAGACATCGCTGAATCGGTGTCACACACGCCGATTCAGCTATGTCAGCGGGAGAGCCAGCGACCAAAGAAAGGTCTGGCCCTCTAGCCCCGACCAACGACATCACAGCAGGATTCTGATCGCTGCTGCGTGTCAAACTAAACGATATCGCTTGCGAGGACGCTGCAACGTCACGGATTGCTAGCGATATCGTTTAGTGTGAAGGTACCTTTAACTCTGCTGCCCGACTAATCCACCTCTCTCCTCACTACTCCTCCACTTCCCCTCTCTGCAAATCTCATCACTGGCTCCCATTCCCTCAGCGTATCCAGTTCAAATTGCTAATACTGACCTACAAAGCCATCCACAACCTGTCTCCTCCATATATCTCTGAACTAATCTCTCGATATCTTCCCTCACGTGATCTCCGGTCCTCCCAAGACCTCCTTCTCTCCTCCACACTTATTCGCTCCTCATTCAATCGCCTCCAAGACTTCTCCCGAATATCCCCCATCCTCTGGAACTCTCTGCCCCAACACGTCCGACTATCAACCACAGTCGGATCCTTCAGACGGAACCTGAAAACTCATCTCTTCAGGAAAGCCTACAGCCTGCACTGACACCGCTGCTGCCTCATCACTATCGAAGCTACTGCCTCACCAACACCGGAGCTACCGCCTCACCAACACCGGAGCTACCGCCTCACCAACACCGGAGCTCCTGCAACCCTCAACCTACTGTCTCCTTCCCCATAATCCTGTAGAATGTAAGCCCGCAAGGGCAGGGTCCTCGCCCCTCTGTATGAGTCCGCCATTGTTAGTTTGTTTACTGTATGTGATATTTGTAACTTGTATGTAACCCCTTCTCATGTACAGCACCATGGAATCAATGGTGCTATATAAATAAATAATAATAATAAGTGACCTTGTTATTTTCAGGGCCACAGTGATCATTGTGACAAGGCGAGTTGTGGCTGGGAGATGTTGACATGAAGATCTGACAAGATGGAGAAGAAAGAAAAAACAGAAAGTAGCTCTAATCAGACGAGATATCAGAGTTAAGTAACTGGATGAAAATATTAGGCTATATCTGCACTGTATGACTTGAGGTGATAATGATATTTGTAAAATCCCTTAGGCTACATTCTCACATTCGTGTGATATGTCTGTGGGCTGCCAGATTTCCTTTTTAATCGGACGGCACACAGACTTGTAGAGTTTTTTATCAGTCCATTCAAACATCCGTGAAAATCATGGATCTGAGAATGGATTTGCTAGGGTAACAAAATGTCCTGTTCTGACCCGATTTTGGGGATCAGAATAGGACATGGCCAATGTGTCTGTAAAAGCGGGCAGCACACTGACACTGCACACGGATACAGTAATGTAGCCTTATTATGTACTAGCTATTGATCCCGTTCTACGCCCAGGTGGCGAGCATTTATATTGGTATATGGTCTCCATCCTGGTATGTGCTGCTCCATCCTGCGTCCCCATTCTGTCATTTGCTGCTCCCATCCTGCGCCCCCATCCTGTCATGTGCTGCTCCCATCCTGTGCCCCGGTTCTGTCATGTGCTGCTCCCATCCTACGCCCCCGTTCTGTCATGTGCTGCTCCCATCCTGCGCCCCCGTTCTGTCATGTGCTGCTTCCATCTTGCACCCCTGTTCTGTCATGTGCTGCTGCCATCCTGTACCCCCGTTCTGTCATGTGCTGCTCCCATCCTGCACCCCCGTTCTGTCATGTGCTGATCCCATCCTGCGCCACCGTTCTTTAGTTTGCTGCTCCCATCCATATGCCCCATACGCTGCTCCATAATATATGCCCCGTATCAGGTGGCGTAAGTAACAAATAGCTGTGGCATGAAGTGCCACAGCCTCATGCCACAGCAATTTGTCCTCCTGCTGGCGGAATCGGCGCCTGCGCAGTCCGCGCTTTCCGGCGCCATTTTCTTGAAGACACACTGTAGGGCGCAGGCGCCGATTCCGGCAGCAGGACAAAGGAATCAGGCGGCGTAAGTAACAAATTGCTGTGGCATGAAGTGCCACAGCTTCATGCCACAGCAATTTGTTACTTACGCCATTCCTTTCCGCTCCTAGCGTTACATTATAGAGTGTCAGGAAAAAAAAAATGGTGACAGGTGTGTCTTCAAGAAAATGGCGTCGGAAAGCGCGGACTGCGCAGGCGCCGATTCCGGCAGCAGGAGGACGAAGAAAATGGGCGGGGCGGAAAGGAATGGCGTAAGTAACAAATTGCTGTGGCATGAAGTGCCACAGCATAATCAGGGCGCAAATATGTGCACGGTGTCCCCCTGCTCCCGACCCCCTGCTTCCGGCGCCATTTTTTTTCCTGACACTCTATAATGTAACGCTAGGAGCGTCGCGCCTGCGCAGTCTATAAAGGCTTCGGACAGAGTGACGATCCCAGCGTTATATTATAGATAGCGCTGTCCTTAGTTGCATAGTTTCTTCTTTTATTATGTATAACACCATCCCTTATTACGTACCATTCTCACTAGTTATGTAAAGTGTCCTCTCCTGTTATGTACAGTGCTGTCCCTTACATAGTGAATTCTTGTTATTTTTGTTACTCACAGCACCCACTCTATTACATAGTCTTCTCTTGCTAGATATAAAATTACTGCTGATGGAGCAGCCAGTGACCAGAAGACCAGTCCATCAACTTCCTGCATCAGAAAAGAAGCTTTCTCATGTTCCCTCAGCAGTCATTTCAGTTCATATTTAACAAGAGAGTTGAACAGGGTGCCATAAATCCGATATGTAAGGGTCGGGACGGAGCTATACGTAACAAGAGAGGGCACTGTGTAATACGGGATGTGATATATTTATAATAATGGAGATATATATCTGTAGCTTTGTCACGTTAAAAGAAGAGGAGCCAAGACACATTTCTTGCACAGGAGCCGCAAGCTGTCATTGTATGCCCCTGATCTGACTGCAAACTGCCAAATCGTGACAATGTGCAATGTACAGGTGAGGATGTTAACTTTGGTAGCCATTCAAACCCATTTGTGTCAACTTCTGTGGATGTTATCATGACACACAGGGAATTGAGGAGAATTGTGCACATCTCATACTCTCACAATTTTGCATTCTTCTGTCAAAGAGGGGATAATCCCCTTTAAAGAAGTCACTAATACTCCACCCCCACACACTTTATATAGTTCAACTACTATTACCTTATGTAGTTGTTTATTTCTACCTGAAACTCATCTACTTTGTCATATTTTAAGTTAGGTCACATGATCAGGTGGTTAATTCCACAAGTATTTGTCAAAGATAAGGATGATGACAGTGCAGGGCCTGTAACACAGTTATAATGAAGTCACAGTTCAGCCCTTTGACTTACAATGTATTAGTTTATTTAGGAGAATATAGGCAGAAAGATAATCACAGTGTAATCCCAAAAGATTGCAGTGGTGCTAGATATAGTGATATTTGATTTGATTGGTAGAGTAAAAAGGAATAACATACAGAATGAAAGCTACAATTTAACATGAAGGCTGAAGAGAATAAAGCAGGAGGCTGAACTACATGGAAATAACTACTTTAGAAATAAGACAAGTGCAAAGTGTGATATCAAGTGGGGTACAGTTACAGAAGAAAAAAAAAGTTTCTGTGAAATCTAAAATCAATGCCTGTTGAGGAAATGAACTCAAGCGAAGGAAGACTGGTTGCATTTTGCGTGCCACAGTATGGGCCTTCAGTACTAAAAAATGGCATTTGATGAAACATGCCACATGGGCTTTTTATTTTGACGGCCATCATTATAAGGAAATGCCTTACTGAGGAAACCATTTTAACAACAGATGTAAATTTAATTAATCATGAGATTTTCACACTCCAAAAATAAATTGAAAAAAAAAAGGCTGAGGATTTGTAATCATGAGTATGCCAGATTCTACAGAGAGCAAGTTGCTGAACATTGGGTGGTACTGGTTCTAGTAATATTGGACACGTGCTTTTTTATTTTATTTTTTTTTAACAGTAGTGTATTGGTTTTATACACTAATTAGAACTCTATCTTTGTTATGCACACACGTCCATTCCATTTACACTAAATAATTCTCTTGATGGTAAAGCATTTCTCCAAATAGATTCTCTCCAGAAACATGAAAGTCAATAAAGGAAATCTGGTTGATACAGCTTTAGGTTAGCCAAGTCAAACAGCTCGAAAGATCAGAGACACTGTGGCAAGATGAAAATAAAATACGCTAACAACATCCAAAGCCTCACTTATATGACATACACACCCAAGCAGAATAACATCAGAGTACGGCTATACATGTGCAAGCTTGCACATCACATAGATCTTTGCCAAGGTGACCCTGAAGAGAAGTGACCCCAGTAATAAGGCTTACTTGTTTACTAGGACATACAGGGGATGGTTTTACAACAATTGGAGGGGGGCAATATTTTTTTTGTTGGGGGGGTATTTTTATTTGTATTTACTATTTTTTTTTTACTTTATGGTTCAATTAATATAAGGAAACTATTATTTTATATTATCTTTTTCTTTACAGTACAGATTTAAATATTTCAAGGGATTTTCCCAAAACAAAAGTTCATTTTAATCAAAAGATTTTAGAATAATATTAAGTTCCACAATTGGATGTGCTTAAAATAAATGTTCCTGTGCTGAGATAATCTTATAAATGTGCTCCTGCTGTGTACTGTGTAATGGCCGTGTCTGATCGTACAGGGACATGGTCTGTATGGATACCACAGCTCCTGGTTGGTGGGGAGGGGAGGCAAAAGAGTATATTCACATTACAGCATAGGATCGGAGATGATTCTCTTTGTGAGGTACAACATTTCGCTAAGCACATGCTCATTTTCAACAAGCTCTAACAAACACTTTGCACTTATCTATCTTATATCTTGATTTCAATTTCTCCATGAAATAAAGTCTTCAGGAATTTTACCAGGAGCTGGAAACATTTTTCTTCCTTTATTCTAAAACCTATTCCTGCCCGTTTTTAAACAATGTTTTACTTCAAAGCAAGAATTATTTGCGATCCCCTGCTGTAATGTGTCTATACTCCCCTGCCCAGCACCTCTGGTATGATCAGACCATGTCCCTGTACAGTCAGACACGGCCATTACACAGTACACAGCAGGGGCACATTTATAAGATTATCTCAGCACAGGGACATTTCATTTAAACATATCCAATTGTGGAAATTATTATGATTCCAAGAGCTGATGATTGAAATTAACTTTTGTTCGTGGGAAAACCCCTGCAATAGGACTGTACAGAAGAATTACTTACATATAAAATCAGACGGTCAGTCTATGACTGCTAAGCATCCAAAGTTTAGCACCATGCAAGTCAATCATGATGGATCTGGTAAGGAGGCGTGCACCTCGCCACAAGTCTAAGGCTACGTTCACACTAGCGTTGTGCGCCGCTGCGTCGGCGACGCAACGCACAACGCACGCAAAAACGTGGCAAAACGCACGCAAAAACGCTGCGTTTTGCGACGCATGCGCCGGTTTTTGCCAAAAGTCGGACGCAAGAAAAATGCAACTTGTTGCATTTTCTTGGTCCGACGCTTGCGGCAAAAAAGACGCATGCGTCGCACAACGCAACAAACAAAAACGCATGCGTCCCCCATGTTAAGTATAGGGGCGCATGACGCATGCGTCGCCGCTGCGTCGCCGACGCAAACCCGACGCACATTAGCTTAACGCTAATGTGAACGTAGCCTTAGGCTACTTTCACACTAGCGTCGGGCCGACGTACCGACGCATGCTGTGAAGTAAAAGCACAACGGGGGCAGCGGATGCAGTTTTTCAATGCATCCGCTGCCCCATTGTAAGGACCGGGGAGGAGGGGGTGGAGCTCCAGCCGCGTATGCACGGTCGGAAATGGCGGACACGACGCACAAAAAAAGTTACATGTAGCGTTTTTTTGTGTGCCGACGGTCCACCAAAATACGACGCATTAATGTATAAATATATGAGGGGACAGTACAAAGACCTTTCTGATGATCTTTTTAATCATAGACCTAAGACAGGGACAAGGGGGCATCCTCTACGTCTGGAGGAAAGAAGGTTTAGGCATAATAACAGACGCGGATTCTTTACCGTAAGAGCAGTGAGACTATGGAACTCTCTGCCGTATGATGTTGTAATGAGTGATTCATTACTTAAAATTTAAGAGGGGATTGGATACCTTTCTTGAAAAGTATAATGTTACAGGGTATATACACTAGATTCCTTGATAGGGTGTTGATCCAGGAAACTAGTCTGATTGCCGTATGTGGAGTCGGGAAGGAATTTTTTTTCCCAAAGTGGAGCTTACTATTTGCCACATGGGTTTTTTTTTGCCTTCCTCTGGATCAACATGTTAGGGCATGTTAGGTTAGGCTATGGGTTGAACTAGATGGACTAAGGGTACCGTCACACAGTGGCATTTTGATCGCTACGACGGCACGATTTGTGACGTTCCAGCGATATATCCGTGACGTTCCAGCGATCTCGCTGTGTCTGACACGCTCCTGCGATCAGGGACCCCGCTGAGAATCGTACGTCGTAGCAGATCGTTTGAAACTTTCTTTCGTCGTCTAGTGTCCCGCTGTGGCGGCATGATCGCATGGTGTAACAAAGGTGTGCACGATATTGTATACGATGTGTGCATAGTAACCAACGGCTTCTACATCGCACATACGTCATGAAATTATCACTCCAGTGTCGTACATTGCAAAGTGTGACAGCAGTCTACGACGCTGGAGCGATATTGTTACGATGCTGGAGCGTCACGGATCGTGCCGTCGTAGCGATCAAAATGCCACTGTGTGACGGTACCCTTAAAGTCTTCCTTCAACCTTACGACGACGGATGCGACGTGTGGCAATTTTCAAACTTTGAATTTTTATGCCTTTAAATCAGAGAGAGATGTCACGCAAAATACTTAATAACATTTCCCACATGTCTACTTGACATCAGCCCAATTTTATAAACAATTTTTTTTTTTTTGTTAGGATGTTATAAGGGTTAAACATTTACCAGCGATTTCTCATTTTTCCAACAAAATTTACAAAACCATTTTTTTAGGGACCACCTCACATTTGAATTGACTTTGGGGGCTCAATATAACAGAAAATACCCAAAAGTGACACCATTCTAAAAATTGTACCCCTCAAGGTGCGCAAAACCACATTCAAGAAGTTGATTAGCCCTTCAGGTGCTAAAGCAATGTGGAAGGAAAAAATGAACAGTTTACTTTTTTCACAAAAAATTATTTAAACTTTTTTTTAATTTTCACAAGGGTATCAGGAGAAAATGGACCACAAAAGTTTTGTGCAATTTCTGCTGAATATGCCAATACCCCATATTTGTGGGAAAGCTACTGTTTGTGTGCATGGCAGGGCTGAGAAGGGAGGGAGCACAGCTTGAAATTTTGAATGCAAAATTGGCTGGAATCAATGGTGGTGCCATGTCACGTTTAGAGACACCCTGATGTACCTAAACAGTGGAAACCCCCAATTCTAACTTCAACCTTCACCTCAAACCTAACCCTAACACACAACTAACCCTAATCCCAAAGTTAACCCAAACCCTAGCCCTAACACTAACCTTAGCCCAACTCACTTTAAGCCCAACTCTAACCCTAAAGGAAAAATGTAAAAAAAAAAATATATATATATATATAATTTTTTTTTACATTTTTCCCTAAGGGAGTGATAAAAGGGGGTTTTATTTACTTTCTTTATCACTGTGATAGGGTCTATCACAGTGATCAAAATGACCAATAGGAAAATTTTCCTATTGTTGCCGGCCGGCAGATCTAGTCGGGCACACTGCGCATGCGCCTGCCATTTTCTCCCAGAAGAAGACGGACGGAAGATTGGCGGCCCGGGGGCTTCACGGGGGCATGCGGGGACCGCGGGGGTGATCAGTGGACCCTATTTCTCTCTCCTCTGATATGCAATCACGTCAAAGGAGAGAGAAATTAAAATGGAAAATCTGACTTTTTTTTTCCAGTCGGCGCCATACCATTAATAACGGCGATCACAACACTGGGGTCGGTAAAAACCAACCCAAATCATGTTCTCTGTGATCTCAGCTTCCGCCATTAAAAAGCAACGCTGTGGTCTAAGTACCCTTAACTGCCGACGTTAAAAGGCATATCAGGTGCAAACTATAGGGCAATAGCCCTTTTGAATTCGGATTTGAAGGTGTTCACCAAGCTGCTGGCCTCCAGACTTAATAAATGGCTACCCTCGTTCATAAAGACCAAGAGGGCTTTATTCCATGCCGTCAAGGGGGTGATAACACCAGGAGGGTTGTGGACTTGGTGGACATCTCGAACCGAAAGCAATAGCAAACACTAGTACTGAGCCTTGACGCCGAGAAGGCTTTCGATCGTCTCTCCTGGCCATTCCTTTTTAGTACGATGCGGGTCTTTGCATTTTGGGGGGATTTCTGTCCGCGCTTAGATCCCTATATAACCACCCTACAGCGGCCATAAAACTTCCTTTCTGTACATCTAAATCATTCACTATATCGAATGGCACCAGGCAGGGGTGCCCTTTGTCGCCTCTACTGTTTGCCCTTTTCATAGAGCCCCTGGCAGCGTCCATACGACGGGACCCCAATATCTCTGGGGTGATGGTTGGGAGTAAATCTTTTAAGATCGCACTATTTGCTGATGATGTTCTATTGACGCTTACTAATCTCCACGTGTCTCTTCCGAACCTCATGAGGGCTTTGAGGAGATACGAAGACCTATCTGGATATAAAATCAATTCCAGCAAAACGGAGGCTATGCCACTGAACATCCCCCCTGAGGTATGGGAACATCTACGCCAGAATTTTAAATTCAGGTGGAAACAGGATGCTGTGAAATATTTGGGGGTGAATATTATTTCCTCATACGAGACCCTCTACAAACTAAATTTCCCCTTCCTCTTTAAAGAATCAAAAGCCCGCCTAACTAAATGGCAATCACTTCCTCTCTTGCGGATGGGTCGGATAGCGGCGGTAAAAATGAGTCTTTTACCCAGATTGATCTACGCCTTTGAGACCCTCCCAGTTGGAGTTCCGGTCTCGGAATTGAAGTCCCTTCAGGCAGCTATTATTAGGTTCATATGGCAACAAAAGCGCCATAGAGTGGCTAAGGAGGTTCTCACAGCTCATAAGACCAGGGGAGGGCTTTCTGTGCCAAATATTCTTAAATACTACTGGGCTACACACCTGAGGAGAATCCCCTGCTGGACGTCCCTATGGGCCTACAGCAGGTGGAATGAAATAGAGAAATTATGGCTTGCCCCAATACACCCTAACTCTCTTTTATGGTCGCCAGCACAATGTAAGTCCTTTCCACCCCTTCTAGGCCCCATGCAGTCCACTCGTGACATTTGGAAGACCTGCACACGGAGATTCGCCCTCATGTCACCTTGCTCCCCCCTGGTGTCCTTCATCTATCATCCACAGCTCCCAAGCAGTTTAGAATCTCCTATGGTTCACCCTTGGCTTAAAGCGGGCATATTTAGATTTGCAGACATTATAGACGGGGAGACCATGGATATTCACTCCTTAGATTATCTTAAGCAACATTTCTCGATTTCCAACAGGGAATTCTTTCAATACCTACAAATCAGAGATTTTGCTAACTCCCTATATAGTAAAGCGGAAGCTTCGATCCCCACGGATTTCGATAAAATTTGCAGGAGAGGCGTGAACACCAGGGGTCTGATTTCAGAAATTTACAACATTTTATCGGATACACGGGATGGGTCTGGTGAATCTTTTCTATATATGCGCAAGTGGGAGGCCGCCTTGGAGCGGCGTATTTCTCCCCGAGAGTCGTCTGTCATTTGGATGAATGCCGCAAAATCATCAGTGTGTACTCTCTACAGAGAAAATATCTATAAGATACTAATGCACTGGTATCACACTCCAGAGTTTCTGCATGGACTGAATCCCTCTATCCCTCCCTCCTGTTGGAGATGTGGGGGAAGCACTGGGTCTCTCGTCCACATATTTTGGTCATGCACAAAAATTGTGCCCTTTTGGGATCAGGTTAAGTCCCTCATCGATAAGGTATTGCATACAGACATAGAACTAAACCCGCTGGTGCTTCTCCTGGGTCACGGGGCGCCGGGTATGGGCAAACTTTCCAATAGATTATTGCAACATATCCTTACGGCGGCCAGATGCCTGATTGCGCGTCTTTGGAGACAGCCGAGTCCCCCTTCGCTTCAGATCCTCCTTGGACGGATCATGGATGTCAGAATGATGGAACACCTTACAGCCTTACTAAATGACTCGGTGGTGCGCTTCCAGGCTATATGGTCCCCGTGGAATTATTATGCAGCGGGATCCGACATGTAGTGTGACGGAGTTCGGATTTGATTTATCGATTTAACTGAGGTTTTTCCCCTTTTTTTTTTTCATTCTCTTTACTCCCTCCCCTCTACTTCTTACTGTCTTGTCTTTGTCATTTACGTCTTTGTAGAATTAAGGTCACTGATAACCTTATATCGTCTATATCTTTTATATCATTTTTTGTTCATGCATTCTATACAGAAACTAAATACCTGTAAGACCCTGTTTTGTTCTACAATATTTAATAAAATAAAAAATTTTATGGTTTAAAAAAAAAAAAAAGGCATATCAGCGGTCATTAAGGGTTTATATGCACTATTGCTGTTTGCTTACTTACACGAGGATATATGTTCATTTGGTTTCTATATTAGGTTTTGTCTGTTTAGTGACCAGTGGGAATATGCTCCTATACGTTGCATGTATACCAACTTATACTCCAATTCATGACTTTCAGTTTTGCTAATAAGATTCTATGTAGAGGAGCGATAGAGAAGGGAGGAGCTGGAGGCAGAGTTCCCCACTCCTCAATTCTATAAACAGTGGGGAAAATAAGTATTCCATACACTGCAGATTACACTGAAGTTTTCCCACCTACAAAGAGTGGAGAGGTCTGTAATTTTTATCGTAGATACACTTCAACTGTGAGAGCCAGAATTTAAAAAAAAAAGATAAGAAAATCACTTTGTATGATTATTACATAATTAAAGTGCATTTTATTGCACAAAATAGTATGTGATAATATAAAAAACAGAACTTAATATTTGGTACATAAATCTTAGTTAGCAATAACACAGGTGAGACGTTTCCTGTAGTTCTTGACTAACTTTGCACACACTGCAGCAGGGATTGTGGCCCCCTCCTCCATACAGATCTTCTTCAGATCTTTCAAGTATTGTGTTTGTCACTGGGCAACATTGAGTTTCAGCTCCCTCCAATCATTTTCTATTGTGTTCAGGTCTGGACTAAAGGTACCGTCACACTAAACGATATCGCTAGCGATCCGTGACGTTGCAGCGTCCTGGCTAGCGATATCGTTCAGTTTGACACACAGCAGCGATCAGAATCCTGCTGTGATGTCGTTGGTCGCTGCAGAAAGTCCAGCACTTTATTTCGTCGCTGGACTTCCTGCTGACATCGCTGAATCGGCGTGTGTGACGCCGATTCAGCGATGTCTTCGCTGGTAACCAGGGTAAACATCGGGTTACTAAGCGCAGGGCCGCGCTTAGTAACCCGATGTTTACCCTGGTTACCAGCGTAAAAGTAAAAAAAAAAAAAAAACACTACATACTTACCTTCCGCTGTCTGTCCCTCGGCGCTCTGCTTCTCTGCACTGTGTAAGCACAGCGGCCGGAAAGCAGAGCGGTGACGTCACCTCTGTGCTTTCCGGCCGCTGTGCTTACACAGGGCAGAGAAGCAGAGCGCCGAGGGACAGACAGCGGAAGGTAAGTATGTAGTGTTTTTTTTTTTTTTACTTTTACGCTGGTAACCAGGGTAAACATCGGGTTACTAAGCGCGGCCCTGCGCTTAGTAACCCGATGTTTACCCTGGTTACCAGCATAGTTGGTCGCTGGAGAGCTGTCTGTGTGACAGCTCTCCAGCGACCAAACAGCGACGCTGCAGCGATCCGGATCGTTGTCGGTATCGCTGCAGCGTCGCTTAGTGTGACGGTACCTTAAGCCACTCTGGACCTTGAAATGCTTCTTACGGAGCGACTCCTTAGTTGCCCTGGCTGTGTGTTTCAGGTCATAGTCATGCTGGAAGACCCAGCCATGACCCATCTTCAATGCTCTTAAGGGAAGGAGGTTGTTGGTCAAAATCTCACGAATCATGCAGTTCTCTTGTAACTTTTGCAGAAAAGCACTCCCAAAGTATGACGTTTCCACCACCATGCGTTAAGTGGTTTGTGACAGTATTCTTGGGGTTGTACTCCTCCTTCCAAACATGGCAATTGGAGTTGATAGCAAAAAGTTCTATTTTAGTCTCATTTGACCACATGACCTTCTCCCATGCCTCCTCTGGATCAATCAGATGGTCACTGGCGAACTTCAAACAGGCCTGGACATGTGCTGGCGTGAGCAGGGGGACCTTGCGTGCTCTGCAGAATTTTAATCCATGAAGGTATAACGTATTACTAATGGTAATGTTTGAGACTGTGGTCCCAGCTCTCTTCAGATCATTGAGCGCGTCCTCCCATATAGTTCTGGGGTGATCCCTGACCTTTCATCATTATCATACTTACCCCACGATGTGAGATCTTGCATGGAGCCCCAGACTGAGGAAGATTGACAGTCATCTTGTGTTTCTTCCATTTTCTAATAATAGCACCAACAGTTGTTGCCTTCTCACCAAGCTTCTTGCCTACGGTCATGTAGCACATTAAAGCCTTGTGCAGGTCTACAATTTTGTCCATGGTGTCATTAGACAGCTGTTTGGTCTTGGCCACGAAGGAGAGGTTGGAGTGTGATTTATTGTGTGGACAGATGTCTTTTATACAGGTAACTAATTCAAACAGGTGCAATTAATACAGGTAATGAGTACAAGGAAAAGGGAATCAAAGAAAAATTAACAGGTCTGTAAGAGCCTGTAATTCTTGCTGGTTAGTAATTGATCAAATACTTATTTCATACACATTTGAAGTGTACCTACAATAAAAATTACAGACCTCTCCATTCTTTGTAGGTGGGAAAACTGGCAAAATCGGTCGTGTATCAAATACTTATTTTCCCCACTGTAGAATCTTATAAAAAAAAAAAAAAAACTGCCATCTCCTATCTCTGTAATGTAAAAAAATCTGTCTTCACAGAGATTTTACCCGGGTAATTGAGAATTTTGAGAATGATTGATCAGTCCAGGAGAAAAAAAAAGCATATTTGTCTGAAAAGAAATATTACAAAGTTGCTTATTTTTATGTGTACTATTTATAAAATAGAAATTAATTATTCTTTAATCCCTTCAAGACATCCACTGTACATGTACGGTGCAAATCGGAAGTGGGTGTGTGGAGTGGGCTCACGAGGTGAGTTTGCCCCATAGTTTGCAGGAAATGGCTGTGGGTTACAGCCAGGAACTACTTACAACAACTTACGCTTTGCTCCGCCTGCAACTGTTAACCTGTTAAATGTTACCGTCAATCTCTGACAGTAGCATTAACAACGTGCTGGCATTGGGGCATGGCATTCTAATTACCCATCGCGCACCTGTGACAAGATTGCTGGTCGACGATGGATTACTGTTGCTCAAATACTTGCAAGAAGCTACAGACTTATTATACGTTGGAGGAGTTACATTGCGGTGTCAGCAGATGGCGCAGTTCTATCTGTTGATGCTTAATAATATGTAGTGTATTTAACGGTTTCTCTTGTTTAAACTGTCACTCTTTAGTATAGCAGCCATTTTAGGATAAGAATCGTTTTTCCTCTCTGTTGATGATCTATATAGTTCCTGTATGTCTCAAGTAAACTCTGGTTTCTCCCACAAATGTCCGACTGCTGTTACTTCTGCTGCAGTCAAACAAATCTGCAACAACTATGACAACAGGGGGTCTGTTGAAGACCTCTGTGTTTGTTATTACGCAGCTCCCTTGAAATCCAGCATGTGGTCAGGCTTCAAAGAAGACCGTACTTTATACTATATACAGCAATACTGTGGTAGTGCTGTACACAGTAAATGTGACCAGATGACTGCAGTTTCAAGATAACTACAGTCATGGACAAAAATTTTGAGAATGAGACAAATATTAATTTTTCAAAAGTCTGCTGCTTCATTTTTTCTAATGGCAATTTGCATATACTCCTGAATGTCAGAGTGATCAGCTTAACAGCAATTACTGTACTTGCAAAGTCAATATTTGCCCAGAAATAGAACTTTAACCCCAAAACACATTTCAACATCATTGCAGTCTTGCCTTAAAAGGAGCAGCTAACATCGTTTTAGTGATTGATCCATTAACACAGGTGTGGGTGTTGATGAGGACAGGGCTGGCGATCAATCAGTCATGATTAAGTAAGAATGACATCACTGGACACTTTAAAAGGAGGCTGGTGCTTTGTATCATTGTTTCTCTTCAGTTAACCATGGTTATCTCTAAAGAAACACGTGCAGCCATCATTGCACTGCACAAAAATTGCCTAACAGGGAAGAGTATTGCAGCTACAAAGATTGCACCTCAGTCAACAATCTATCGCATCATCAAGAACTTCAAGGAGAGAGCTTCCATTGTTGTCAAAAAGGCTCCAGGGCGCCCAAGAAAGACCAGCAAGCACCAGGACCGTATCTTAAAACTGTTTCAGCTGCGGGATCGGACTACCAGCAGTGCCGAGCTTGCTCAGGAATGGCAGCAGGCTGGTGTGAGTGCTTCTGCACGTACTGTGAGGCGGAGACTCTTTGAGCAAGGCCTGGTTTCAAGGAGGGCAGCAAAGAAGCCACTTCTCTCCAGAAAAAACATCAGGGACCGACTGATATTCTGCAAAAGGTACAGGGAGTGGACTGCTAAGGACTGGGGCAAAGTCATTTTCTCTGATGAATCCCCTTTTCCATTGTTTGGGACATCTGGAAAAAAGCTTATTTGGAGAAGAAGAGGTGAGCGCTACCACCAGTCTTGTCTCATGCCAACTGTAAAGCTTCCTGAAACAATTCCTGTGTGGGGTTGCTTCTCAGACAAGGGAATCGGCTCACTCACAGTCTTGCCTAAAAACACAGCCATGAATAAAGAATGGTACCAGAATGTCCTCCAAGAGCAACTTCTCCCAACCGTCCAAGAGCAGTTTGGCGCCCAACAATGCCTTTTCCAGCATGATGGAGCACCTTGCCATAAAGCAAAGGTGATAACTAAATGGCTCATGGAACAAAACATAAAGATTTTGGGTCCATGGCCTGGAAACTCCCCATATCTTAATCCCATTGAGAACTTGTGGTCAATCATCAAGAGACGGGTGGACAAACAAAAACCAACAAATTCTGGCAAAATGCAAGCATTGATTATGCAAGAATGGACTGCTATCAGTCAGGATTTGGTCCAGAAGTTGATTGAGAGCATGCCAGGGAGAATTGCAGAGGTCTTGAAGAAGAAGGGTCAACACTGCAAATATTGACTTGCTGCATTAACTCATTCTAACTGTCAATATAACCTATTGGTACTCATAATATGATTGCAATTATATTTTTGTATGTGATATAAACATCAGACAAACACTAATAAAAACCAGAGGGCAGCAGATCATGTGAAAATATAATTTTGGTGTCATTCTCAAAACTTTTGGCCATGACTGTAAGTGGACTAATAAATACAGTGAAAAGTTAAAAAAAAGTTTTAAAGAATTAAAAAAAAAAGTTTAAATCAACCCTCTTTTCTCCCATCATCGTAATTCGTACTGATGAGAATATTTTTTACTACACAAAAAAAAACAGTCCAAAAAAAAACAATGTCAAAATTGCATTTTTTCGCTTGGATTTTTTTCCCGGTTTCCAGGACACTACATGGCAAAATGAATGGTGTCGTTCAAAAGTATAACTCCTCCAGTAAAAAACAAGAGCTCCTATTTGGAAGTGCATTTGAACAGCAAGGTTGATTGCTGTTGAGGGGAACTAGAGAAAAAAAAAAAATCTATAAATCTTCAGCAGAGCGAGTGTGAGCGAGCTGAGTGTGACCTGAGCGTAAGTGTGGACGGCGGTAAGTGTGACTTGTGATTCAGTGAAGAGGTATTTGGTAAAGCCTTTAACAAATACCTGTGTGAATTGGTGTGAGTTGCTGAATTGGGGATAGCTATATTCATAAGGGTTAACTTAGGGTGGGGGCTCATAGTTAAGGGTTTATAAGGGGCAGCTGTTTGGGGCTCAAGTCCTTTTTGGAAGTGCATTTGAACAGCAAGGTTGATTGCTGTTGAGGGGAACTAGAGAAAAAAAAAATCTATAAATCTTCAGCAGATCGAGTGTGAGCGAGCTGAGTGCGACCTGAGTGTAAGTGTGGACGGCGGTAAGTGTGACTTGTGATTCAGTGACTTTGGAGTCAGGGAGTTTCCAAGGGAGGAATTACTGAATTGTGGTCTGATTTTTATTAATACTTTGTATTTATTTTTATTTTTTTATTGAACTGTTCTGTCTGGTGCAATCCACATTAGGAAATGTGCTCCACGATTGTTAATGCCATCCAGTGCACATCTTGCCACATGTATGCAGTCCTTGAGCAGCCGATCGAGGGTGCATACTGCTGTGCGAGATGTGAGCACGTTGTGCATTTGGAAACCCAGATTCTGACTTTAAATGTGCAGCTGGCAACACTGAGATCCATAGACAACATGGAGAGGAGTCTTCTGCTCACGGAGCAGACGCTCAATGGGACAGATGAGGGGGGGGATGGTAGGATGGAGCTGCAGGATGGTGAAGTAGGAAGCTGGGTGACAGTTAGGAAGCGGGGTAGAGGGAAGAGTGCCAGGGAGGCTAGTCCTGATCTGGAACACCCCAATAAGTTTGCTAAGTTGGCAGATGAGGGGGGTGCCAGTACAGGGGTAGCACTGCTGCAGCCAGGCATGTCCTCTGAAAGCCGGAGGAGTGACTGCTCCAGTAAGGAGGGAAATAGGAGAGCAGGGCAGGCCAGACAGGTGCTGGTAGTGGGCGATTCAATTATTAGGGGAACAGATAGGGCAATCTGTCACAAAGACAGGGATCGTCGAACGGTGTGCTGCCTACCTGGCGCTCGAGTCCGACACATCGCTGATCGGGTGGACAGATTATTGGGAGGGGCTGGTGAGGACCCAGCGGTCATGGTGCACATTGGCACTAATGACAAAGTTAGAGGTAGGTGGAAGGTCCTTAAAGATGATTTCAGGGAATTAGGCTGCAAGCTGAAAGCAAGGACCTCCAACGTGGTATTCTCCGAAATACTGCCTGTACCACGTGCCACGCCAGAGAGGCAACGGGAGATTAGGGAGGTTAATAAGTGGCTCAAGAATTGGTGTAGGAAAGAGGGGTTTGGGTTCCTGCAGAACTGGGCCGACTTCTCAGTTGGCTACAGGCTCTACGCTAGGGACGGGCTGCACCTCAATGGGGAGGGTGCAGCTGTGCTGGGGGAGAGAATGGCTAGAAGGTTGGAGGAGTGTTTAAACTAGGAATTGGGGGGAGGGTATTCATTTTATAGGAGGGGAAGATAGTGCAGACAGAGACCTGGGCACAAATAAGGAAGTTGGGGGTGGCGGTGGCATGGGGGGTGGGGTCAGAACAGTTAATAATTTAAGAAATAGAAGTACAGAGAGGAACATAAAGTGCATGTATACTAATGCCAGAAGCCTCGCCAACAAAATGGACGAATTAGAACTAATGTTGTTGGAGCATAATTATGACATGGTGGGGATATCTGAAACGTGGCTGGATGAGAGCCATGACTGGGCTGTTAACTTGCAGGGCTATAGCCTGTTTAGAAATGACCGTACAGATAAGCGAGGGGGAGGGGTGTGTCTATATGTAAAATCATCCTTAAAACCCATCCTGCGCGATAATATAGGTGAATTTAATGAAAATGTAGAATCCCTGTGGGTGGAGATAAGGGGAGGGGGAAAAAATAATAAATTACTGATAGGGGTTTGTTATAAATCTCCAAAAGTAATGGAAGCAATGGAGAATATCCTCGTAAAGCAAATAGATGAAGCTGCGACTCAAGGAGAAGTCATTATTATGGGGGACTTCAACTACCCTGAAATAGATTGGGGAACAGAAACCTGCAGTTCCAGCAAAGGTAATCGGTTTTTGACAATTATGAGAGACAATTACCTTTCACAACTGGTTCAGGACCCAACAAGAAGGGGGGCACTGCTAGACCTAATATTAACCAACAGGCCAGACCGCATATCAAATATAAGGGTTGGGGGTCACTTGGGAAATAGCGATCACAAAATAATAAGTTTTCATGTATCCTTTAAAAAGATGTGTAGTAGAGGGGTTACAAGGACACTAAACTTCAGGAGGGCAAATTTCCAACGGATGAGAGAGGATCTTGGTGCAATTAACTGGGACGATATCCTGAGACACAAAAATACACAAAGAAAATGGGAGACGTTTATTAGCATCCTGGATAGGACCTGTGCACAGTATATACCGTATGGGAATAAACATACTAGAAATAGGAGGAAACCAATATGGCTAAATAGAGCTGTAAGGGGCGCAATAAGTGACAAAAAGAAAGCATTTAGAGAATTAAAGGAAGTAGGTAGTGATGAGGCATTAAATAAATACAAAAAATTAAATAAATTCTGTAAAAAGCAAATCAAGGCAGCAAAGATTGAGACAGAGAGACTCATTGCCAGAGAGAGTAAAAATAATCCTAAAATATTCTTTAACTACATAAATAGTAAGAAACTAAAAAATGATAGTGTTGGCCCCCTTAAAAATAGTCTGGGTGAGATGGTGGATGAGGATGAGGAAAAAGCCAATATGCTAAATGACTTTTTTTCATCAGTATTTACACAAGAAAATCCCATGGCAGACAAAATGTCTAGTGATAAAAATTCCCAATTAAATGTCACCTGCTTAACCCAGCAGGAAGTGCGGCGGCGTCTAAAAATCACTAAAATTGACAAATCTCCGGGCCCGGATGGGATACACCCTCGAGTACTGCAGGAATTAAGTACAGTCATTGATAGACCATTATTTTTAATCTTTAAAGACTCCATAATAACAGGGTCTGTGCCGCAGGACTGGGGTATAGCAAATGTGGTGCCAATATTCAAAAAGGGAACAAAAACTGAACTCGGAAATTATAGGCCAGTAAGCTTAACCTCTACTGTGGGTAAAATCCTGGAGGGCATTCTAAGGGACGCTATACTGGAGTATCTGAAGAGGAATAACCTCATGACCCAGTATCAGCACGGGTTTACTAGGGACTGTTCATGTCAGACTAATTTGATCAGTTTCTATGAAGAGGTAAGTTCCGGATTGGACCAAGGGAACCCAGTGGATGTAGTGTATATGGACATTTCAAAAGCTTTTGATACGGTGCCACACAAAAGGTTGATACATAAAATGAGAATAATGGGGATAGGGGAAAATATGTGCAAGTGGGTTGAGAGCTGGCTCAGGGATAGGAAACAAAGGGTGGTAATTAATGGAACACACTCGGACTGGGTAGCGGTTAGCAGTGGGGTACCACAGGGGTCAGTATTGGGCCCTCTACTTTTTAACATATTTATTAATGACCTTGTAGGGGGCATTCAGAGTAGAATTTCAATATTTGCAGATGACACTAAACTCTGCAGGGTAATCAATACAGAGGAGGACAATTTTATATTACAGGATGATTTATGTAAACTAGAAGCTTGGGCTGATAAATGGCAAATGAGCTTTAATGGGGATAAATGTAAGGTCATGCACTTGGGTAGAAGTAATAAGATGTATAATTATGTGCTTAATTCTAAAACTCTGGGCAAAACCGTCAATGAAAAAGACCTGGGTGTATGGGTGGATGACAAACTCATATTCAGTGGCCAGTGTCAGGCAGCTGCTACAAAGGCAAATAAAATAATGGGATGCATTAAAAGAGGCATAGATGCTCATGAGGAGAACATAATTTTACCTCTATACAAGTCACTAGTTCGACCACACTTAGAATACTGTGCACAGTTCTGGCCTCCGGTGTTTAAGAAAGACATAGCTGAACTGGAGCGGGTGCAGAGAAGAGCGACCAAGGTTATTAGAGGACTGGGGGGTCTGCAATACCAAGATAGGTTATTACACTTGGGGCTATTTAGTTTGGAAAAACGAAGACTAAGGGGTGATCTTATTTTAACCCCTTAGTGACCGAGCCAAATTTTTGAAATCTGACCAGTGTCACTTTATGTGGTAATAACTCTGCAACGCTTCAACAAATCCCAGTGATTTTGAGATTGTTTTTTCGTGACACATTATACTTTATGATAATGGTAAATTTAGTTCAACATTTTTTGTGTTTATTTATAAAAAATATAAAAAATTTGAGAAAAATGTTAAAAAATTAGCAATTTTCTAAATTTGAATGATTATCCCTTTAATCCAGATAGTCATACCACAGCAAACCATTAATAAATAACATTTCCCACATGTCGGCTTTACATCAGCACCATTTGTAAAATGTTATTTTATTTTGTTAGCATTTTAGGAGGTTTAAAAATGTAGCAGCAATTTTTCATTTTTTCAAAGAAATTTACCACATTTATTTTTTTAGGGACTTATCCATGTTTGAAGTGACTTTAGGGGTCCCATATATTGGGAAACCCCCAAACGTGATACCATTTTAAAAACAGCACCCCTAAACATATTGAAAACTGCTGTCAGGTAGTTTATTAACCCATCAGGTGCTTTACAGGAATTAATGCAAAGTGACATGACAGAAATGAAAATGTGTATTTTTACCACCTAAATGGCCCTAACTTTTGAACAGGTTACAACAGCCGTCAGACTCTAAGGCCGCTATTTGGTCATGAATTGCCATCGCAAACATCAGGACAACAAAATCATGATCTGAGGGCACCAATTGGGATAAAGAAGAAGCCCCCACACTCTGTTAACCATTTATAATGATGTAGTCACTATTGACAGCAGCATCTAAGGGGTTAAACAGATTTAGAAGGTGCAAATACTGATCGTGGCTGATACAGCAAGTTGTCAGCTATAGTGTACAACCAACAGATGCTGGATTGTCATCTGTATGGGGAGGCCATTCTCTTATATGTCAGGTCAGTTAAAAGGCGTATTGGCGGTCATTAAGGGGTTAATGTATAAATATATGAGGGGACAGTACAAAGACCTTTCTGATGATCTTTTTAATCATAGACCTGAAAAAGGGCCAAGGGGGCATCCTCTGCGGTTGGAGGAAAAAAGGTTTAAGCATAATAACAGACGCGGATTCTTTACTGTAAGAGCAGTGAGACTATGGAACTCTCTGCCGTATGATGTTGTAATGAGTGATTCATTACTTAAATTTAAGAGGGGACTGGATACCTTTCTGGAAAAGTATAATGTTACAGGGTATATATACTAGATTCCTTGATAGGGCGTTGATCCAGGGAACCAGTCTGATTGCCGTATGTGGAGTCGGGAAGGAATTTTTTTCCCCAATGTGGAGCTTACTCTTTGCCACATGGGTTTTTTTTGCCTTCCTCTGGATCAACATGTTAGGGCATGTTAGGTTAGGCTATGGGTTGAACTAGATGGACATATAGTCTTCCTTCAACCTTAATAACTATGTAACTATGTCTATGTGAAAAGAAAAATAAAAAAAAAAAGTTATGGCTCTGGGAAGAAAAAGAGGAAAAAACGAAAATGCAAAAATGGAAATTAGTCGCGTTGTGAAGGGGTAAAGAGATTTTTTAATGCACATTTTTAAAACATAAAAAAAAAACGTTGTTCTTGCTGTTATCATAATACCCTGTTGAATAAATTTAGCATGTCACTGACACAGCATGGAGAGGAGCATTAAAAAAAAACCTTGCTGAATTTTTTTCCAGTTCACCCTACAATAAAACACAAAAAGAAATAGAACAATTGCACTTATAAGTCATCCCAAAAAAAGACACAGCCACATATGCAAATGGAAATTAATGCGAGGTCAAAAGGCCCAAAAATTGATGTAGCAATAAGCCATTCTATATGGTAGGCCTTCAGTGATTTAATAACTGGCACTAGATCAATTTGATGCAAACTACAGCATTAGCTGGGTGCACATTGCCTTTAAATAAACTTCCGGGTATTTTTAAAACGTCAGAAAAATAGAAATATAGCCGCTTGCAAATCAGAATGATAAAAAGGTCAAATGTCTAATTAATCTTTTAGAAGTCCACTTGAAAAATGTCACAAAGGTCATTACCATATTTTTTATGTTATGGGCTGCAAGTCTATTGAACTGCAGCTATGAGAAAAGGGTCATGTCTGTTTATTAGCTTTTACTTTTTATTTTTCTTTAATTTGGTCACATGCATATATGTGAAGAGTGTTAAAGGGAACCTGTCCCCCCCACCCCCCTTCCCCGGCGTTTTTAACTAAAAGAGCTACCTTGTGCAGTACTAATGCTGCATTCTGTCAAGGTGTCTCTTTTAGTTGGGGTCCCTTCCAACGCTGAACTATTCGCTTTTATAATTTGCCCCTCATATCTGTAGTGTGCCCAGGGGGCATGTCTTTTCCCCTGGACACAAACGCCTCCAAGCCATCACTCAGGCCCTGCGTGCGCCGCCTTCACTTCCTTCATTAACATCCCCGATGCCTGCGCTGTAAGTTCCCATCATGTGATGGGAGTTGAAGGGCAGCGCAAACTGCGCATGTCCGAAAAAAAAACTTACAGCGCAAGCTCCGGGAACGTAAATGACTGCAGAGGAGGCGGCGCCCGGCGCGGCTAAGGGATGGCTGAGAGGCGTTTGTGTCCGGGGGGAAAAGACATGCCCCCTGGACAGACTACAGGTAGGAGGGGCAAATTATAAAAATGAATAGTTCAGCGTTGGAAGGGACCACAACTAAAAGAACCACCTTGACAGAATGCAGCATTAGTGCTGCACAAGGTGGCTCTTTTAGTTGAAAACGCCATGGTGGGGGTGACAGGTTCCCTTTAACCCCTTTGCACACACTACCATTCATGTACATCACAGCCAGGGTGCACGTGTATGGAACGGCCAAAAGAGCTGTACTTGCTTTATGATGGGCGAGATGCCGGTTGTAGTGCATAGCCAGGATCTACCTGTAACATCAGAGATTGGCGTTAGCTGCAAGCACTGCAACTTAACTATTTAAAAACAGCTGTCAGTCATTGCATCATTTAAATAGAACAATCAGCAATACGCGAACTCACCGACACTCAGCGCCGCGATTATGGGAGATTGATGGGTTATGGCAGCTGGGGGCCTGCCGCCATCTTAGTAGTTGTTTGGAGCTCAGCAATCGGCTGACGGTGATTTATATCATATACTGCAATACTATAGTAATGCAGTATATGGTATAAGCAATCAAATTATAGCAGATTAAAGTTTCTTTAAAAAAAGTAGGTACAAATTAAAAAAAAATATTTTAAAAAAGATAAAAATGTTAAGAGCTTCCATAATCAGCTGTTTATACCACATACTAATATCATATATGCAAAGTCAAAAATATTGAGAAAATCCATAACTTTCTTTTAAAAATTCTTGGTGCCATTTTAAAGAAACCCATTGCCAATTTTCTATGCAAATTAGCCCTCTTGCCTCTCTTCCCTATTCCCTGCCCACAGCCTGCCTCTTGTCAGTGACTGACAAGACACTCTTGTTCCTGTTAACTGCCCCTGCCCGAGATCTAGCACAAGTGCCATAATTCCGGAAGGCCATGCATGAAAAGTAAGGTCCAGGTGAAGAAGACTGAGTGTCTGGTATTATTGGCATATTTTGCAGATTGTGCTAAACAATGACTGTCTTCTACACTCCTGCTGTTTGTTCCCACACTGATAGTCTTGATGAAGAAGACTTTCAATTATCAATGTCTTAAGGTACTGTCACACTAGACGATATCGCTAGCGATCCGTGACGTTGCAGCGTCCTCGCTAGCGATATCGTCCAGTGTGACAGGCAGCAGCGATCAGGCCCCTGCTGGGAGATCGCTGGTCGGGGAAGAAAGTCCAGAACTTTATTTCGTCGCTGGACTCCCCGTAGACATCGCTGAATCGGCGTGTGACACCGATTCAGCGATGTCTTCACTGGTAACCAGGGTAAACATCGGGTTACTAAGCGCAGGGCCGCGCTTAGTAACCCGATGTTTACCCTGGTTACCAGCGTAAAAAAACAAACAGTACATACTTACATTCAGCTGTCTGTCCCTTGCCGTCTGGTTCCTGCACTGACTGCTGGCCGTAAAGTGAAAGCAGAGCACAGCCACAGCAGTGAGTCACCGCTGTGTGACTCACCGCTGTGCTGTGCTTTCACTTTCACTTTACGGCCAGCAGTCAGTGCAGGAACCAGACGGCAAGGGACAGCTGAATGTAAGTATGTACTGTTTGTTTTTTTACGCTGGTAACCAGGGTAAACATCGGGTTACTAAGCGCGGCCCTGCGCTAAGTTACCCGATGTTTACCCTGGTTACCGGGGACCTCGGGATCGTTGGTCGCTGGAGAGCTGTCTGCGTGACAGCTCTCCAGCGACCAAACAGCGACGCTGCAGCGATCGGGATCGTTGTCGGTATCGCTGCAGCGTCGCTAAGTGTGACGGTACCTTTATGTACCCCAAAATGACATCATGAAAACTTCAGCTCTGCATGCAAAAAAGGACACCCTGACACAGCACTATCGACTGAAAATGTAGAAAGTTACAGGTCTCAAAAAATGGTGACATTTTCTTTTTTTTACAAATTTCATAATGTTTTTTCACTACTAAAATATTTTTAAAAATGCTACACGTTTGGTATAACTATGTTCATATTGACCTGAAGAATCATACTGCCAGGTCATTTTTACTGCACAATGAACTCAATAAAAAGAAAATCCCCAAAACAGTGACAGAATTGCAGTTTTTGCATAATTTCATCCCCATTAAAAAGGGTTTCTTTTCACGACATAGTAAAATGAATGATGTAATTCAAAACTACAACTTGTCGCATAAAAAAAAACAAGAAATATGAGGAAAAAGGAGAAAAAAAATAGTTGTCAAAAATGACAAATTGCCCAGTCCCAAAGGGGTTAAATAACAGAAAAACAGAACATTTTCTGAAGTGTTACACTAGATGGTCTGGATCTCTGACCTACTATGCTGATTTACATCACAACAAAAAGCAACTAGGGGTAGTAGCATGTTAGCAAACAAAACTAACTGTACATTTAGTAACTTACTAATAATTTAAATACCCAAATCTTGGAATTCCTTGGTACCGGTTAACATAAAATGCATATAATGTCAGTGTAAAAAGCCAGATCCACAAAGAGAATACAGTGGAAAATGTATTATTCATGAGCAGTTCACTCTAATGAATAATACAGACCTTCAGAGCGGTCTTTGCATTTCCCTTACCTAATAATGCTTTATTATAGCCTTGTTTAAGCTTTCATCCACATAACACCTTTCCATTTGTTACAGATTCAAGCATTTAGCATACAGTACTCCAAATATAAGACCTAGACATGATGTTTTAATTTAGACCATTACATTGGAATTATATAACAGTTAATTTTAAACAGCAATTTTGGGGGTTTTCCTTAATCAATAGTCCAATAAAAATAATGCTTCTCTCCCAATGATCACTACTAGGCCGGGATCACACATATGCGAGATACGGCCGAGTCTCGCAGATGAAAACCCAGCTCTTGCGCCGGCACTCAGGAGCGGAGCGTGCGGCCGCACAGCAATACATGGAGCTGCACGCGCAAGAGCTGGGTTTTCACCTGCGAGACTCGGCCGTATCAAGCTGTCCTGCAGGCTCAGGGTGCAGTGTCAGCGCAAACCATCTGTTGACATTGGAATTAAATGAAATGCTATGGCAAGAGACCCAGGAGAACCCCACTGTTGACACAGACATAAAAAGCTGGACTTCAGTTTGCCAAAATGTACATGAGTAAGCCAAAATCCTTCTGGAAAAGTGTCTTACGGATAGATGAGAGCAAGATAGAGCTTTTTGGTAAAGCAAATCATCCTACTGTTTAAACGAAAATGAAATGAGGCCTACAAAGGAAAACAAAAAACAGTACCTACAGTCAAATATTGCAATGTTTCAAAGATGTTCTGGGGTTGTTTTGCTGCCTCTGACACTGGGTTTCTCGATTGTGTGCAAGACATCATGAAACCTGAAAATTACCAAAGGAGTTTGGGTCACAATGTAGTGCCCATTGTCACAAAGGTGGGTTTCTGTCCTAAGTCAGAGGTCTTCCAGCAGGACAATGACCGCAAAAATACTTCAATAAAGCACCCAGAATTGGATAGAAACACAGCGCCGGAGAGTTCTAAAGTGGCCAGTAATAAGTCCAGATCTAAATCCCTTTGAACACCCGTGGAGAGATCTTAGGCTATGTGCACACGTTGCGGATTAGCCTTAGGAATTTCTGGTGCGGATTCTGCCTCTCCTGGCAGAAAACGCACCTGCGGATTTGTCACGTTTTTTGTGCGGTTCCACAGCGTTTGTGCTGCGGTTTTTACCCCTGCAGTTTTCTATAATGGAATGGGTACAAAAACGCTGCTGATTCACAAAAAAGAAGTGACATGCTACTTCTTTTAAACCGCAGCGTTTCCGCAGCGGATTTTCCGAAAAGTGTGCACAGCAGTTTTTTTTCTCATTGATTTACATTGTACTGTAAATCAATTGCGGATCTCCAGCGTTTCTGCACCTCAAAAAACGCTGCGGATCGGCAGAGAATCCGCAACGTGTGCACATACCCTTAAAATTGCTGTTGAGAGAATGCACACTTCAAATATGATAAACCTGGAGCAGCTTGCAAAGGAAGAGTGTGAAGTGTCTTCTTTGTGCAAAAACGGCGCAAAGACGACAATTCAAGAAAAACACTGCCAGCGTCAACTGTTTTAAAAACAATGCGGGCGTACTGACGGCTAAAAGATGTCATATGCACACCCCTAAAACTAGTAACAGCAACGCTATGTTCACACAACACAACACATTTTTGCAGAATTCCGTCGCAAAATTCACACAAAACTCTGGTTTCCAAAGCATTACTCAATTTGCTCCACAGCGTGTGGATGAAAGTTCACATGGGTCAGATATTTTGCAGAAATCTAAATCGGGTGCTGCAGGAACAGCAACAACAAAAAAACATTCAGATGAATAGAGTTGACTTTCAGTCGCAGAAAAGTCGGTATGTGCTTTATCCTAGCAGCACAAGGTAACAGCAGTTATATTTTCCACTTTTGTGGAACTGCCGTGTCCTCTTTATTATGAATTGCGTGCTGGATTAATATGACGCAACAGCCACCTCTATACATAGTGGCACAGGCATTTCAGTTTGTGAAATTGTAATATTTAAAGTTACAATTAAATAAGCAATGTTACTAACAAAACCATTAAAGGACCAAGATATTCAAAAAGACAATAAGCTAATGTCTGCAGGCTACAGAAATACTTTTGCCTGCTTAGCTGTCAGATAATAAAGCTTTTACACAGTGAACTTGGGACCTTTTTACATGTCATTGTGTCTACACTAATGACAAGTTCACGAATGTAAGGGATTTCCAGTCATAATAAATTTACATCTATTGTGAGTGACAAAAGACAAATGTGAAACTCAAGCTCTCACCATTATAAGAAAGGAGTACACTATATACACGTATATTTATATATGAATATATCTGATGGCCATAAGAGTGAGCTTGGGTTTCACTATTTTCTTTTCTGACAATACATGTTGTATTAACTTTCTTACATTGATATAGACACTTACACAAGTACACATATACTGATCAGGCACAGCATACCATAGATTCCTCCCTACCTCGTGTTGTGAAAACAGATCAGACTCAAGACCTATGAAGGTGTCCTGTAGTATCTGGGTCAGGGTGTTAGCACAAGATCTGCAGGTAAATGTCATTTAAATCATGTTAGGCTGATTTACCAGGGCTACAGAGAGAAAATTGCATAATATTCTCTATGTAGCAGCTTGCTTCTTATCATTGGGACTGTGCAGAGGGCCCTGTAAGGCTGTGTGCCCACGTTGTGTTTTTTATGCGTTTCTGCTGCGTTTTTTGCCACAGCGGAAACGTATAAAAACCGCATTCCCTTGCAATCCTATGGGATTCTGCAGTTGCTGTGCCCATGCTGCGGATTTTCCCACTGCGGAATCGCATAGCGGTAAAATCCGCAGCATGTTCATTATTTCTGCGGAATCGTGACGATTCCGCAGCCATAGGATTGCATTGAAATGCTCACTTTATGCATGTGGCTATGCCCACCATGCGTAAAGTGAGCGCTTCATGTGCGGATGGTACCCGGGATCTGCAGGAGAGGAGACTCTCCTCCAGGCCCTCGGGAACCATATTTCTGTAAAAAAAAAAAATGAAAAAATTAAAAATGGGGATATACTTCCATCTGATGGCCCCCGGAGTCCTCCCGCTTCTCAGCGGTGCACGCGGTGACTTCTATTCTCAGGGATGCATTGCGCGAATCACCTGGGATGACGTCGCGGTGACGCGACCGTGATGTCACAAAGGTCCTTCGCGCAAAGCATTCCTGGGAACGTAACGTACCGGGAGTGTCGCTGAGGAGATCGGGGGCCGTCGGAAGGTGAGAATATCCTTTTTTTTTTTATTATTATTATTATTATTATTATTTTTAACATTATATCTTTTACTATTGATGCTGCATAGGCAGCATCAATAGTAAAAAGTTGGTCACTTGTCAAGCACTATGCTTGACAAGTGTGACTAACCTGTCAATCACTTTTCCAAGCAATGCTTCAAATCGCTTAGAAAAAGCACGCATTCTGCAAGCTAAAAACGCTTGCAAAACGATCGTGTTTTGCAGGAAAACGCATGCGAATTCTGCATGCGTCTTACCCGCAGCAGGGAGTTGCGGAAATGCTAAAAGTCAAAGCTCACTACATGTCGAGTACGCAGTGATCAATCTCCCTGCATTTTGACTACATGAGGAATAATACTATATCTGGCTTGAGCAGGCGCTATTCACTCTATTAGAGTTTAAGCAGTTTCTGTGTGTACTTTGGCATCTTTCTATATATTGCACCTTCACCTTCGCCCTTTCGGTAGGCTTCTAATGGCAGCTAGTGTAATGTAATCAGATCTATAGTCAGAGGTAAAAAAAGAAAAAGAAAAAGTGTCTGGTGAATCGTGAAATAAGATACCTAATATACTAGAGTATAAGCCGACCCCCTAATTTTGCAACAAAAAAATGGGAAAACTTATTGACTCGAGTATAAGCCTAGGGTGGAAAATGCAGCAGCTGCCGGTAAATATCAAAAATAAAAATAGATACCAATAAAAGTAAAATTAATTGAGACATTAGTAGGTTAAGTGTTTTTGAATATCCATATTGAATCAGGAGCCACATATAATGCTCCATGCAGTTCATGATGGGCCCCATAAGATGCTCCATACAGTTCATGATGGGCCCCATAAGATGCTCCATACAGTTGATGATGGGCCCTATAAGACGCTCCATACAAAATACACCCCATTTAATGCTCCATAAAGTTTATGATGGGCCCCATAAGATGCTCCATATTAAAATATGCTCCATATAATGCTGCACAAATGTTGATTATGGCCCCATAAGATGCTCCATATAAAATATGCCACATATAATGCTCCATACAGTTCATTATGGCCCCATAAGATGGTCCATATAACAATGTGCCACATATAATGCTCCATACAGTTCATTATGGCCCCATAAGATGGTCCATATAACAATGTGCCCCATATAATGCTCCATACAGTTCATTATGGCCCCATAAGATGCTCCATATAACAATGTGCCCCATATAATGCTCCATGCAGTTCATTATGGCCCCATAAGATGCTCTATATAACAATGTGCCACATATAATGCTCCATGTAGTTCATTATGGCCCCATAAGATGCTCCATATAACAATGTGCCCCATATAATGCTCCATGCAGTTCACTATGGCCCCATAAGATGCTCCATATAACAATGTGCCACATGTAATGCTCTATGCAGTTTATTATGGCCCCATAGATGCTCCATATAACAATGTGCCATATATAATGCTCCATACAGACCATTATGGCCCCATAAGATGCTCCATATAACAATGTGCCACATGTAATGCTCCATGCAGTTCATTATGGCCCCATAGATGCTCCATATAACAATGTGCCACATGTAATGCTCCATACAGACCATTATGGCCCCATAAGATGCTCCATATAATAATGTACCACATGTAATGCTCCATGCAGTTCTTTATAGCCCCATAAGATGCTCCATATAACAATGTGCCACATGTAATGCTCCATGCAGTTCATTATGGCCCCATAAGATGCTCCATATAACAATGTACCACATGTAATGCTCCATGCAGTTCTTTATAGCCCCATAAGATGCTCCATATAACAATGTGCTACATGTAATGCTCCATACAGTTCATTATTGCTCCATATAAAAATGTGCCACATGTCTGTTCAGGCAGAGGGCGGCGCGCACACTAATACGTCATTGCGCCCTCTGACATGAACGGTCACTGCAGAGGACGCAGAAGACGGGGAGGCAGTGGAACTAGGTAAGGTGAATATGACATACTCACCTGCTCCCAGCGCGGTCCCTGGCAGCTTCTCCCGGACAGATGGTCTCCGGCGCCGGCAGCTCTTCCTCTGTTTAGCGGGAATGGAGTCCATATTCATTACTTTAAATGAGCGGTACCACGTGACCGCTGAACAGAGGAAGAGCTGCGGGCGCCGGAGACCATAGGACATGCAGGGACCGAACCAGGAGCAGGTGAGCATGTGACCGTCGTCGCTCTCCCTCACCCGCCGACCATGACTCGAGTATAAGCCGAGAGGAGCACTTTCAGCCCAAAAAAATGGGCTGAAAATCTCAGCTTATACTCGAGTATATACGGTACATTATAAAGTTTGTACTGTACTTGTCCTGTTGATCAATAAATAAAGTTCAGTTCATATTCAAGAAATAAAGAAAAAAAAACAAATGGAAAAAAAAAACACAACCACCAAAGCTCATCAATAAAACAACAAAGATAGATATGCAAATAAGGATTAGTTTGTAACTTATAGGAAACCTTTAAGCTGGATTGTGCTGGGTAACCTACAGACAGTGTCAGGTTGGCGCCATTATACTGATTAAAATGATACATTGGTTGATGAAATCCATCTTGTGGTTGTTTATTCTGTATTTGTCGTTTTCAGTTAATGATATGCTCGTGCTTTGGGGCGGCCTGTGAAGGGGGTCTTCATGTGATGCTCTGCTTACATATTCATCTCTATGGCTTCTGACAGATCACTGATCCCTTAGTGACCTGCCCCCTATTTTACATAATGAATATTATATATATTAAATAAATAATTTAATTATTTTATTTGATGCTATAAATTCATTTAAAAAAATCTCAGATGTCTCAAAATGGCTCTGCTGGCGAATGCAGTAGCATCTATCGGATAGCCAATAGATGCTACTGCGCAGGCTTCGACAGTGCTATCTTGCTAGAGACAATTTTTTTTCTCTAGCAGGATGGAGCCGCTGGCGCCTGCGTAATAGCATCTTTTGGATCGCCAATAGCTACTACTCTGCAGGCACTGCCAGCGCCATTTTGAGATTTTTTCAGATTTTTTAATGAATTTATTTATAGCATCAAATAAAATAATTAAATGCACATTATATAAGCGATGATGCTGCAGTGCAGGCGCCGCCGGCAGCGCCTGCCTGCCTAGGGAGATTTAATTTTTAATATATAATAATCATTATGTAAAATAGGGGGCAGGTCACAGAGATCAGAGATCTGTCAGAAGCCATGCAGATGAATAGCTAAACAAAGCACCACATGAAGACCCCCACACACACAGGCCACCCGGGAAGCACAAGCATATCAATAACTCAGAACTGAAAATAAAGATTAACCCCTTCATGACCGGGGGATTTTTCGTTTTCCCGTGTTCGTTTTTCGCTCCCCTCCTTCCCAGAGCCATAACTTTTTTATTTTTCCGTCAATTTGGCCATGTGAGGGCTTACTTTTTGCGGGACGAGTTGTACTTTTGAACGACATCATTGGTTTTAGCATGTCGTGTACTAGAAAACGGGAAAAAAATTCCAAGTGCGGTGAAATTGCAAAAAAAGTGCAATCCCACATTGGTTTTTTGTTTGGCTTTTTTGCTAGGTTCACTAAATGCTAAAAATGACCTGCCATTATGATTCTCCAGGTCAGTACGAGTTCATAGACACCAAACATGACTAGGTTATTTTTTATCTAAGTGGTGAAAAAAAATTCCAAACTTTGCTAAAAAAAAAAAAAAAAAAAAAAAAATTGCGCCATTTTCCGATACTCGTAGCGTCTCCATTTTTCATCATCTGGGGTCGGTTGAGGGCTTATTTTTTGCGTGCCGAGATGACGTTTTTAATGATAGCATTTCGGTGCAGATACGTTCTTTTGATCGCCCGTTATTGCATTTTAATGCAATGTCGTGGCAACCAAAAAAAACGTAATTCTGGCGTTTCGAATTTTTTTCCCGCTACGCTGTTTAGCGATCAGGTTAATACTTTTTTTTAATTGATAGATCAGGCGATTCTGAGCGCGGCGATACCAAATATGCGTAGATTTGATATTTTTTTTATTGATTTATTTTGATTGGGGCGAAAGGGGGGTGATTTAAACTTATGTTTTTTTTATTTTTTTCACATTTTTTTAAACTTTTTTTTTTTAACTTTTGCCATGCTTCAATAGCCTCCATGAGAGGCTAGAAGCAGGCATAGCACGATCGGCTCTGCTACATAGCAGCGATCTGCTGATCGCTGCTATGTAGCAGAATTGCACGTGTGCTGTGAGCGCCGACCACAGGGTGGCGCTCACAGCGACGGGCAATCAGTAACCATAGAGGTCTCAAGGACCTCTATGGTTACCATTCACAAGCATCGCCGACCCCCGATCATGTGACGGGGGTCGGCGATGACGGCATTTCCGGCCGCCCGGCCGGAAGCGGTAGTTAAATGCCGCTGTCTGCGTTTGACAGCGGCATTTAACTAGTTAATAGGTGCGGGCAGATCGCGATTCTGCCCGCGCCTATTACGGGCACATGTCAGCTGTTCAAAACAGCTGACATGTCCCGGCTTTGGTGCGGGCTCACCGCGGAGCCCTGCATCAAAGCAGGGGAGCCGGCATCGGACGGTATAGTACGTCCGATGCCGGTAAGGGGTTAAACAACAACCACAAGACGGATTTCATCAACCAAGGGATCGTTTTAACCAAGGAAACACCTGTCCACAGGCCGTCCCAAAGCACAAACATGTTTCTCATCATAGAGACAAAGAGAGACAAACTGTTTGTGCTTCGGGGCGGCCAGTGGGCAGGTCTCTTAATGGTTTCTCTGGTTTAGAGCAAGAAGTTAAGACTCTGCCTACAGTCTCGCCCCAGAGCACAGGCATATCATTAGCTGCAAATTTCTAACACTGATTACACAAGAACCACAAGACGGATTTTTTCACTCCAGGTATCATTTTAATCAGTCAACCTGTCAGAGTCTGTAAGTTACTTAGCAAAATCCTGATGACAGGTTCGCTTTAATGCTCTACTGTCCTTGCTGATTATAGGTATACACACCTTAGAACTGGTAAAATGAAAAGATTATAAAAATATTTGCTTGACTATTTCACACTTGACTGATACCTGCTGAAAAGTTAAGAATCCAAGTTGGATTTTTACAGCCAGTTTTTTGTCTGAATAGTACTGTATATTTATTGTGCTCGCTTATCGAGCATGCATGGGCTATGATAATCCTTTATTTTAGATGGGATATTGTTTTTCATTTAATACATTAATTCCCTAGAAAAATAGTATGCTTAGAGTTCTTAGGTACATGTAAGCGCCAGCATCCTGAAACATGGGTGGTGTACCTTCAAGCAAACGGATGATTGCATAAATTCCACAGCTTTTTCCTAAAAATGTTTAAAAACATTTTTCTGGAGTGTTTACACACATGTGATGCCCCAGGGTCCTGGTTGTAACAGTGGCATTGCTTTCCTCACGGGGAAAGTGATGTCACGCTTGGAAGCAATATTTTCTCAGCTTAAGGATGGCTTGTTTCACCTGCATGGAGAGCTCCTTTGACTGCATGTTTACTTCACAGCAAAACCTTCCAAATGCAAGCGCCACACCTCAAATCAACTCCAGGCCTTTTGTCTGCTTAATTGAGAATGACATAACGAAGGGACACCTGTCCATGAAATAGCCTTGGAGTCAATTGTCCAATTACTTTTTGTCTCTTTAAAAACAGGGTGGCACATGTTAAGGAGCTGAAACTCCTAAACCCTTCATCCAATTTTCATGTGGATACCCTCAAATGAAAGCTGAAAGTCTGAACTTCAACTGCATCTGAATTGTTTTGTTTAAAATTCATTGTGGTAATGTCTATAACCAAAATTAGAAAAATGTTGTCTCTGTCCAAATATATATGGACTTAACTGCAACTGAGAGGACCTTGCTAAGAAGCCATAGGCAGTAAGTAACTACGCCACAGTGCTATAATTAAAGCTTTTAACTCCACCTGGTAAAGCTGGACTCTAAACTCGCTTCCAAGCCGGCCGGACCCTGCCTGTACCTGTGATTTGGTGCCCTGGACTGTGGCTGCCTGCTACCATCAGTAAACCAGGTAAAAAGACTTCACAAGTGCGTCCTTGGTTCTTTACTGCACCACTCACCTTCTTCCATCTATTCACTGGGAGCCCTGGGGACCTACTTGTGGGAAGTTATACCATCTGGCTGCCATAACTTCACCCCAGAGGACCCCTTTAACCCCTTCATGACCCAGCCTATTTTGACCTTAAAGACCTTGCCGTTTTTTGCAATTCTGACCAGTGTCCTTTTATGAGGTAATAACTCAGGAACGCTTCAACGGATCCTAGCGGTTCTGAGATTGTTTTTTCGTGACATATTGGGCTTCATGTTAGTGGTAAATTTAGGTCAATAAATTCTGCGTTTATTTGTGATAAAAACGGAAATTTGGCGAAAATTTTGAAAATTTCGCAATTTTCACATTTTGAATTTTTATTCTGTTAAACCAGAGAGATATGTGACACAAAATAGTTAATAAATAACATTTCCCACATGTTTACTTTACATCAGCACAATTTTGGAAACAAAATTTTTTTTTGTTAGGAAGTTATAAGGGTTAAAATTTGACCAGCGATTTGTCATTTTTACAACGAAATTTACAAAACCATTTTTTTTAGGGACCACATCACATTTGAAGTCAGTTTGAGGGGTCTATATGGCTGAAAATACCCAAAAGTGACACCATTCTAAAAACTGCACCCCTCAAGGTACTCAAAACCACATTCATGAAGTTTATTAACCCTTCAGGTGCTTCACAGCAGCAGAAGCAACATGGAAGGAAAAAATGAACATTTAACTTTTTAGTCACAAAAATTATCTTTTAGCAACAATTTTTTTATTTTCCCAATGGTAAAAGGAGAAACTGAACCACGAAAGTTGTTGTCCAATTTGTCCTAAGTACGCCGATACCTCATATGTGGGGGTAAACCACTGTTTGGGCGCACGGCAGGGCTTGGAAGGGAAGGAGCGCCATTTGACTTTTTGAATCAAAAATTGGCTGCACTCTTTAGCGGACACCATGTCACGTTTGGAGAGCCCCCGTGTGCCTAAAAATTGGAGCTCCCCCACAAGTGACCCCATTTTGGAAACTAGACGCCCCAAGGAACTTATCTAGATGCATAGTGAGCACTTTGAACCCCCAGGTGCTTCACAAATTGATCCGTAAAAATGAAAAAGTACTTTTTTTTCACAAAAAAATTCTTTTAGCCTCAATTTTTTCATTTTCACATGGGCAACAGGATAAAATGGATCCTAAAATGTGTTGGGCAATTTCTCCTGAGTACGCCGATACCTCATATGTGGGGGTAAACCACTGTTTGGGCACACGGCAGGGCTCGGAAGGGAAGGCGCGCCATTTGACTTTTTGAATGGAAAATTAGCTCCAATTGTTAGCGGACACCATGTCGCGTTTGGAGAGCCCCTGTGTGCCTATGCATTGGAGCTCCCCCACAAGTGACCCCATTTTGGAAACTAGACCCCCCAAGGAACTTATCTAGAAGCATATTGAGCACTTTAAACTCCCAGGTGCTTCACAGAAGTTTATAACGCAGAGCCATGAAAATAAAAAATAATTTTTCTTTCCTCAAAAATGATTTTTTAGCCTGGAATTTCCTATTTTGCCAAGGATAATAGGAGAAATTGGACCCCAAATATTGTTGTCCAGTTTGTCCTGAGTACGCTGATACCCCATATGTGGGGGTAAACCACTGTTTGGGCGCACGGCAGGGCTCGGAAGGGATGGCACGCCATTTGGCTTTTTAAATGGAAAATTAGCTCCAATCATTAGCGGACACCATGTCACGTTTGGAGAGCCCCTGTGTGCCTAAACATTGGAGATCCCCCAGAAATGACCCCATTTTGGAAACTAGACCCCCAAAGGAACTAATCTAGATGTGTGGTGAGGACTTTGAACCCCCAAGTGCTTCACAGAAATTTATAACGCAGAGCCATGAAAATAAAAAAAAAAATTATTTTCTCAAAAATGATCTTTTAGCCTGCAATTTTTTATTTTACAAAGGGTAACAGGAGAAACTGGACAACAACTTTTGGGGTCAAATTTCTCCTGAGTACGCTGATACCCCATATGTGGGGGTAAACCACTGTTTGGGCACATGCCGAGGCTCGGAAGTGAAGTAGTGACGTTTTGAAATGCAGACTTTGATGGAATGCTCTGTTGGCGTCACGTTGCGTTTGCAGAGCCCCTGATGTGGCTTATCAGTAGAAACCCCCCACAAGTGACTCCATTTTAGAAACTAGACCCTGAAAGGAACTTATCTAGATGTGTGGTGAGCACTTTGAACCCCCAAGTGCTTCATAGAAGTTTATAATGCAGAGCTGTGAAAATAATAAATACGTTTTCTTTCCTCAAAAATAATTATTTAGCCCAGAATTTTTTATTTTCCCAAGGGTTACAGGAGAAATTGGACCCCAAAAGTTGTTGTCCAGTTTCTCCTGAGTACGCCGATACCCCATGTGTGGGGGTAAACCACTGTTTGGGCACACGTCGGGGCTCAGAAGGGAAGTAGTGACTTTTGAAATGCAGACTTTGATGGAATGGTCTGCGGGCGTCACATTGCGTTTGCAGAGCCCCTGGTGTGCCTAAACAGTAGAAACCCCCTACAAGTGACCCCATTTTAGAAACTAGACCCCCCAAGGAACTTATCCAGATATGTGGTGAGCACTTTGAACCCCCAAGTGCTTCACAGACGTTTACAACGCAGAGCCGTGAAAATAAAAAATCATTTTTCTTTCCTCAAAAATGATGTTTTAGCAAGCATTTCTTTATTTTCACAAGGGTAACAGGAGAAATTGGACCCCAGTAATTGTTGCGCAGTTTGTCCTGAGTATGCTGGTACCCCATATGTGGGGGTAAACCACTGTTTGGGTGCACGTCAGGGCTCGGAAGTGAGGGAGCACCATTTGACTTTTTGAATACAAGATTGGCTGGAATCAATGGTGGCGCCATGTTGCGTTTGGAGACCCCCTGATGTGCCTAAACAGTGGAAACCCCTCAATTCTAACTCCAACACACCCCTAACCCTTATCCCAACTGTAGCCGTAACCCTAATCACAACCCTAACCCCAACACACCCGTAACCCCAACACACCCCTAACCCTAACCACAACCCTAATTCCAACCCAACCCTAGCCCTAAGGCTATGTGCCAACGTTGCGGATTCGTATGAGATTTTTCAGCACCATTTTTGAAAAATCCGCGGGTAAAAGGCACTGCGTTTTACCTGCAGATTTACCGCGGATTTCCAGTGTTTTTTGTCCGGATTTCACCTGCGGATTCCTATTGAGGAACAGGTGTAAAACGCTGCGGAATCCGCACAAAGAATTGACATGCTGCGGAAAATACAACGCAGCGTTCCCGCGCGGTATTTTCCGCACCATGGGCACAGCGGATTTGGCTTTCCATATGTTTACATGGTACTGTAAACCTGATGGAACTCTGCTGCGGATCCGCAGCGGCCAATCCGCACCGTGTGCACATAGCCTAATTCTAAAGGTATGTGCACACGCTGCGGAAAACGCTGCGGATCCGCAGCAGTTTCCCATGAGTTTACAGTTCAATGCAAACCTATGGAAAACAAAAATCGCTGTACACATGCTGCAGTAAAACTGCACAGAAACGCAGCGGTTTACATTCCGCAGCATGTCACTTCTTTCTGCGGATTCCGCAGCGGTTTTACAACTGCTCAAATAGAAAATCGCTGTTGTAAAACCGCATTGAAATGCGCAGAAAAAACATGGTAAATCCGCCATAAATCCGCAGCGGTTTAGCACTGCGGATTTATCAAATCCGCAGCGGAAAAATCCGCAGAGGACCAGAATATGTGTGCACATACCGAAACCCTACCCCTAACCCTAACCCTAGTTCTTACCCCAACCTTAGTGGAAAAAAAAAAAATTATTTTTTTTATTGTCCCTACCTATGGGGGTGACAAAGGGGGGGGGGGGGGTCATTTACTTTTTTTTTTAATTTTGATCACTGAGATATAACCTATCTCAGTGATCAAAATTCACTCTGGAACGAATCTGCCGGCCGGCAGATTCGGCGGGCGCACTGCACATGCGCCCGCCATTTTGGAAGATGGCGGCGCCCAGGAAAGAAGACGGACGGTCCCCGGGAGGCCAGGTAAGTATAAGGGGGGGAGATCAGGGCACGGGGGGGGCGTCGGAGCACGGGGGGTGGATCGGAACACGGGGGGGTGGATTGGAGCACGGAGTGGGGGATCGCTGTGCGGGCGGGTGGATCGGAGCACGGGGGGGGGAAATCGCTGTGCGGGGGGGGGGATCGCTGTGCGGGGGGGGATCGGAGTGCGGGGGGGTTTGATTGGAGCACGGGGGGTGTGATTGGAGCACGGGGGGAGCGGGCAGGAGGACGGGGGAGCGGAGCACAGGACCGAGGGGAGCAGACCACAGATCGGGGGCCTGGGGGGGCGATCGGAGGAGTGGGGTGGGTGCACATTAGTGTGTCCAGCCATGGCCGATGGTATTGCAGCATCGGCCATGGCTGGATTGTAATATTTCACCATTTTTTTAGGTGAAATATTACAAATCGCTCTGATTGGCAGTTTCACTTTCAACAGCCAATCAGAGCGATCGTAGCCACGAGGGGGTGAAGCCACCCCCCCTGGGCTAAACTACCACTCCCCCTGTCCCTGCAGATCGGGTGAAATGGGAGTTAACCCTTTCACCCGATCTGCAGGGACGCGATCTTTCCATGACGCATATGCTGCGTCATGGGTCGGAATGGCACCGACTTTCATGACGCAGCGTATGCGTCAAAGGTCGGGAAGGGGTTAAGCAGCGTTGGTCATCCCTGACCGAATACCTCAGGTGGCGTCCCGAACATTTATTACTTTACAAACCCCTTTAAAGACTATCCCTTTAACATGGGCGCCCATGGCCACGGTCCGGGTCACTGCCATCATGACACGTCCCTTTAAGTACTGGACCTGGTATCGAGTACCCCACTGCCCTGACGGGCGACTCACACATTAATTTCAATATCTAAACAGTAAAAGGTGGGCAGACACAGTAATATCATCCAAATGTGTTGACTTCAGCAAAACCTGCCAACAATCAAAAGAGTATAGGGGTTTCCAAACTTTACCCTGAGAGTAGATGTTTGAGGAACGAAATCTTGAACTTCAATATGCTCTATCCTTGTGTCTTCTCTTCAGAGAAGTCACCCATCAGAAGTACAAACTGGACAAAGGAGAAAAAGCCAGCTCATTGCAGTTGACTAGTCCCTCTAGAGCATGAAATGAACGTCACTGCCACCGACGATAATGAGAATGAAACACAGCGTTCCTGGTGCACGCAGCACAGTCACTGCATTCTACTCATCAGAAGTGTGCGCCAGAGGAATTTATTTCCCTTTGCCTAATGAGAACCTATGCATATTTGGCCAAGCTGAGCATTCATGTGTATGGAGGTGTTCAGAGGAACAGCCATCAGGGAAACTAGATAGCTGTTGGCCAAAAAGAGTAAGTGTATGGCCAACGTAAAGGGGTTGTATCCAACCATTGAGACCATCACCAACACCGAGAATGGGGCTCTGAAGAGTCCTTGAGTCCTTGTGTGAAGGGTGCGGAGGATGAGCACCTCGCCTCATTCATTATTCATAATGGGAATATAGGAGACCAGTAGACAACTTTGGAAATATATTCCTTTTAACTTCCAAACTTGGCAAAACATGGCTATCACAAAGTGCTTTATTACCTGTGGCAGTGCAAGTTGCAATGTTTACAAATATGTGATTAAACAAAAGAATATGTTTATAGACAATCATATAAAAAGCGCAATAAAGGGTTTTAATAATTGTGATAAGACATGTTATTTATGTTATAGAATGCATTAAATGCTTCAGGAAATGTGTTGTACCACACGCAAGTTAAAAAAAACACATTGCTAAGCATGTGGATGAGGCCGTTAATTTTTATTTCATAAATCAATAGTACACATGAAAATAAGTAACTTTGTAATATATCTTATGAGACAAATTGACTTCTTTCTCTGCCAGAATTGATCAGTCAGTAAAATCTGTGTTCAGTGAAGACCCACTCTCCCATTACTGAGACGGCAGCTGCTAGCTGATACAACTCCATGTAGATAGGAGGGGGAGGAGCTAGAGGAAGAGCTCCTCCCTCCTAGCTACATGATTGGCTCATGTAAAGGATGCACGCAATCATTTTCTCTGTCTATGATTAAGGATGGTAATGCGTGAAACGCATATAACATGTACCTCTTTTAATCTTTTCAAATTGAGGTGATTTGCCGGTTTCTGAGCCAGGATCGGAGGGTATGTATGAGTTATCCATACTCCTGGCCAGGGCTCGTCTAGTGGGTGCGGCCTTGCTCCATACACTTGTATGGAGCGAGGCTGCTCCCACTACTTGGGCTCTGGCCAGGAGTATGGATAACTCACACATACTCTCCAGGCCCGGATTAGAAACCTGCAAATCACCACAGTGCGTGCTCTGGGGGATTCATAAGTCTGCAGTCACCTAGAGTGACTGCAGACTTATCAGTTGGGATTGGACAACCCCTTTAAGGCTGTCATATTAAAGGGACTGTCCAACCAGCAAAAAAATAAATAAAATAATTATGGATTGATAACAAATACATAGAATCCACACGTAGTACCCTAATCCCAGCTGCTGCTATTCTAAGTGCTGGACCGATTCCTCTGGGTGTAAAATAAGTCACTTTAAATACATTGCTGTATTATATATTCCTTGTTTATTAGTTTATTCTAACAAAACAATATAAATAAAATAATAAATATAATCACAAATTCAATCTGTCATAAAATAAAAGACAAAAGAAGCAAGAAAGTGGCTACAATAACATAGACTGCATATATAAAAGCGCCATTCTTATTATGGTTCGTGTGGTGCTCTGATGGAATGTGCAGAGTTACTGTAGCCTGACAATAAGGCGGCATGTGCTACTCCTTTCTTCTATGTATGCTGAGAAACCAAACACCTACATGTAATGTTTATGAACAGACTAGACAAACACAGGTGCGGACTCCGGAATGTCAGGCATTATAATTCCACCAAAGGTCACCATATACAGTACACCAGCCTCATCGCTCAGTGTGGGTGTATGCCACAGAAAGAAGGATCTATGGGGATTAGAAGGAAAACAGGAAAACAAGCAGTAAATAAAAATTAGTATGACGCTGCAGCTAAAAACTATTTCATTAGAAAAACCATCTGCGTTTCAGGGCCCCAAGAATATAGGTGAAAAAGAAAGCATTTAAAAGGTCAGCTCATTTACCAACATACTATATGCGTGACTAAAGACTGATAACACTTCAAACATGGATGCTGTAAAGTCGCAATATTTATTTTTGACCATACACAAAAATATCAGCTTGTTTTGATAAATACAGAAAGTTTAGACCAACCATGTGTCAGGGAAACATAATTCAACCTCAGCTAAACAGAAACATTATAACAAACTCTTAGGCAATGTTCACATCATTTTTACCTTATGTTTAGTGTCTCCGTATGGGCTTGTGCTTGAACCCCCATTGACTATAATGATGCAGACTAGTAAAGCCAAATATAGCCAAAAATGATGTGCGCACACTGTGACTCCGTCTGCACCATAATAGTCAGTGGCCCAATCAGTGCATACGCCCGTATCCAATTTTCCAGGGGTTCGGACATAAGCCCCAACAGAGACACTGAACGTAAGGTAAAACGTGATTTGTACATTGTATTTAAAACACGTATGTGTCATTTCGGTCAAACAGACAGCATGCAGGTACTAAACAAATGGCATCAGTGTTCTGTCCATTCGCATCATGGACCCATCGTTTAAAATGTGTGAATTTGGTCAGTAGATCGGACCAAATGTTGAACTGCTCAATTGCGGAGTTATATAATACCAAAGAAAAAAAGTGCGATCAAAAAGCACCCAACAATAAAATTAAGAAAAATATAACAAAATCTTTATTGATTTGTTATAAAAACAGGACATTTTGCAAAGCCAGGAGGAGAGGAAAAAAGTACTCAAGCCACAATGTGCACAAAGAAACGGAAGGGGTACAAGCATGAGGACCATAACCTTAGTAACAAAATAACAAAATCCCCTTTAGGAGATATAAATAGAATCAATTTGTATTATATCAATCAAGGGAAAAACAAGAGTACAATATTATACCAGGCCATGCCAGGAAACATATATGTAGACCATAGACATAGTATCTCTAGTAATGGCCGCACAGAGGCTGACCCAAAGTAGCTACATAGTTACCTGAGCAGGCGCTGGAAAGCGATAGTCTGCAGCGTGTACCCACCCCAACGCGCGTTTCAGCGTGATGAGCCTTTCTCAAGGGGTGCTGCTCAATTGCGGAGTTGCTCTACCTTCTGACAGGTTACAGCTCGGTACTGCAAATCTAATCAATAGGAGGTGGATGTGCAGTACCCTGCCGCAGCCACCATCAGAAGACAGAGCCGTTCCACAATTAAGCATTCCAGCCAGCGGCCGAGAACAGCTGATCGGAGGGGGTGCAGGGTGTCAGACCCCGACCGCTCAGACATTGATGATCTAGTCTAACAATAGTTTATCAATGATAAAGCAGTGAACAACCGCTTTCATTCACAGCTGTTTGTTGGCAGGGTAGGGATAGCCATGCTGGTGACAGTCATGGCTGTGGAAGTGACCGTACACATCAATGTCAGAAATGAGGTGGCTGAATATAGAATCTATGAGGATTAATTCATCTTATTTCCAAATTGAAGATCATGGAAAACACACAACGTAGAGGTCTGAGCTTTGCATTTCCATATGTATGAGATGTGGGCTTTGACACCAAACAGTAAAGTGACACAGCAAAGAAAACGTAAAAACTAGTGATCGTGAAGCATTTTATGACAATTACTGTACAATGCTAAATGAGAGGGACACACCACACCAAGCCAGTCAGTTGATTACTTCCATGGAAAGGCAATATTAAACAGATATATGCAAGAGAAACTTTAGATAAGAATATACGGTACTTAAGAGTATTAAAAACCCACACAACTAGTAGATAGTTCAGTACCAAAAAAATGACTGATCTGCAAGCAATGAAGAGGCAAAGCACAGCACCGATCCAGCTTACCTCTAAGAAAACAAATAGTAAGACTATAGCTAAATTGCAATGTGACACTGTATGGCAAGGCAACCACAACCAAAAGTTGATTTTGCAGACAGAGCCTTAAAGGCTGCATTTCCGAGAATTAGTAAAAGTATGCAGTTATTAACTGATCTGTCTAAACCACAGCCTAAGACACTGGTCCCACTTAGAGAAGAATTCCTGTTGCTGCACGTTGGAGCTTACAGATGGACTCAGTCATGCTCATCTAATGCCTCCTCCTATTTGGTAGAGTAGCTTATTCACAAGGGGAATCACTTTCAGTAATAAAGTTCATCAACTGAACTCCAAAACACAAACTCATCTTGTTCCAGGTCAGCGCAGTTACAGACGTCGGTCTCTTGACACAATGTGAGTTCACCAGTCTTTGATCTACGATATGAGCTACATTTTTATGAAATAAAAGAAGGATCTGTAATCAGAGGAATTCACAGTCAAGTAGATTTTTCACATCAATCATCTAAGCCATACTAAACCACATGAAACAAGAAGCCAACTTATCTGGCTCGTACAAAATAATACTACATGCAGTGAGTAGGGCTCTCAACAGCTGGCATGGACCTACCCTGCCCTAGGTATCTTCATAGCTTCCTTTCACAAGGCACGGCCATGTGGTTACAGCAGCCTCCCAATGTGGTACACAAAAAAAAACATCTTAGGACTTTAGAAAACATTTATATAGGAAACATTTTCCAACTACTCATGATATGTAGAGACTGTGTGGTCACCAATACGGGAAGTGATTGACCACTGGTAAGGTAAGTAAATACACAGCATCATCTATGTGCAAGGCACTTACTGTCATGATATGTGGGTATGAAAGTGGGGTTAGGCTTTACAGTCACTAATTTCAGAGTAACGAATTCTGATTGCACCTTTACTTTTTTTTAGATTCTTAGCTTTTACATGGAAGTGAATGAATGTAAATGGTGGGGCTTGTGTCTAGATCATCTCTAAACGGACAGTAGAGTTAGGCTACTTTCACACTAGCGTCGGAATCTCCCCGTCGCAATGCGTCGGGGAGAGATTCTGACGCTAGCGTTTAGCGCATTGCACAATGGAGGCAGCGGATGCATTTCTCCGGCTCATCCGCTGCCCCATTGTAAGGTGCGGGGAGGTGGGGGCAGAGTTCCGGCCGCGCATGCGCGGTCGGAAAAAGCAGTCCGTCAGGAGCAAAAAACATTACATGTAGCGTTTTTTGCTCCCGACGGTCCGCAGAAGCACGACACATCCGTCGCTCGACGGATGCGACGTGTGGCAATCCATCGCAAATGCGTCATCAATACAAGTCTATGGGGAAGAAACGCATCCTGCAAGCACTTTTGCAAGATGCGTTTTTTCTGCAAAACGACGCATTGTGACGGATTGCAGAAAACGCTAGTGTGAAAGTAGCCTTAGAAAACAATGCATCCTCTTGCCATCCCTGCTCCACAGGAATAAAAGCAGAATATTTAAGACAGATAGCTAAAAAAATATCATCATCAAATGTGCTACACGTTACAAGCCTGGACTGAGCTCTTCAACAGACACAAATACACAGCTTTAAAGGGCTTGTGTCGTAAACAACATGGATCACCTATCCATGTGTGAATGCTGAGGATCTTACTGCTAAGAAACACACCAATCTTGAGGAGAGGGGGCCGAAGTCCCCTTTGTGAATGAAGCAATAGTGACTGACCATGTTTTCTATGACTGGGGTCACCACTCCTCTGAATGCTCACTACTGCACTATTCACACAGATGACTGTAGGACCACCATTCTCATGATCAGCAGGGGTACAGTGGTTGGACTACAAGCAAGCAGTGATTGGACTACATATATCCTGAAGATATGTTACATAAGTTGTTTATAGGGCAATCCTTTTCAATATGTAGCTGTTTTATTCATTCATTATGCTTTGCTTATATAGTGCTACTTCCACAGCTTTACAGACATTATCATTGTTGTCCCCGATGGGGCTCACAATCTAAATTCCCTATCAAAATATCTTTGGCGTGTGGGAGGAAACCCACACAAACACGGGGAGAACATACAAACTTCTTGCAGACGCTGTCCTTGGTGGGATTTGAACCTAAGACCCCAGCACTGCAAGCCAGTGTTAACCACTGAGAGGTGTATTCTAAGAAGGTTAAACAATGATGAAACCCTACTGACTAGTCATGAGCAACCATTTAAAGCAAATCTATCAGCAGAATTGTGCTGGGTAAACTACAGACACTGTCATGTTGGCGCCGTTATACTGATGACACAGATTTCATCAACCAAGGTCTTGTGGTTGTTGTTTAATTTGCATTTGCAGTTTTCAGTTAATGAGATTCTAATACGCCCAGGGGAGGCCAGTGGGCAGGGCTATATGTGGTGCTCTGCTTACATATTCATCTGTATAGCTTATGACAGGTCAGTGAACCTTTAGTGACCTGCCCTCTATTTTACATACTGCATAGAATATTGTGTGGAAAAATATATATATATTCATCAGGCAGAGACAAGCGGCAGCGCCTGCGATGTAGCATGATACAATGGATAATTATATGCCTATATTCATTATGATTTAGCCATGTAGTGTGGTGGGGAGAAAAAATAAATAAAATTATCTTCATGAAAATGGCGCTGCCGACAACATCATTTTGCTAGAGAAAAAAAATGGGCTCCATCAAAATAGATCTAATTTTTTTTTTCTCCAGCAAAATGACGTTGGCAGCTGCACTTTTGTGCAATAGCATCCATCAGAACACGATAGATGCTACTGCACAGGCGCCATTTTGATTAAGTTAATTCTTTACTTCGACTAAATAATAAATGAATATATGCATATTATCCATTGTGTCATGCTACAGCGCTGCCGTCTGCATGATGAATGTTAATTTTGTTTTTTTCCACAAATATTCTATGCAGCATGTTAAATAGGGGGCAGGTCACTGAGGGATCAGTGACCTGTCAAAAGCCAATAGAGATGAATATGTAAAGCAGAGCACCACATGAAGACCCCCACAGGCCGCACCGGAGCACGAGCATATCATTAACTGAAAACAGAAAATAAACATTAAACAACAACCACAAGACGGATTTCATCAACCAAGGTATCACTTCAATCAGTACAACAGCACCGAACTGACAATGTCTGTAGTTTACTCAGCACAATCCTGCTGACAGGTTCAATTTAAGATACATCTGCAATGTATAGTTATAGAATTTTATCGTAGTTGGCTCAAAGACACAGAAAAACAGCAAAGTAACATCAGAAGCAGAAATGTTTATTCAGCATTGAAGACTAGTGTCAGTCCTGAAGCTTTCTCAACGTGATTTCCACCTCTAGTACAATAGTTGCAGTGCATTCTTGTGATAAGATTCACCACTGTACTGTGTACTGGACTGACCTGAAAAGGTTCCCCTATCACTAAAAAGGTGATGACAGAGTTGGAAGCTTTCACATAACACATGCAAATTGTGGTCCCAAAGGGCATGAATGTCACTTTCCTCTTCCTGGAAGAAGCAATGCATACAAATGTAAAGAAATGATAAAACTGCCTCCTTCTCCCAATGTCTGCTGGTCTGCAAAAACAAGCTTATTGAAATGAGTCAAAGTCAGCAAGAGCGACAGAAGTTACCTTATCTGAAACATGCAATGTTTATTGGGGAGTAATACACGCCCATGGGTGCCAGCTGCTGAAAGCTGCCAATAGGAGACCGAAGAGGGGATGATCATATATTTTATTGCTCCCTTTCATATAACGTAACACAGGTTTTTAGCTGACAAGTTTACGAGAAATGAAATATTTCAGTGTCTGTTCACATATAGGGAGTAAATCTGAAGTGTAGAAATCCAAGGCTAACATTTGTATTTCTGCTGCAGGTAGATTAGCCTCAATATCTACTTTGGTACATATTTATCCAAAATATCTAACACTAAGACTGTCAATTTCTTGCACTGCTGTGAAAAAATGAAAGCTGTGGACATTTAAAGCAGGATGTGCTCAGTAAACGACAGGCAGTGTCAGGTCGGCGCTGTTATATTAATTAAAATGATACCTGGTGATGAAATCCGTCTTGTGGTTGTTGTTGTTTAATCTTTGCTTTCAGTTAAAGAGAATTTTGTGCTGACCTGTGGGGGAGGCTTGTGCAGACTGAGAGCATTGCTTGCGCATGCACCAACGCCATTTTGTTAGAGCAAAACAATTTGGCTCCAGCAAGATGGCTGCTGTACATGTGCAGTAGCATCTATAGATAAATCATAGATGCTACTGTGCAGACTCTGCTGCTGGCGCCAGTTTGCTGGAGGTAAAAAAAAATGTTTCCAAAGCTCACAATATAAACTGCAATATTTAAAATAGGAGACAGGTTACTGAAGGATCAATGACCTATCAGTTAAGCAAAAATAATGAAGATGAGGCCAGAGAGCACCAAATAAAGTTCCTTGACATGCCCGCCCTTAAGCACGAGAATCTCATTAACTGACAACCACAAGACAGATTTCATCAACCAAGGTATCATTTTAATCAGTATAACTGCACCAACCAGACAATGTGTGTAATTTACTGAGCAAAATCCTAATGACAAGTTTGCTTTAACCCCTTAGTGACAGAGCCAATTTGGTACTTAATGACCGAGCCAATTTTTGCAATTCTGACCACTGTCACTTTATGAGGTTATAACTCTGGAACGCTTCAACGGATCCCGCTGATTCTCAGACTGTTTTTTCGTGACATATTGTACTTCATGTTAGTGGTAACATTTCTTCGATATTACTTGCGATTATTTATGAAAAAAACGGAAATATGGCGAAAATTTTTAAAATTTTGCAATTTTCAAACTTTGTATTTTTATGCCCTTAAATCAGAGAGATATGTCATGAAAAATAGTTAATAAATAACATTTCCCACATGTCTACTTTACATCAGCACAATTTTGGAAACAAAATTTTTTTTTTGTTAGGGAGTTATAAGGGTTAAAAGTTGACCAGCAATTTCTCATTTTTACAACACCATTTTTTTTTAACGACCACATCACATTTGAAGTCATTTTGAGGGGTCTATATGAAAGAAAATAATGAAGTATGACACCATTCTAAAAACTACACCCCTCAAGGTTCTCAAAACCACATTCAAGAAGTTTATTAACCCTTTACGTGCTTCACAGGAACTGAAACAATGTGGAAGGAAAAAATGAACATTTAACTTTTTTTTGCAAACATCTTAATTCAGAACCATTTTTTTTATTTTCACAAGTGTAAAAACAGAAATTTAACCATAAATTTTGTTATGCAATTTCTCCTGAATACGCCAATACCCCATATGTGGGGGGAAACCACTTTTTGGGCGCACCGCAGAACTTAGAAGTGAAGGAGCGCCGTTTGACTTTTTCAATGCAGAATTGGCTGGAATTGAGATCGGACGCCATGTCACGTTTAGAGAGCCCCTGATGTGCCTAAACAGTGGAAACTCCCCACAAGTGACACCATTTTGGAAACTAGACCCCCCATGGAACTTATCTAGATGTGTGGTGAGCACTTTGAACCCCCAAGTGCTTCACAGAAGTTTATAACGTAGAGCCGTGAAAATAAAAAAATCGCTTTTGTTTACACAAAAATTATCTTTTCGCCCACAAATTCTTATTTTCACAAGGGTAACAGGAGAAATTAGACCACTAAAGTTGTTGTGCGATTTCTCCTGAATACGTCGATACCCCATATGTGAGGGTAAACCACTGTTTGGGCGCACCGCAGAGCTTGGAAGTGAAGGAGCGCCGTTTTACTTTTTCAATGTAGAATTGGCTGGAATTGAGATTGGACGCCATGTCGCGTTTGGAGAGCCCATGATGTGCCTTAACAGTGGAAACCCCCCAACAAGTGACCCCATTTTGGAAACTAGACCCCCCATGGAACTTATCTAGATGTGTGGTGAGAACTTTGAATGCCCATGTGCTTCACAGAAGTTTAGAATGCAGAGTCGTGAAAATAAAAAATATTTTTTTTTCCACAAAAAAGATATTGTAGCCCCCAAGTTTTTATTTTCACAAGGGTAACAGGAGAAATTGGACAGCAATAGTTGTTGTCCAATTTATCCCAAGTACGCTGATGCGCCATATGTGGGGGTAAACCACTGTTTGGGTGCACGGCAGAGCTCGGAAGGGAAGGAGCGCCTTTTTGGAATGCAGACTTTGATAGAATGGTCTGTGGGCATTATGTTGCGATTGCAGAGCCCCTGATGTACCTAAACTGTAGTAACCCCCCACAAGTTACCCCATTTTGGAAACTAGACCCCCCAAGGAACTTATCTAGATGTGTGGTGAGAACTTTGAATGCCCAAGTGCTTCACAGAAGTTTAGAATGCAGAGTCATAAAAAAAAATATATATATATATTTTTCCACAAAAAGGATTTTGTAGCCCCCAAGTTTTTATTTTCACAAGGGTAACAAGAGAAATTGGACCCCAGAAGTTGTTGTCCAATTTATCCCGAGTATGCTGATGCCCCATATGTGGGGGTAACCCACTGTTTGGGCGCACGGCAGAGCTCAGAAGGGAGGGAGCACCATTTGACTTTTTGAGTGCAAAATTGGCTATCGTGTTTGGAGACCCCCTGATGTACCTAAACAGTGGAAACCCCCCAATTCTAGCTCCAACCCTAACCCCAACACACCCCTAACCCTAATCCCAACCTGATCCATAATCCTAATCACTAACCCTAACCATAATCAAAACCCTTACCCCAAAACAACCCTAATGTCAACCCTAACCATAACCCTAATCAAAACCCTAAATCCAACACACTCCTAATCCTAATCTCAACCCAACCTCAAACCTAACCCTAATCCCAATACACCCCTAATCACAACCCTAACCTTAACCCTAATCCCAAACCTAACCCTAATCCCAAGCGTAACCCTAATGCCAACCCTAACCCTAATACCAACCCTAATCCAAACCCTAACCCTAATGACCGTCAGCACAAAAAAACGTTCAATGTAACTTTTTTTGTACGTCGCATCCGCCATTTCTGACCGCGCATGAGTGGCCGTAACTCCGCCCCCTCCTCCCCAGGACATAGATTGGGCAGCGGATGCGTTGAAAAACTTCATCCGCTGCCCACGTTGTGCACAATTTTCACAACGTGTGTCGGTATGTCGAGCCGATGCATTGCGACGGCCCCGTACTGACGTAAGTGTGAAAGAAGCCTAACCCTAAATTTAGCGCCAACCCTAACCCTAAATTTAGCCCCAACCCTAACCCTAAATTTAGCCCTAACCCTAATCCTAGCCCTAACCCTACCCCTAACCCTACCCCTAGCCCTAACCCTACCCCTAACCCTACCCCTAACCCTAGCCCTAACCCTACCCCTAACCCTAACCCTAGCCCTAACCCTAACCCTAAGCCTACCCCTAACCCTACCCCTAACCCTACCCCTACCCCTAATTTTAGCCCCAACTGCTCTTCTCCTGCCGGCCGGCAGATGGAGACAGATGGCGGGCGCACTGCGCATGCGCCCGCCATTTTCTTTTGCCGGCGGCCAGGAGGAGCAGCAGGAGGACCCAGGGACACAGGTGAGTATGGCAGGGTCCCCGAATTCCCCTATTTCTCTGTCCTCTGATGTGCGATCACATCAGAGGACAGAGAATTACACTTTGACTTTTTTTTTTTTGCGGTCGCCGGTAAACAGTTAATTACCGGCGATCGCAAAACAGGGGTCGCTAAAACCGACCCCGATCATGCTCTTTGGGGTCTCGGCTACCCCCGGCAGCCGAGACCCCAAAGATTCTCGCGGGGCCGGCCGGCGGGCGCACTGCGCATGCGCCTGCCATTTTGAAGATGGCGGCGCCCACCGGGAGACACGAGGAGCATCGGGGAAGATAGGTGAGTATTGGGGGGCTACCTGGGACCCCTTTTCTCTGTCCTCCGATGTGCGATCACATCGGAGGACAGAGAAATTAAAAAGAGATCGCGTTTTGTTTTTTTTGCGATCGCCGGTAAACGGTTAATTACCGGCGATCGCAAATGCGGGGTGGGTTAAAAGCCCCCCGAATCATGTTCTCTGGGGTCTCGGCTACCCTCAGCAGCCGAGACCCCGGAGAAAATCCGACTCTGGGGGGCGCTATTTACTTTTTCCACAGCGCCGTTAATTAACGGCGCTGTGGTTTAAGTACCCTTAGCGGCCGCCGTTAAAAGGCGTATCGGCGGTCGCTAAGGGGTTAAAGAGGACCTTTCACCACATTTTTATGTTGAATTGTAAACAGGATGTAACAATAGATGCAGAGCATAATTATTATTATTATTATTTAAAATTTTGCTTCTGCTTTGCGGAGATATTAGCAAAGTATATGGCACTTAATGACCTAATTTTCATTAAAGGGAACCTGTCACCCCCAAAATCGAAGATAAGCCCCTGATGCTGGTGGGCTTGGCCTATCTACAGCATTCTGTAATGCTGTAGATAAGCCCCCGATGTAACCTGAAAGATGAGAAAAGAGAGGTTAGATTATACTCATCTGAGCGGGCCGTCCGATCCGATGGGCGTCGCGGTCCGGTCCGGGGCCTCCCATCATCATTGGATGACATCCTCTTCTTGTCTTCACGCTGCGGCTCCGATGCAGGCGTACTTTGTCTGCCCTGTTGAGGGCAGAGGAAAGTACTGCAGTGCACAGGCGCCGGGAAAGGTCAGAGAGGCCCAACACCTGCGCACTGCAGTACTGTGATCTGCCCTCAACAGGGAAGACAAAGTACGCCTGTGCCGATGCTGTAGCGTGAAGACAAGAAGAGGACGTCATCGTATGAAGATGGGAGGCTCTGGACCGCGACGCCCATCGGACCGGACCGCAGCGGGACTGCCCCTGGGTGAGTATAATCTAACCTCTTTTTCTCATCTTTCAGGTTACATCAGGGGCTTATCTACAGCTTTCCAGAATGCTGTAGATAAGCAAATGCACAGGTGCAATACCTAATGAAACCGCCAGCCTTCAATCAGGGTTTGGCCGTGTGGTACACAATGCACTAAGATATATACTCTTTATGTGGCATGGTTCTGTACACTGTGGCCTCTGTTCACACGGGATGCATTTCAGCACTGGGCAGCCCGCCATAGGGTGTTATTAATAGGCTGGAGCCAGATGCTTTGTATTCCTTGTGTGAACACGCCACATACAGAGTATTTTATCTTAGTGCATTGGTGTACCACACGGACAATCCCTGATTGAAGGCTGGCTGTTTCATTAGGTATTGCACCTGTGCATTTGCCATTTTACTTGGGTCCGCTGCACCCTGTCTGTGCAATTGTATTGAGGCCCATTCAGACAGGTAAGCATCTCTGCCTGTTTTTGGGGTGTTTTCTTGACTTGTTCCTTTTTTTGGTGTTTTTCATGCTGTAGATAAGCCCCTGATGCCGGTGGGCTTAGCTCATCTTCGATTTTGGGGGTGATAGGTTCTCTTTAAAGAAAAACTATGGATTGGCATTAGACATTAACAGTTATCATGAACATAAATGACTAATTGGAAAATAATTACTATTTGTCTTGGTAACACAATCGGTAATGTGTGTATTACTTAACCCCTTAATCCCATATGACGTACTATCCCGTCCAGGTGACCTGGGACTTAATTCCCATGGACGGGATAGTACGTCATATGCGATCGGCCGCGCTCACGGGGGGAGCGCGGCCGATCGCGGCCGGGTGTCAGCTGCCTATCGCAGCTGACATCCGGCACTATGTGCCAGGAGCGGTCACGGACCGCTCCCGGCACATTAACCCCCTGCACACCGCGATCAAAGATGATCGCGGTGTGCCGGCGGTGCAGGGAAGCATCGCGCAGGGAGGGGGCTCCCTGCGGGCTTCCCTGAGACGATCGGTACACGGTGATGTGCTCACCGTGTACCGAGCGTCTTCTCCCTGCAGTCCCCGGATCCAAAATGGCCGCCGGGCTGCATCCGGGTCCTGCAGGGAGCACTTCCGGGTCAGGATCAGGCTGCAGCTGCAGCTCTAATCCTGCCCGGCTGTATGTCAGATCACCGATCTGATAGAGTGCTGTGCACACTGTCAGATCGGTGATCTGTGATGTCCCCCCCTGGGACAAAGTGAAAAAGTAAAAAAAAAAATTTCCACACTTGTAAAAAAAAAAATAAAAAAAAAATTCCTAAATAAAGCAGAAAAAAAAAAATATTATTCCCATAAATACATTACTTTACATAAAAAAAAAACAAAAAAACAATAAAAGTACACATATTTAGTATCGCCGCGTCCGTAACGACCCGACCTATAAAACTGGCCCACTAGTTAACCCCTTCAGTGAACACCGTAAGAAAAAAAAATAAAAAACGAGCCAAAAAACAACGCTTTATTATCATAACGCTGAACAAAGAGTGGAATAACACGCGATCAAAAAGACGGATATAAATAACCATGTTACCTCTGAAAACGTCATCTTGTCCCGCAAAAAACGAGCCGCCATATAGCATCATAACCAAAAAAATAAAAAAGTTATAGTCCTCTGAATAAAGCGATGCCAAAATAATTATTTTTTCTATAAAATAGCTTTTATCGTATAAAAGCGCCAAAACATAAAAAAAATGATATAAATGAGGTGTCGCTGTAATCGTACTGACCCGAAGAATAAAACTGCTTCATCAATTTTACCAAACGCGGAACGGTATAAACGCCTCCCCCAAAAGAAATTCATGAATAGCTGGTTTTTGGTCATTCTGCCTCACAAAAAAATCGGAATAAAAAGCGATCAAAAACTGTCACGTGTCCGAAAATGTAACCGATAAAAACGTCAACTCGTCCCGCAAAAAACAAGACCTCACATGACTCTGTGGACCAAAATATGGAAAAATTATAGGTCTCAAAATGTGGAGACGCAAAAACTTTTTTGCTATAAAAAGCGTCTTTTAGTGTGTGACGGCTGCCAATCATAAAAATCCGCTAAAAAACTCGCTATAAAAGTAAATCAAACCCCCCTTCATCACCCCCTTAGTTAGGCTAGGTTCACATTGCGTTAATGGGTTCACGCTAACGGACAGCGTTGCACGGCGAAAATGTCACAATTAACGCCGTGCAACGGGTCCGTTAGCACAACCATTGACAGCAATGTGATTTTCAGGTGTAGCGCATCGCTAGAGCGTGCCATTTTCGGCTCGCGCTAGCAAGGTGCCATTCTTTTGTGGCGCGCCTCAGACGCTGCTTGCAGCGTCCGCGGCGCGCCCGAGGTCCGATCCCCGATCTTCCAGAGCGGGGACGTTAACGCGACCACTAAACACGACACCTAAAAAGACATTGTGTTAGCGCAATCCGCTAGTGCTAAACGGATTTCCCTAACGCAATGTGAACCTAGCCTTAGGGAAAAATAATAAAATAAAAAAAAATGTATTTATTTCCATTTTCCGGTTAGGGTTAGGGTTAGGGTTAGGGCTAGGGTTGGGGCTAGGGTTAGGGTTTGGATTACATTTACGGTTGGGATTAGGGTTGGGATTAGAATTAGGGGTGTGTCTGGGTTAGGTGTGTGGTTAGGGTTACAGTTGGGATTAGGGTTAGTGGTGCGTTTGGATTAGGGTTTCATTTATAATTGGGGGGTTTCCACTGTTTAGACACATCAGGGGCTCTCCAAACGCGACATGGCGTCCGATCTCAATTCCAGCCAATTCTGCATTGAAAAAGTAAAACAGTGCTCCTTCACTTCCGAGCTCTCCCGTGCGCCCAAACAGGGGTTTACCCCAACATATGGGGTATCAGCGTACTCGAGACAAATTGGACAACAACTTTTTGGGTCCAAGTTCTCTTGTTATCCTTGGGAAAATAAAAATTTGGGGGGCTAAAAATCATTTTTGTGGGAAAAAAAAGGATTTTTATTTTCACGGCTCTGCGTTGTAAACTGTAGTGAAACACTTGGGGGTTCAAAGTTTTCACAACACATCTAGATAAGTTCCATGGGAGGTCTAGTTTCCAATATGGGGTCACTTGTGGGTGGTTTCTACTGTTTGGGTACATCAGGGGCTCTGCAAATGCAACGTGACGCCTGCAGACCAATCCATCTAAGTCTGCATTCCAAATGGCGCTCCTTCCCTTCCGAGCTCTGCCATGAGCCCAAACAGTGGTTCCCCCCCACATATGGGGTATCAGCGTACTCAGGACAAATTGAACAACAACTTTTGGGGTCCAATTTATTCTGTTACCCTTGTAAAAATACAAAGCTGGGGGCTAAAAAATCATTTTTGTGAAAAAAAAAAGAATTTTTATTTTCACGGGTCTGCGTTATAAACTGTAGTGAAACACTTAGGGGTTCAAAGTTCTCACAACACATCTAGATAAGTTCCATGGGAGGTCTAGTTTCTAATATGGGGTCACTTGTGGGGGGTTTGTACTGTTTGGGTACATCAGGGGCTCTGCAAATGCAACGTGACTCCTGCAGACCAATCCATCTAAGTCTGCATTCCAAATGGCGCTCCTTCCCTTCCGAGCTCTGCCATGCGCCCAAACAGTGGTTCCCCCCACATATGGGGTATCAGCGTACTCAGGACAAATTGGACAACAACTTTTGGGGTCCAATTTATTATGTTACCCTTGTGAAAATACAAAACTGGGGGCTAAAAAATTTTTGCGAAAAAAAAATAAATTTATTTTAACGGCTCTGCGTTATAAACTGTAGTGAAACACTTGGGGGTTCAAAGCTCTCAAAACACATCTAGATAAGTTCCTTAGAGGGTCTAGTTTCCAAAATGGTGTCACTTGTGGGGTTTTTAATGTTTAGGCACATCAGGGGCTCTCCAAACCAACATGGCGTCCCATCTTAATTCCAGTCAATTTTGCATTGAAAAGTCAAATGGCGCTCCTTCCCTTCCGAGCTCTGCTATGCACCCAAAAAGTGGTTTACCCCCACATATGGGGTATCGTCGCACTCAGGACAAATTGCACAACAACTTTTGTGGTCTAATTTCTTCTCTTACCCTTGGGAAAATAAAAAATTGGGGGCGAAAAGATCATTTTTGTGAAAAAATAAGATTTTTTATTTTTACGGCTCTGCATTATAAACTTCTGTGAAGCACTTGTTGGGTCAAAGTGCTCACCACACATCTAGATAAGTTCCTTAAGGGGTCTACTTTTCAAAATGGTGTCACTTGTGAGGGGTTCCAATGTTTAGGCACATCAGGGGCTCTCCAAACGCAACATGGCGTCCCATCTCAATTCCAGTCAATTTTGCATTGAAAAGTCAAATGGCGCTCCTTTCCTTCCGAGCTCTGCCATGCGCCCAAACAGTGGTTTACCCCCACATATGGGGTATCGTCGCACTCAGGACAAATTGCACAACAACTTTTGTGGTCTAATTTCTTCTCTTACCCTTGGGAAAATAAAAAATTGGGGGCGAAAAGATCATTTTTGTGAAAAAATAAGATTTTTTATTTTTACGGCTCTGCATTATAAACTTCTGTGAAGCACTTGTTGGGTCAAAGTGCTCACCACACATCTAGATAAGTTCCTTAAGGGGTCTACTTTTCAAAATGGTGTCACTTGTGAGGGGTTCCAATGTTTAGGCACATCAGGGGCTCTCCAAACGCAACATGGCGTCCCATCTCAATTCCAGTCAATTTTGCATTGAAAAGTCAAATGGCGCTCCTTTCCTTCCGAGCTCTGCCATGCGCCCAAACAGTGGTTTACCCCCACATATGGGGTATCGTCGCACTCAGGACAAATTGCACAACAACTTTTGTGGTCTAATTTCTTCTCTTACCCTTGGGAAAATAAAAAATTGGTGGCGAAAAGATTATTTTTGTGAAAAAATATGATTTTTTATTTTTACGGCTCTGCATTATAAACTTCTGTGAAGCACTTGTTGGGTCAAAGTGCTCACCACACCTCTAGATAAGTTCCTTAAGGGGTCTACTTTCCAAAATGGTGTCACTTGTGGGGATTTCAATGTTTAGGCACATCAGGGGCTCTCCAA